>NW_026972151.1:1215243-2430486 GCF_036711695.1 Zophobas morio
ATATAGATGCATACTACTTTGTAAAGCTTAAATATGATCAACGCATCAAAATTTTGTGACGGTGTCATCAAACTGTTGGTGGGTATGAATAAACAAATTTTGATCCGCAGTTAAGCATGTACACAATAGTCTTAAAGTACACCCAAACCTCCATAGCGATTGGTTTAGAATTTCCGAAGATTATGTCTCTTACAAAATCAACAACAGATAGGACAGACGGAAACGGGTGACCAACATTTTCGTATTGTAGTAGCCGTAAAAAGTGCAGAAAAACATTAGTCCCTTTTAAAATAGATAAATAGTGATATTTCCCTAGCTTATAGCAGTGGCGGCTCGTCACCTTTTGAAATGGGGGGACTCAATTTGATTGAGGAGTTAAATATGAAGCTATAAAACAGGTTGTTACTTAATAGACAAAATTGTGTGACGGATATCAATACAAAAATACATTCAATAAAAGTCAGTAAAAGTTTGCCTTCGGTCAACATTTTACGTTGATGCATCTAAAAGTTCATTTTGGACAGTTTCGGACGTTCCTTTAAAAACCGTTGCTGCTTTCACATCATCTGATAAAGCAGAGTCCAATTCAGCCGGAAAATCAATCAGACCTCGAAATATAGCTGGATTTTGTGATTCCCTACTTTGTCATGTCCTCGTAAAGCAAGTTCAAACACTCCACAAAATTGTATCCACATTATCAATCGGCGGAATATATGGCAATTTTTGTCGACCCTTGCGTTATGTGCACGAATATTATTAACATAGGCAGTGTTTACTTGTTTCCGAATGTCTGTATTACCGAGAAGATTATCCAAGAATATTTTATTTACCGTCCTGACACAGAGGATGATTTTTTTATTAAATATTCAACCGAATTCATTATTTTTATTTACAATCAAACATTTTCACTCGCGTAGAATGAAAATTAAAAGCCGCAATTGAGTACTGCGGCTGGGTACTAACGCAGCAGGATTCGATTGCACTCTAATGTCGCTATCATACACTCCGTTTCCATGGCAAGGGTGTAAACAAAACATCTAAATCAGCCATGATTCGGTCTCCGGCTTTATCAACACTTCATTAGCAACATATCATATATCCAAAACACAACATCTTTAGGCGTAAGTGGATGTAAGTTTTGATTATTATTATGAGTATTATGACACAAATTTCCGGATAATTTTTTAAATATCGAAAATTACTATTTTGCTATGTCCGGTGTGTTCGTAGACGTTGTAATTTTGGGGGGGACACGTGCCCTTGTGGCGCCCGACACAAGCCGCCTCTGGCTTATGGTTGAAAAATATTACTTTCATTACAGAAAAATGTGACTTGTAAAACAGCTTTCAAATATCATACAAAATATTTACCTACCTATGCAGTTTGTTTTTTATGCAAACATGATATTTTTTACAAAAGGTTTCTAGTTATCACTTTAAAACCACATTAAAATTTTGTGACCTACGTTACGAAAATTAATGTTAAGGTAGTTAAAAAAACCCTACTCTCTTCTAAACTACTACTCAATAAATATTTAATTAGTAATCTTTAGTAAATATATGTATATTAATTACATTATGTAGAAACATAATACTTAGGGTCAGTTTATGACATATTTTAATTGAGATTAAGTTAACCGCGCATTTACTAAGGCCTTTAGCGATATCTGATTGATGTAGAGTCGGTCACATGGTACTTTAATGGCGCATCACATATTTATTGCAATCAAATATTTGAGCTTCTGTAAATAGGCCCTTAAAAAGTTACTCCGTAATAAAGATCTCAGTACAGTTAAATGGGCCGTTTCTGGAATAACATAAAAATAAAAATCGAAAACATAATGGTTTAACATTAAGATGCAATCTTTCTCTTATATCATTCTTTCTAAAATGTCCTCAACCCTAAAAGCAAAGAGTAAAGTGGATACAAGTAGAATAGGATTTTAAAACCCCTGTTTTTTAAACATTTATTTAATAACCAAGCTGACGTCATCAACTTTTTGAAGAGGATGAATAAAATACAATTTTGTTAGAATATTACTATAAATTTCAAAGAAGTAAAGTACCGTTTTAATTTCACTGTTGTTTTTTTTTCTTTCTTTAATATGTGTGGTAATTTTGCAGAAAATTCAAAACTCAAAAATTTTTAAAAACCTTTTAAAATCTGTGACCAATATAACAGTCGCGTAAATAAACTAACACATGTATTTTCTCCTAGGCAATGTATTCCTCATTTCTTTTCATCGTAACCTTACCACCAATCCTGTTAGCCACCAACAATTTCATCGACGATTACCTAGACGACGCCAAAATCAAATACGATAACGCCAACAAACGAGTAAAACGGAACTTCGTATTAACCAGCTATTCCAGTAAGTAAATATTTTGTCACAAATCTAGAAATTTACTTTATTTTCTCCAGACCAAGATATACCTGAAACGTCAACATTCGACTTCATCGTAGTTGGTTCCGGTTCAGCAGGAGCCGTTGTTGCCAACCGTCTCACTGAAACAAATTTTTCCGTCCTTCTTCTGGAAGTGGGCGAGGAAGCGGTGGAAATAACTGATGTTCCTGTTCTAGCTCCTCTGTTTCAATTCACTGATCTCAACTGGAATTACCTCATGGAAAAAGAAGACAACATGTGTCTAGGTACTATAATTGTCTCGCCGAGATATTTCTGTTTTAAATAAATAAAATGAATTTGTATAATAGTTGCAGCTACAAACGTGGTCCTCTATTATATGTATATTATTTTAATTTTATTACATTATGATAAAAATGCTGTGCGATCCACAGAGTGTCTAATGAAATGATTCTTGTAAAGTTCTTACTTCATATATATTTTACTGATGACAGAGAATGATGAAGACATTTAAATTTGTAAAAACATGATCTCGTCATGGCTAGAGCTAACTTCTTAATTATTTTTAAAACCCCACACTGTTAAACTATCAATTCTAGAATATTCCTAAGAGATTAGACCATATGCCAAATATAACTGAATAAACGCATAATATGCAGATAAAAGGTATTTTTTATAATTCTTGCGTTTGTTCTCATAAGCCTGTTTGCAACTGCATCAACAATCACATTTACACATAACTCTGGATCCAACAATAATCCTCAAAATTGGACAAATGTTTCATGGGTGTCAAATAATTCTAGCTCTTTACTAATGAAAAAAAAAATGTATCTTATTAGTCTTTAAACTTAGCCAGTTATAGTCTCAAAGCAACGTAGAACACAATATAGTCAAGGGTAAAACCAAAAGATCTGTTATAAAAGTTAGTATCATCCATCACCTTTGCATGCACAACATCTAGTTGGTTGTGTGAGATGTTGTCTTTAAACTAGATACATTTCGGCATATTCTTGGTTCCTAAAAGTAACAAGCATTCTTCGTCTAAATCTATAACACGACGCCACGGATATAAAATTTAATGTCAATTATAACAATTAACGGATACTGTTTTGCGCTGTCTCTTGATTCTTAAGTTTCAACATATTAAAAACAAAATTCATAATTGGTCAGTTTCAGAATACTTTATCTTTGCCAGGAAGGTACAAAAAAATAATTTAAAATTACGACTTCTATTAGTTGCCCTTATTATACTTTTAATGGTGACCACTTACTTAATAACATACTGTATAATAAGTTAAGACAATGTAACGTAGAATTGAAAATGTGATTTTGGAAGCGGTAGTTAACGCATTTCATTATTTCCAAACAATTACAGTGTTACAAGTTCTAATGGTTTATTACCATATATGCAAACCGTTTCCACGTTTCATGAAAAAACAGGTGAAGTAGTTCTACAATCGTAACCTATACTAAATACAGCAATCGACGAAGCAAATTTAAGTTATAGTTTGGATTTAACATATTATGCACACACACGTTTTCACATTCGAAGGTGGTTTGATTAAAACAACTCCATGTATATTAAAAAAAACTGATATATTAAAAAGTGTGTTTCAGGTCTCGTCGATCAAAGAATGGCATGGCCACGCGGTCGTGCCCTTGGCGGTACTTCCATCATCAACTACATGATCCACGTGCGTGGTAACAAACAAGATTATAATAGATGGGAAAAAATGGGCAACCCGGGATGGTCGTACCGTGACGTCTTCAAATACTTCATCAAATCCGAAGATTTCTTGGTGAAGCAACAAGACAAGGGATACCATGCAACCGGCGGTTACTTAGGAGTACAAGACGTAGCCTTTCATACCGAGTCAGTGCACGCGTTTGTCAAAGCAGCCCAGGAAGCAGGACACCCATTCGTGGACTACAATGGTCGCAAACAAATGGGAGTTTCCTACGTTCACGCCACCACAAGACGAGGGCTAAGATCCAGTGCAGAGGCAGCCTTTTTAAGACCCATCAGGGACCGCAAGAATTTGAAGATTTTAACGAAGAGTAGAGCCACTAGGGTACTTATCGATGGTCATAGGAGAGCGTTTGGAGTCGAGTTTCTCAAAGACGGGAAATACCATACAGCCATGGCCAACAAAGAAGTAATTTTGTCGGCGGGCGCTTTTAACTCGCCGCAGTTGTTGATGTTGAGTGGGATAGGGCCACGAAGACATCTTCAAGAATTAGGGATTCCACTCGTACAAGATTTACCAGTGGGAAGAAAAATGTACGATCATATAACCTTCTTAGGATTAATATTTACCGTCAACCAATCTATAGTAAGCGATCAGTCAGTATTAGAACAACCTGTAAATTTCCTAAAACTGGTTCTAAGAGGTGAAGGTCCTTTGACAACACTCGGAGGAGTGGAGGCCCTTATGTATTTCAAAACCAAAGAATCTGACGATCCTAGCCCTTACCCTGACATGGAGCTCATTTTCATTTCAGGTGGTATGCACACAGACAAAGGATTATTCTACCGCAAAACCTTCAGAATCACAGATGAGATTTATAACAAAGTTTGGAAACCCTTGGAGGACAAATATGCTTGGCAAGTCCTCCCCATGTTGGTACACCCCAAGTCCTACGGCTTCTTAGAACTCAAATCAAAGAATCCTTTCCACTGGCCAAAGTTCCATGGGAACTTCTTCACAGATGCGGGGAACAAAGACGTGAAGACCTTTATCGCAGCTATCCGCGAGGTGCAAAGAATGGCCAAAATGCCCGCTTGGCAAAAATATGGAGCACAACTAGTCACGACTCCTATTCCAGGATGTGAACACAATATCTTCGACTCAGATGATTACTGGGAATGTGCGCTCCGACACGTCACTGCAACTTTGCACCATCAAGTGGCTACTTGTAAAATGGGACCAAGAACTGATCCAGAAGCTGTTGTTAATCATGAGTTAAAAGTTTATGGAGTGAGAAATTTGAGGGTTGCTGATACGAGTGTCATTCCTATACCGATAACTGCGCATACGAACGTGCCAGCATATATGATTGGTGAAAAAGCGGCAGATTTAATTAAAGCAGAATGGCTATGAAAAAAAAGCGTGTAATATTGGTTGCATAAATCTATCGCGTCCAGAACATGAATAAGCGAGAGTATGTAAATCAGATGGATGTCTCCGCCCCTGCAATTCTTGTAAACAATTAAAAACCATTATGGAATTTGTAATTATTATCATTATTTCCATTCACCAATCATGAAGTATTATTTATGATCAGAACATGTTTATAACTTCCTTTTCATCGAGAAAAATGCAATATTAATTGCAAATCAAAAATGAATCTTTTTGTCATAACAACTCCTTGAACTTTTCTGGTACGTGAGTCACTGAATGCAGATCTTTTTCTATGTGAGGGTTAACAATGGAACTTGATATGCAGATATGTTTAATCAACCTATTCTTCTCTTTTTTAGTGAAAATAAATAATAGTTTAAAAAACTAAAAAAACACGCTTTTATTGCTAATCGAACTAAAAACTAGAAAATAATTTTTAATGACAGAGTTTAATATTACAGTAGTAGAAGATCAAACAATCAATCATAATAAATCACCTCAAATTAAAATTATAATAAAATTTAAGTTATTAACAGAATAATTCAATTCAGAGTAAAAAGCGTGGGGTGCTTGATATTTTAAATATTACAATCATTCTATTAGCAACTATCTATGAGAGGATAGTTATGAACCGCAGTAAAATGCACCCCACGCTTTTTACTCTGAATTGAATTATTCTGTTAATAACTTAAATTTTATTATAATTTTAATTTGAGGTGATTTATTATGATTGATTGTTTGATCTTCTACTACTGTAATATTAAACTCTGTCATTAAAAATTATTTTCTAGTTTTTAGTTCGATTAGCAATAAAAGCGTGTTTTTTTAGTTTTTTAAACTATTATTTATTTTTCATTTTTTAGTCTGCGACAAATTCATAAATTGGGGAATTAATTACTTATTTAGATTTTTCTAGAAAGAACCACTCAGTGGTCTCCGTAGGATCGAGGATCCTGGCGGTCCTAATAAGGATAATGGGAAACTGTTATCAAATTATTGCATTGTCATCGATCCTTGAGACGTGTGCAAAGTTTCAAGATGATCAGACTTTTAGAAACCGATGAAAATTAAGCTCAAAGAGTCCGTTACATACATACATAGATACAACCCAAGCTAATAAAAGCGTGATAAAAATGCAGGTGTTAATTGGTATATACAGTTCTATAATAAAATTGCCGAGGGTTAACAACTCAGTAGGATCAAATAATAAAACAAGAAAAAACAGATGCTGCTAAAGCAAATATCTATAAAAATAAACAAACATCGTACACCAAATATTATTTTAATTTTTAAGAATTCATCACATGGGAAGTTTCGCTACTCCAATATACAAACTGTTAATCTATAACAAATTTGGGCGTTCATTTTAATTAAAATTGCACTAAATATTTATGTAAGAGTTATAATTCTTAAAATGTACATGTGTAGAAAAAACTCGTATCGTCTTGCTAAATACGTGGTGGTTGCTATTAAACATGTTTTGTGTAAGATAACATTTTTTATGTGTAGCATCCGAATATAGTCGTATTAATTATAAAAAGTAGTTTACTAAAATCATTAGATAAATCTTGATACTTCTATAACGATTAATTATTTATTTATTTATTTTAATGGTTAAACAGAGGTGTCAGAAACGCCTCAAAATGCTTGCTTTTTGAATTATTAATGAGCTAATAAACTTTAAAAATGAAGGATTTTTGAAGTGACATCAATTTAAAGTGAAAGAAACCATCAATGTGATAAATAAATCGGTACACAATATCCTTCAAACGCGTTTAGTTATTTCAAGATCGCACTATCAAAGACATTGTGGTATACTAATCACAATCAGTGAATGGTAAAGTTTTTACTAAAATATTATCGAGATTAAATTTTCGTGAGTACGAATTAAGCGGCCAGTATATCACAACAAAATTTGATAATTAATCATCTTGGAAATGTCAAAATACTGTAATTTAACTTCAAATGTACATCATGCGTTATTCCAAAAAAAGATAATAATAAATGTGAAAATTAGTGTTGCATTCTGCATTGCAAATTTCAATTCACATTATTCAGCATCAGTGGATGCATCATTTAAAAAATTATGTTTTGAAAATTCAAGTCAATTCAGATAATGGAATTTCGTCGGTTTTATTTTAAGAGTTGTTTAGCAAATAAATGAATAAATGAAAATAATACCTCGGATTTTAAAACTTTTGAAAGGTAGAGCACGGGACTTTCAATTGTAAGGCAAGTCTCAGGGTCTTACACCCATAACGCCTAGTTTACGGAGCCAAAAGAGAAGGAAATATAAACAATAATAATAATAAACAAAAGCAGGGCAGATTCACAAAACACAAGTATGGGAGTATAATATTCTATGAGATTTAACTTATGTTTATTGTATAAAATTTTAAGGGGATGTCATCACGTTGTTGGTAGGGATGATTGGAAAAATGTTTGTTAGCGTTTGAGCCATCTGCATAATATTCCTAATACACATACAAAATTTGACAACAATCGGTCCAGTAGTTTCGGAGATTATTAACAAAGAAAGTTATTCACCATACAAGGGATTAAAATACCAGTTTATTGCTACCAGAAAAATAAAGCAATTTTAGTGCCAACATAGTATATTACTTTTTCCACGATTTGCCGTAGATAATGAAAGTTGTCTTCAAGTCTCCGATCGGCTCGCATTTAGTGAGAGATCACGATGCAGTGGTAACGCTATGTATGTTAACGACAATTGTTATTATTCTCTGAAAATCTACCTCCATAAAACTTATATTATTATTAACTAATTTTATAGTACGAACACCGCTGAATATGCGTGAATTTGAAGGAAAACTAACTCTTTTGTAACATACAGTCAGCCATCCGAAGTTCAACTGCTCCGACGCGAGGTTCAAGTGCAGCAACGTACTAGCGTTTTGTCACAATATCTGCAGCAAGAGTCCGGTCTCTGGTAATCACGTAACAAATCAGATTTTTTATATTCAATAACCAATGGTAATTAATGTTTTAGGTACTATTAATGAGAAACACAGGTGCTAATATCGAAAAACACAAATACCTTAGAATTTGAGTTGTTTTAAGTTCAATAACGTTCGAGTAAGAAAACAAATCATTAAATGCACTTTCTAATATGGTTACAATTGTTATAATAACGTTTATATTAATAAATAATAATTAGACCAATAAAATCGCTAAAAGCTTTCACAGCCATGTAGAAACATGTTGATGTTACCGTTAGCTTCTAATTTAAACCTGCAGCTGACCTAGAGTGCGGTCGCGAATTAAACCTGAAATAAATATATCATGGAAAACAAACTACTTATTAAAGGTTATAGCTATCGAAAAATAGCCTCGCCAGGGAGACATAATAAAACCCGAATCCAAATTCAAAGGTGATATTAACTTCAGTACTTACAGTAGTTTTTTAATATTACTTTTAAGAAAAATTGGTGGCTACCGCCCAACTTAAAAAAACCAGTCTACTACTTTAAAAGTAAATACTTAGAACTACTCCTATGATTTAGCTGCATTTAATATAATAAGAATAATAATAATTTAAATTTTGTTTATTTGATTTTTCAATAAAAACGGTTCTTTAATTCTTGTGAGTCTCCACGAACACAGTAATGCTCTTATTAGTGTCACACTATAGATATCAAAATTAATATATTGTCCTCACTATGTGTAGCACAAAATTTTATACAGATTTGCAACTTACTATAGCATGGTTTTCATATGTTTAATAAGTTAATAATCCATGCCTATTGAAATAATTATAGATTATTATCTATAAGAAAAGTTTACAATTTTCCAAAGAAACTGCACACCAGACTTCTTCCAATAGTTATAAGTTATAAGAATTAAAAACATATTTCTAAATTCTAAAGTACAAATAAGAGCGCATTGCAGATCAAATTTTCCTTAAACATTTATGTGACTATTTTTCAAGTGACGTCATCCATTTTTACTTCCCGAGCGTAAGCTAAAGAAGTATAGTAATCGAGTCCACCGGGCGACTTGCCAGTTTCATGTTTTCTCGACGATTTATGACCTGTAGAGTACGAAAAAAGTGACCTTCCGTTTCCGTTTCTCTGTCTGGCGTCTGTGTCGATTTTTGTTAGACACGCAATCTCCAAAGCTATTGGACCGATTGTTGTCAAATTTTGTATATATATGAGGAATATCATGTAAATGGTTAAATGTTAACCAAAACTTGGCTAATCATCATCACCAACAATTTGATGACGTCACCTCAAAGAATTCTATTTTGAAATAATTTAAATGTTATACAACAATATTACTTCTATACTTGTGGTGTACGAATCCGCTCTGAGTTTTTTCCCTAAACATCCAAATTTTAGCAAAAAAATTAACACAGTTTAATAGCATGTTACTAACTGAGTATACATATGTATTAAGAACGAGTCATTTTTTCGAAAATACGCACGTCTTTATTTAATAATTATAATAGTATAGCTTAATTAATATATGTAGCATAATTAATAATTTTACTCCTCTGTTTTGAGCAGATAATTCAAACTAATTTGACTGACGCTTTTTATTATTGTTGGGAGGAATTTTTTTCCTGCTGGTTATCTGCTTTAAATATATTTACATATTTACGTTGTCCGTAATTGGGAACGCAAATTCTTGGCGCAAGGGCTGCGGGGGTGTTATTTATGCCGCTAGTTTTTACTTTATAGAGATTATCACAAAAACGAAAAACGGGAAATCAAAGTTTATTATTTACGAGGGAAGTTCTGTCGAAATAACCTTCGACTGATTTTTTAACGGGATTAGTTTTTATTGTTCTCTAATAAAAATGAACTGTTTTATATCTTCAATTTTATCTAAAACCGTTCACGTAATTTTCTTAAAATTTTTATAGCAAATCGACATTACGAAAATGAGTAGTAATAAAATTAATACGGTGCGGTCAACAATAAAACTGGTCTAAGGTTATTTAGACAGAACTTCCCTCACAACTTAAGATGACGTCATCACACTGTTGGTAGGGATAATAGACAAAATTTAGTTATCTGTCTACAAAAAAATCCACACGAACGACAGTCAGACGAAAACAGGAAACCAATGTTTTTCGTATCTAAGGGTCATGAAACGGTGAGAAAACATGAAAGTAGCCAGTTGCACGATGAATCCTATTACAATACTTCCTTAGCTTACGCTCAAGAAGTAAAATATCCTGAAGTTGGTATTCGACGAACAAACTGTTTTTCCTGTCGTCTGTTACGCTTAAGCCGAGATGAGAAAGACGATTTGCACATCCATGGCAAATTTGAGAACGTTTTTCTTATTGATCGTACGCTATACATGATGCGTGTATACGACAAATCACTAAATAAATCTTTATTAAAATATATAATCTGAGATGGATGCGAAAATTATTGTGCATAGGATGCTTTACTAAAAATTTTAAATTACTTGTTTCAGCAGTTTTCTATTTATACCCCACAGCAAAAGTAGCTGCTGAAAACTTATCAATATGAACACAAAAACGGAGAGCATTAAACTTATCAAAGTGGTGAAACTAGTTTGAGCATTAAGACCACCTCAAATGCAAACAAAAATCTAACATGTACTCGTATCTGCGTATATTTTTCGTAGAAAACCATATACATATAATTAACTAGTCTGCCTAAAAATAGTATAATGATTTCCAACAATAATATCTTAATTGGTTTCGAACACAAATATATTTTAAAACAAGACAATCAAATTCCAAGATTAAAAAAAAAAAGCAAAACAAAGCTATGCAAATTCTCCGCGGAAATGTTTTTTCTCTTTAATAACCTAAAAAATCCTTAATGAGTCGCTTAATTATATTAAACCATAACATCACCTTACAAGGTTATTATCAACATATTTCGGTTCGCTTAACTCGCATCGAATATGAGAAAAACCTCACCACGTCAAAATCCTCAACCAAAAAAAAATCGAGATTTTAAGAACTTTCCCACCTCTAATATTTCTTCACGTCGTCCAACCCAACTACCCAACAAAGGATAAGGTCAAACGTCCAACAGTTCTTCGATAAAAACTATCAATGCCTGGCTTTCATTTTTGAACCCATATCCCATTCTTATTGTTGCAAGGCAATTAATTCTTCATACAAACGCACCGCTCAAACTTAAATATCAATGCTGCAAAAATCTGTGTTAAAGCTGAAACCTTCGTTTTGTATTTCATTGTATCTGATTAGAGAAAGAGATATCGAAGTAAATAGAAGGAGAGGCGACCCTGTATCGCTTTTATATATATGAAAGTTAATTTGCCATTCTGGCAGTTCGTCTTGTTTTGTGCTGGAGTTTGCACCGTCATTGTGATATAGGAATAAGGAGGTGAGTGATTAGAGTTAATTTACTGGAATTTGATATGGCACGTTCCACTTTTTGGTGCCCCAGGCGAGATCATTAAAACAGGAACACAAGCATTTGAAAAATGTCGCTACAACAGTAACAAAGTGAAGGTGCATTATGTTTATGTATGACTATACGTGTAAGGCGTGGACAGTTAATATAACGTAAGCTGAAAATAATTAAATCATGAGTTACTTTTCTTAATCTCCGAGTTTCATTTCATTGTAATCACAAATACTTGCTTAATAAGGAAAGTTGCGACAAAGTTTGCGTATGTTCTTGGTTGTGTTGAAACTTCTTGAATAGAGGTAAACCAGTCAAAGCATTCCATTAATTATGTCCACTTCATTTGATGGTTCTTCAAGAACCCGCGAATCACTTATTTGCTTACTTAGTGCGAGGTTAGCAACTAGTTAAAAAATGAAATAAAGTAAAAACGGTCAAACTACGATAAATTCGTCTCATTAGTAGGTTGCTTTTAAAACCAATTCAGTCATATTTCTATAAAACTATAGTATATGTATTTCAGATTAACAACATGCTCACACCATTTTCTAAGTTCCTCCTGCTGGGAATTCTCACGCTTGTACTATCTTCTCCTTTCCAACTAACCGAAAAATACATAGAAGACTTCAAAGCAGGAATCGAAGCTCTTAAAAAACAAATAAAAGAACACCACTTTACGCAAGAAAATATCGAAACGAAAGTCGACAACAGTTCGGAAATTATAACAGGTACTACTCCAATTTTGTCGGTCTAGGACAATTCGGCGCGGCCGACTTGGCGCGGCCAACTTGGCGCGGCCGACTTGGCGCGAGACATTTTGGCGCAAAGCCAACTTGGCGCAGGGACACTTTGGCGCAAGCCATCTTGGCGCGGGCCATTTTGGCGCGGATGAACTCGTACCAAGAAAAATAGATATAAATATACAAAAATTGCAGCCGTTGTTAGCATAACCTAATTTTTATAGTCAGCAACGCGTGGAGGGGTAATGTCGACTTTTTAATGGACACACGGGCGCTTCGCGCCCTGCACCCCATTATAAACATACTCCTAAATGTGGAACTTCTTGCTCCGTGGATCATTTAGTTATTGGAATTTGTGCGAATGAAACTTTGTATTTGGTTGCCTACATTTGGCATAAATAACAAGGTGCTAACCACAGTACGAACAAGAAATATTTTTTATATTATATACCGACGTACTCGCGCCAAGATGGCTTGCGCCAAAATGTCCCTGCGCCAAGTTGGCTTTGAGCCAAAATGGCTCGCGCCAAGTCGGCCGCGCCAAGTTGGCCGCGCCAAGTCGGCCGCGCCAAATAGTCCCATTCCGCAATTTTGTGTACTGCCACTAAAACAAACTTCCAGATCCAGAACACTACGACTTCATAATAATTGGAGCAGGAGCTGCTGGTTCCGTTATCGCCAACCGTTTAACGGAAAAACCAGAATGGAAAGTATTACTTTTGGAAGCCGGAGGTCCCGAAACTCCATTCACTCAAATTCCAAAACTTGCACATTTGTTACAAAATACGGACTATAATTGGGGGTATGTAACAACCCCTCAGAAGAACTGGTGCAAAGGTAAGCTATAAAACAAAATAAACTAAAACTGAAGTCTTTTTACAGGAATGATCGACAACCAATGCGCCATCGCCGGAGGTAAAGCTCTTGGTGGTAGTACCGCCATTAACGGTATGTTGTACACGCGCGGCAATGCCAAAGACTACGATAAGTGGGCAGATTTGGGCAACGATGGCTGGTGCTACGACGACGTTCTCTCCTACTTCAAAAAAGCGGAAGACGCCGACCTAAAACACTTTGACCACAAGTACCACAATCGTGGAGGACCTTTCCATATCGAACACCCACAATACCTGACACACATTAGTGAAAGTTCTTTGGCAGCCGGAAAAGAGTTAGGTCTTGACACTATAGACTTCAACGGGAAGGAACAAATAGGTTTAGGAATCACCCAAATTATTTCTAAACACGGAAAGAGGCAAAGTACTGCTCAAGCATATTTAGAGCCCGCCAAAAAACGACACAACTTGATCATCAAACCCTTCAGTCACGTAACCAAAATTTTGATCAGTCCGCACACTAAGGAAGCCACAGGGGTCGAGTTCATTCACGATGGTAAATTACACGTGGCCAATGCCGAAAAAGAAGTCATTTTGTCAGCCGGTACCATCAACACAGCGCAGATTTTGATGTTATCTGGAATCGGTCCAAAAGAACAACTCGAAAAGCATGATATTCCAGTCGTATCAGCTCTAAACGTTGGCAAACACTTTAAAGATCACATCGCTTTCTTCGCTCTCGATCTGATCTATAACGGAACTGAACCGGAAGAACCCGAACTGGACGAAGTTGTCGAGTACCTCAAAAACGGCAAAGGTCCTCTTACCACAACCGGTTGCGAAGTGCTTGGTTATATTCAGACTGAAGTTTCCAAAGATAAAGCCCATCACCCCGACATCGAACTCTTCTTCTACAACAAAAAGCTCTCATCCTCCCCTCCTACAAACCCCTTCAGACTAAAACCCGAAGTACATGAAAGTCTATGGAAACCAGTTGACGGCAAGAAAGCTCTGAACATTGGAGTAATGTTAGCCCATCCCAAATCCACAGGTACTGTCGTTCTGAAGAACAAGGACCCTCTCCATCATCCGTTAGTCGACCCCAACCAGCTCTCAGACCCAGATGACGAAGATCTCCATACGCTGCTGGCCGGTATAAAAAAAGCTGTAAGTTTTGCCGACACCGAGGCTTTGAAGAAATTAGATTTGGTGTTCAATGAGCATCAAGTTGCTGGCTGCGAAGACCATGAATGGGGCACTGATGATTATTGGAAGTGTGCTATTAAGCATTTAACCATCAGTTTGCGTCACGTCACTGGTACAGCAAGAATGGGCCCCAAAGGTGATGAAGACGCTGTTGTGGATAACAAGCTGAATGTTTATGGTTTACATAAGTTGAGAGTAGCCGATGCTAGTGTTATTCCAGTTACCATTACGGGGCATACGATGGCTGCTAGTATCATGATTGGAGAGAAGGCTTCGGATTTGATTAAGGAGAGCTGGAAATGAGAAGAGGTCCGGAGCGATCAATAGGGCCTTCGTTGTTAGTATATCTTAGCGATTTTATTTTTAGAATGACGTATCTATATTTCTACAGAATGTGATTTAGTAAAACTAGAAATAGTTCCCATAAATATAAGCAGTTCTTGACGATTGCAAAAAGTTTTGTAAAGTTTTCATTTCCAGGTTATTAATTCCAAATAGCTACAAATAATAGTCATTTACATTATTAGTGAGCGCGGTAAATAAAATTCTGCAGTGCAACGTTTTATTATGAAGCACGACGGCGAAGCCGGAGTGCTTTAACAAAACCGAGCACTGCAAAATGTTTACCGCACGAATAATGTATTAAACTTTTTACCCGACTTTTTTGCTAAAAATGTTGACATGAATCGTCTTACGTCATTGCATCAATATTTTTGCACAAAATATCCACAGTAGGTCTTGCATCGCTGTATGTATGACTTTATTCATATGTCAAAAATTGAATAATTGTGCTTTCATAATCTCAAAAAAAGTTATTTTATAACATTATTCTACACTGAATGAGTCCTTCGGAGCTCTGTAATTTCAGATATTTTTATGTTGGCTTAGAACATACAGGGTGTTTTTCCAGTTCTTTTTCCGCACTCTAACCTTCTGACAGTGTGTGAAAATAACTGACATTTGAAAAATCGTAGTTACCAAGAATATACAAAATGTGTAAAACATTATTTATGATACAGGAGGGTAAAAAAACATTTATATGCTTTCAAGCTTCAACGCTTTTAGTTTTAAATTTTGAAAACCACAATTTCACAAAAGAAAAATTCAGTACAAATTTAGATGCAGAATTTGGTAGCAAACTCCTAAGTTTTAAACAGGAACTACTACATTCTTACGAAGTGGAAAATTTAGTCTAACCTTGGTAAATTGTTTGAGCGTAAATAATAAGTTATAAGTTATAACCATAAAGTCCCTCCACTGGAGGGACAGATACCGGAAACGCAATATACGCAGATTCATGTGTTAACTGTAGCCGACATAACATACATTACAATTAGGGTATTGTCAGCTTCCCATGCAACAATGTTGCGACGGTACAAAAAAAAACCTCTTCAAACTAATTAACATTAAGTTAATTTCACAATGTTATATATATATCCTGAAAATTACAGTCAATGGTTCTGCAGTGATTTTCTTGCAAACTTCAAGAAACTAGAAGTTGCGAACGTAAAATATTTTGATCCTATTTCACTACGATCGGCGCAGAGAATCCTATGCATGTCGATAGTACCTCACAGAAATTAATAATGTCACTATTCCTTACTAAAAAATTATTCTATTAGTTACATACTATCAGCAGTTTTATCGGAAAATGGGCCAAATGAGGATTTTCACAGCTCAAAATGTGCATTGTTGTAGATTTGAATGTGAATAAGCATCTTAAAAACACTAGGAAGTGCAATCTACTATGAAACAGTGCCTGGAGAAGACTAAAGTAAGTATCAAAATTCGAAAAGAATTACTCCACAATTGTCCAAGAACCAAAAACTTCCACTCCTGACAAACTCTTAGAATAAAATCAAAATTTTTAGAGAATTCATCTTCAACAAAACAACTTCATTCGTTTTGATTCTACTCCACCCTAAATTAACAGGTGCTGCTGTTCTCTCCAATTTTGGTGATTTTTATGTTTTTCGGTGGTTTGTCACTCAGTTTTATCTACGCTAGGTTACCAATATTAAGTAACGGATTTTGGCTATTAATGATCAGAAGTTTCCTTGTTGTGAAGGCTATGAATGGGAGAGCGATAATTACTGGAAATGTGGAAACTTCCACACATATTTATGTTGTTTGGGTTGTTTAAAAATTCCCAACCCGTAAATAACGAATAAGAGAAGAATAATTTGTCAAAGTCATAGGACACAACAGCCAACATCAAACAAGTCATATTATCTACAACCGGTAACCATCACGAGCACACTGAAAAAAAAATACGGACATTTGCAACATCAGTTTGTTTATATTTCCCGTCCCGGTACTGGGCATAATATGTATTATAAAATACAACATTTATTATGTATTGAATGTCCATATAGTTTTAATTAAATAAGTTACTCGTACCAATTATTGTAATTTCAATAATAATTTCATACATATACGTATGTATTAACAACGTCACAACAATATGATTACACCTCCTGCGTTAGTTTACTTCAAAAATATTCGTCATCCTCATTAGTTAACCATTAAGCAGGTGCAAGTGGTACAACAAACTAAAAGTAGAACAGCACATCATTTTACTGGGAAAATGACTAGATTCGAATTATCTTACCCACCACTTTTTTAATTTTCCAAAAGTGAATGAACTGAAAAAAACCTGTATAGATATAATTTATAGGTGCTCATATACCCACAATGTGAAAACTATTTTTAAAGTAAATTCAAAGATATATAATTGTGGTTTCTGGTACTTCCCGGGATAATTAACGAGAAAATCTTACTTATTGCAATTATTGTCTTAGCTTTATAAATAAGGTCCAATTTTGTATCTTTTCTTTACTCTAAAATCGTAGAATACGAAAATAAAAGTTGTGTGTTTACATATCATTCTATACATTATTTACATATGTATACATTTAATCGAACAAAATGTTCTGAATTTTATTATTATAATTCTTTTTAAACAAAGACGTGCATATTCTCACATTTTCGAGAAAACAAAGTGACTGGTTCTTAATTTAAGCAATACAACAGTTTTATGACGTCATAAACATAGATACCACAAGTGCGAGAGAAAAAGAGCAAAAAAGAAATGATCGAGTTTGGCATTGAACGTGCGACCGCCGGTCCGCCTTTCGGAGTATAACCCACTCGGCCACGGACACTACATCCTACGTTAGTGATAAACTGTTATTATATAGTGTATCGAAATATATTATTGTATAGCATTTAAATCATTTTCAAATATAATTCTTTGACACGACGTCATCAAATTGTTAATGCGGAAGATCAGCCAAATTTTGGTTAGTGTTTAACACCAACTACATGATATTCCTAATATACATACAACATTTGACAACAATCGGTCCAGTAGTTTCGGAGTTTACGAGAAAAATCGATGCAGACGTCAAACAGACAGACGGAAACGAGAGATCCCTTTTTTCATACTCTTGGGGTCATGAAACGTCGAAAAAAAATGAAACTGGCAGTCGCCCGATAGAGCCCATTAGCATATGCATTTCCTTAGCTTATGCTCGAGAAGTAAAAAACCTCTCGTGTAATTACAATCAACAAAAACGTAACACATCGAGTCGCTATCAACATCTTATATCTAACACTGAGAACAATCAAACAGATCAAACGTTCATATGGCGAACGAATATCGCCAATACATTTGATACATATGATTACAGTTTCAAATATGACGTTGTCCTAATGATGCAAACCTTGTGGAGCCTATTAAACTATGAAATTATAATCTTGGTAACAATGTGATCAACATGTATTCAATTACTTGTTGCAAGACAGTATGAAATGTAAATTACATACTTGTAAATCTACATCGAAGTCTTTATGATATTATTTAAAAGACTGTTAACAATAGCAAGATATTAAATTGATAAATAATGTGCCCAGTGTTTTGTTTTCTTGTGTAAGTGTCTAGACAAATAATCCCGTTTTAAATAGAATAAAAAAAAACAGCAAAACATCGAGGTCAATGACATGCCAAAATTAAATACGATTTTAAATACAAATTTATCGAACAAATCCACAGCATAACAGAAAAAAATCTGAACGCTACACATAGTTTATTTTGCAATTTGCAGGCGCGGCCTTAGAAAACTGGACCACATGGCTTAACACACACTTCCAAATTAAAAAAGAAATTAGAGTTCAATTAATGTTAGTTGTTATTCTGACAAAATCACTGTCCCGTTTTTCAAATTGGAAGTGTACTTGCTATTATGATGTTAAAAAAAAAATAACAACTATAACGTTGTTACATCAAAGTGGTCCAGTTTTCTATGCCAACGACCGTACATCGCGTCGCTCGTCACTTATTAGTTATTATTATTTGACTACGATTAAGTGATTAACAAACTCCAAATGAAAGAATATTTCTATGAAAATATACTATCATTATTATTATTAAACGTTTATTTTATCGCGTCAGTACACCAGGTTTTTATTGGACGAACAATAATTACTACAATCGCGCAAACTCTATTAAAAGCGTCGTGAATTCATTCGTATTCATATGTATATTCTACGTATCTTATCAAAAAAGGAACAGTAGAACACCGAAGTGCAAATGTGCTAAACCTGGTGGTAAATAAACTACATGAAAATAACGGAATATGATTCCATTAGTTTCAATATTAATTTTTTTGGAAATGTTGGTAACATTATCCTTTTCTAAAGTAAGTAAAGAAAAAATTTGCGAATTTCAAGCTGGAGTGGACGCTCTGATGAAAGAATCGCAAAATCACACCTTTGAAGAAAAGAATTTTGACACCAATTTACACGTGGAAGCTGGTATGTAAATATTCCTGTCGCAAATTAAACGTTAAACTTAAATTTCCAGATCCAAAACACTACGACTTCGTTATTGTTGGGGCGGGAGCTGCCGGTTCGGTTATAGCAAACCGTTTGAGTGCAAAGCACTACAAAGTATTACTCTTGGAGGCAGGAGGACCAGAAACGCCATACACCCAAATTCCAAAATTAGCTCACTTGTTGCACAATACTGATTACAACTGGGGGTATTTAACGACTCCTCAGAAAAACACATGTAGAGGTACATATAAACGTCTGTAATCAATAATAACGAAAACTAATTTCATTAGCACAGGAATGATTGATAACATCTGCGCTATAGCCGCTGGAAAAGCCCTAGGTGGTAGCACGGCTATCAACGACATGTACTGCACCAGAGGTAACCGTGAAGACTACAATCAGTGGGCGGCTATGGGCAACCATGGATGGTCCTACGATGATCTTCTTCCTTACTTCAAAAAACTAGAAGACGCATTTGTGAAACCCTTTGATCCTGTATACCGTCATCGCGGAGGGCCTTTTCACATCGAGCACCCGCGATATTGGACCGAAATTACTAACGGTTCTTTAAGTGCCGGAAAAGAACTCGGATTTGACAACATAGACTTTAACGCCAAGAACCAGTTAGGAATGGGCCGAACCCAACTCAGTACAAAACGTGGAAAAAGACACAGTACAGCACAAGCGTATTTAGTACCAGCACGTAAAAGATCGAACTTGGTAATTAAACCTTTTAGTCACGTTACCAAACTATTGATCGATTCTGAAAGCAAGGAAGCAACTGGTGTTGAATTTTTCGCGAAGGGCAAACTGTACGCCGCTAAAGCACAAAAAGAAGTTATTCTATCTGCCGGCGCTATCAGCACCGCTCAGATTTTGAAACTATCGGGAATTGGACCGAGGGAAGAACTTGATAAATTCGACATTCCAGTGGTAGCTGAGCTAAACGTGGGCAGACGTTTCATAGATCACGTGGCCTTCATAGGCCTGAGTCTATTCTATAAGAACACTACACTTGGCAAAGAAGATGAGACAGACGAAATTATTGAATACCTCCAAAAAGGAAAAGGTCCTCTCAGTGTACCCGGGTCTGAAACAGTCGCTTACTTCAAAACCGATGCATCGAATCACCGAAAACGTTATCCCGACATCGAACTCTTCTTCTACAGCGAAAAGCCATCCCCTACAGCAAACTCTTTCAGATTTAAACCTGAAATTTTAGAAAGTTTCAAATCCCTAGCCAACAAAAAAATTTTGCAAATTGGAGTGATGTTAGTACATCCTCAATCGATTGGAACTGTTCTTCTGAAAGACAAAGATCCTTTTCACCATCCTTTAGTTGATCCAAATTCACTTTCGGATCCTGATGACGAAGACTTCCGTACTCTTCTGGCTGGTATAAAGAGGGGGCTCAGTTTCGCTGGTACTGATGTTTTCAAGAAGATGAATTTAGTTGTTAATGACTACAAAATTGCTGGTTGTGAAGACCATGAATGGGGAAGTGATGATTATTGGAAGTGCGCTATTAAGCTGCTAACCATTAGTTTGCACCATGTCATGGGTACTGCAAGAATGGGTCCGAAATCTGATAAGGATGCTATTGTTGATAATAAGTTAAGGGTGTATGGAGTACAGAAGTTGAGAGTGGCTGATGCTAGCGTTCTTCCTGTTACTATAAGTGGACACACAATGATTCCAAGCATTATGATTGGGGAAAAAGCATCAGATTTGATTTTACAGAAGTGGAAGGCGAAAGAGGTTCCGCAGGATTAAGTTTTGGTCCAAGAGCTTTATTATAAACAAGTATACAACATTTTGAAAGCAGCAGTATTTAAACTAACAAAGTTTCCTGGGTGTCCTAATGCTCAAATTATTTAAAATGTAATGTAATGCACAGGGTGAGTTACTAAGCGCATAATCCTCGATCCTCAATATCTCATTAATTAATCAATCAAAGTTACTACTACTTTAGCTTATTTTCTATTTTCAATAATTACTGAGATATAGGAACGTGCGACATATTTAAATCTATATATATATATATATATATATATATATATATACCGCTATCCATTGCATATTAAAAATAAAATCACTGAAAATGTAAATACGCAATTATGAATTTATAACACACAAACTGGTTTTTTCCTGCAAAAATTCACCAAAAAATCATAACAGAAGATGTATATTTCATTTTAAAAAAAGGCATAAAAAGTCAATGAAATACCACTTGTGCTAATGTATTTTACAGTAAGTCGAACAAATGTCAAAACATAGAAATGCAGTAGCACGTGTTGCTGTGGAGAGAACTTATTTCTTCCATATCTTAAAAGACAGTCACATTTCCTACGCGTCTCAGACATCTTAAAATTATCTATTCACTACAGGATATCTTTTGTTTCATTTTCTTTAAATCTGTTATCGTTTTTACTGCATTCTGGCGCTGTCAAAATTACGACAGCATCCAACTTTTTAAACAGCAACATTTTTTTGAAAGATAAACATTTTGTACAGTAATATTTAAAACCTTGTGAATCAATGAAAATTGAAGTATGATATTATTTTTTTATTTCAAGCAGCTTCTACACGAACTACGGACATTTGAGAAAAATTTGTTAAAAAGAATTTCATTACTACTTTTAAGATTAAAAGTTACTCAACCGGTAAAAAAAAATAAAAAATTAAAAGTACCATCACCCTTTTACACCAAACCATACAAATAAAATTGCTATTTAAAGAATACTGATTATGCCACAGGTCTGATAAGGGCAACAATATTTTTAAAAACCATCAAAAAGTCCACGTTACTGTAACCAGCTTTTTATGCTCATTTAAAGTGAGCAATAAAATAAATAGACGTTCATAAAAAACCATGCGTCACAATTTGACAAAATCAACTATAGAATTTCAAATTTTTCGTAAAATACATCAAACGTACTTAGTTTGACTTGTCCGAAGGTCCAATTTTTACTAAATTTTTGCGTCGTGTAATTTTTCAACATACTGAAATATGTATGAAGTTTTTATGGTACTTTGTACAATTAAATTTTATAATTTATCTAAAACGCTAATAAATTATTCACTTTCCGAGTTTAAAATATTTTATTAGTTATGTGACGCTACAGCACGTGTTTCAGTTTAAAATACATATTTTATTTTGTGATCCTTAATACAATAAAATATGTATACCACGTGTTTCTTTTATTTGATACAACCCCCGTCATTTTTTTTATTTTAAAAAATAAACATATAGTTCTTTCACCAAATTTGTATCATTTTAAAAGATCGCCTATGTGAATAAATGACATGAGTGTCAATTTTTCAAGCTAGTAGATTGCCATCAATTAATATGAATTTTTCGTGTATTTTATTTAATCATTTTTTAAGTATTGATTTTACAAATATTGGTTGCCTTTGATTTTTAGAAAAAATCAGTCTTTCCATTTATGAAAAAATATACGAAGTGTCCCATAAAAAAAATAAAGTTGAAGTCATTTCCGGTTCTACCGGAAGTGATAATATAAATGTGAGGTTGCCATCACATAGATCTTTTAAAATGATACATTTGTTCAAAGAACTACAGATTTATCTTTAAGAATAAAAAAGTTACAGGGGTTGTATCAAATAAAAGAAACACCCTGTATAGTTCACACTAAGAAAGTATTTTTCTTAATTAATCTTAATTCTTAATACAAAAAAGTGAATTATTAGTGTTTAAACAAGTAACCGCCGCATCCGCACAAACTAATATTTATCTAAAACACTACTACATGATGTATTTAGTTAAAGTTTTAATACCTACGATGGTAATGCAATTCAAAACACTACAGAAGCACTTATTAAAAGCAATATGAATCTACTGAGTCTTCAAGACATCTGTTGTTTAATCAATAGCAATGCTAGGTTCTTGCTAAACACGAGCTTTTATCATTGCATTTATTCATCCCTTCCAGGAAGTTGATAATCCACTCAAACGATATTGCATATATCTTTATTTAAAAATAAACAAAAAATTATCGAGATGTGATAAATCATATAAACATAGAATTCTTTGACATGATGCCATCAAAATGTTGGTGGAGATAACTAGTCAAATTTTGGTTAGAGTTTAACCATCTACATGATATTTCTAACATGCATAAAAAATTTGACAACAATCAGTCCAGTAGTTTTGGCGATTACGTGTATAATAAAAATGGATATAGACACCAGACAGACAGACAGACAGACAGACAGACAGACAGACAGACGAAAACAGGAGACTACTTTTTTCGTAGTGTAGGGGTTATGAAACGGCGAGAAAACATAAAAGTGGCCATTTATCCGATAGACTCGATCACTAAACTTCCTTAGCTTACGCTCGGGAAGTAAAACAATGGAAAAACAGTAAAGCAAAATAAAAAATTATTGGAAGTCTGAAATCAAACACTATCATTTATCCTATATTTTTGAGACATCTAAATGACCGGACGCACCAGTACTTGGAATAAAAACAACTTTATTAATCGTTTCGGGATATCTTTCTCTAAATGATTTCTACACTCAACCATTTTCCACGAAACGCCAAAAATATCATATCCACAAGAATGACCACGCAAATAAACAGACCACACTCTCTAATTAAGAGAAAATTAGCGGTTAACAAATCATTTTTTTAACATTTAGAAGCACCAAGCGTGAAAAACGGAATTTCCTAATACAAAGCAAAATCGAACAACAATGCTGCTGATTTCATAGGTTAACACTAATGTAAGGTTTTACACATGGTTAATTCACTCACCACCGCAGGCGGCAAGATTCTTTCGCCTGCAGCTACAAAATTTTGACCGTACAAGAGTAATTCCCAACTTCATATTCATTCACATTCATTCATTTCTCGTTTGCTAAAAACACACTTTGCGTGTGGCTGCAAAAAATCTCGCATCGTTCTCAAACGACATGGAGAAAACTCGTTTTATTGGTATTTCCTTCCGATACGAGAACTGATAGGCTTAGTTTTGGAAAACCTACCAAAATAAATATGGGAAATTCTGCGACCACCGTGACGCCGCTAATCATCGTTTAACGGTCTCTTCGCCATCCAATAGGATTGAAAGGTCACCACCTGATGACTCGATTCCTGTAAAAGCATTAAAGAACAACCAACAGGTCTTCAGTACCTCTGCGGTTTTTCCCGCAAGAAAAGAAGCACAGAGATTCACTTATAAATAAGCGCCGCCCGTGTTTCACATCATTCGCTACGATGTTGCGTCTGTGTGTGCTTTTTGCCGTGGTTTGCTATGCCTTCGGCTCTAAATCAGAAACCTGGCCCTTCGAACTGGCCGATAGGTTCATAGAACAATTCGACTCGAACGTGAATGAATTGAGAAATTTGGCAAACAATTACCACCGGGAAGAGAGTACAACTTTGAGGCTGGAAGAAAACACTTTGACGGAAGCAATTGAAGGTAATTAAAAAGGCAGTATTTTTTAGAGTTTTTTAAAAATAAGTCTACTCCATTTCCTGCGATGTAAATTCGTTGCGAAAGCTATTATGCGCTTAAGCAATTTTAATTATTCCAGTTTACGCTTCGTAGATGTATTTTTAATCATATTTGATAATATACATTGTTTTATTCAAATTACAGATCCGACTCACTATGATTTCATCATCGTCGGAGGAGGAACGTCGGGTTCGGTTTTGGCAAATCGACTTTCAGAAGTACCTGAGTGGAAAATTCTTTTACTGGAAGCCGGTGGTGTGGAGACGAAAGCGACAAGGGTTCCGAAGAATTGGGAGTTATTGAGGAATACGCATTTTAATTGGGGTTTTAGAACAACGCCACAGAATTACTCATGTTTGGGTAAGACATTTAAAAAAACATTTCAGCAAAATTATCGATACAATAAAGGGACGAGAAATAATTAAATACAATTTCTCAAATTCGCCAAGTTACCTTCATGGTCTACTTGACAGGATTTATTTCTTCAAGGTTTCATTATTGTAATTAATTATTTTGACAAGTTCTCATCTGTTGACTAATAGCAACCTTAAAATATTTAATTCTGTATTAATAATTCTCATCTTCATTGATATTCTATCAGGGAACATTTCTGAAAATCAATTTTAAACCAATTTAGATGCCTAGTTAATCATAGTTATTATCATCAGCCAGCAGCCAAAACGAAAACATTTGAACACTGTTTAATTTTCACTTTGTTCTTGCACTGTTCTAGTACACTTTCTGACATTGATTTATTTATTCTATTCATAACCTATAAAAATACATAATAATTTAGTTCATTTGGTCATTATTTTTCTGATGATTACAGACCATTAACAAAAATTTACTTTTATTACAGTTTTATTGTTCTGCTATTCTATAATTATGTAGAGTTATTCTGTAAATACCATAGCGTAACGTTATGTTTACGACTCTAGAGTATATGAAAATTAAAATTTTAATCTTTTCGAAAAATTAAAAATAAACATGTACTGACATGCATCAAAAACTGATTATTTCAAGAGCGAGGTATGCTTTATATAAATAAATTTAAAACATTTTTTCTTTCGCTTTTTATAAACCAACGATAACTCTATAGATATGCTTTTCGTCGTTTTCTTGCTCAGTTTTGTGAACAACATCATTTAGCAACGACAAATCTCATATTTTGTATTCTAACGCACAATTTTTCGTTTGTTTCTTTAATGTGCTTAACATTTTCTCAGATGTAATTTTCGAGGAGATCATCAAGATCATCTGTACAATAGTCACCTCTTTCTCAGTATTTTCTAGAACATATTCTCTAATTTGAAATCAGTGTTTCTTAAAACTTTCAATTAGTTCAAATATCGCATCAATTTTAACACTTCTAACATTTTCTCTTTTCTTAACATTTTTTACGCAGATTTTATGTGCTTCGTATTTATTGTTTCCATACTAAGCCTGCTCATATTAATATTTGATTTTATTTACTTTGAAACGATTTTTCAATGCCTTAATGAAATGTGTCACCTTTTTTTTCAACACTTCTGCTTCTTCATTATCAATTGCAGCAATTGTAATTACTTCATATACGTTCTTGCTTATTCTCCCTCTAATCTCTGTCCCATTTTCACCAGTTTTGATTACCAACAGTTGACAATATTTTCATTTTATTAACGTAACTTTGGCTAAAAACTTAGTCACAAAAAGTTTCCAGAAAAACTTCGAATCTCAATTGATACCACAACCAATTTGTTCTGTCTCAGGAAGTACTAACTAATTTTCGATCATATCTTTATTGTGCTTCCTAGAGCGAGCTTTTACACATTTTGTTTCTTTGAAAATTCAATTATTAAACTTATTTATTAACCCTATCAATTTTTACCACTAAAGAAAAGAAAATAGAAACTACATATATACTTCCTGTTGTTTGTACATTCCTTTTGTTTATGCGGTTAAAGAATTTCAAACACGATTCTTTACTCTAAATATTTATGTTCCTTTTTTTTTTCGAATTTATCTGCACGTAAAAATCACTCATTACTCATCACAGAGTTCTAAAATTTATAATTGTTTTACTTATTTGACGTTCTAAATTTGAATTTTTCTCAGCTGCGCCATTCGTTTCTATACTCAACTTGCTTTTGAACTTCCAATTTCTTGTTTCCATCCCCTCGAAATCATCTTATCTATCTCAAATATAATTCAAATTTCCAATCTTTGCAGCAATGACCGACCACAAATGTACCATCCCCTCCGGGCGAGCCTTGGGAGGTACCTCAACCATTAACTCCATGGTATACACCCGCGGTAATCCACTAGACTACGACATTTGGGCGGACTTGGGCAATAAAGGCTGGTGTTGGTCAGACGTCCTACCTTTCTTCAAAAAAATCGAAGATGCCAACTTCGAACCCTTCGACAAAAAGCTCCATCATCGTGGAGGCCTACAACACCTCCAACACCCGCAACACTTAACACATTTGAGTGAGCACATCCTCGAGAGCGCCAAAGAATTGGATATTGAAGCCGTAGACTACAACGGCAAGCACCAATTAGGTGCAAGCATACCCCAACTGAGCACCGATTGTGGGCAAAGGTTCAGTGCCTCCAGCGCGTACCTGGAATGTGCGGAAAAAAGAAAGAATTTGGTAATCCAACCTCTGGCGCAAGTTTTGAAGATCTTGATTAGCACGCACACGAAGGAGGTAAAAGGTGTACAATATTTGCACGACGGGAAAGTCTTCGTCGCTAAAGCAAAGAAAGAGGTGATTTTGGCAGCAGGAGCCATTAATACTGCCAAAATTTTGCTGTTGTCGGGGATTGGGCCTAAAGATGAGTGCGAAAAGCACAGCATTGATTTAGTTAAAGATCTTCACGTGGGTTTGAATCTTAACGTTCGACCGACCTTCCTTGGTCTAGATTTTCTTTACAAAGAGCATGAAGTACCACACAAGTCAGAGCACGAACTGTATGAGGAGTACCTCAAGCATGGTAAAGGCCCTCTCACCTCACCTGGAGTCGAAGGTTTGCTTTTCCTCAACACTGGCGTCTCCAAAGAACACCCTGAATACCCAGACATTGAACTCCAAGTTGTTTCAAAATCGCACCCAAAAATTGAAGACTATAACTGGATGAAGATTTCCAAGGTTCACTATGACTCGATCTGGAAGCCCCTCGAAGACCACCATTACGTTAAAATGCTGGTTACACTGAACCATCCTGCATCAAAAGGTGTTCTCAAGCTTCACACCACAAACCCTCTGGACTACCCAATCATCGAGCCTCACTTTTTAACTGACGAAGATGAAGTTGACTATCATACACTCTTAGCAGGCATTCATAAGGCGATCAAACTTAGTCATACGAAGGCCTTTGGGAAAACAGGTTTGATCATCAACCATCACCCCATTCATGGTTGCGATAGTATCGAATTTGGTACTGACTCCTACTGGGAATGTGCAGTTAAGTATTTAGTGGTACCCACTGAGGATGTTAGTGGCACTGCAAGAATGGGACCAGCAACTGATCATGAAGCTGTTGTTGATAATCAATTGAAAGTGCACGGCATACATAAGCTAAGGGTGGCCGATGCTAGTATTCTTCCTGTATCAATTACCGGAAATTTAATGGGCGTATCCATGATGATAGGAGAAAAGGCTGCGCATATGATTATTGAAGACTGGACAACGGATCATTGAACTCTTTTGTGATATAAGTTGTAACTTGACATTGAAACAGTTTTGAATCTGAAGGCAAACTTGCATAATACGTAAATAAGTTTGCTGCACGATTAAGAACTTCACGGTGTTTATATACTCATAGTATTAATTAAAAAATAAAATGTATGAATTTTGTATTCGTCACGTTTCATTTATGTCACTTTCATCTTATCTAAATTGACGACTGATTGTGGTCGCTTGTCTGCGATGAGTAACGGAAATTGACGGCACGACCTTGAAGACAATCAATCTACATTAAATTACCGCTTGTGAATGCAATAAAAACAAGCAAGTTACTGGTGCGAACAGTTACGATAAAATGTAACAATTTCTCATGAAAAACAATAATACGGTTTACAACAAATAATTAAATGAAAGACAATTTTCAAATTACAGGTATTTTTTATTGTACAATAAAAAGACAAATTTTGATTAACTATTGATAAACTTAAAATGTTTACAAGATTTCAAAGTATTCGGATTTGCTATTTCAAAATTTAATTGTAAAATGTTATTATACGATTTTAATTTTTATGTAATACCGAGAAGAGTTTCGCTCAGCTCCCCTTGCGTCAATTTCGCAATTAGGACATCATTTTTCACCCCGTTCACTCACCCCTCCCCAATGAACCCGTCTAACTTAAAAACTCATGGAATTCCTACATAAATTTTCATTCCCTCTTTTACCCCCGTAGGGGTTGAATTTCCAAAAATCCTTTGGTAGTGAGCGCTTATAACACAAAAGGTACCCACTGTCCAAATTTCATGTTTCTAGCTTCAGTAGTTTAGGCTCTGCATTGATGAATCAGTCAGACTGTTAGTCAGGATAAACACCTTTATATATTACAGCTATTAAAACAACAAGAGTTTTATAGACAGTTTAAAAATCGAGTTTGTAGTTAAACTCGAGCGACCGGCGGGAGCGAGAATTTAATAGAACGAGATTTTTAAGGCTATAAAACTAGCGTTATCTTCAAGATTTTTTCTAACGCTAACCGAATATTATCAAGAATACAAATTTCTTTTAAATAATTACGTTTTTGGTTCAGTTTTATTTGAGGCGAGATAGATGTCTATGGATGGTTACTGTGGTAATAATGCATTAACAAAATTAACAAAGGCTAAGAACTGCGACAAAAATTGTCGCCTGCTAAGTCCCAAGGAATTTACGAGAAAACCTACTTTAACTTTCAACAGTGGAAAAACGAAAAAAGGAATGAGGAAGTCACAGAGGATGTTCTCCTGACTTATCTTAATATGCGAGTATGTATTATAGCAAAATATCCGAGAAAATGTTTTTGAAAAGCTAAATTTTTTGTCTTTTAACAGTCCAAAAAATTGGCGCCGTGTTCCTTATGGCCGGAATAGTTATTCTATCCTCAAAGCTACCTTAAGAGCAAAAGACAACATTGATATTGAGAAATTTGGTGCAAGGCTAGGCGTACAGCCTTTTTGAGCCATTCCCCATAACGCGTCCATAACTAAGGATCATGTCGGTTTTCTCGTTATTGAATGCATAGGCGTGTTGTGACACCGCCGTTGACTGACAATTTCTACATTTAACAAACTTTGATACAATTTAAATTTGAAACATTTTTTGTAACCCAGTTTCAGGTGGAATTGTTATTTTGGGTTGCCTATCTTAAAAACATAAATGGGTCATCTTAGCTGAATAACCCTGTATATTAGAGACCGATGTACTTGCCAACCTGTAGGTATAAATACTATTTTCTGTTTCAGGGGCCGACATTACCACTCTTAAGCGGCATGGTGGATGGGAATCTACAAAAGTAACTGAATCATCGCTGTGAAGATTTTCGGTAACGAGAATGTGGAGTAAAGGGAAACAAAGATAAAAGAAAAGCATGAAAGCAGTGAAGAAGCAAAAGCTACGAAGAATCGTTGTTCAATAATAAAAGGAGATTTACATTTTTCAAATTGCGTTTTTAATTTTTGTAGTAATAATTGTAAAAATGTTGAATCAATTAGTTACTAAATTATGCAGTAGCGTACTTAGAAATATTTATGCAAAATGTCAAATTTTTACTTCCCGAGCGAAAGCTAATGAAGTATTGTAATCAAGCCCAACGGGCGACTGGCTGTTCTTATATTTTCTCAAAGTTTTATGACCCCTAGAATACGAAAACATTGGTAGCTCGTTTCTGTCTGTCTGCCGTCCGTCATTTGTCGTCTGTGTCGATTTTTATTAGACCGATAATCTTCTAAACTACCGGACTGATTGTTGTCAAATTTTGTATGTATATAAGGAATATCGTGCAAATGATAAATCGCTGACCAAAACTGTCTAATTATCTCTACCAACAATACTATAACGTCTTCTCCAACTTTTACAATAGTAAACCTTATTTAAATTGTATAATATAACATACTGCTCCACTTGTGGTTTATAAATCCTTGTTGAGTTTTTACCCTAGGCATCCAGACTTTTGTAAAAAACCAAAACTGTATAACATTTTACAATGTAACCTTGAAATTATTGCAAAACCGAATGCTTTGAAACCTTGCAAACTTTTTAAGGCTATCGGAAATATAGTAAATCGTTCATCAAAATTTATCCATTTACGATCCCCCTAAAAGCTGATGACGTCATCTTACAATTTTGCCGATTAAATGTTATTTAAATTTTATAAAACAACATATTCCTGCATATGTGATTTATAAATTCAGCTTCAGTTATTATCCTAGACCTGCAGATTAAAAAAAAAAAACTTAAAATTGTGTAACAACGTTTTGCAATTTAACTCTGAGACTGCAAAACCGAATGCTTTGAAATCTTACAAACGTTTTATGGATATCGTAAGGATATCAATAGGATTTATCATGTTTCCGATAACCTTAAAACGCTTGCAAGGTTTCCAAAGTATTCGGTTTGGCAATTTCAAAGCCAAATTGTAAAATGTGGTTATAGGTACAATTTTAACTTTTTTACAAAAATCTAGATACCTAGAGTAAAAACTCAACACGCATTCATAAACTACAAGTCGAGGAGTATGCTATTTTATAAAAAATAACATTGTTGGTGGGGATAATCAGACAAATTTTGGTTAGCATTTTACCACCTACACCATATAATAATGTAGTACGTACAAAATTTTACAATAATCGGTCCGATAGTTTAGATTATCTGTCTAATAAAAATCAGACGGAAACAAGAGGCCTATGTTTCCAAAATAAGGAATTTCCCGAAAGAGATCTCTGATAAACGGTTATCCGTCAGAACCAAGTCGGACGATTATAAAAAATCATATTCTGCGAGAAAATGTTTTAGTTTTTTTGAGATGATGACTTACCGAAATCTGTCAATGTTTCTGGCAGTGATTTAGGAGCTGAATGCGTATAATTCGGCGTTTTTCGTTTAGGGAAGCGCTTTCATCTGCCACTATACGTACTAAAAGTACAAATATAAGGTTTAACATATTCTCGTGGTTCACTATACGAACAACTAAATTATGAACTGAATTCTAAATTTTCAAGAGTGGCAGTCAAACAACGTTGTCGCTGCCAATAATATTTATGTTTCCCCATTTTTCTTTTTTGTGAAGCTGTGTTCCATTTATTCAATACAACCGGTCTGATAACCAGACGAGCATCAGTTGTTTACTCTTTTTTCTTTGCGATTCTTATGAGTTTTTTTCTGTCTGCAGACAGATTGCAATCAGGACCTGCATAAACTGAATGTAATAGTTCTCCATAAACTAGTGAGACAAGAAGACCTTAACCTCAAAAGTTCTTCATTTGCAGTTTGATGTAGGGTCGTCAGACCTAAACTTTTCCTCGATTGACGTTCACTAGAAAACAGGGATATGTATGGAATAAGCGTCGATATTCGTAAAGCCATTGGAGATGCAATTTTGAGTTCACTCACAAGGGTGATAGGTAAGTACTCTAACAGCTTTTTTCTCTTTTCGGTCGGAGATGGTAACTCTCAGGACTTCGAAGTCAACACTCAAGCATACAATCTAGGTATAAACGGTGGACGGCGGTTAATGCCGAGCGGCGCTAAGTTGGTCAGTAATCCTCCGGTTAATGCCTGGAGGCGGAACGTAATATCCCCCGGTTGATGCCTGAGAGACGGTAGGTTGGAACGGGAATCCTCCGGTTGATGACTTGAGGCGGAGCGGAGTATCCCCCAGTTGATGCCTAGGGAATGTCGGGAAATCCTCCAGGTAACACCTTGAGGGCGAAAAGGGATATCCCTCGGTTGATGCCTGGGGGATGGTCGATCGGGACGGTAATCCTCCGGTTGATGCCTGCAGACGGAGCGGCGGTTGATGGCGGGAAGTCCTAGGGTTAATGCCTAGAGGGCGGAAAGGGAGAGGGAGGGGCAGAGTGCACCTGTTAATGCTGAGGCACATTCTAAATTTTTTGCGGACAACGGAGCGAATTTATATCCACGCGACGTCAGTCGTGGGCGGCTGCAGAAAAAGGGGGACCGAACTGGTGCGCCGGCTGGAGGGGATCACTCGCTCTTCGATAGCCGGACGGACTGTTACTCTAGTCTTCAAAAAGAGAGATCAATGATCTGAGCAATTATTATTACAGAGCAATCTCTTTACTGCTTTCATTTTCTATAAACTTGGAAACAATACTCGCCAAGAAATTTTCAAATTACTTTGAGTCTACGAAATTTACTGCACATAATCAGTTTGGTTTTAGAGTCATACAGTCATAGAGATATAGTAAGTATGTATTACGTGCTGCCCTTCTGCAATTTGTGGAAAATATTAAAAACCTTTTTTGAAAACGGAAGGGGAAGTTTGGATTTAGGCAAAGTTTCTTTTTCTTATCAAAAGTGGCACCCGTTATTTTTATATAAAATGCATAATAGACTCCTTCTGACAGCTTTCAAAATTTTTGAAATCTTTTTGATTATTGTTTCTGGGCTTTGTGAATGATATTACGTAAATGTAATTTTGTCCCGCTTCTGTAACCAGAGAAGATTTTTTTCGTGAAATGTACAGTTACAGTGCACCTTTTTTAAAAGTACATATCTATAGGAATTCTCATGTTAAATTTTATACCCCATGTTGACTTATGTTTAAGTAAATATTCAGAGTTATCATTCAGGTCATTTTTTGTCGATTTTATTAAAGATAATGCTTTAAATTAAAGGATATTTCTTTAAAAAAATTATTTCGATATTTTTATATACATTTAATACTGTAAATTTTGAGTATGACGTATGGTGGAGATGATCAGACAAATTTTGGTCAGCGCTTTATGATCTACAATCCGATCCTATCAATTTCATGTACCCAACACCCAGTAGTGAATTGAAATATATGAAATAACGAAAAAAAAAAATTCGAAGGGCTACATATATTCTACATTTAGGCTTAAGGATTTTTTTTAACTTATTTTTTCTCTGCTCACTATACAGTGCTGAACAACGTGTCATAGAATTGGTTTGCCATTTTTTGAGTACCCGGTACAGCAAAAGAACAGACACGTGGTAGACCTAATAGCACAACGACATAATGTATGGTAATCTATTCAAATCATGTACCTTGTGCTTGTAACGTCTAGGCTACTCTGAACCAGTTGTAAGCTGTTAAAAATTCAGCAAAGGGAGAACTCTATGGACATTTTATGATACATTTTACTTGACAACACTAATTATTTTTAGTGACTTACAATATGTTAAAATATTTTGAAATGTAATCACTAAAAATTGAAGTTAGTGATTCGTTGAGTACTAATCACTTAATCAGCAATAAATAAATCAGTACTTACTAACTCCAATTTTAATGAGAATATTTGCTAGAGATTCAGGTCATAAGACACTAGAAGTTTGAATGTTCTTCTTTATAGCGTATAGTAAATAATACAGGTTCTGAATACAATAAAAACGTACTCTTGGCAGATTCTTCAGACTCGTTTGGATATACCGTTTGTTTTTTTTTGCCTCCAACTACGGTGAAAGACCTCCACATTACCCTCAAGCAAGAATAACAATTAAGAATACTTACAATATTTTGAATATTTATTTACATTTACAGAGTGTCTCACAAAAACATCTGCGGCCTTATATCTTGAGAACAGATAGCAACGTTGAAATTCTGTACACGCGATTGTTTTTAGCTTAAAGGGGAAAGCTAAATATACTATCATGCAAATATGCACATATGGCATCGGTGTCGCGCCACAAATATATATTTTAGGTTGCAATATACACCTTTTACCGCATTTTGATAAATCATTAAATTAGAAATACAATAATATAAAACATTTATATACAGATTGTCTAAATGAAGACATATATAGTCGTAGAATACATAGACAAACACAATTATACTGTTCCTAACTTTTAACGTCAGAAATCTTGGACTACACCAATTTGCTTTGTTGTCTGCCGAAGAGTTTTTTTTTATTTTGAAAAACATTACTCCATGGTCAGTTCGCAGTCCAAATTTTACACCCCTTAGATTTCTTTTTTGATTATACATAAACGATTTGACATACTTGCGACCCTTGCGTGATACAAAATACGATCCATATTTTTAATTTTAAGCATGCAGATGATCGTAAAAAATATAGAAACCAATTATACAAACTCCCGTCAAAGTCACATAACGAACTCCTTTAAAAATTTAGTAAGAAATTCAGACCTTGCGTAAATGGGTTTTCAATTGTATAAAATAGTCCTACACATGAAGTTGATGAGTCCGAATTGAGTTTTTACCCGAAACGTCCACATTTTTGAAAAAAAAATCAAAATTATGAAACAACATTTTGCAATTTAATTTTGAATCTGCAAAACCGAATGCTCTGAAATCTTGCAGATGGTTTACAGTTATGATAAGCATGATACATTTTTAATGAAAATATATTTACTTATCTTCTCCAAAAAATTGATGACGTCGCTCAAAAGTTTGCTGTAAATCCTATCTAAAATGTACAAAATATGATGAGTCTGTACTTGTGATTTATCATTCCATTCATATTTTTTGGATTTACATATACAGGATGACTCAAAAAAATTAATGAATGCGTGAATTTATTTAATTGATTTAATCAGGAACTACAAAACCGAATGCTTTAAATTCTTAAAGTTATCATAATCAAATGATCAAAGTATATTTGCATTCCCCCCTTAAAAATTGATGACGCCACCCCAAAATTTTGTTGAAAAAATCTTAAATGTGCAAAGCATGATGAGTCTATACTTGTGATTTATCACTGCATTAATATTTTTTAGATTTGCTTATACGGGGTGTCTGAAAAAATTAATGACTGAGTCAAGTTATTTTTTAGATTAGATCAAGAATTGCAAAACTGAATACTTTGAAATCTTGATGTTTTGAAGTTATTGTAAGCATGAATAGATAATGCCAACGTGGTTGGTGAAACGCGTCGACAATATATTCGAAAAATTGTAAAATTTAATTTTGCGAATTTTATTTTTACTTCGTGAGCGTAAGCAAAGAAAGTATTGTAATCGAATCAATCGGGGCGCGACTAGCTACTTTTATGTTTTCTAGACATTTCATGGCCATAGAGTATAAAAAATTAGGTCTCGTGGCTCAGTCTGTGTACGTCTGTTCAGAGTTTTATTAGGCAGATAATCTCCAAAACTACCGGACCTATTGTATTTTATATGTGTGTTAAGAATATGGTGTAGATGTAACTCTAACCAAAATTTGCCCAATCTCCCTATCAATGTCATGACATCTCAAAAATGTTTATAATAAATTTTATAAAACAGCATACTCTTGTATTTGTTTTATTGAATACAAATTCGCAAAATCAATGTTTTTAATTTTTCAAAGAAACGGGATTTGTGACACTGCACTTCGGGGGCGACGGAAGTCCTGTCGAAATAGCTTTCGACCAAATTTTTTGTATTAAGAATTAACATTAATTAATTTAATTAATTAATTAAGTAAAATATTTTCTGAGTTTGAAATACATATTTTATTGTGTTAAGTATCACACAATAAAAAATGTTTTTCAAACTGAAACATGTATTGTAGTAACAACACGTTTTTTGATACACAGGATCTTTTCAGATGATATTGAATTACTCAAAGGTATACTGTGTACCGAAACATGTGTTGCAGTATCACATAATAAAATATTTTAAACTCCAAAAGGGAATAATTTATTGGTGTTTTAGATAAATTGAAAAATTTAATGGTAGAATAAAAACTTCATACATATTTCAGTATGTAGAAAAAATTGCAGGACGTGAAAATTTAGTAAAATTTGGACCTTCGGACGTCAAACTAACTACGCTTGCTATATTTTAAGAACAAATTTGAAATTCTATAGCTGATTTTGTCAAATTGTGGGGCATGTTTTTTTTTATGAACATTTATTTATTTTATTGCTCACTTTAAATCAGCATAAAAAGGTGGTTATAGTAACGTAAACTTTTTGATGGTTATTATAGCTATTTATGTAATAAGTACACAAACTAGGTCTTTATGGCCGAGCCGATTTTTATTAGATGAGGGCACGCAGCGACCGAGTCGATAAATGAAGCGCGGCAATAAGGCCAGTTTGTGTACAAATTACATACAAAGCTTTTATGGCCGATTGCAATGATTATTAAAGATTTTTTCGAAAATGCAAAAATGAAAAAAAATAAAGATCTAGTCACACTATGGAGTTGTCAATGAGACAAATTTACGTCAAAGAAAATTTTAGGGCAGCCAGCGACTGCACAAAAGAAGAACCACAAATAAAACAACCTGTGGGCATTGCGAACAATATCAGTTGTGTTATTACTATTAATAATAATTACTATTAGGTTTTTTGTTTAATTTGAATAAATTATTGACATTGACAGGTGGCCTCTTTACTTTATCATTATGGTACTAGTCCATAATAATCTATTAAATTTCGGCTGCTAAGTATTACCATAACGACAATATTATCATGCAGTTGGCCATAAAAATATCATTGTTGTCCTTGTCAAAACTGTGGCATAATCAGTATTCTTTAAATGGCAATTTTATTTACATGGTTTGGTGGGAAAGTGCGATGGTACCTTCAAATTTTTTTTATGTTTTTACTGTTTGAGAAATTTTTAATTTTAAATGTAGTAGTGAAATTTTTTAAACAAATTTTTCTCAAATGTCTGTGGTTTGTGTAAAAGCTGGTTGAAATAAAAAAATATTATCAGATTTCAATTTTCATTGATTAACAAAGTTTTTCCTGGATGATTAAATTCTTTTTTCTGCTTGATTGCTTCATATTTTAAACATTACTGTACTCAATGTTTTGTGTTTTAAGTATCTATTAAAAAAGTATTGCTGTTTAAAAACGATTGATGGTGTCACAAAAGAAAGTAGTGAATATACAATTTTAGAATGTCTAAGAGGTGTAGGAAACGTGACTGTCTTTAAAGATATGGAAGAAATAAGTTCTCTCACCTTCATATTTCGGCCTCAAGTTCACTTCAATACGTGCTACTGCATTTCTATCTTTTGACATTTGTTCGGCTTACTCTAAAATGCACTAGCATTTGTGGTATTTCATTATTTTTTACACTTTTTTTTAATGAAATATACATCTTCTGTTATGATTTTTTGTGATTTTATTTTTAATATGCAATGGATAGCAATATAAATATAAATATGTTTACACATATCGCACGTTTCTGGATATCTCAATAATTATTTAAAATAATAAGTCGAAGGGTAAAGTTTTTTGTGTATCATACACGAAGTTTATTTTCAAATAAGCCGAGTATTGTGTTTTTGAGACATAATACACAACTTAGTAACTTTAAATAGTAGGTACACCTGCATATTTTTATATATTCGCAAAGCTTTAAAACCTTAGTTTATGTTTGACATCTTGATGACGTTGCCATGTTATTCCAATTATCTTGAAATTTTAAGATTTTAAAAATAATCCGATTATAATTTTTTTTTTAACTTTTGCTACAAAATTTGAGGAAAATTGGAATAACGTGGCAACATTGCATACAAATTTCAAAAATAAACCACAGTTATAAAGTCTACGGCGAGGCAAATCAGAGTATGTAAAAATATATAATATACAAGGTAAGGTGGATGATGTCCCTGAAAAACAGAGTTGACAGTTGAAAATAATTTTAGTGCATTGCACTTACTTAAAAACTACTCAATTTTTATCTTTAACTTTTTTTTTCCTATGTTTAGTAATAATAATTAATGAGATCTGGAGGATCATGAGCTTAGTAACTCACCCCGTGTATAAATTACATTTCAAACAATTTGAACATTAGAATACCGAGAAAACTTTTTTAGTTTAAATACCGCTGGTTTAAAAATGTTGTATACTTGTTTACAATAAAACCCTTGGACCAAAACTTAATTCTGTGGAGTCCCTTTCGCTTTCCACTTCTGTAAAATCAAATCTGATGCTTTTTCCCCAATCATAATGCTCGGAATCATTGTGTGTCCACTTATAGTAATAGGAATAACGCTAGCATCAGCCACTCTCAACTTCTCTACCCCATACACACTTAACTTATTATCAACAACAGCATCCTTATCACATTTTGGACCCATTCTTGCAGTACCCGTGACATGGTGCACACTAACGGTGAGTAGCTTAATAGCGCACTTCCAATAGTCATCACTTCCCCATTCATGGTCTTCACAACCAGCAATTTTGTACTTATTAACAACTAAATTCATCTTTTTGAAAGCTTCAGTATCAGCGAAATTGAGCCCCTTCTTGATACCAGCGAGAAGAGTACGGAAGTCTTCGTCATCAGGATCCGAAAGTGAATTTGGATCAACTAAAGGATGGTGGAAAGGATCTTTGTCTTTCAGAAGGACAGTCCCAGTTGACTGAGGATGTGTTAACATCACTCCAATTTCCAAAATTCTTTTGTTGCCTAGGGATTTGAAACTTTCTAAAATTTCAGGCTTAAATCTGAAAGACTTTGCTGTAATGGCTGGATTTTCGTTATGGAAGAAGAACTCGATATCGGGGTAACGTCTTTTGTGACCTGATGCACCGGTTTTGAAGTAAGCGATTGTTTCAGTCCCGGGTACACTGAGAGGACCTTTTCCTTTTTGGAGGTATTCAATTATTTCGGCTGTTTCATCTTCTTTGGCAAGTGTAGTGTTCTTATAGATTAAACCCAGGCCTAAGAAGGACACGTGATTTTTGAAACGTCTCCCCACGTTTAGCTTAGCCACCACAGGAATGCCCAATTTGTCAAGTTCTTCCCTCGGTCCAATTCCCGATAGTTTCAAAATCTGGGCGGTGTTGATAGCACCAGCACATAGAATAACTTCTTTTTCTGCTTTAGCTGCGTACAGTTTGCCATTCGTGAAAAATTCAACACCAGTTGCTTCCTTGCTTTCAGAATCAATCAAAAGTTTGGTCACGTGACTAAACGGTTTAATTACCAAGTTCGGCCTTTTACGTGCTGGTACTAAATACGCTTGTGCTGTACTGTGTCTTTTTCCACGTTTTGTACTGAGTTGGGTTCGGCCCATTCCAAACTGTTCCTTAGCGTTGAAGTCTATGTTGTCAAATCCGAGTTCTTTTCCGGCACTTAAAGAACCGTTAGTAATGTCGGTCCAATACCGGGGATGCTCGATGTGAAAAGGCCCTCCACGATGACGGTATACAGGATCAAAGGGTTTCACAAATGCGTCTTCTAGTTTTTTGAAGTAAGGAAGAAGATCATCGTAGGACCATCCGTGGTTGCCCATAGCCGCCCACTTATTGTAGTCTTCACGGTTACCTCTGGTGCAGTACATGTTGTTGATGGCGGTGCTACCACCTAGGGCTTTTCCAGCGGCCATATCGCACTTGTTATCAATCATTCCTGTGCTAATCAAATTAGTTGTTACTCATTACAGCCGTTTATATGTACCTCTACATATGTGTTTCTGAGGAGTCGTTAAATACCCCCAGTTGTAACCAGTATTGTACAAGAAGTGACCTAATTTTGGAATTTGGGTGTATGGCGTTTCTGGTCCTCCGGCCTCCAAGAGTAATACTTTGTAGTGCTTTGCACTCAAACGGTTTGCTATAACCGAACCGGCAGCTCCCGCCCCAACAATAATGAAGTCGTAGTGTTTTGGATCTGAAAATTTAAGTTTAGTGTTTAATTTGTGAAAGGAATATTTGCACACCAGATTCCACGTGCAAATTGGTGTCAAAATTCTTTTCTTCAAAGGTGTAATTTTGTGATTCTTTTATCAGAGCGTCGACTCCAGCTTGAAATTCGCGAATGTTTTCTTCACTTACTCTTGAAAAGGATAGTGTTACCAACATTTCCAAAAAAATTAACGTCGAAACTACTGGAAACATATTCCGTGATTTTCATTCAATTTATTTAGCACCAAGTTTAGAACATTTGCGCTACGGTGTTCTACTGTTCCTTTTTTGAGAAGATAAATGAAATATACATTTTATGGATACTAATGAATTCATGACGCTTTCAACAGAGTTTGCGCGATTGTACTAATTATTGCTCGTCCAATGAAAACCCGGTTTACTAACGCGATAAAATAAACGTTTAATCATAATAATTGTGATGATAGTATGTTCTCAAACAAATTTTCGTTCATATTGAGTTAATTACTTAAATATAATCGTAGTCAAATAATAATAACTAACAAGTGACAAGCGAAAAACGTAAAACGGGCCGGTGATTTTGTCAAAATTATTTTATTTGTCAAACAAAACATTAACTGAAGTACCCCGGGAAGTACCAGAAACCACAATTATATATATTTGAATTTACTTTAAAAATAGTTTTCACATTGTGGGTATATCAGCACCTATAAATTATATCTATACAGGTTTTTTCAGTTCATTCACTTTTGGAAAATTAAAAAAGTGGTGGGTAAGATAATTTGAATCTAGTCATTTTCCCAGTAAAATGATGTGCTGTTCTACTTTTAGTTTGTTGTACCACTTGCACCTGCTTAATGGTTAACTAATGAGGATGACGAATATTTTTGAAATAAACTAACGCAGGAGGTGTAATCATATTGTTGTGACGTTGTTAATACATAGGTATATGTATGTATGAGATTATTGTTGAAATTACAATAATTGGTAAGAGTAACTTATTTAATTAAAACTAGATATATGGACCTACAATACATAATAAACGTTGTATATTATAATATATATATTAGACCTAGTACCGGGACGGGAAATATAAATAAACTGATGTTGCAAATTTCCGCATTTTTTTACAATGTGCTCGTGTGGTCGCCAGTTGTAGATAATATAACTTGTTTGATGTTGCTTGTTGTGTCCTATGACTTTAACAAATTATTCTTCTCTTATTCTTGTTTTACGGGTTGGGAATTTTCAAACAACCCCAACAACATAAATATGTGTGGAAGTTTCCACATTTCCAGTAATTATCGCTTTCCCATTCATAACCCTCACAACAAGGAAACTTCTGATCAATAACAGCCAAAATCCGTTACTAAATATTTGTAACCTGGCGTGGATAAAACTGAGTGACAAACCACCGAAAAACATAAAAATCACCAAAATTGGAGAGGAAATTATAGAACGGCAGCACGTTAGTATAGGTTGGAGTAGGATCAAAACCAATTCATGAAGTTGTTTTGTTGAAAATGAATGCTCTAAAAATTTGGATTTTATTCTAAAAGAGTTTGTCAGGAGTAGAGGTTATTGGTTCTTAGACAATTGTGGAGTAATTCTTTTCGAATTTTGATACTCACTTTAGTCCTAATGAAACTGTGAAGTCTTCTCCAGGCCAGTTTTCATAGTAGATTGCATTTACAAGTGTTTTTAAGATGCTTATTCACATTCAATCTACAACACTGCACATTTTAAGCTGTAAAATCTTCATTTGGCCCACCTTCCGATGATACTGCCGATAGTAGGTATGTAACTAATAGAATCATTTTTTAGTAAGGAAACTTCAACTGTCGATTGTCCTGGTTAGAACTAAACTATTTTGGTTTTATTAGCCTAATAGTGACATTATTAATTTCTGTGAGATGTCCATTTTACGTTCGCATCTTCTAGTTTCTTGAAGCTGCAAGAAAATCGCTGAAGAACCATTGGTTGTAATTTTCACGATTTGCTCTTGTAGTTGTACTGCCACTTCGAATTTTTGCAGCGGTCACCACATTTGTTGTTGACTATTATAACATTGTGAAATTAACTTAATGTTAAGTAGTTTGAAGAGGTTTTTTTTGTACTTTCTAAACGTTGTTGCATGGGAACCTGACAAAACCCTAATTGTAATGTATTACGTTTCCGGTATCTGCCCCTCTAGTGGAAGGGCTTTATGGTTATAACTTCTTATGTATGCTCAAATAATTTACCAAGGTTAGACTAAATTTTCCGCTGCGTAACAATGTTGTAGTTCCCGTTTAAAACCTGGAAATTTTGATGAAAACTTAAGAGTTTGCTACCAAATTCTGCATCTAAATTTGTACTGAATTTTTCTTTTGTGAAGTTGTGGTTGTCAAAATTTAAAAGTAAAAGCGTTGAAGCTTGAAAGCATGTAAATGTTTTTTTATCCTCCTGTATCATAAATAATGTTTTTGGGGATTTTGTATATTTTTGGTATCTACAATTTTTCACACACTGTCAGTGGGTTACAGTGTGGAAAAAACCTGGAAAAAACACTCTGTAGCCAACATAAAAATATCTGAAATTACAGAGCTCCGAAGGACATTCAGTGTCTCGTTTGACAAATGACATCCCGGAATTATTATCGAATAATGTTAAAAAATTAATTTTTACTTCCTGAGTGTAAGCAAAGGAAGTACTGTAATCCAGCCCGTCGGCCGACTTTTTACTTTTACGTTTTCTCGACGTTTTATGACCCATACATTACGAAAAAAGTAGTCTCCCGTTTCCGTATGTCTGTTTATCTGTATGTCTGTCGGTCTGTATCCAGTTCTATTAGACACGTAATCTCCGAAACTGCTGAACCGATTGTTGCCAAATTTTGTATGTATATTATAAGTATCATGTAGATGGTTAAACGCCAACCAAAATTTGGCTAATCATCCCCACCACCAACGGGATGACGTCATCTCCAAAATTTATAATAAGTTGTTTTTTAATTTCATGAAATAAGGTACTCCTGCACTTGCGGTGTGTGAATCTGTGTCAAATTTTCACCCTATAGATCCAAAATTTTTGGAAAAAATTCACAACTGAATAACAATATTTTGTAGTATAACTTTGAAATTGGAAAACCGATTGCTCTGAAATCTTGTAAATATTTAAGGTTATCCGAATCATGATAAATCGTTAACCAAAATTTATTCATTTATCCCCTCCCAAAAATTGATGACGTCATCTCAAAATTTTGCCGAATAAATCCTATCCAAAATGTTCAAATGTGATGACTCTGTATTTCTGATTTATCATTGTATTAAAAGTTTTTAAACTTGTTATAGTGGATGACTCATAAAAATTAATGAATGAGACAATATTTTATTGATTAAATCGGGAACGGCCCACTCCGTTTTCCTGAAACAATGTTGTTATCATTACTATTACACTTCACCTATCCAAAGTGAAATTCGTGTTTTTGCTAAAATGTTGATGACGTCATCACAAAATTTTGTAAAGAAAAACTTATTTAAAACATACGCGTGCAAGCTTCTTATATTTACTTTAATATTATATACTTACATATTTAATACAACTTATAGGGGTTCTCATAAAAAAAATCCGCAAGAACAAATTTTATAATTTTTCGAAAATACTGGATATGTTTCATAGTACTTCAGGAGCGAGGGAAGTTCTGTCGAAACAACTTTGGACCAATGTTTTTTTATTTTTGTAGCAATGTAATAATTCACAAAAAAATCGCAACATTATTTTTAAGATTTTTTTTTTTCAATTTTTTGTGAAAAGTTTGTTATGGTATCAATTAATTAAATTTTAATATACAGTGTTTATAAAAAATTAATTTTACGATTTTCAAATAGAACACCTTTTTATTTCATTCCTGCTTCGTACTCCATTTTTTTGTATTTTTCTTAATATGATAATGAGTCCCTTAAAAAAATTAAAAATCTCAATGACTATCAACTATACCTATACAAAATACTAAACAAAAAAGAAAGAGGGCAAAACAGAATAAGATGCAGTAACAAAATACGTGATGTTCTAAACAAAATAGAAAGAGAACAAAACAGAATACGATACAGTACTGCATGATTGAATTATTTTTTTTTTTTAACTAGTAGCGTAAAAGTGCAGCATAATCATGCTTGTCTGTGAGTTCTGAATTCGTTTTTCTCTACCAAAGTCAATAATGATAATTAGATTTCACCAAGGTTAATAATGGAAGTGAAGTTATTATTGACTAAGGTTAATAATAAAGATTTAGGTTATGGAATTCTTCACAAACGAAAATTGGCCATTATTACCAGATTTTTGAAATCATCTTCACGAGGAATATAAAAGTGTTATCTGCCATATCAGCATCTCGGGAGGGGTACATAGTAACTGTAAGTAACTTAAGAAAAATTACATAAATTAATGGACAGTTTGCAGTTACAAACCTCATTACAAAACAACTTTTTCAAACGTGGCAAATGATGATGGAAAGTATCAATACTTGTCAGGTGATATCAGTGCTGTTACGTTACTTTTAATAAATTGAAAATTTTACAAATCTGTGTTTTTTAGTGCGCTACTAGTGAAAAAAATAGTATATACGCCACGGTAGTGAAGATCTTTATAGACCTCACGCTTATAATCTAATCTAATCTGTGTTCGGTCGATAATGATTGTCTTCACTACCTTGGCGTATAATATACTATTAATACATATATAATATCTAAAAAAGCGAACAAGTTTAGTTTTAGAATTTTTCCTCTGCTTCCAATAATTAATGAGATATCAACAAGCGGGCGCTTAGTGACTCACCCTATATACATATTCAAGTATTGGACAATTTCATTGCAAAATATTAATATTTACTAAAATTACTGAACCACAAGTCGGTATGAGGAGAGTGCAGCGAAGACTTGTCGAAGCTAAATTATTTAGTAGATGCCCTGTCAAAACACCACTTATTTCTGCAAAAAACAGACGCGCTAGACTTGAATTTGCAAGTAATCATTTAAACCGGTCAGTTGATGATTGGATTTTTTTTTTTATGGAACTCGCTATAAAACATTTAATTCTGACAGAATGAAGCACGAAGACGCCCAATTACTACTAGATTTAATCCTAAGTAAGTAACTCCTACAAAATATGGCAAAGGTAGCGTGTTCCAATGGGGGAAGTTTTTCTTGGAATAGCGTCGGGCCTCTACACGTCATTAATGAAATTATGGATCGTTTCGTGTAAAGGGATATATTCAAAATGTTATGCTACCTTAGGCAGAGTGGGAAATGCCCTTACATTTCGTTTTTCAACCAGATAACAATCCAGAACATGCTACACGAATTGTTAAAGAGTGGTTCCAAGAAAACAACATCCACGTTTTGAAGTAGCCAGCGTAGTCGCCATACTTAAATCCAATTGAAAACTTGTGGGAGGAAGTGAAGCGACGAATAAGAACTTCCGTATTCACGAAAAAACAATTTTTGCCAACAAAAATCCAAAAAGTATGGAAAACTCTCTCCGGTGATGTGAAAAAATTATACAAAATAATGGATATATCATCGATTAGTAACTTAAATAAACTAATGTCATCGCTTGCTTTTGTTATTTTCCTTTCTTGGTTTTATTATGAAGAAATAAAAAATGGCATGTGCACTTGTTGCTTTATTTTTGTTGTAGAGATGTTTGCTACATTTTTACAATGTTGAATATTTTGTACAACGAAGGTTAGGAAAAGTTAATTAAATTTGTACAACAAACAGCTCAAATAGAGAAGAAAATGTTTCACTTACACTAACTCAATAATTAAGTTAACTCGATGAACTTGAAAGTTTCTTAAAAAAGTTGATTTATTGCTTTATTTTGTCCAACAGTGTGTTGTATATATACTACATCTTTAACCATATCAATAAAATATGACGCATAAAGGATTTTTTTTGCAAATTGCTACTTTGGTACAATATCTAGGTGGTCACTTCGAAAAGGAGACACCACAGGCACAAATACAGACTAAAGACTTTGATTTTATAAACGGGGAATCATTGTTTTACACTTCACTACATAGACACTGCTAATTTCATCTGTTCGCACTCATTTCCCTTTCTCTCTTCCCGAAATTTCACAATACCCCCCAATCCTGCTTAATTATATCCGCTCCCTTCTCTCCAATCATCACAGCTGGTGCACTTGTATGAGCAGACAACGTCACAGGAATTACACTAGAGTCAATAACCCTTAAACCGCTGATTCCATGAACTTTCAATTTCTCGTCAACAACAGCCTCTTCATCACTATTTGGACCCATTTTGCAAGTTCCTATCTGATGATGTAAACTCACAGTCAAAGTCCTCAAAGCACAAAACCAATATTCATCAGAATCAAAAACAAACTCCTCACAACCCGGAATAGGAGTATCATGTATTCTTGATCCAAACCTCTGAAAAGGTGTAGTCTGACTCATTTTTTGTATATACCGTACAGCAGCTAACAAGGTCTTGATATCATTGCCTTCAGGATCAGAGAAATAGTTGCCGTAGAACAAAGGACGATCGTAGGGATTTTTGGAATTTAGTTTCATATAACCTCTTGATTTTGGGTGAAGAAGCATCGGCATAATGGTATACGCAGGAGTTAGTTCCAAAGATTTGAAGACAGCATTATAGATTTCACGTTTAATGCGAAGCTCGTTGGCTACAACCAGCCCAAAATCACTCTCTAAAGAACCCACACCTGCGAAAATTAATTCTATATCTGGGTATTTAGGGTCTGGGATGGACCCTGTATTTATATATCCTAGTGCTTCGACACCAGCCAGACTTGTGAAGACTCCGGTGCCGCTAAACACCCACTTGAAGGTTTCCGCTGGGTTAAAAATAGCCTCTGGTGGTTCTACAGTTTCGTTTATCTTAAATGCTAACCCGACGTACGCTATATGGTCATAAAGCCGTTGACCAACTGGTAGATTCCTAACGGTAGGGATCCCCAACTCAGACAAATGTTCACGGGGACCAATCCCTGACAACATTAGAAGTTGTGGGGAATTGAAAGTACCCGCTGAAAGAATCACCTCCTTAGAAGCTCGAGCAATGTACGTTTTCCCTCTTTTTTGAAATTCGACACCATATGCACTTCCTGTATCATCCAACAACACTTTCGTGACTCGGGCGGATGTTAGGATCTTCAAGTTTTTACGTGTAACAAAAGGGTAAAGAAACGCATCCGCAACACTGTGTCTCCGCCCACGATTAATATTCGCTTGAAAAGGGGAAAATCCCATGAAATCTTCAGAATTATAATCGACGATTTTCCCCCCCATTTCGACTCCAGCTTCAACGAAGGCCTCTGTAATTCTCGATTTGAAAGCATACATCACTGACCACAATCCTCCTTGAGTGTGGTACCCATTAGAACACTCTTTCCCGAGTTTGCAATTTTCCGACTTCTTAAAATAGGGAAGCACGTCAGGGTACGACCACCCATCATTCCCTAAATTATACCATTTCTCGTAATCTTTCGGATTCCCACGGGTATAAATCATGTAGTTGATAACACTACTACCACCAAGAGCTTTTCCCCTTGGCCAAGCACATTTTTGTCCTACCATGCCTAGGCAAACACCTTCCTGGGGTTCAGTGGTGTAATTCCAGTTATAAGGCGTTAACTGGAAAAGGGCAGCCAAAAGTGGTACCGTTGTAAGGAAATTGCCCGAATTTCCAGCTTCCAAAAGAAGGATCTTCCAAGAAAAAATTTCTGATAAGCGACTGGCGACTACAGCACCGCTGGAACCGGATCCGACGACTATAAAATCGTAATCTACGAGAAGAATTTTGGAACTATTTCGATGTTTCAGAGACATTGACTTACCGAAATCTGCATATGTTTCAGGGAATGGTTTATGTGTTGAATGGGCATATTTTTCAAAATTTCTTTGCACAGTTTGCCACCTTTCGTCAGTAAAAATGGCTTCATTGAAAGTTACACTTACTAATAGTACCAACAGACAAATAAGCATCGTGTTGGCATTCACTAAAACGACTAAATTTTGGCTGTAATTTTTAAGAATAACAGGGCAGCAACCTTGCGGGTTTTAAATGTCCTTTGCGATGTTGGCATTGCTCGCATTTTCCACTACTTAAAAAACGACTAAGATTATTTTAACGAACTGTCGACTCATTATCTGTACTTCATTAAATCGGTCTGATGGTCAAATTTTGTTTTACTTGGCATTGACCTACTCAAAGTTCAAACAGGTAATTGCACATTTTTTTAGATAAGTGATTCATGTTTTATGGATGCCCTCTGGTAGGTAGAATATTAATCAGAGATAAAAAAAAAGAAAAGAATGGTTGTATCTCAAAAATAAATAGTCTAGTTATGCATATATGTACATATTTACTTAAACATAAGCAAAATGATTTTGCTTCGCAAACACTAAAACCTGCTCCAAAGTTCAAAGACCAAATTTCCTTCGCACCTGAATGAAGCACCATCAAACGAGTCCAGTTTCTTCGATAAATTACTATAAAAGTTGTTTCCGAAAATTTTATAATTTTTTTATCATAACATCTACATAATAAAATAAAAGATATGAAGTAAAATTTAAGATTTCTGCAAGAAAATTTTATGGTTTATCTTAGAAACTACGAAACGATTTTTTTTTTATTTTGACAAGATCTAATGATTTGAAAACAACTGTTAAAAATTATTTATTAAAATATATATTAAAAATTGTGTTTGGTTGTTTACAATTTAGTAGTATTTTTTGTTTTTATTTTTTGCAATTATTTATTTAGGATGTTAAAAACATAATGAGTGAACCAATTTTATTAATTAAATCACAAACGGTTCAAGTGATGTTCCCCAAATTCTGGAAGGTCAGTAATATTTTTTTTTGTATACGTGTCATTAATAATAATAAAATAACATGGATACATCATGTCATACAATGAGTTTCAAGCGAGATTTACCTAGCAAAGTTTTCGAAGGGCGTGAGTGAAGTTTTTGGAAGAGTTGAACAGATGAATTCTTCTCATTTGTCGTATTAATATATAAATTACAAGTACGGGTGCTCAAAAAGTTTTCAGATTAAAGTTGGCCATAGAAACATTTGTCATGTGTTTGATTAAACTGTAAAAGTCATGCATAACCTTTAAAAAAACAGTTTAATCAAAAATATGACAAATATTTCCATGGCCAACTCTAATTTGAAAACTTTTTGATCACCCTTTCGAAGTATATTATACTCAACATAGCAGTCATTTTAAGATGACCTCACGAAATTTTTGGTAGGCACAGGTTTTGTGTTTCGTTTTAAAATTTACTTTCAAGTAGTTTGTAGTCGCTAAAAACCCACCAAAATTAGCTTACCCATCCCCTTCAAAAAAACTCGTGGATGGTGTTATTTAAAATTTATTTGAGTAAATCTCAATTGAAATGCATAATATGAGATGCTGGTTTGCACTATATTTAACTTTATTTATACATTTGTACAAAAATATAATATTTTTAGACGATAATTTTCACACAAGTTCTTTTTTTTTAATTTCACAGCGCATAGAATGGAAAAATAAAGATCTCCGTCTAATATTTTTGAAACCAATACCTGGCATAACAGACTACGACCAGGTACTCGTATAAACAGTAGATGAACCTGTATACATTTCTTTTAATTTTGGCAAGGTGTTGTAGAACGTTATGTTTCTATTTCTATCGACGTCCGACATACTGTATTTACGCAGGTATTGTTTTCGCCCCTAAAATGCTAAGAAGTGCGAACATTTTTTACCTGCGTAAATCCAGTGTGACAGACCAAGACAGAAACCGAAACATACCAGATCACATGGTTGGTACAAACACTTTGCCAAAATTAAAAAAAAAAGTAATTTGTACTGTAAGCCGACAGTTAAAGACATGTTACGAAATGGATGTACCAACACCACGAAATCAGAATCATTTATTTACATTTTAAACAACACTTAAAAATTTCCACTCAAACTGCAACGGCAAAACTTACATACACACCTTTCTAAAGCAATATTAAGTAATGGAAAGCGCTTTCATTATTGTTCCGTTCCGGCGCTCATTTGTTTTCTTAACCGCCTTTGAATTTATGTCTAATTCGTTCGAGTGCATTTAAACTGGTATTTATTCGTCAGTTTTGAAAAACTCGAAAGTAATTCCCATTCTCAAAAAATTGGTCTAAAGAGTTTAGACAGTACTTCCCTCGCTGTCGGAAACGTGACGACGGCATCCCTATTGAGGATTATGCTTGAAGTAATCGTATCACACCAGGTTTCACAATGAAAAGTGTTTATTGAATTTTTTGAAATCATACAAAATTAATAAACCAAAACTTATATATATTTGGATTTAAAACTTACAATAGATGAAGCTAGCACTATATCCTTGGGTAACGCGTTCCAACTGTCAAACAACTATTCGCTAAAAATTTTTGGCGAGCTAAAGTGCAAAACTTCAACTTACGCAACTTTAGAGGATGCCCTCTGGTGCGGTCTGAGGTATTGAGAGGGAAGAGATGCCTCACTGGGGAAAGACTATTACTCAAGGCCTAATAAGTACTGATTAGATCCCCTCGTTTGCGCCTGTCTGAAAGAGGGCAGAGATGCATTAGGCTAGGCCGTTCGCAGTAAGGAGGCCGATTTATGCCGAACGGAAATTTGATTGCTCGACGCTGAATGGATTCCAAGCACAAAATGTCTTTTTGAAGTATGGGAGACCAGACACCATTAGCAAATCCTAGCAAAGGCCGCCCATATGTTTTTAAAAGTTTAGAAAAGACTAATGGACTAGCTTTGGAAAATGTTTTGCTCGCAACTCACTGGACGTGCTCGGTCCATGAGAAACTGGAGGTGACAACAACACCCAAATCAACGTGCGAATCTATACATGAAAGAAGTTAAGTTGTCAACGAAATAAACGTGGTTGGGGTTATTATTCCCAAGGTGTACGACTATGCGCTTATCTAAATTCAAAGGTAACAACCAATCATGAGTCTAGTCATATGTTGCTCGAAGATCTCGTTCTAAATCCCTATAATTCGCACTACTGCTGTAAAGCTTGATCATCTGAGAACATGGCGAAAGGCGAGGTTACGATGTTTTTGATATCGGCAATATAAGCGACAAAGAGTAGCGGGCCAAGCACCGAACCCTGGGGCACCCCACTCACAACATCGACAGATCTACAAAGTCCATCACCGACTTTGACTCGAAATGTTCTATCGTTCAGAAAAGAATCTATCCACCCAAGAAGGTTTCCTCGTATACCAAGATGTTGCAATTTGTGAAGAAGCCTGCGTTTCGGAACCTTGTCAAAAGCTTTTGAAAAGTCGAGATATAAAATATCGACGGGGCGACCCAGATCGATATTCCTAGTCCAGTCTGACAAACAGCACAAAAGATTAGATTGGACACCTTTTCCAGGTAAGAAGCCATGCTGGTCAGGTGGAATTAGATTGTGATTTATAAGAAACTTGACTAAATGGTCATAGATAATGGATTCCATGACCTAGACTACGAGCGATGTCAAACTCACTGGCCTATAGTTTGATAGTTTTTCATTGAAAAACTTCTTTTTTTTCGAACGATTGGCATTCCTGCTGTAGCCAGATCTTGCAGTATCCCTTTGAAGTCACCAACAGAATTCTGCAAGCATGGGTGGATACATAAAAGCGATATTTTTGCAATCAAGTGTCACAAAAAGTAACAAAAACAAAACACCCGTTATCTATGTTTTGTGATGTGATATGGCTATAAAACATGTTTTTCTTTAGTATATGAAGTATACCCAACCTCAAACACGATCTGAACTTTCTGTGAGTTTTTTAGTGTTGCATAGTGTTACAGGAATACATTACATCGGAAGAATGTCACGAAGAATGTAGACATTTGTTTGATTTGAATGACTTCATCGCCCCAAAACAGATGACTAAAATTATTCATAAGCCTCCATTAAACAAAATATTCTGAATGTTATTATTATAATTCGTACCTTATCATTATTTTATTGTTATAATGACGAGCGTATTCTCACATTTTCCAGAAAATGGGGTAGCTCGTTCTTAATTTGATCAATAATAAATTGACTGATTCATTAATTTTTTTGAGTCACCTGTTTAAGCAAATCTAAAAAATATGAACGCAACGATTAAAAGTCTGTTCATATTTTGCACATTTGCGAACGAATTTATTTTCTGGGGTTGATAAACAGATATTTTCATTAAAAAAGTTACCATGCTTACAATAACTTCAAAACGTCAAGATTTCAAAGTATTCAGTTTTGCAATTATTGATTTAATCAATAAAATCAATTGACTCAGTCATTAATTTTTTCACACACCCCGTATAAGCAAATCTAAAAAATATTTATGCAGTGATAAATCACAATTATCGACTCATCATACTTTGCACAATGCACATTTAAGATAACATTTTTTCGGAAAAATTTTGACAACTTTAAAATATCTCCAAGATTTCAAAGCATTTGGTTTTGTAGTTCCTGATTAAATCAATAAAATAAATTTACGCATTCATTAATTTCTTTGAGTCAGCCTGTATAGGCAAATCCCAAAAATATGAATGGAATGATAAATCACGAGTATTGTCTCACCATACTTTGCACATTTAAGATAGGATTTATTCAGCAAAATTTTGAGACGTCATCAATTTTTTAGAGGGGGAGGGATGAGTAAATATATTTTGAGTAAAAATTTACCATCTTACTAATACGTAAACTGGCATCACACAACATTTGATCTGAATGGAATTTGCTAACATCTTATTTGTCAAACAGATGTCAGTCAGGGGCACTGGAGAACGATCATTCCACTGATCTTGTAACCCATTCTGGTGTTCCTCAAGGGTCGGTCCTTGGACCTATCCTTTTCCTCCTCTATATTAATGACAATCACAGTGTTTTTCCCGATGGTGAATTAGTCTTATACGCAGATGATACTACTAACATCAGATCAGATTTTAACGTTACTAAACTACAACACACACTAGAAGAAAAAGAATTTTAACGCATTTTTTTGCTGAACAAAATCTAGTATTAAATAAATCTAAAACAAAAAAATGCTATTTTTCTTTAAGACTATTCACTCCGGGGATTAATGAAACAGAATCTGTAAACTTCTTAGGAGTTCATCTAGATTCACGAATGCTGTAGTACCACCATATCGATCATGTTGTCAGTGGTCATTAAATACATATTTTTACTAAGATCATTGCGTGAGCATGTTTCTATGCATATTCTTCTGTCTGTGTATTATGCACATATTCACTTTAAATTAACTTATAGCATTTTAGAATGCGGACACTCGGCGGCAGCATGTAGACTCTTTAAAATGCAACGTCGTGCAATTAGAACCATGTGCAGTCTAGCTTATCAAGACGATTGCACTTCATATTTTAAATAACTGAGAATATTAACATTACCCTGTTGCTACATCTTAACATACATAATTTATATGAAGGAACTTTTAAATGACTATTCCCTGCGTGGTGAAACACAGTCTTGTACATTACGAAGTAACCATCACTTACATATAGATTTTCATCGTTTGACTAGAAGTCCCTACAATGTTACCTATTGGGGACTGAAATTCTGTAATAAGCTGCCGAATCACATAAAATGTTTTAATTTTAAACAATTTAAAACTGTGTCTATTTTTGGCGAGTGTAAGCATTTTGTTTGTGTGTTGTATTATTAACACAAATATATATTATTATTATTATTATTATTGTTATAAAATCCTCTAGTGTAGTCCTGGGTCCTGGCAAATAAAAGTGGTCTACCCAAACTATTTCAGAAATAACGTAAAACGCCGTTTCCCGTTATAGTTTCATATGAGCATTTGGAAGAAGTAGACGATATCTAATGTGTTCCCCACATAAGAATCTCTAGAGACGCAAAGTTATTTTTCGAAATTTTGTTGTAGTTTTTCTTAAAAAAATTACAATGTACATGTGTATAAATACGAGAGCTCGCTTTGTATGAAGATACTACAGTATTTTGTGTGTAAGTGAAACATAAATAGGTTTATAGAGAATTTTATTACGCATCAAGCTGAATTTTTTATTTGCCTTTGAAATTACAACTTTTTAAGTCATAGCAAAAAAATGAGAGAAACAAATTGTAAGATTTTGTTAAAAACAGGCAACCAAGCATATAGACTGGAAATGATCTATAACATCTCAACGAGTCTAATCTTAATCGGATAATTGGCTGGTAATGAAGAGTACCTGCTTCTTAAATCCTTTAAAGAAATAATCCTTTAGTAAATCACAGTTATTTTGTTCATTTTACCCTCATTTTACATACCATTTTGTTGTAGATATTACTACTAGTAATTTTTCATCAATTGCTACAGTTTTTTATTCAATTTTATATTAAAAATACGGAACTAAAGAAAAATGCAGATGATGTTATTGTAGCAGAAATCCGTTATTAAAAAGTGAAAGAAGAAACCGAACTGACTATGGCAAAATTCGTTCAATTTTTGCAAGGTGTTGTAAAACAGTATGTTTCTGTTTCTGTCTTCGTCCGACACACTGTATTTACGCAATATACGCTTCCGCCCCTAAAATGTTCAAAAAATGTGGTGTTACTTACTAAGCATAAGCTAAGAAAGTATAGTAATCGAGTCCATCAGACGAATGGCCGCTTTTATGTTTTCTCGACGTTTCATGAGTCCTTGAGTACGAATAAAGTAGTCTCCCGTTTCCGCCCGCCCATCTGTCTGTCAGGCGTCTGCGTCGATTTTTATTAGACATATAATCTCCGAAACTACTAAACCGATTATCGTCTAGGAATATCATGTAGATGGTTAAACGTTAATCAAAATTTGGGTAATCATCCCCACCAACAATTTGATTACGTCATTTCAAAGAATTGTATTTTAAAATGGATTAAATGTTATACAATAATAAACTCCTATTCTTGTGGTGTACGAATCTGCTTTCAATTTTTTCCTTAAACGGTCAGAGGTTCCACAAAAAATTACACAGTATACTACCATATTATCATGAACTCAAGATATAAGCGACTATGGCCAAGTGGTTAAGCTGTTAGGATGCGGACCGGAGGTCGCAAATTCGATGCCAAACTTCGCCTTCTCTTTTTCTCTGGCACTGTGTATTATCTATGTTTACGACGTCACACCATTTTCTCGAAAAAGTAAAAGTACGCAAATCTTTAGAGTTAAAAATGAACAAAGTAACAGAAAACAGTGAAAATTGAAAATATTATCCAACACTCGAAAAAAACATTCAAGGTTATGTATTCAAACCACGTTCAAACGCACATGTTCGATTGTCAAATGTGCCGGCTGCCTTTTGTTTTTTCATCTAGCGTTGGTGATATCTATCGACATCCCTTTTCTCGAATTACCTATTTGGCAGAAGCGGACAACCTGAACTCCGGTCCAGATCGGGTGTTCACTAATCGATTCGTGGTCATCTTCACTTCTTGGGCATGGCAAATATATACCTGACGCTAATTATGCTTATTAGTGCGAGAACACATTCAATTCATTTTGGATTAGGACGCGAAGTACTTACCTTAAAAATTATTTTAATAATTATTTGTTTGAAGAATACTAGCATTCGTGGAATTAAAAAAATTACTATAAATTATAACATCAGATAGTGTTATATTTATATAAGACACATTTTACAAAATCGTATCTCGAAATGCGGTTTTCACAAAATTCTGCCATTGTCTAACTTCTTTATTTATCATCCGTTTACTTTCTGACTTATTTAGTTTTACGTTTGTTTCTATTTGCAGCAATTTTAAAAAGGAACAGCTAAAACTTATGTGGTTTACAATAAGTGTTCTTATCAATTTGTACCGGAGTCCAGGTACCAGTGTAACGAGACAATGTGACCTTGGACAGGAGTTGATTGCCCGACAGAAGTTCATACTCTTATGGTAACGTTATGGCAGCTTTAAAAGTTAGGTCTGCCACTTTTGCTTGCCAGGAGTTTTTTAGTGTGAGGTGTGCACATCTACGTGTTTTTTGCAGAACACTGGTTTTGAAAAACATGTTTAATTAAGCAGACTTAAGAGGGGGCTTGAAAATTTTGATTTCAGCTCAGTTCTGTTTTCAGAGATTTTTGTAGGATATTGTTAGTGTTGGTTGACGGTGGAAGTAGAGGTGAAACGTTTTTGATTGTAAGTGAGAATAAATTAAGAGTTATTCTGGTAAAATAAGCAACGTTTGGTGTTTAAAATTAAAGAGATATATAAGTACTTTGAATTATTTTTACAGAGTTCGCAATTTTGTTAAAATTCTAAAAAAATCAGCTTATTACAGGAAAAGTCATCATTGGTTTGCAATAAAATGAGAATTTTTTCATTCAAAATTTTAAATTACTCAACTACATAAACAACGAAACAGAATTAACTACCAATTATCAAAATTTTTATCATCCCCCAATAATTACTACTTTTTGAATTACGCAAAATAGAGGCCATATCTTCCTAAAACCGTAAATTATACATGGTGATTTGGCGAAGTTATTAACTGCAATTGAGACTGCTATTTTCATAAATTTCACGCTGAAAAGAAAATCCAAGATCACTTTCAGTTTGTTACGTAAATTAAATCTTAACAATGCTAAACTGAAAATGAAAAAATTTTAGTAACGAAGTTTAACCTCTTTACTATGCAGACAGTTATTTATTTAATCAATCAACAAGTTTTTTTACCTTGAAAACGAACAAAAACATAACTGGTTGCGGCAGAAAAAAAGTGGACTTATATCGTCAATCACAGATCTATGCGATGACTACATCTCATCTATGCATACCATTTCTGAACCCGACCCCTTTCGATTTTGCTGAATTTTTTAAATTTTTGCTACCCCACTAAAGACGTTTCTGAGAATTTTTTCAAATTTTTTTACCTAACCAAAAAAAAAGTTATGAATTTTTCAAAAAATGGGCTCTTTTTTTAAGAAACTAATTTTTTCAAAAATTGAGTTATCGGGACTTTATTTTCAAAATTTTTGTCTTTAAATATACTTTTCAGAAAAAAAATTGGAAAAAATTTTTAATGTGAGGTTCGATGAGACTTAAATTTTTTGTGAAAAACGGTCAATTTCTGGAAGTCCGACATTTTTGATTTTTTTTTTCGTAAAAAAAATCATTTTTTCTGGACATAACGCCGTGAAAACGAATTTGCGTTCTATTTTTTTTATTTATTCAATAAAAAAAAATTAACTCGATTTTTAACTTTTTTTATTTTAAAAACTCCGTTTAAACACTAAAAATTATTTTAAATCTGTAATTTTACAATAATTCATACTTATGATTTATGATCCAAATTTCTCGATTAATAATAAGATTAAAAATCGATTTTTGTAAATAACAAACACCGCCGCAGCCCCTGTATCGTGGGGACCCAAAAGCCAAGGAGGAGCGGTTCGCACAAGTGCGGATCATATAAAATACTTATATTTAAAGCAGCTAAGCAGGAAAAAATGTTCCCTTAGTAATAATATGCTTAACTTCGTTTTGTTTTACTCGACAATTAGCACCTTCAGATACCAAGCATCAGCGGTCGCATGCATTTATGCTGAAAAAAAGAAATTTGATTAATTTGTCTCCTTCAAACAAAGAAAAGAATTGATTAATTAATTATGCTACAATGGAGCAAAACTGTCCGAATATTATTTTAGATGAGGAACTGTTACTATAATAATTATTTTATTATTATTAAACATAGGCGGGTGCGACATTTGTGTACTCTTATATTATCGAGAAAAATGTTCTTGATTTGATATAAAAAAAATTAAAAACTGCCACAAGTGTGGGATTATATTATTTTATAAAATTTAAGTTATATTTTTTGTACAAAATTTTGACGAGATGCTATCACGTTGTTGGTGGGGATAATTAGTTAATTTTGGTTGGCTTTTACCTTCTATAGTATCTACACGATTTTCATAACATTAATGAAAAATTTGGCAATAATGAATCTGGTACTTTCGGAGATTATCTGTCTAATAAAAATAATAAAAGAAAAACACCAGACAGACGCAAACGCGCGATCTATTTTTTTGTAACCTAGAGGTCATGAAACCATCTACATTAAATCCCTAATAAGTATATATACAAGATTTGACAACAATCGGTCTATTGTTTCGGAGACTAATAAAAATTCGGAGAAGCAGCAGATAGACAGGCAGACAGATGGAAACGGTAGACCTATTTTTGCGTACTCTCGGGATCATGAAACGTCGAGAAAACTTTAGACCAGCCAGTCGTCAATGGACTCGATTACAATCCTTCCTTAGGGCCCGACATTGCGAAAGAAATAGTCTACTTTTAAAATCAAGAGATGGACGTTACTCAGCGACGTACGTCAGACATCTGGTTTAGATGGGACATACAGATGTCTGGCGATTCGAATTTACTTGTCCTCAGTTGGGTTTGTTGTGTATTCTCATGTTTTAAGCTGTCTCTTTGCGTTTGAGATTTCATAATAATCAGTTTCTCTTCATTGTTTGTGTTTCGTTTGTATTTGATATTTTAATTTCGATAGAACACCTAGTGCAAGCGCCTGCAATACGCCATTGGTGAATTGTGAATTGTCAGATCCGGATTAGTCACTCTGCTGTTTCGGAATCGACAGATTTCTACTTGACTTGGGTTAATTTGATGAATAATGTAATTCAAGTAAGTGTATTTATTTAGAAATAGATCCCCATATTCAATGAAAATCATCACTTTGAAATATGGCTGGTAGGGTTGACTGAACAAATTTTGGTTAGCGTTTTACCATCTACATGATATCCTTAAAATGCATATAAAATTAGTTACAATTTCTATTGTTTTATCTTTCTTCTTCTTGTTTAGACATACGAAGCTACACAAGCGTGGAAGCGTTCCGGGTTTGGTCCTCAGCCGCATTTCCAATTTTTTTTTATTGATCAAATCAAGAAAGGCTCATTTCGTTTTACCGAAAATTTAGGAATATAGTAAATAATAACATAACATGTAATAGTGTTTGGATGCCGTCACATTTGCGACGGTAATAAACTTGTATAGAATTATTTGTAAATTACAGATTCAAATTGTTGCTCAACAATGGCTGCAAAAACTGTAACCAAATAATTATGGTAATCCTTTTTCATCTAACAATAAAACTATTTATATGGCAACATAGTTTCAGTAGTGCTGAAACGAAATTTTCAAAATCGTATTTATTCGAAAAGTATGTCCATGTAACCTAAATGAATATTGTGCTAGTGAATTTAAGAAATAGTAAAAAAATATTGACCCCCAAGTGACGATGCCTACACTCACGGCGAAATCTGAGTTTTATAATTTACCATTTAGTGGAATATGAGATAACAACCTTTGTTGTAAAACAACTTTGAGTAAAGCTTTAAAAACAATAAAGAAAACGGACTACTTTTAAAGTAATTATAACATAATTTGAAATCACTACGACAATTAAATTACAACGATAACTGATAAGCAATATTTAACAAAAATGAAAGCAATTTTCCACAACATTACAAAGCAAGCTACTCACTAAGTTAATAAATAACTAATTTGTCCACTGTTATATGACATAATCTTCAACGCTTTAATTACGACTGCGATAAACTAAACAATTGTTAGCCTGCAAGCGTAAAACTACAAAATTATACATATGAAAATTAAATCACCAGACAAACCCGAGACATTAGTTAAGAACTGGTTGCGGAATCACTGCAGTTATAACACTGAAATAGTGATCTACATAAAAGACTCGAAAAATTCCATTCACTGTTCTTCACTTGAACGAACTTGCAGACATACTACTTCTTAAAAATCGTAAAGGCGAAACTTACGTACTCACCTTTCTAATTATAAAAAAAGTTAATAATCCTATGAAGTAAGATTCATTTTGTAAAGCAAGATTAAGCAATATTTACACCTGCATTTTTTGTGTTCCATTCCAACGCCCGATTGTTTTCTTAACCGCGTTTCAATTTGTACGTTAATTCATTTTAATTCACGTGTCATTACCAAAAGTGAAATGCGATCATTTATGTTTTTTTTTCAACCTGTTGAACGTAGATTTGGACAGATTATTACCAACTCCTCGGCAAGCCGATAGGTAAGAGGGGGCCGAAAATTTGGATTTGAGTGTTGTTTTGTTATTTTTTGGCAGGTCATCGTTAGTGTTTGTTGACGGTGGAAGTGGAAAGTGAGAGCATTTTAGTTATTGGTACGAATAAAAAACATTTTTTGTCGTTAGTTTAAGATTGTGCATACATTGAATTATTAGGAGTTGGTCGTACCAAAGATATCTAAAAAAAAAAAACTTGGCAGTAAAGTTATCGTTAAAGTGTAATAATACTAATAATGGAAAAATAAATTAGTCCACAATGTACGTATGTAACTGCGTGAAGTGAATACAATGTGTTTAAGTTTTTGTAACAAATTTGAGACCAAATTTATGAAAAGTTGTGAATTAAGTCAGGTATGTATAAATGAAGATGATTGCATAGTGCAACACTAATATTACAATCCACAGCAATCTACCATTAAAATTCTCTCCAGGGGTAATTACTATTTATTTAATGTAAAGTATACAGAGCGTCTTCTCTAAACCGTAAATTATAGTGGTTATTTCACGTGCCTGTTAACTGAAATATTTAAATTAAGTATAATTTGTATAAGACATTTTGGAATAAAAAAATAAATGGTACAAACATTTTACAACTTAACTTTGACACCGAGCAAAAATCGAATTGTCCGAAATCTTGCAAACGTTTTAAGGTTATAGTAATCGTTAACTAAAAATTATCCGTTTATCCCCGCTCTTCTTCTAACAGTGCAAAATATTACAAATCTATACTTGCTGCTTATCAATGCATTCAGATTTTTTGGACTTATTTGTAAAGGGTGACTCAAAAGAAAATATGACTGAGGCAATTTATCCTATTCGTCAAATCAATAACGTCTCACTCCATCTTCCCGAACATTTGAGCATCCAGTACTCTTATTGTAAGTATTATACTGCATATACTAAAACTGATGACCTGTTCTTGCGAAAATGTTGATGACGTCATCACAAAATTTTACAATGGAAAAACTCACTTACAACAAACGGGTAGCATACACCACGTTTCTTTACCTTGAGTTTAACACTACACATATATGTTTATTTTAACTTATATTTACCACAACAAAAATAAATTTGCATATAAAATTTTATAATTTTTCAAAAAACCTGAATATGTTTGTTGTACTGTACTTCAGAGGTGAGGGGAGTTTCGTATAAACGACCTTTGACTATTTCCTTAATGCTGCTTAGCCACTCTTTTCAATATAAAACATATCTTATTTGTAACTAAATCTCGAAAGAACAAGATAACTACTAATTCTTTGACTACTTTTAATACAAAATTTATAAAATTTTAACTTTGTTTAGCTTACCTCGTAGTTCAAAATTAAGTGTATTAAGTGAACACCGGCGATGTGCATTTCAAGTCCGATTATTATGTAAGCCTACAAAAAGAATTATAAATAAATGACACGCTATTTTCTTTCACATATTAATATACCTCCACTTTCGCGTTCTGCGACTTGTCAAGCAACAAATCCGATTAAAAAAAATTGGTCGCATGTTATTTCGACAGAACTTCCAAATCCAGGCTTTTCGAAAAATTATAACATTTGATCTTGCGCTTTTTATTTTTTATGACAACGCTTATAAATTAAAGCAAAGTGTATATGTAATATTAACGTAAAGGTAAATATGCGTGTTAGGCGTTTGTTTCAAGAATTTTTTTCATTACAAAATTTTGACAAAATTTTTGCAAGGACACGTATATCAATTTGAAGAGATGCAGTGTAATACTAAAAATAACAGTACTGTATTCCCAAATTTTAGGGGAAATGGAGTGACTCGTTCTTAATTTAATCGCCTTGGATGAGTAATGCTAAAAACTATGAGTGCACTGATAAACCACAAGTCAAGGGCTATAATGTGCTGCATATTTCAGACAGGATTTATTAGGCAAAATTTTGAGAATTTTGATCAATTTTTTGTGAGGGTACAAACGAACAAATCTTGATTAACGATTTACCATGATAACGATAACCTTAAAACATTTGGATTTTTCAGAGCATTCAATTTTGCAATCTCAAAGATAAATTGCAAATGTTGTTATACAATTTTAATTAGGCACTTTTTGGTTGGCATTTTACCATCTACATGATAGTCCTAATATACATCGGTCCAGTAGTTTCGAAGATTACCTGTCAATAAAAATCCGGACAGACGGCACGCAGGCAGACAGACAACCAGACAGACGGAAACGGGAAACCTATTTCTTCGTACTCTAGGGATCACGAAAGGTCGAGAAAACATAAGAGTAGGGAGTCGGCTGATAGACTCGATTACAATACTTCCTTAGCTTACGCTCGGGAAGTAAAAATGAAAATTTAGTAACTTTTACCGGAATAGATTTACCAACATTAACGAACACTATCAAAATGTATCTTATTTAAATATAAACAACCGGTAATTTTTCACCTTGGATCACATGTTTCATAAAACTAACAAACACGTGGTGCAGACGATTGCATAGCTGCATAACATACACTACAATCTGTGGAATGTGTAACTGTGAACAAAAAATGCGCTCAATTTTAAGTTCATTCTGTAGCTGGACAAACAAGTAGGTAGTTGAGCAGGTTTTAGACTTTTTGCGTAATTGATAATAACAATTTGTTTTTTGCTAAGGCCAGTCGCTACGTTTTTTGAGTGGACTTTTCGGTCTACATGTAATATCTCCGTTATTAATAGACCTATGGTTTTAAAATTTTAAATATATGTTGTTCATAACTTTCTTTGTATAACGAATTTTGTTAAAAACAGTTTATCATCATATTTTTAAAAATCAATATCTCAATTATTAAAGGAAATTTCAGAACATGGTTTTCAACACTGTTTTCAGCTTACAAAACCCCAGAAATCATACCAGATATATCGTAGATTTTTTATTGTTAGAAACGATACACAGGGGTTCTCATTTTCGGAAAAGCTGGATGTTTTATTGCACTCTAAGAGGGAGAGAAGTTCTGTCGAAATCAAAACCTCGACACGGATTCATAAATAACACATTCAGAAATATGTAATTGTATAAAATTTAAGGCACATTTATTCGACAAAATTGTATAATGACGTCATCAATTTTTAGGGGGTATCAACGAAATAATTTTAATAACGACTTATTATGCTTACGATAGCCTTAAGACGTTTGTAAGATTTCAGAGCAAAGTTAAATTGAAAATGTTACAATATTTTGATTTTTTTCCCAAAAATTTGGATGTCTAGGGCAAAAACTCAACACAGATTAATAAACCACATGTGTCGGAGTATCTTATTCTGTAAAAGGGGAATGATTATCCAAATTTTGGTTAGCGTTTTACCATTTACACGATATTCTTAATATATATACACAATTTGACAATAATCGGTCAAGTAGTTTCGCAGATTATCTTGTTTAATAAAAATCCAGACAGACGGCAGACAGACAGACGGAAAGAAACAGGAGAACTATTTTTTCGTAATCTAGAGCTCATGAAACGTCGAGAAAACAAAAGTAACCAGTCATCCAATGGACTCGATTACAATACTTCCTTAGCTTACGCTTATAGTCTAAAGAACAAAACCCTTATGAATGCAAGTCGATCTTTTCTAGATAAAATGAATTACGCTACACTTGCCATCGTCTGCTTTCTCTTCTCACATACCAAACCTGATGACGTTGCCCTCTTGGAGACCACATACAATCAACTATCCGGAGTCTACCAACGCTACCTCAGCAAAAGAGGCGATTCTGTTCAACCTATTCCATGGAAAAGTATGTCCCAACCAATAAATATGATGCCCAAGAAACGCATCTGTAAGTATAACTTGTCTCTCGTCATTTCATTAATTCGTTATTTTAGCCAACGAGTATGACTTCATCATAGTAGGCTCAGGTTCCGCTGGTTCAGTTATTGCTAACAGACTATCCGAGATAAGTGACTGGCGAATATTGCTTCTAGAAGCAGGAAAAGGAGAAAATTTATGGTCTAGACTACCGTTAGCAGCACCTACAATGGCATTTACACCTTACAACTGGAACTATTTGGCAGAGTACCAACATAACATGTCTCTTGGTTTCGAACAACATCGGATGTTGTGGCCTAGAGGAAAAGCACTTGGTGGTACTAGCGTGATCAATTTCATGATCTATACTCGAGGAAATAAGTGGGACTTTGAACGATGGGCTGCTCAAGGGAATCCCGGATGGTCGTACAAAGACATACTTAAATACTACATGAAATCCGAAAATTCGAAATTGAAAGAAGCTGACTATCGCTACCACGGTAACAGTGGATACTGGAGTACGGAAGACATTTACCGATCAGAACTGGTACGTAGATTCGTTGAAGCAGGACAAGAACTTGGTTTGTCTCGAATCGACTACAACGCGAACGTTGAATCTTTTGGAATATCTCCCATTCAAGCGAATGTTGAAAGAGGTCGAAGACACACGGTTGCTAGAGCTTTCTTACACCCAGTGCGCCAAAGACCCAATCTTCATATTCTCACATCTGCTTTTGTTACAAAGGTTCTGATTGATCCAAACACAAAAAGTGTGTACGGTGTGGAATACGAACGAGGTGGTCGAGTCTACAAAGTGAAAGCAAGCAAAGAAGTGATCCTTTCGGCTGGAACTTTCAATTCTGCTCAACTCCTCATGTTAGCAGGAATTGGTCCTAAAGAACATCTCCAGGAACTTGGAATTCCCCTCCTTCAAGATCTTCCAGTCGGAAGAAATTTACACGATCACTTAACTTTCCCTGGCCTAAGTTTTCTCATCAATAGAGAACTCTCCTTGTCTGCATACCTTTTGCTGAATTACACTAGCTTCTACGATTTTTTTGTTAACGGTAAAGGTCCATACACGAGTCTCGGAGGTGTTGAAGGAATAGCATACATCAAAACGGAGTTATCTCAAGACATTCAAGATATCCCAGACATCGAACTACTCTTCATGGATGGTTCTTTAAACACTGACTATGGTCTCTTCAACCGTCGTTGGATGAATATACGTGATGATATCTACAACACCGTTTTTGCACCGACCCACAACATTCCATCGTGGACCGTCTTCCCTATGCTTCTTCACCCAAAATCTACAGGGTACTTGAAACTGAGGTCGACCAATCCACGTGATTATCCTCTTTTGTACGGGAACTACTTCACTGATCCCGAACAACAAGACATTAACACATTTGTAGCCTCCATAAGGTACATCCAAAGGCTAGCGCGGACAAGGGCATTTCAAGAAATAGGTTCTCAACTTAACCCAACTCCAATACCTGGCTGTGACATGTATGATTTTGATAGTGATGATTATTGGAGATGTGCACTTCGATCAATTAGTGTTACTCTTCATCATCAAGTAGGGACTGTTAAGATGGGGCCTCCACATGATCCTACGTCTGTAGTTAATCATGAGTTAAAGGTTTATGGGGTGAAGAGATTGCGAGTTTCTGATTGTAGTGTCATTCCTTTTGCTGTGGGAGCTCATACGAATGCTGTAGCGGTCATGGTGGGCGAAAAAACAGCAGATATTATTAAAGAAAATTGGGGAAAACCGACATACTGAAGACTGATTATAAGAATTGTATATTTGAGTCATGAATTCTAGCATAAGTAAGGTGTACCTCACAAAATATTTTTACATGAAGAATACCTAGGCTTTTATGAATTTATATAAAAGCTTCAGCCTTTTTTTTGTGTTCCACCAAAGCTAATGTAAGATGCTCTAGGAAAACTGCATCGAACAAATGCGTAATAAAATGATTCTATTTTTAGTATTTTTGATATTAAATTGTAGCCATACTATCTTTCTCTTTTTGAATTCCTTATTTCAAGAAAAAAGTATTAAGAGCAAAACATCTAATACGCCAAGATGGTTATAAAATATATGTTAGCTCTGAACTTTGAAAAAAAGTATGGGACTAACCCCTATGTTCACTTTTAAACAATATACATCAATGCATGCTTGTATTCTAAACATGCTAATAGTCTAATTCTTTCGAACGATAACCATAGAGTCAAATTTAAGCATGTACCGAGAAACTGAGAATACATTTTTCCCTTGGATTATCTGTCACATAATTGTATCAGTGGTGAGATTGTCACCTCTACCCCTCTCAGAATATTTCACTTGTAATAAGTCTTGTAACGAAGAACACAATAAACCATCGAAAGGACAATACGTGTCTTAGTCATCCATTCAGACAGTACTTACTAATTCCTTTGACCTTTGTAACACCACTTTAATTTAATTTCACTTGTTTCTATATATATATATGATCTAAACTTTTCACATTTTTGGTACATGAAAATTAGACAAAATCTTTTCGTTAAAAAATATTGTGGATGTATTAATTTCAGACATATTTTACCCCACCTTCTTCTACGGGGTGTTTTAATATGTACTGTTTTATTTTGCTAATGTGGGATCTATGACCTTCATGTATTTTCATTATTGCGGCTAAAAGTAGCATAGTTTCGCCAGCTTCCCCAGACATTTTCAGATTTGTTCTTTAAACCGACATTTCACTTAGTAGGTATCTTTATGAAATTTAGGTCTCGAAACTTTTCTTCAGTTTATTAATACTATGCACCTCGAACTTTTAACTTACCGTGCATCAGACACAACCTTGAAAAGTGCAACCAGTTGTAGCCTTGGCACTTGTAATTCCGTTCATCAAAATATCCAATCTTGTACTAATTTGCTCTTGTTTTAAATGGTTTTGTTGTATATATTTTACCATCGAGGCTTTGTTAAAACATGTTACACTGCTATCAAACACAACAAAGTGTACTCAATAGTCACTTCACATCAAGAACTTCCTCCATTTATAGGTAAGCGAGCGCATTTTTTTTTAACAAGTAAATCGGCAAACTCTATTTCTTGGTGTTTTACGGCTCATACAATATAAGTTTCTGTTTCTGTCCGTTTGCGTTTCTGTCGTTTACTATAATTATAAAAATCGTAACTGATTATGATTATTGATCACATACAAATTTTAAATTGACGTTAACATAACTTTAAAGATAATAATTTGTCTATCCATACCTTGTAAACCTGGTAAAACCTTACTAAGATATTTTTGTAAAATCATCTAAAATGAGCAGCATATAATAAAATACCATTATTATTCTTAACTGAGTAACACACAGTAATTGATATATCTAACGATTATGAAATACTAATTACAATTATTTATTTATCTTCTAAACAAAATGAGTCAATTTATTTTATTGATTAAATCGGGAACGACTCACTTCACTTTCAGTTTCCCAAAAATCTGGGAACACAATAATGTTATTGTTAGTATCACACTGCATACATCCAAAGTGATATACATTTCTTACAAAAAATTTTATAACTTACAAACTTTTAAAAAGGAAAAAAAACTCATTTGAAACACGCGCGTATCACGCTTCTTTACGTTTACTTTAACATTACATACATATATTTATTATAGCTTACATGAGTTCTCATACAAAAGATAATTCGCAGAATCAAATTTTATAAATTTTCGAAAAAGCTGGATATGTTTTATCGTACTCTAGAGAGGGAGGGACGTTCTGCCGAAATAAGATTCCACCAATTTTTTTAACTTTTGAAAATTTTTAAATCACGTGTTTTTAAAAATCAATTTCTTAATTATTTATGGGAACTTCGAAACACAGTTTCCATGAGTGATTTTTTTTTCTGGCAATGAGATACAGTAAAAGAAGCTTGTGTCGTAGAAGCTACTACAAATAATTGAGATTTTGATTTTTAAAGATATATAATGGAAAAATTTTACAAAAATAAAAAAACATTGGTCTCAAGTTATTTAGACACAATTTTCGTCACACCTGAAGTACAAACAAATACAAATTCTTCGAAAAATTCTAAAATCTAATTTTGTGAATTTTATTTTTAATGATAACCCCTGTAAGTTAAAAAAGGATAAGTGTAGACTCTTAAAGTACAGGTAAAGACGCATGCTATGTATATATTCAAGTGAATTTTTCCATAACAAAATTTAATGATGATGTCGGCAACATTTTAGGAAAACAGTGTGAACCGTCCTTGATTTGATCAATAAAAGAGATATCCTCCTTTATTAATTTTTTTGTCACCTGTATCAGTAATTCTAAAAAATATGAAAGCATAGAAACACCACAAGTATAAGTATTGATAATATTTTGCATATTTTAGGTAGGATTTATTCAACAAAATTTTGAGATGGCATCATCTTTTTTTTTTCGAAGAGACAAACTGATATTTTTTTTAGCGATTTATCGTGTTTACGATAATCTTAAAACGTTTGTAAATTTCAAAGCACTCAATTTTGCAGTTTCAAAGTTAAATTTCAAAACGTTAGATACAATTTTGACTTTTTTCCAAAAATCTAAATGTCTAAAGTAAAAACTCAACACAGACTCATAAACCACAAGTGCAGCAGTATGTTATTTTATAAAATTTAAGTAACATTTACTACTGCAAATTTTGGAGAAGATGTCATCATCCCATTGGTGATGGGGATGATAAGACAAATTTTGATTACCATCTACAAGATATTCTTAACGTACTTATAAAATTTGATAACAATCGGTCCAGTAATTTCGGAGATTACCAATCTAATAAAAATTGACAGAGATGACAGACAGACGAAAACGCGAGACCTACTTTTTCGTACTCTAGGGGTCATGAAACGTTGAGAAAATATGAAGGCAACCATTCGTCGGATGATGATAAACCCTTTTTAACAAAACTGTCCTAAGTTATAGAGAAAAGGTTGTGGAAAAGTTATACTTAAAATTTCACAACAACAAGGGAGGCACTGGCCTTAATGTTTTCCAATTTTCCCAAATTTCCAGAAGAACTACCTTTAATATTTTCGAATTTTCCTAAATTTCCGGAAACACAATAACAAACAATCGATACCTTTCAGAAACGATAAGACCGATAATATACATAGATTACTTAGAGACCACATACGAACACCCGTCACAAATCTACAAAACTACCGTAACAAAAGAAACGACGATGTAAATAATCTTGCTACATGGAAGGATCCCAGAAAAATGATGCGCCTGAAATCTACATGTAAGTACAAGTTTGTCGTCTCTTCGGAATAAAAATTTTTGCTTTTAGTCAACTTTATCATAGTAGGTTCAGACTCTGCTCGATTAGTTATAGCTAGACTTTCCGAAATAAGTGACTGGAGAATTCTGCTGCTAGAAGCTGGAAATGGAAAAATGTGCCTTACGCCCTATAACTGGAACTATATAGCAGAGTACCAATGTAACGTTTTTCTTAGCTTGGAACAGCATCAGATGTTGTGGTCAAGAGAAAGGGTACTAGGGTGATCAATTTTATCATTTACACTCTAGGAAATATTAAGTGGGATTTTGAGCGATGGGCAACTTAAGAAAATCCCGGATGGTTGTACAAAGGCATACTTAAGTACTACATAAAGTCCGAAGGCTGATTACCGTTACCATGATATTAATGGATACTAGAGCGCAGGAGACATTTACCGGTCGGAGTTGGTGCATAAATTCATTGACGCAGGCCAAGAACTTGGTTTTCCCCGCATTGACTACAACTCCAACGTAGGATCTTTCGGAGTATGACTCATTCAAGCGAATGTTGAAAGAGATGGCTAGCGCCTTCTTACACTCATTTTCTAGAAAATTTGAGGATACAGAGCTCTTATTATTGATATTATACTGCACCCATTCCAATTATATGTGTCCTCGATAAACTGTTGACGACGCCATCACAAAATTTTGTTGCAGAAAAACTTGAACCAACGCACAACATGCTCTTTTACCTATAGTTAACCAGATCACACATATCTTTATTTTAACTTATAGGGGTTATCATGAAAAAAATTTAATTTTAAAAGAGGTGTTCTGTCTGAATAACTTTCGTCAATTTTTTTGTTACAAAATATTTTCGTTGTATGTTTTGGCAAACCCTTTACCGTTCACATTTTTTCGAGGGGTTCTAATATATACTTTACTATTTTGGTAGTATCAAACCTATGACCTTCATACATTTTTCATTCTTGTAAAAAAAAAATCTCATTGGCTCATCGACAAACATGTTTACATTATTTCGTTATTGCATGTATAAATTAAATATATTGCATATTTAAATGCATTCTTTAAACACGAGCCACGTGAAACTGCATTTGACTTTCTTCAGTATCTTTATGAAATTTCAGAATTGATTTTTTTTTAATGCATCCACACTGTAATGTTTTGCTATCAAAATTGTACTGATTTATCAGCAAGGACAAGTTTCATAAATGCGACCAGTTTACATCCTTGGCACTTAGAATTTGATTCGTTTAAATATGAAATCTGGACCTAATTCATTAATTTTTTAGATGCATTCTGTTTTTTGTTATCACCAAAATTTACATACACAACAAGGATGTGGGGATCATTACTTTATTAATATAAGTGATGGTGCTATTAAAGACAACCCTGCTCAATAAAGTGTGCCTACTTCCATACATATATAGGTAAGTAAACGTCACGTTTTTTCAAAAAGTAAAGCAAAGCTACCTGCGAGTATATTTTACACACCAACTTGTCGACTTCATGTTGTCCATGCTTCATAACTTATACAATACGAAAATGGCGGTTTGCATTTTTGTCTGTCTGTCAATTTGTGTGTCTATAGTTTTCTATCGAACTATAGATAACCTCTCTTAAGTTACTACATTCTATAAAAGTCGGATTCGATTATTTTGAAATTTTAATAAATTTTAATATTATCTAAAAGACGATTTGTCTAATCCAACAAATTAGTGATGTCTTCTTCACATATTTTCCCAAAAATTTTTGGAAACAACATCAATAACAAAGCAATCGATATTTTTCAGATACCATGCAGTACACATCAGCTGTCATCATTTTTCTCCTTCTCTCACTCAGCAAATCTGAAAATATAGCCTTTTTAGAGACAGCATACAATCACCTGTCACAAATCTACGAAAACTACCTTAACAAGAGAATCGATTACGCACATCTAGTAACATGGAAAGATTTATCCCAACCCGGAAACATGATGCCCTTAACATCTACTTGTAAGTATAAATTTATGTCTCTTCGCAATAAAAGTTCTTGCTTTTAGTCAATCAGTATGACTTCATCATAGTAGGTTCAGGCTCTGCTGGATCCGTTATAGCCAGCAGGCTCTCCGAAATAAGTAACTGGAGAATCCTGCTGCTAGAAGCTGGAAAAGGAGAAAATTTATGGTCCAGAGTACCGTTAGCAGCTTCCACAATGTGCTTTACACCCTATACCTGGAACTATGTAGGGGAGTACCAACATAACGTTTCTCTTGGTTTGGAACAGCATCGGCCATTGTGGCCAAGAGGAACCGCACTTGGTGGTACTAGCGTGATCAATTTCATGATATACACCAGAGGAAATAAGTGGGACTTTGAGCGATGGGCAGCTCAAGGGAATCCAGGATGGTCGTACAAGGACGTACTCAAGTACTACATGAAGTCCAAACATTCGAAATTGACATTTGCTGATTATAACTACCATGGTACTAATGGATACTGGAGTACAGAAGACGTTTATCAATCGGAATTGGTACGTAGATTTATTGAAGCTGGAGTAGAACTTGGTTTACCGCGCATTGACTACAACGCAAACATAGAATCTTTTGGAGTTTCTACCATTCAAGCGAATCTTAAAAAGGGCCAAAGATACACAGTTGCCAGAGCTTTCTTACACCCAGTGCGCCAAAGGCCCAACCTGCACATTCTAACATCCGCCTTTGTTTCGAAAATTTTGATTGACCCAAACACTAAAAGTGTGTATGGTGTGGAATATGAAAAAGGTGGTCGCGTATACAAAGTGAAAGCCAGCAAAGAAGTAATTCTTTCAGCGGGAACTTTCAATTCCGCTCAACTCCTTATGTTAGCAGGGATTGGTCCTAAAGAACATCTTCAAGAGCTTGGAATTCCTCTTCTTCAAGACCTTCCAGTAGGAAGAAACTTACAAGATCATCTAACTTTCCCTGCCCCAAGTTTTCTCATTGATAGAGAATTGTCGTTATCCACATCCCTTCTTCTAAATTACACAAGCATCAGGGATTTTTTACTACATGGCAAAGGTCCATACACGAGTCTCGGGGGTGCTGAAGGAATTGGGTACATCAAAACAGAATTATCTGAAGATACTAAAGACGTTCCGGATATCGAACTTCTCTTTATAGATGGTTCCTTAAATACCGACTATGGTCTCTTCAGTCGTCGTTGGATGAATATACGTGATGATATCTACAACACCGTTTTTGCACCTACCCACAACATTCCATCATGGACAATTTTCCCAATTCTTCTCCATCCAAAATCTACAGGCTACGTGCAACTACGATCAGCCAATCCACATGATTATCCGCTTGTGTATGGCAACTAAATACTTCACCGATCCCGAACAACACGACATTAACACTCTTGTGGCCTCCATAAGGTATATCCAGAGACTGGCAAGGACAAAGCCGTTTCAAGAAATAGGATCTCGACTTAACCCAAATCGAATACCGGGCTGTGAGCTGCATGTCTTTGATAGCGACAATTATTGGAGATGTGCGCTTCGATCAATTGGTATTCCTTTTCACCATTCAGTAGGAACTGTCAAGATGGGGCCTTCGGATGATCCTACATCTGTAGTCAATCACGAGTTGCAGGTCTATGGAGTGAAGGGATTGAGGGTTGCTGATTGTAGTGTGATTCATTTTGCTGTGGGAGCTCATACAAACGCTGTAGCGGTCATGGTGGGGGAAAAAGCAGCAGATATTATAAAAGAAAATTGGGGAAAACTGACGTAATGAAGTCTATTTGTAGCATAAAACCTTAAAGGAACTAAAATTTAAATTTGAACGAATTTTACTCGGTTGTTTTCAGTAGATCGCGTCTATACACACAGTCAGTTACAAGGTTCTTTCTTTTTTTACTTAACGAGGGTAACCTATGTATGAAACAATAGATCCCGTTTCCGTATGTCTGTGGTTTGTCTATATCAATTTTTATTAGACAGATAATCTCCGAAGCTATTAGAATGATTGTAGGTGGAAAAACGCCAACCAAAGGTTGTCTAATCATCCCACCAACGATTTGATGACGTCCCTCAACAATTTCCGTAAAGGTTATCTAAATTTTATAACACAATACTGTCCTGTACTCGTGGTTTATGAATTCGCTTTGATTTTATCACAAGTACTATACAGGTTTTTTGTTGTGCAATATTTTCCACGTGTTTCATGTGGGCGATCTCTCGTTTAGGCATCAAAGTGGAGTGCGATACGCTGATGGATTGTCGGTCTTATGCTCTGCTCGTATCGATTCGTATCAAATGTTGTTTTTACACTGTATTTTCTGAGTTTTTTACTTATATGTATGGTTTATGATAAAATAAATAAAACTCTGAAGAATCAAATTTTATCATTTTCCGAAAAAACTAAATCTGTTCGAGGGAAGGGAACTTCTGTCTAAATAACCTTGGATCAATTTTTGCCCTGCGTCTTTATGCTCGACGGGAGATTTATCTTTTCAAATATAAGATATTTCAAAACAATTTTTGGCTTCAAAGTAATCCTAAGATGTTTTTCATTTTAGAAACAGTCCCCTTGCCATAAATTTTCACCTTAGAATATGGAAGCACAAATTTGTTGAAATAATCCTATTGCAATACTTCCATTACTGGTGAAGTAAAAACGAGAAAAACAACATTTCGAATTATTGTCTTATTACTTTCCGAGAGTCCATCGGGCGACTTGCTACTTTCATGTTTTCTCCACATTTCAAAACCCCTAGAGCACGAAAACAGTGGTTTCCCATTTCCGCCTGTGTTTGTACCAAAGTTTGTCTCCATCACCAATGGAATGACGTCATCTCCAAAGTTTACAACAGTAAATGTTACTCTATTTAAATTTTATAAAATAAGATACCCCTGCACTTGTGGTGTATGCATCCACGTTGAGTTTTTATTCTAGACATTCAGATTTTTCAAAAAAAAAAAATGTATAAGATTTTGCAATTTAATTTTGAAACTATACAACCGATTGCTCTGAAATTCTGCAAACGTTTTAAGGTTATCGTAAGCATGGTAAATCGTTAATCAAAATTTATTCGTTTATCCCCTCCCAAAAATTTGAATATAATAAATCCTCTCTCAAATAGGCAAAATATTATGAATCTATACTTGTGTTTTATCAATGCACATCATAGTTTTTAGAATTATTTATACAAAGTGACTCAAAAAAATTAATGAATGAAGTAATATATATTACTGAAAAAATGAAGAACGACTCACTCCATTTTCCAAAAAATTTAGGAATACAACATAATTATTGCTGTTAAACGGCACTTATCCAAATTAATATATGTATAATTTATATGTCTTGCAAAAATATTCATGACGAAATTTTGTAATGAAAAAACTGACTTGAAACAAATTCTTAGCACGCTTCATTACCTTTACTTTAACTTAAGTACTTATCTTTATTTTAACTTACAAGGTTTACCACAAAAAAAATTAAGTTTGCAAAATCAAATTTTATCATTTTTTCGAGAAAGCTTGATTTGTCAGGGGCGAGGGAAGTTCTGTGGAAATAACCTTCGACCAATTTTTATATAATGTCATTTTGTTTATCAGCGTTGGTAATCAGTATTTTATACGAATAGTTTCTTTAATCACGCAGCAAACAGTCACACTGAATGAAATTCCATTTGGACCAGTTGTAAAAAACACGTATGAAAATGAATTAAAAAAAAACAACAATCCACTAGCTTAAGAACATCAATAAAAGCGGTGAGATTACCGGTTACGATCGACCACGTATAAAATCAAGAATTGGCATTGCATAGAATTCCACCGACGTAAAAGGAATACCACATATTCCACAACAGCGAAAATATAGGTGTTTGTTATTGGATAAAATGAAATTCATTCTAATAAATTAACTCATTTTTTTAGGTTCCTTTTTTTTATTTTTCTTACAACACATTTCTAAATAGAATTTTAAGTGACCTAAAGGCGACAACACTGTTCGACATACTAATTTTGTCTCTTACCCTCCGCCCCCCTGTTAGCATAGTTCGATAGCATTTATCTACGTGACCGGCATTAATTATGTGACGCCTAAACCAGTTGTATTCTTAATGTATTAATTATTTATATTATTTATTTTATATACAATTTCGTAGATTTCGCGAAACTGTCATCAGCTGTTAGCAAGAATCCTATTCCGAACAATTTAAAAGAAACGAATGTCAAAATTCATTTTGTAAAAAATCGATAGAAAATACGTTGAACTTCTGTACCAAATGAAATAAATATATCCAGAAAGATGATATAATATTTCAAAAACATTAACTAATTATTATTAAACTTTGTTTAAACAACTATAATTACCAGAGCATTTATTACGATTTCTGATACCGCTACTTCGTTAAAAAGATGTATCATTCTAACCTTAATGTTTTACCAAAAAAAAAATCTATGATTATTTAGACAGACCTCTCCTCCTCCCTAAAGTGCAGTCCAAAAAATGCAGTTTCTTCGAAAATTGTAAAATTTGATTTTCCGAATTTTATTTTTTTATGCTAACCCCTATAAGTTATAAGAAAGGTATGTGGGCAGTGTTAAAGTGCAGGTAAAGAAACACCCTGTAAAAATATGTACATAATTCTAAAAATATGAATGCATTGATAAACCACAAGCATAAGTTTTTGGCAAAATTTTGCCACGACGTCATCAACTTTTTGGGAGGGATGAACGGATAAATTTTAATTACCAATTTTACAGTGCCTAGGATATCCTTAAAACATTTGGACTCGATTACAATCGAATACAAATCCAATACAATTTTTACTATGATGAAATCCAGTTAAATTTTTTAAGGTATGTTTTCTCGAAGCAATTTGTCGATTATTCATTCCATTATCCAACGAAAATTAAACCTTTGTTGACAGCGTTTTAACTTTTTAATGGAACGTTAACATTTTTCTTCATTTTACATATCATGTGCTTTGCAAACGTTTATGTATTTGAAATATCTTCTTTCTTACAACATATGACAAAAAATCGTTGGTTTTGGAAAATCTTCACTGCATTTTTAATTTATCGTTTCATTGAGATAGGCAACAAATCATTCGAGCTTGATTATTGGTTGCTTACCTATCACACAATGAACCACTGAAAATCCATAACAAAGTTAGGTTATAATGCATTAATGATAGAAATAAAAAAAGAACAACACAAAATGTGAAACATATTGTTTGCATATGTTAATGATCATCTCACACGATAACTAGAAAAAAAACGAAGAAGTTTTTCCTTGGTGTTAAGTGTCTGCAGATAAGCTCCCCTTATCTCCCACGCCCCTTACAACGTCTGCATCATGATCACTGATCAAATTCATCTGAACTGAATAAGAAAACATTTATTTCGATTTTGTGACTTTCTTTTCCCAAATATTCATCGACTTGAAAGTTTCAATTTTCTGGTAGAAAACAAAAAAAGAAACTGTCAGACTTTAAAGTGGTTTTAGTTAAACACACTACTGGCAGTTTCGTTCTTGTGAACCTAAAGACCAGTTCAAATCGATGCTTCGTCAATAAAGGCGAAATTTCAAAATATGTATGTCGATGCAATTACTGTCAAGCGAGTTCTTCTTCTGCCTATTTTTTTACTAGCAGTTCTTATAATTGTTATCGTCTTTGGAATTCCTTAAGTTAATAATAATAATGTCAATGTCACAAATATCTACTTCCAAAGTCGTTAAAGCGGGCAATAAAAATAAAAGCTCTTTCCGGTAATTCATTACAACGTCATTTCCAAACATTATGTAATTTTAACGAGTATGCATGAACCGAAACCGGTCAGCGGGTCACTTGTTTAAATCGAACGTAGTGACGTCACACAAAATCCCCGAGAAAATGCCTGATGCAACCGGTATCTCGCTAAAAAACACCAAAATTTACACATGTTTATACGCACACCCTCAGGCCATTTTCTACGGGAAAACCCCACAGTAAATAAGGGAAATTCGCTAACAACACTCAATTCATTGTTTGTATCAAACAAAAGATCATTTTTAATCCCTTTTATCGCCCATCCCATTTAGCTTTTTAGGTTGGCGCCACAAATCCTGACCTAAATGTCAAACAAACACGGACCTTTAAATCTCAAAAACCCTCACTAAAAAATTCACAAAAAAAGGAGGCCCGCCCTCGACGACTATTCAGTATTCACATATTTCCAGTGTAACATGCAGTGAACAGCATTCGACACATCAACCCCCAAACAACCCCAATTTAACCTACCTGAAACGATGAGGGCTTCATTCGGACCGACTGTGTGTATATTACCCATTTTGCAGACACAAACACTTCCTGGTCACCAGTCAAACAACTCACCGACCGACTTTTTTCGAAATTGCAGGTTAAAAGAAAAATTTTCGTCGTATTTTTTTTATTGAGAAACAATCCTCTACAACATGCTACGAGCTACTGGCGTGCGCACGCGCAGCTGTCAAAGCGCGTATGCTATCCTAATTTTTATCAGGACTGGGCCGAATGATAATGGGTATTTTTAGCCATTTGTTGGTCAAAAATAAGGGCGAGTGTTGTGGGTTTTGTGGGATCGTATGGTAAAGTTGGTCAGTGCGCATCAGGGGCGTCCGCGTCGATAAAGAACAGAACAGGACCGGACTGGGGTGTAAGCAACAGAATTTAAATCAGGGGTGGTATCTGATGGAAATAAAAATAAATACACTAATAAATACTTTTAATGGTATACTACAGTCTGTAAAGTTTTTGGAGAACGCTAAGCAAAACGACACCTTATTTTCAGAATGTAATAACTAATTGTTGACTCATTTCATTTTAATATACATACCTACCTACCGGTATACAAATAAAAACAAAACTCCTATTTTAACAAATTATAGTATCTGTTAGTTATAAAAACGTGTTTCACCTGTTTTCGTGTAATTTTTTATTGTTATAAAATGATGCACTTTTTTGCTAATTTGTTAATTACTCCTTCTTAATTATTTAGGTTTGTTTATTTATTTATTTTTCTGAGTAAGGAAATAGTTATTTGTATCACAAGCACAAGGTCAGCCACTAGACTTTGCGAATATTAGTGAATTTGTCGGGCCGAATCGATAGATTTTTTGTCCCGATTCTTAAATAAATACAATTGTTATTATGTATTGTTTTTAACGGTAGATAATTATGGAAATGAAAATATATAAACAACCCTCCATTGCCGAAAGTAAATAGGACCAACCCGACGTCCGAGAGTCGCTTAGTGCTGAACACTTTTATCTCGTCTTTAAAGGATTTTTTTAACATTGTGTTCATTATTTACTTTATTTATTTCTAAAATAAGTGGTACATGTGTATTTTAACATTAACTTATCAGTGACAGAAAGATAAGCGATAATACCAACCGATATCGATAACAATAATTAATAATCATAAGAATATTCCTAGATTTTTGCTAAACTAGTCCAACAAATTCTAGTTAGAGACGTATCGAGAACCAATGATGCGGACCGGAAGTATAAGATAGTACACAATAATAATACGTACGATTTTATGTCAAAACCTTCTTGGACAACAAATTTAAATAATCATCCAATACAACACTGACTCTGTTGTTCCAGCATAAATGAGGAAATTATTACATTTTCAGCTATTATTCCAGTATTATGAGAAGGTAAACCGTCTTCCGAATTAAGAATATTTCTGGATATTTGTCTCCACCTACGTTTTATTATGTTAGACTAAAAGTGCTCTCTTTCGTTTGGATTTTATAAAAAGTTAAACTGTAAGAATGAACAAAAACTTTCAATTTATTTATTTCATTGTTTATTTATATGTTTATTGTTTCTTATAATTGTCCAGGTAAATAGAACTAGTTTCATGTTTTTGGGGATAAAATGAGCGATTTAATAAGGTACTGAAACATTCAGTACTACTTAGTTAATGTACACCGCTATGCAGAAAAAAAGACATACGCTTACGTTTTAGTTGTGTAATTTAATCTTTATTCTAAAATATGTATATTTATATGGTAATGTAGTAATAAGTAATAACAGTGAAAGACTCTTTTCACATAAATTAAATTCTGCAAAATTTGCTTTAAGGTCTTGCACGTTTTTCTTTTCACAATAGAAGTGTACTTTTCTTTCTATCTCTACCAAATAAGTTAAAACAAAAGCAAAATGCACGACTATTTTTTACTGCAACAAAAAAAAACGAAAACTTACGTTAGTTTTTATCTTCAGGAAACTATTTTTTCGTACTTCAACTCATTTTCCAGAGTGATGCGTCTTGTAAGTGATATGAACGATCCTGATACATTTTTTTCATATTATTTTCTGGTTCTGCTTCTACAAATATAGGATCCGGAGATGCAGGTGAGGTAAAAATGTAGGTCCATTTAAGCTCGTTGTCTTTTGTGAAATTTCTTTATTTGCTTCTTTGCCTATGGTTTTTTCAATCCACCCTTATTTTTAAACTTACTTATTAATCAGTTTTAAGAAATAAATTCAAAACACACACATTGAGGTTACCGTTGTGATAACCCAAACATCCCGCCGACGCGACGGCTGTAGCCCGCCTTAAATTGACATGTGAAAAAAAAATTGAAAACCCGCGAAAAATTCAAAAATACAAAATTTGGCCTTCGCTGTGATCGTCTAACAAAATGGAACCCTACGTTGTGTTTTTAAAAAGTGACGGGATGCGTTCAGATGCAAATGGTGGACCCCAAGGTTGGAAAAGTACCGCTAAATAAAACACAAAATTTATGGAGGACGCAAAATGATTTATTCCTCCACTGAAACGTTCTGAATCAATGCAAATATTTGAATATCACAAATTTAATAAAAACAAAACATGAAGTAAAGTAACTGGATGCAAATACACAAGTTATTATGGGCGTGTGGCGGCAAATTTAAAAATTATGGCAGTCAACAAGAGAACAAAATTTTAATAAACAAACTATGCAGCGGCAGCGGCATCAGAGGGCTATAAGAGTGTGGCATTGGGGGCGTTGTAGCGCGAGCGGAGTTTGGGCCTCCTGGTCGTGGCTATTCTCCTACCCACGCCGGTGATTCTACATATCTCAAGCACTGCCGCAAAACACTTCTCTATTACGGACATGCCATACGAGCAGGCCGTTACGGTTACAAACTCGCAGTTGAGTCCCGGCTATCACGAAGCCGACAGCATTACGTCATCTCGACTTGCCCTAACTCCTATTCTAAATCTGACAACTCGAAGTTTCTATAACTTTGACATTAAACTACAACTGAACAAGTGTTAAAGTTCAAAACGAGCAATAAACAACATTTAAATTCGACATACATACATGAGATAAAGAAAAATTGCATGAGGTGAAAAATTACAAAGCTAACAAAATTTACATAAGGGTGTGGGGAGAAAAAATCTGCACAAATTTTAATTTACCGAAAATCGAGTTAGCTTTGAGAAAAATGACGGTTGACGTTATGACATTTTTTGGCAGTTATTAAAAATTGTTATGCCTAGTTCCTCTTGAAAGTTTCAATATTTTTTGTAATAATGGAAGACTTAAATGAAAATGATCGCCGATCTGTGATTGCCAAATTTTATAGAAAGCATATGCATTTAAAAAAGTCATTCACCGTTAATCACTTCTTCCAAATAGGGATATAAAAAAGGACAACTTATAGCATTTGCAGAAGAGTAGAGAATGGGAATTCGGTAGAAAGACAAGTAGGAAGCGGAAGACCAGCAAGAAAAATGCCCCAGAAGAAGAGAGAAGCCTTAGTCAATCAAAGTCACGGTAAACTTGGTGTTTCACTAAGAAAGCTGGGACGGAAATTTAAAATCGACAAAAAGTATGTTAGCAACATATTAAAGGAGAATAATATTAAACTTGCAACTCGAAAATCCGCTCCCAAATATTCAGAAAAACAAAAGTTGGAACAAAAACGAAAATTAAGGCATCTTTCTGAATCCGCTTTTTTTCCCTCAAATGGTACTGAAATAATCATCGATGACGAATCCTACTTCACTTTTGATGGTAGCGATACTGCTAACAATAAACATTTCTATTGTAAGGAAGGAGAAGAAGTAGATGGGAAAGTGAAATTCAAACGTCACAAAAAATTTCAGTCCAAGTTGTTGGTCTGGTTGGCCATTTCTTCACGTGGACATTCTACTGCGTTTATTTGCCCATCTGGAAATTCTGTTAATGCAGATATTTATGAAAAATAGTGCATTAGGTCTCGACTTGTCCGTTTTATAAGAGAAAAGCATTCAGATGGCAATTTTGTATTTTGTCCAGACATGGCAACAGCTCATTACGCAGCTAACGTTATTGCTGCATATAATTAGTTAAACATTCCTTTTATCCCTAAGGATAAAAATGTTCCGAACGTCCCTCAACTACGCCCAATTGAACGTTTTTGGAGAAATCTAAAGAGGAATGTGTACGAAAATGGATGGGAAGCCTCGACACATGCAGAATTAAAGAAGCGTATACTGCTGAAAATACGGCAAACAAAAATATCGGCTTTTACAAATTTAATGAGCCGTATTAAAACAAAAATTCGTAAAGCAAGCAGATATGGTGCAGATTGTGTTCTTTAAAGTTGTTTTTATAAATGTTGTTGATCACATTATTAATACATGCTTTTATAATACAGTTATTCTAGTTTGAAATTTGTGCAGATTTTTTGTCCCCACACCCTTAAGATTAATATCTGCCACACTCTATCAACGATTCAAACAAAGAATTTATATGATGCTACATTATACCATGATCCAAGTGATTGGTTACTCATAACAATTTGTTTTAAGGGTTTATATCGTGAACTGTTTATTCCAAACAAAACACATGGTAAATAAACACAAAATGCATCAGGCATTGCGAGGAAGCCTCCTCGGTGATGTAGTTTTTAGTGTTGCGAGAAAGTTATCTCGGTGATATGTGTGCACATGATGATAATAACGATGATAATTCCATTGTCACATTTAATTATTAGCATCCAGAAACTTTATTCGTAACTTGATTTAATTTCATGAAATCTCCCAGTAAGTGATTTATCTAAATAAATCTAATGTCTATTAAATTGTGTTAGCACCAGTTAACGATTAAAATCCTAACCTGATCTGTGACTTTACAAATAATGAATCAAATTTACACGTGTTAGCGTCGGTCAAAAATTCATTTTTTTCCCCGATTAGAAAGCCGCAAGAATTAGCTACACGCGTTGGGGAATCACAACACACATCCCAAAAAAGTGACGCTTTCACCTCTATACCAAGGCGCCATTTTTGTCCCTACCAACCCTCTAACTGGAATTTCCTAGCGAGCTACCAACTACCCAAAAAGCATTACCGTGCATATGGTTGCCTATGTTTAACGATTTTTTTGATTGATTTTTTTTCAAATTCAAATTATTCAAATGTGATTTCGTGCCGCTGTTAATTTTTTTCAGTGCAAATTTTAATTCAAATTCGCTGGTTTATCCAGGAGGTAGAATAAGAGAAACGAAGATAATTTGAAAAAGTGGAAGGTGCCGCGCTTTCGACTAGAGCCATAAATGGCTCCCCCTTGTCGGGAAACGGGCCCCAATATGTAACAACCAAGCAAATGGTAAGATGGTTTACTACCTAAACCTGTGACCCATAGATATACCTATAACTTCTATATTACTTAATTAGTGGCCTTAAACTCAAAAGTTTCGGAATTCAAAACGACAAAGCAATATATCGGGCCTCTCTCACTTGATAAGATTGTACTCGTACTATGCATGCACTCATACTCCGTGTGAATTGAAGTAGGTATCTTATTAATCGAAACGTTATCTACAATGTCTACAGTACCGACTGGAACTTATTTTTCGTCATTTTCGGATGCCTGTGTATTGGTTTTACTCTAGTTTTTGCTAATAATGTGTTAGCCGCTCTTAAGTCCTAAACAGCAACTATCAAAAGTAATAATAATAAATAATTAATAATTATGTGGTTACACTGAGGTTATTTTATGTTACTGGTACAATGAACCATATTCTCTGTGTTATTTTATTTACATGGGTTCACCCCTATAAAAAACGGACGATATCATCTCAAAATTTCACAATATGCTTACATCTCATTTGAATTGTGGAGAACTTCTGTAGGTACACATAATTCCCATGATACCCCTTTTTTTTCAAAAACCGTTTAGTTAATTTTCCGGAAATTCTAGGAACACAATACTGTTGTTGTTTAGTGTTACAATATATATAATAGGTAGTGAGATACAGTGGCGACCAAAATAAAGTAGGAGACCTCTTGAAAGATTTTTTTTTAATTTAGTTGTGTACACTGGACTCACTTGAATAGGAATTCATCACGGCTGCTGTATTCATTAACAATGACATTTAAATGTCAATACAAATTTGAAATTTACATTGAGGAAAGAAATGTGTCCAGCTTTTTTTTTATTAAAAAAGTTTGTGAAAAAGATTTCACTTAAAACACACGGCATAACATTATTATTAGTAATAGTAATTTAATAATCCACCCCCTTTTTTTCACTTATTATTATTACTTTTAAAATTTATCTATCAATTGCCACCAACATTTTGACCATGCCATTTCAAAAGTTTGCGAACCATGATTTTTAGAGTTACAGATATAACAAAAAATGTATGGACCATGGATCTACCCATTCATGCAAGGGGAGTTCTATTTTTAAATAACTTCAGATCGATTTTTCTACTTAGTTTTATTTAATTTAGCGAAGTATTTATCGAACAGAAAAATGGGCACACAGTATTCAAAAATGCCAACTTGTTTAAACTGTCACAGTTTTCATTTAGTCTTACCATAAAATACTATAAATAAATAAACTACTGATAAATTTGAATTGATTCCAGTCCAGTTGGTCCTTTCACATCTGGCTATAGGGCGACGATCAGTCAAACTGTGGTAATCAACATCCTGTTCAAAATTATAATTTTTTTCGACGCAAAGTGATTTGTAATGCATTACTTTTCAAAAAATGTAATGAGTAATTGTAACGAATTACTTTTTTTGAGTAATTCCGTCACTTTACAATTACTTTTAACTCAAGTACTCAAAAATATTGTTTTGTTTTTCTATACAAATCATTTACCTGTCTTGCTGGGATTATAAATACCTGGTTTGTCCCCATAAAGACAAGCCCAGTAGGGAGTTAAAATCTAAAACGCGTTTAGCAAAGAATTTGTTAACCATAATATACATAAGCTCTTCATCATTTTAAGGGTGAGCTCAGGCATATTCCAGCATAGGGAAATACATATAAACTTCTGCCCAAGTTTTTACCAAAAGTACACGTCCGATTGTAATAAACCATTGAAATGAGTATAAAAAATCCTACCCAGACTGCTTTTCCGTTTTTAAAATTTTCTTGTCAAAAAAAACTACAACGCGTTAAAATTGTGATGAGTATGAGATTATCTGGTTTTCGCTATTTATGGATCGATTTTAAATTTTCAAAAAGGTACATTACTAGAAATTGTATTAAAAAATCCATTGCGCTTTACAGAAATAAAGCATTTTATAAATAATTGAGTAAACAGGGGCAGAATATTTAAAATTAGTGATCAAAAAAACATCGGCCATTTTTCTGGTCCACTCAAATCTATAAGAGGTAACCGATAGAGCCCGTCCTTTTAAACCCCTCATAATCGGACAATTTCAATCTTCAATTTTTGGTAAAATATGTAACATGTTGCCCCACAACAGTTCCATCTAGCGCCGCAGTGGAAAGGATGTTTAGTGTTGGCGCGGATGTTTTTAAGACAAAACGTTATGCCTTAGCTGACGAAAATTTTGAATGCCAGTTACTATTGAATTTAAATTATTAATATAGTCCTCTTCATTTGATTTACTGATGTGAATATGTAACAAATGCGTTAGTAAAAAATAAATCGCTCACTGCCTTTTTTATTCTAGCACGTTTTTTCTTGACCCTCTGGACCCATAGAACAAATATCTAAAATTGTGTCTTCATCAACTTTTTCAAAGTGCAAAAAGTAATTGTTATAGTAATACATTACTTTGTAAAAGTAATGAGCAATTGTAATGAATTCCTTCAAAAAAAGTAATTTGTAATAAATTGTAATGAATTACTATTGTTACTGAATAATGAGTAATTGTAACGCATTATCTTTTTAAAAGTAATTGTTCCAATCGTTGCTAGAAATGGACTGATTTCGTGAAGTCTGAAGGTGGAAAATGACTCATTCTATTGTACCTCCCCGACTGCTTTGGAATCTCTTCCAGTCCTGACCTGTTCCTCGTTTGACGTTTCTTTGCCGGGACGTATGTCTTAGATAAGGTTGTTTGTGGTGTGTTGGTGCAGTTGATGGGTCCTGCTTGAATTTTCCAAGAAATCGGATTGATAAAAAACGGTAAATCCACTTGTTTTTACAAGTAAACAATCAGTCAATAATAAAAATCCCCTAGTTAATTTCCCAGGTCACTCCCTTGCATACATAACCTTATTTTGTTTATTTTGTAGATTTGACGTTTAGTTAAAAGACTATTAGTTTTATTTGATTTTAGAAGTATTTATAAGCATAATGGGTGATACGAGCGATTTAGATCGACAAATCGAACAGTTGAAACGATGCGAAACGATCAAAGAAGGTGAAGTCAAAGCTTTGTGTGCGAAAGCTAGAGAAATCCTTGTTGAAGAGAGCAATGTACAGAGAGTAGACTCACCTGTTACAGTAAAATGTTAATACTCATTCAAATAACAGAAATAAAGGGTCAAATTTTAGGTGTGCGGAGACATTCATGGCCAGTTTTATGACCTTAAAGAATTATTTAAAGTTGGAGGCGACGTACCTGAAACAAACTACCTTTTTATGGGAGACTTCGTTGACCGCGGCTTTTATAGTGTTGAGACTTTTTTACTACTGTTAGCGTTAAAAGTAAGCTTCGATTTTCGTGAAAACATGGTCTAATTTGTTGCTCTAGGTTAGGTATCCTGATCGCATCACCTTGATACGAGGTAACCATGAATCACGTCAAATTACTCAAGTTTACGGATTTTACGATGAGTGTTTACGCAAATATGGATCAATCACAGTATGGCGCTATTGTACAGAAATTTTTGACTATCTTTCTCTGTCAGCTATCATTGATGGAAAAATCTTCTGTGTTCATGGTGGGTTATCACCTTCTATTCAAACTTTGGACCAAATTAGGGTGATTGACCGAAAACAAGAGGTGCCACATGATGGACCCATGTGCGATTTGTTATGGAGTGATCCCGAAGGTGTGATTTCTGTTTTTTTCGTTTTGTACAGAATCAAGCGTTTTTTTGCCTTTTTTTTTAGATACTCAAGGATGGGGCGTTTCACCTCGAGGCGCTGGCTATTTGTTTGGATCAGACGTAGTGGCGCAATTTAACTGTGCTAATGATATTGATATGATATGTCGAGCGCATCAGCTTGTTATGGAAGGTTACAAGTGGCATTTTAATGAGACAGTTTTGACAGTGTGGTCTGCTCCCAACTACTGTTATAGGTACACATATTTTATTAAAAATTTCGCAAAACCCTAATTCATAACGTTGTTTTAAATTTATAGATGTGGCAATGTAGCAGCTATTTTAGAACTAAATGAACACCTTCAGAGAGATTTCACAATTTTTGAAGCAGCTCCTCAGGAAACTAGAGGCGTGCCATCAAAAAAGCCACAAGCAGATTATTTTCTATAATTTAATCTTTAGTTTATTGTAACATATTATGTATCTTGATATAACTATATTATTTCGTTTCCTTTCATAATGGTTCCAGGATCTTTTTGTAGGTTTTGATTTTGTCATTTCATGTGTACTTTTTTTTGTATATTTAGTTTCGTCATCTAAATTAAACTGTACTTAGCGTAAATTAATTTATAAATATTGTATTCTACCGTTTACAGACTGCCAAATAAATTTTTTTTATAAAGTGGAAGTGGTTTTTTTTTACGGATGTTCCCGACTACGTTCAATCGGCGAAGGGAAAATTGTAAAAATAAACGTCAAGTGACACAAAAGTGAGGTTATGTCCAAATTTGTTTATAAATAATAACATCTGCTAAAAAAAAGCAGCGTTAATATATGTGTATTCGACTGTGTATATTTGATCGAAACATACCGCGTGAGGATCTGATTAATATAGGTGAATATAGAATGTGTGTTGTACGGGGAGGTGAAGTTATGTGGATGTTAATTTGTAATTAATTCGGGCTTTGCCGTTAGTAAAGACACCATAACATTGAAAAATATATGAACTCTGGTCCATTTTAATGAAAAATCTATGTTTTCCTAAGTTTTTCTGCTCAAAATTGAATAATATTGAAAAGTGAGGTTAAGCCTACAAAGTTTTTGAGCCTTTGAACGCACGTAACAGTTGGATTTAGTCTACCACTACACAGTTAAATCACATACGAAGACCTCCAAGTGTCCTTAACTCCTTACCAAAGCACAGATTTGACTACTTGGTGACGTTGGTGAAACTGAGGTTATATTTCCAAGTAATAGTTGCCAGATTTTTGATTTGTCGTTTCAAGATTAAGAACACTATAATGGCTAATAAGCAGTAAGTATTGTAACAACGGCGCGACATCCAATTTACGTCTTTTTTTTAAGATATGGTCTCATTGTTCCTTCAAAAGACAAAACCGTCATCCAACGCCCCTCGATTTTTGACGATTCCGATTCCGAGGAATCTGTCCCCACGGGATTGAAACGAACTCTTAAAAAACAGGACAAAATTACTCGGCACAAAGCGATTGAAGAGGACCCTACTGTATTTCAATACGACGAAATTTACGACGAAATGGATAAAAAACGAAAGGAATCAAAACTGAGTCGGAAAGATCTTGACCGAAAACCCAAATATATAAGCAGATTGTTGGCTGCTGCTGATCGTCGCAAGAAAGAAAATGAAAGGAGAATCGAAAGACAAGTTCAGAAGGAGAGGGAGACTGAAGGTGATGAGTTTAAAGACAAAGAAGCGTTTGTTACTAGTAGTTATAAGAAAAAGTTGGAAGAAATGAAGGAAATGGAGGAACAAGAGAAGAGAGAAGAGTATTTGGAGTCAATTGGAGATGTGCGAAAGCAGGGGAATTTAGATGGGTTCTATCGACATTTGTATGACCAGAAGGTAAATTATGAAGACAAAGGCAATGAAGGGGAAACTGCTGCAACAAAGGAAGAAAAAGATAAGAACGAGCGAAAATATAGGAAACACAAGGAAGAATCAGAGAGTGACAAAAGTGATACTGAAGAAACGAAAATGGAACACATGCCATCAAATTTGGATGCAGATTCAGACTTCAGTATTGATTCTTCTGATTCAGAAGAACCTGAAGAGAAGAAAAATGAGAATGAAGATGTCATTGTGAAAACAGAAAATGTGAAAGAAGAGCCAAATATAAATGAAGAATCAAAAAAGAATGAAGATCCTCCTGAAAGTATTGAAGAACCAGTTCCTGTTAAGAAACCAAAGATTGACATATGGAAGAAACGCACAGTCGGTGAAGTGTTCCATGCCGCTTTGCAACGATACTTTGAAAGAAAAGCCCTTCGAGAACTTTAATAAAGATGCACAATAAAGTAAAGAAAATGTTTATTGTAAGTTAAAGATAGATAAACTAAACATAATTATTTCACCCGTTTTTGTTGCCTTTGTCTATATATGTCGTTAGATGGGGGGAGGGGCATATCTTCATCGTCCGACCCATCCATTGCCAACCCTAAACGTTTCTTCCTTTTTATACCCACAGTGCCGCCTTCTTCGACTATCCAGTGCACAGATTTTGCTAAATCAAAAAGCTTTACATCGCATCCGTTTTCTGTAGGTTGTGGAACACTATCTGGTAACTGTATTCGGTTAAAAATGTCCATTAATAAATCAACATTGACAAAGGGTCCCCTGAAACAAGCTGGAGGAGGTAAAAGGGTGCATAAATGGGCTGCAACTGGAGGATGTGGAAACGAGCCCCCTAAAACAAAGTAACTCATTTTTTTTTTACAATAAATGGTTGCTTATGATAAAAATGTTAAATGCCAGTTTATTACGCGAGCCGGAGGTCGAGCGGGTGAGCTTCACGAGCTAAAAAACTCAATTGAAAATTTAAATTATTTTTGAGTGATAATTGATTAATTATAGTAATAATCAGTGAACGAAATCATAGTGCTGGTAAAGTATGCAATCTGTTTTTAAACATTTCCGTGGTGTGTCAAAATGAAATAAGTAACCGTGGAATTTTTGCGAGTCAGAATCAGAGGGTTAAAATAAGTGCTTTAGTGGCCTAGGGCATAAAATAGTTAATAATATTCTTATCTAAAAATATCTCGATATTTTCAAAGGCAATTTATTTACCATTTTTTCTTATGACGAATCTTAAAATTAAAAATCAAATTCGTACCTGGCACTGGGTGTTCTCCCGGCAACGGGTTCGATTTAGGTTTATAAGGAATCATTTGTGAATAATCAGGGATCGGAAGCGGCGCATCTCCATCACTGTTAATAATGGATTGTAAAATGTGATTTTTGCCAGCTCCTGTTATGTTGATAACTTCCGTATACCTAAAAAATTCACTTATTTTGGAGAAGGAAAAAATTGAATTGATACCCAATGCTCTTCAATTCGGTAGCGGTGCACGGATATAAGTCCAAAAACCTATATCTGTCCACTAATTGGGCCGTTTCTTTTCCCTCGAATTCTTTAATTTTCGATAATACTTCCGATCGCCTTTTTTCGACTTTGACGATGCTCTGGAGGTCGCCGATGTTGCACTCGAATTCAAGAAAGCGGTTCCAGATGTCACTGAAATGGAAGAAATTTGATTGAATGAAAAGCGTAAATTTGGTGTATCACGATTTTTTTATAGTAACACTTACGTCATCATATTACAACGTAAAACATCAAAGTACGACCCAAACAAACCTACTTACACAGATTTCTCCGGTTCCAGACTCCCCGACGACAAAACCCTCTCAAACAGCACCCTCGTATTATTATCCTCATTCAAATGCGACAAATAATCAATGTAACACGTAATATACTCTGGAATATCCCCAAACTTCTTCAACCCCAACTCAAATATCCTAAACGCAATGTTCTTGTCCTTACTGCAATAATATTCCATTAAAGCGGCACACACAAAAATGTGATACTTGGATCTATTATCTTCTCTCGCTCTCTTAAACACAGCTCTTGCAGACTTTATCCCTTCGGCACGCCGGGCAAATTTCATATACTGTATATACGCAAGAGTAGGATCTATATCTTGTATCTCTAGATACTTCTGATAGATTTGGTGGACTTTCTCATACTTGAGACGGCCTTCTTCGTAGTCCGCGTAAGCGAAATACAGTAACATGTTTTTGTTCAGTAGGGAACTTGTGGCACGTTCGAACATGTTTGCAGCTTCTTCACTAAAGAGTTTCGACGCATTCACATCCTGAAAAAGATTTATTAATTTTGTATGAGTAAGATTTGGTTAAACGTACCCCCTTTTCGGCTAAAATTTTACAACTGTATTCGAGAAATTGTGCCGCTTGGTACCATATATCGGGATGGTGGCCTAAGCAGAGAAGACATTGTTCGAGGGCAAAAACTACCCGTTTTGTCAGTAGGGCTGTATCTTCAGTGCGTAGAGGGTTGCTTTTCTCCCAAGCGATGTATTTTTGCCAAAGTTCGACCTAAAATTACCTTTATTTTTACCTTTCTCTTCAATTTGGAAATAAAAATTGTTAAACAAAGTAGTCATAAAACAACTACAAATTGTACTAATTTATTGCTCAGCTCTCGAGAAAGAATTGGAGATGGAATGTTAAAGTATAAGTAAATTTAGTAAAAAAATAAATAGAACAACCACAACAAATATCTTAAAATGAAAATTTGTAACATGAATCTGACAGAATAAAAAAGAACAGGAAAAGATGGGAGAACGGTGAGAAAACCAGTACATACTACTCCTACATTAAAAATAAATAAATGCAAATAATCAATACATTAAGAAAAAATGCTGAAATGGCAATAATAAGAACAACATGTATACGAAAAAAAAAAGAGTTTCAAATAGTATGCATAATTACAAACCGTGCTTAATAGATCTGTTGAGTATTACACTGTGGTATAACTGACAATTTTAACGTTTAACACTAAGCAGGTAACTATTAAAAAGTTTAATAAATATAATAACAAAACGTATAAAAATACTTCAAAGTATTTTATTACCGGCAACATGACGTTGTTTAATACCAGACCTGTGCTTCAGTATTTATAGTGGTGTACAGCTGAACATTTGTTGTAACTGAAGTAACAAAAGTACTTAGGTATCAAAATCTGTTACGACTATATTTAGTTCTTACTCTTTTAATAGTGCTAAAATAGAATTACCGTTCAAAAAAGTTAATTAAACATTTTTGTAGTTACATAAAATGCAAAAATTGTTGATCTGATTGGCAAACGGCATTTCTGAACGATTTTATTAAATGTTTTCTATATTTTCCAGAATACAATGTACAGAATTCTTGGTAAGTTAACTGTACATTATTGAATAAGTTTTATAGTACTTACCAACAGTAGAAAAAAAAAAAAAAAAACACAAACATGGTCGATACGATAATTAGATAATTAGGTAGGGTTGTATCTATGACATCATAAATTTTTCCAGCGTGCCTGTAATATGTTTAAAAAACTCGAAAACCAACATTATTTTTTGCAATTTTCGGCTTTTGTTGTCATAGTTATGACGTTAATAGTTTTTAAAAGCAAAAACAAGCTACAAAGTATCCCATACGCCGCCCCGATACGATGCGTATGGGTCAGGTCAGGTCAGGTCAGGTCAGGTTGATCTTGTTGATCTGATTGGCAAACGGCATTTCTGAACGATTTTATTAAATGTTTTCTATATTTTCCAGAATACAATGTACAGAATTCTTGGTAAGTTAACTGTACATGATTGAATAAGTTTTATAGTACTTACCAACAGTAGAAAAAAAAAAAACACAAACATGGTCGATAGGATAATTAGATAATTAGGTAGGGTTGTATCTATGACATCATACATTTTTCCAGCGTGCCTGTAATATGTTTAAAAAACTCGAAAACCAACATTATTTTTTGCAATTTTCGGCTTTTGTTGTCATAGTTATGACGTTAATAGTTTTTAAAAGCAAAAACAAGCTATAAAGTATCCCATACGCCGCCCCGATACGATGCCTATAAAGAAAAGCCTGCAAGCGGTCCACCAAAAGTCGCGGAAAGTCTCAACGGTGGAGCCCAGAACAATCTCCAAAGCGACGTTCGCGATCTTTCCAAAAGAAGCATACGGTTGTTTAAATAGGAACCACCGTCGAGTGCAAGCTAGTCTAGTAAAATCCAGTGAGAATTATTCGCTGTTATATTTTCGCTATGTATAGGTCGTATAAATTGTTATGCCTGTTCAGACGAGGGCTCGAACTGCAATGCTAATGGAGGAACTAATCATGGCTATGCTTGAAAAATGGACGCAAGAGATGAAAGAATGAACAAAGAAATTGAAAAGATTCAAGCCCAGAATAAGGAAAGGATGGAAAAGATGGATACAAAAATGGACGCAGGCAAAAAATTACATAATCACCAGCCTAACCGAAAAATTACAAAAGGAAGCGGAAGCAAAGAATGAAATAGAAAAAATAAAAAAAAATGAAGGACGTAAAAACATCTGGAAAATATGAAAATGAATGTTGGAGGATATATGATCTCAATGGAGCATCAGTTAAAGAGTGAATTAAAAAAATTACTGCAAAACAACATGGAAAATCGAATGAAAACTATAGAAGATATAATGGAGAACAAAATGAAGAAATTTGAAAAGATGCCTTTTGGATTGTATTACGCTGCGGCTACTTTTGACAGACTAATGGGGAAGAAATTTGAGGGGCACTTGACCAATCTAGAAGAAATATTTAGCCGAATAGAGGAGGCAAATTTGAAGTTGAATTCAAACTGCAGAAGATTTGTCAACGGTTTCGCTGATATTGCTGTTCCTCTGCACAGGCTTGATTTGAAATCACAGTTTAATTGGACTGCTGAATGTGTGCCAGCCTTCAAAAGACTGAAGAATGTACTATACTCTAGCCCTATTCTGAATAGGGACCATGTTGTCACAGTTGCAGGACAAGGAAGAAAAAGTCATCGAGTACTTCAGCAGCGTATTTTCGAAACCCGACAAGAACTACTGTGCTACGACGAAGGAAATGTTGGGGATTGTCAGGGCTGTTGAACATTTCCATAAATTTCTTTGGACGTGAATTTCTGATTAGAACCGATAACGCAGCCCTCATGTGGCTCCTTCAGATGAAGAGTCCTGAAGAACAAGTGGCTAGATGGCTTGAACGACTCCAACAGTATTATTTTAAGATGCCACACAGGGCTGGAAAGATCCTCAATAATGCGGATTCTTTGTCGAGAAGACCGTGTAAGCACTTCCATGATACAACGAATCAGACACCGGTGTGCACAGTATTCGGAAGAGAACTTCGTTTACTTTGTAACATACTGTTCGTAAAAAATCTTAGACTATAGTAATTTCCTTTGCTGCCTGCAGAAAATGGTTCCATTGTTTCATTAAAAAAAAGAACCACAGGCAATAGAGGGCCTACTCTATGACCAGCTCGCAGTCCAGATTTAACCCCTTTAGATTTTTTTTTGTGGTGACAGATAAACCATTCGACATATTTGTGGTTCTTGCGTGATTTATAAAATTTTAAAAATTGAAATTAGGAATGTATGTGTATCATTAACGCGTGATATTTTTTTAACTGCGATATCTCAAGATATAAAGTCGCGGGGTTTTATCTGGGACACTCGTACATTAGTTGTAACTTGTAGCTAATCTCGTTTGAGAACACTGTTTATTAAAAATTCTTGTGGCACTGCAGTTCCTATTTAAAATTTTCGGCATCTACATTTGAGAAAAAGTAACTCTTAATTTGGCTCTCGATATTTTTTAACAAGTCAGGGACTAGGCACTGCTACATTTTTGAAAATTGGTAAAGTGAACAACGAAAAAAAAAAATCAAATTACTGTATTTTAATGGTCATTAAAAGTTGTAAAATAGATATTTCCACAAAAATATCAACAAAACGATATTAGAAAAAGTAATTGTTATTATTTTAGGGCATATACACAAAATGAAACACTAAACCAAACGAATAATAAAGAAAACACAGCTGGATCACTTCTCATTTATGCAAAAAAAAGCAATCAACATCAAAATGAGAAAAAAAGGTCCAAAGTTATTAACCCGAACTTCCCTCGGCCCTGAAGCACAATCAAATAAGTACAGTTTATGTATTATTTCGTAAAAACGCCCATATATTACAATAAAAAATAGTATAGTGTTTAGTGTTCGGAGATTTTCGGGAAAATTAAGCTATTTTTTTTTATCCGTGGAATTAACTGATTTATTCCTTTTTTTAATTATTATTTATTCTATATAATAAACAACTGTAAAAAATAAGAATGTATTATTAAAGCGCATATATTCTCGAAGTACTTTTTTTAACAAACGCTTAGTTACAACATTTTTGCAGTGGCGCCGCTAACCGTCTACATGGATTTGAAGTGCTGTTTTCTAATCATTAAACTAACGTATCGTGCCAAAATTAAAAAAAAAAGATAAAAGTGGAGGTGATTCAAACAGTGGAAAAATGTATGAATAGCTAGAATATAATGTACATATAACAAAAGAAATATGAATCGTGAGTAACAATATTTTAAAACACTAGAATTTTAGTAATATTACAGGTCACTAAAATAGAAATATGTAATACTAATTACTTACAATACTAAGCATGCACATTAAAAATAATAAACTTCCTAAAAACGGAAATTAAAAGAAAATGGAATCCACGGTCACACTGTTTTTTAATTTTAAGCATATGGAATTACACTTCTCCAAACTTTATTTTTATTACATTTTTTAATATTATACATGATGCAACATTAAAAAAATCTGCTTTATGTATATCAAATATGGCATACAAAGAAATAAAATGATTAAGAACAAAATTAGTAAGAACGAAAAAATGGGAGAAAATTACACGAAAATAACAAATTGAACACAAACATCGCGGTATTTTTAGAATCAAATCGTAAAATTATTGAAATAAATATAAAAAAAATCGTCTATGTTAAAAAATATGTCCAGAGTATTAAAGGGTACGTTTCAAGTGAGTTTTTCCATTACAAAATATTGTGATGCCGTCATCAGCATTTAAAGAAAGACACGTATAACAGTTCGGATAGGTGTAGTGAATCCTAATAGCAAGACTATTGTTTCCCAAAATTTCGGGAAAATAAGGCCAGCCGTTTTTGATTTGAGCATTAAAATAAATTGCCTCATTCATTAATTTTTTTAGACACCAGGTATAAAAAATTCTAAAAAATTGATTTTAAATAGTATTTATTCGGTAAAATTTTGAGATGTCGTCATTAATAACTATTACGCGGGAATAAAAGAATAAATTTTGATTAACGATTTACCTTACAATACTTTTAAAACGTTTGTAAGATGTCAGTCCATTTGGTTTCATAGTTAAATTTTAAAGTGTTATACAATTTTGATTTTTTTCCATAAATCTTGATGTCCAGGGTAAAAAATCAAGACGGATTCATAAACGACAAGTGTAGGAGGGTGTTACAAAATTTAAATAATATTTACTATACACAAGTTTCAAATTACGTTGTTGGTGGGGATAATTAGACATATTTTGTTTAAAGTTTTGCCATCTACACGATATTCTTAAAACACATAATTCAACAACAATCGGTTATGTAGCATCAGAGATTTTTTGTCTAATAAAACTCGACACAGACGACAGACAGACAGACGGACATAGAAGATCCATTGTTTCAGACTTTAGGGGTCATGAAACGTGAAGAAAACATAAAAGTAGTCATTCGCCAGATGGGCCCTATTAAGATACTTTATTAGCTCACGCTCTAGAAGTAAACATACTTTAATTATACCTTTCACAATATACTACTCCCAACAGCCCCTTTATAATATTCCCAGCCAAGTTAAAATTAAGTTATTAATACTGTTTTAGAATTAGATAAGAAAAATCTCTTTTTGAATCATTCTTTATTTTTTCCAACTTTACTAAACTCACTTGTTTGCGCTCTTCTGGGCTTCCATTAGGCGGGACACTGGGCGCATTCCTGTTAATCCCTCTAATTTGAACTTCCAACTCTTTAGCAACCCTTCGAGCATTCATATAATCCCTACTCCTTTCAATACTCATTTTTTCCGCAATAATAGGATTAATAGCCTACAATTAAATAAATACATCTTGATGGAAACTCCTCTGCGCAGTACCTGTTCAAAAGCTATATAATCTTTCCAAAACGTTTCCATTCCAGTCATTGGGTTATTGATACCCCTTTGATAAACTTTCCGAACAGCTGAAATTTTCTGATTTTCCGCATAAGAACCTACAGCTTCAACTCCCTTCAAAAAATTAACATATTCATTCCAAATGGAATATGAATGAATGTCCATGCCAATCTTATCTAAAGCAAAGTCATATGCCTGCGCCATTTTCTCTCTAAAAAAAATTGGAAAAAACAAATTGTGCCAAAATGCATATGAGCCACATACTTATAAGTGGGAAGTGAGGCCTTTGTCTCTTTCACGTATCCCAGATAAAGTTTCCACAATTCTATATTTAAAATCTTCATCAAACACCTTTGAAACAACTATTGAAACAAGTTATTAATTTGCTACTCAATCAACATTGGTTAACGAAAGGAGAATAGCGGCGCACACAAACACTCACTTACTTAAGATAATTTATTTGTTAAGGGGGTGGCTTGGGTGAAAAAAAAGACACTCTACTCCCCAATTCGTTAACAAATGTTTCTCAACTCGGGGGTTCCCAAATATAAACAACTTTAAAGTTGGTACGTTTATTACTCTCTGTTTTACAAAAACTCAAATTAATTCCTACCTTTTCCACCTTCTCAAAATTCCGGTACTTCATCTATAACGAAGAAATGTTTTATCTTTCAAAACAGCCACATGCAGGTCATACCTCGTGTTCAATGTAAATCCGCCAGTAACGAGATGCACTTGGGAAGATATCAATCAGGTGTTCATACAGCGAACGAACTTCTGAAATGTGTTTGTTTTGAGCTTCTCGTAACAAAATTGACCATGATTCTAGGTCGTAGGGATTTTTCTCCACTTGCTTTTGCGTACGATGTAACTTATCGTTACCCCAGTCCTTCAAAAACGTTATTAATGTTTAATTTATGTGTAATTCATACATACTATGTGTAATCTTTCCTCTGTCATTGTGAATATGGGGGGCTATCTTACTGGTTGGAAACTTTGCCTAAAATGTGACGAGTTAAATGAGACCAACGATTAGTAAAATGTACCTTTGTTTTTATCCATATAATCAAACTGAATATAAAAAATAATAAGATACTTCTTTTGCAGATTGTCACACCGCCACAAACAACAATCGATTAGATTTGGTTCGCGTGGTGGTTATAGGGGGCGCTGCTAGATAATAAATGGTAAAGTCCCTAAAGTACTAATCTAGGGACTTTAATAAATGGCAGAGGCGTTCGTATATCTGTAGAAGAGGAATTTTAACAAATTTGCCGTCAGTACTGCTCGAAAATTAATTAAAGTTGTGTTTTCCACAAAATTATCTCAATTTGAAAATTTCGGATTTAATTTAAAATCATACGTTGTTACGAAAAACTAACTCATTCTCGTAAGTATTCTGTACGCCTACGCCCCTGCGAAAGAGATGTAGCTACAGGCACACATGTGACGGCTGTGACTACGGTAGAATCGTGTTTATCATTTAACTTTTTATCATTTATGACCACTTTATCACTAACTTCAAGTTAAAGTGTAAACTTCGTTATGGAGTAGTTTTATATTAAAAAATTAAAATAATCAAGGTAATTACATTCATTTTCCAAAGCACTTTCTTTGATATTGTTACAGGTTAGGATTAATGTTTTTAAATGGATAAAAATACAGTTTTGTGACCTTTAACGCTGAAATATGTCTTTGTCTTACATAACCAAGCAACTTCCGCTTCTTTTAAAAGGCACTGTACCACCAGTTAGTGAGTTTATCCCCAAACACTGCCCAGTTGTACAGAACGATGTTCAATCTCTTCGAGATTTTGTTAAAAATTCTGAAAGGATTTTAGTGGTTACAGGCGCAGGAATATCGACAGAATCGGGTGGGTATGGTGGGTGAAAAGAGTGTGCAACCTGAGTTTTCACGTGTTATTTTGCCGTGTATCAGCACAAGCTTATATTAGTAGTTTTGAATAGGTATATTCACTGTAGTAGCTATCTCAGAAAACTAAAAGCTTGTTTTTCTTGTTTATAATTCTCTAGGGTTGTTAGATTTTTTTTTCTTTCAAAATTTAGTTAATTTTACGAATATAAAAAATGCGTGACTTTTATATGACAATCTGTCATGGAGGTACAGTAACACCACGGAGGGACGGAGCGACAGACCATGTCTCATTGTACCTTGTACCCATAAAATATCCCATGGGAAGGCATTCTATTATGGTTGTACATACCCAAGGTCAGTTAATAGATAAGGTTGCCCCATTGAGATGCCATATTGTCGACGTCATAGGAAGGCCTTCAAATGGCGCGAAAATGATCAGTTTTAAATACTCGACTTAACGCACTGAAAACTAGAGATTAAAAACAGAAACTTTTAATCGCTGGGACCGCTTCTACTTCGCAAATTTCAATATCGTCCAAAGAAAACATTTTTAAATAAAAAAGTCTGTGCCGTTTTTACTTAAGAAAGTTTTCTTTATGGGGTATTGAATTATTTTTTTTTTAGTTTATTAGTTTCCTTTATAAACTACAAAAAAATCTTGTTTTGCCACTAGCACTCGAAAAAAACAAATACGACACTATTACTAATCGTTTACCAAGGATTGCAACAGACCTTTTATTTTAGATTCTAAACACAATTCTGCGAAAATCAAGGAGTTGACACGATGACAGGCACAGATCAACAGTCAGGAAAATATAAACATTTTATTTTAATTGAAACACAAATACATTTAAATTTTAAGTTTTTTTTTTGTCAGACGTGCACTTTTACAAGGGTAAACCGCTTTAGTTGTTTCTTATAACTTCGTTTGGTTTCAGATTTATAGTTTAAATATTTTATTCTACTTAATGTTTGTTGTTTTAAAAAACGCAACACGACTCACATCAAGCACGTCATAATTAGAGGCCCCAGTAAAACTTCATTTTGTCGTCACATGGGGCTAGCACCTCTTCTCGCCCGTAAGCGATTTTATCCACACGCTGGTTTATATGGTAACCTGTTCTCTACTTGGTATATACCTGTTTTAAATATTTGCCACCCAAAGGAGCTCCACAGAAGAGCCATTTATGACCTTTTCCGTACTATATTGGGAGCGTTTGGTTTAAAATGTCTGTTCGTCCGCCGTTCGTGTCTATTTTTGTTAGACAGATAATCTCCGAAACTACCGGACTGATTTTTGTCAGACTTTATATTACAACTATAATGTAGACGATAAAACTCTAATAAAACTTTGTCTAATCATCCGCACTAACAATATGATGTATAAAATTATACATAGTAAATAGGTTTTAAATTTTATGAAATAACATGGTCCAACACGTGTAGTTTATAAATCCGTGTTGAGTTTTTATCCGAGACGTCCAGATTTTTGAAAAAAAAAAGTCAAAATTATATAATATTTTGCAATTTAATTTCATCGTGTTCGAGACATTTGTCATTTTGATGTCAAGCGCAGTTTAAAGGTTATTAGTTCACAACAGTCGCTGTGACAAGCGGGCAACAGCTTTTAAAATTCATTTCGGAAACGACATACGAAAAAAACACTCTTGACCAGGTTTTTATAGTTTGGCTGCTAATGTTTGACTTCACTACGGGTAATGCGCTTAGGAGGAGTTATTCTTTAGCCCCGCTGTAAATGTGTCCATCAAGACTGTGTTTAAAGAAGTGTAGGCAAGCGAGGAAAAATGTTGCTGCCCCGGTGGGAACAGAACCCAACGTCTCCCGCTTGCCGGGCGGGTGCCCTGACCACTAGACTACAGAGCGGCTTATCTTTCTTCGCTTACCAACTTATTATTGTGCCGCCACAGAAGTTTACAAATTTTTCTAGTACGACACCGATTCCCTCGCGGATAAAGAGACGAGATTAGTGAAGTCAGCTCCAAACATCGGTAGCCAAACTTTATTTAGACACCAGATACCTACTTCGTCATGTTGATTCTGAAAATATATATTTTCACTTTTTCACGTACATTCATATTTTCTGTTTTATCACATTGACATTAAATATTGAAAGAATTTGTAGGTATATCTCCTGACTTGTGTAGGAAGTTTGAATAAGTTTGGGCATGTTTCCTGCGCCACAAGCCTCTCTTTGTTTTTGAGTCCATCATCTACGAAGTATAAGAAGTGAATTGTAACACAACATTAAAATATACAACTTCTTAAATCTCACTTGGACTTGGAGAACGGTTTCACTGCTATAACTTGGCCAGTGTCTAAAGCGTGTTCATGTCTGTACTGTTAACTAGTATAAGATGCCTCTTGATCTTTTTTTGATTGCCCATTTCTGTGAATCCTTTGACTGGCCGTTCATGCAGACATTTTTTTTATACAGATCAAAAAACGTAAAAATTTAGCCACTTTTGCCAGATTCATCCTAAACAATTTTAGAGTTTTTTGTAATGTTGTGAAATGAAATCTATGGAGAAAGACAAGATGCCTCAAAAAATTAATTTAGTAATGAAAGTCCAGTCGATTGCAGATACCCAGCACAAAGTGGTGAATTAAAATATGGTGAAATTTAAAAAAAAAGTAAACTTCGAAGGATTGTATCTTCTACATTTCCACAAAAGGAAATTTTAAATTATTTTTTCTCTGCTCTATAAATCGTCCTCAACGTGTCATAAAGTTAATGGGCCTTTTTTTGAACACTCTGTATTTTTGTTTTTTTTTGCAGTGTTTAATAAAAACCAAGGTTTTGCCTACCGGGATATTATTTTCCTTTACACTCACAGTTATACTGTATTATTCTAGTTGGTGATAGGTTAATTAATTAATTATTGTGAAGAACTATAATAAAAAAAAGGCGTCAAAATCGAAGTTCCTGAAGTTTGAATTGTTGCTAGAGATCGTGAAAAGCCAAAAAATGACAGATCCATGTTGTATTCTAAAAACAATAAGCATGACGGAATAGTTTCTCAGATAAAAACAGGAAACATTGGTGGGAAAGGCCGCATTCAAAGAAATTAAATTGCTTGAATTGTTATAGTTGTCAAAAAATGTAATTCCATATTTTAGTGTTACTTATATGAAATATTGTGAAGAATCATTTAATATCTGATTTGCCTACGTTGTTATTCGGCGGAAAAACTGAGAATGTAATTTTAGAGGAACACAACACTGAGAAACATCGAAGTATAGTTAGTTGCTTAGCTACAAAATCATTTTACTCCACGAGCGTAAGCTAAGAAAATATTGTAATAGGATCCCTCTGACGAACAGCTACTTTAATGTTTTATCGACGTTTGATGACCCATAGAGTATGAAAAAACTTATTTTCGTTTGTCTGTCTGCCGGCTGTCTTGAATTTTATTAGGCAGGTAATCTCCGAAATTATTGGACCCATTGTCCTCAAATTTTATATGTACCTGTTTTATCAGTGTTGTGCAGATAGTAAAACGCTAACCAAAATTTGTCGTATTATCTCCGCCACCAATCGGATGACGTCATCTCCAGAATTTACAATAATAAATGTTATTTTATATAATAACGTACTCCTGCACTTGTGGTTTATGAATCCGTGTTGAATTTTCAATCTAGACTTCCAGGTATTATTGTAAATTTTGAAGATGACGTCATGGCATTGTTGGTGGGAATGATTAGACAATTTTTGACTAGCGTTTCATACGGTACCTACTCCTAACATATATAAAAAATTTGACAACAATTGTTGTAGCCATTTCGGAGATTATCTGTCAATTAAAATTTCACACAGATGACAAATAGACAGCTTGGTGGAAATGGGAAACCGACTTTTTCGTACTCAAGTGTCAAAAAACGCCAAGAAAAACTTAAAGCAGCGATTCGTTGAATGAATTCTATTACAATACTTAGCTTACGCTCAGGACTTAAAAAATAGAAATATTATATTATCAGGTATTCCTGACTACCGCTCAGAAGCTGTAGGCCTGTACGCTCGAAGTAACCACAAACCTGTCCAGTATTCCGATTTTCTGAAATCTGCAACAGTACGTCAGAGATACTGGGCACGAAACTATATTGGATGGCCAAAATTTTCCCAAACCCAACCCAACATCACACATTATATTCTTCACTTACTGGAGGAAATAGGAAAAGTTTTGTGTGTAGTCACCCAAAATGTAGATCGCCTGCATACAAAAGCAAGATCTCAGAACGTCGTAGAATTACATGGAGCTGCATTTAGAGTGATTTGTTTGAATTGTGGAGAATTTTATAACAGACACTACATTCAAGAAAAACTAAAACGTCTGAATCCGAAGCTAGAAGTGACGAGTGATATGGTTAGACCAGACGGAGATGTAGAGATTTTGCAAGTAATTATTAAAACATATTTTTTGAGTTAAAAAACAATGTAATCATGTTTTAGGATAAAATTAAATATTTCAAACCTCCATTCTGTGATTCTTGTGATGGAGTCCTCAAACCGGACATCACGTTCTTTGGTGACAATATACCAAGAACAAGGGTTGATTCTGTTAGAACGCAAGTCAGTGCAAGCGACGCTTTACTAGTCCTAGGATCAAGTTTAAGTGTATTTTCTGGTTATAGAATACTTCTACAAGCCCATGAAGAACGAAAAAATATAGCGATTGTAAACATCGGCCCAACTAGAGCCGACAAACTAGCTAATTTGAAAATATCTGCGAGATGTGGCGACATCTTATCTGAAATTTTTAAAATTACGTAAAAATATACTTATTTTCACTCAAAACTTTTTGTTTATTTTTTGAGGATATTGCTATCACGGCGGTGTACTAATAAATAACGGTTCGTTTATTAGGGGATTGGGTAGTGGAAAGCAGAAAAGAATGCAAAAGAAACATGTACGTTTTCGTGTTTCATTTTTCTGAATAAGTTTTGGACTTTTGACAGTAAGTGTTTTGTGTCGTTATGATGGCACTTCGACCTGTTTTGCAGTACTCGTCATTAGCACTATACTAATTAGCAGAGTTAGTCAAAGCTGAAGTGATGGGGAATCAATCAGACAAATATTAAATACGACGCCGCGACGTTAGGCAATAAATTTGGCTGGCCGACTGTGCAATCTCAAACTCACTGGCGTTGTGTTCAGTTCAGGATTTATTTGATCAAGATCGTCACGAAAATTATGATGTTGTACAATCATTTTAATTTTTAAAGCAATTTTAACATCTAAGAGAACTCGTTTAACTGTGGAATACGTAGAAAAAGTAGTAATTGTTATTAGGAATTCCCGACGTTGTAGCAGAAAACGTGCCCACTCCTGCAACAGCGCTAGCAATGAGCATCGCTTCCGTGATGCCGAAGTCTACCCTGACCTGACCTGACCTGATCTGACTCGGCAGAGGTGGTACTTTGGGGGCTAGATATCAGATAACAATAATTAGGACATAACAATACAGCAACAGTGGATGCAAGTGTCTCCTTTAAAGCGCTGATTGACTTCTTGATGCTATAACGCAATTTACATAACTAAATTTAAGGAAAAAAGTCGGCCCAAGAGACTGATGATTCTAGAAATATACATTTTTTAACGGTTGGAACGTTTGCTTACCTCGGTTGCCTCGGAAGCCTGAATTAGGTTCAGCAATTGTTCCATTAAATCAATGGATGGAAATCTTAATCTGTAATATTCAGGTAATGGAATTATTCTTCTCCTCGCGTGAGGCAATTTCATCTGGCTCTAAAGTCTGGGGTCAGAAGTGAAGTTAGCCCTCAATTATCCTATGAGGGCGAGGTCTTATCCTTATGTAATTTTTGTTAACTTCAATTGACAACAAAATTCGTAACTGCACCACTAATGCTGTTATTAAAATTAGCCATTTTTTTCAATTGTCATGCTACGCCGAGACGCTTCCAATTCGTGAAACTCTTCGAAGATTTTTTACTTTCCGAGGGTAAGCTAAGGAAGTACTATAGTAATCGAGTCCATCGGACGATTGGCTACTTTTATGTTTTCTCCACGTTTCATGACCCCTACAGTAATAAAAAAGTAATCTCCCGTTTCCATCTATCTGTCTGCCTGTCTGGTGTCTATCCATTTTTTTTAGATACGAAATCTTTGAAACTGCTGGATCGATTATTGTCAAATTTTGTATTGTAACGGGCCGTCACACGAGAAAATCGCAACAAAAAGACGAAAAACAAATCCCCTAAACAAAAACAAAATTCCCAAATTTGCAAATCTTCATTACTTAACACGCATGTCCAAATCTGCATATAGGTAGAACCATTCAAAGAGATAATCAGAATCAACCATCAATCCTCAAACGTAAGAACAAAATTCTTATATTCGCAAATATCAAATATCATTGCGCTTGTCAGACATTGCGAACAATATGTGCGGAACTGAACACCCATAAAAACCGCCTATCGCAATTACTTTCATTAGAATTCGTACCCAAACTAAAACAGCAGCAGGCAAATCCCAAACGCATAAAAAAAAAACAGATCAAAGAACGCCTAATTTGGACCCAAGTCATTTTAGCTAATTGGGTCGGTACGGAACGAAAGCTTTAGTTCTAAGTCAACTACTGAGTTACTAAAATTGAAGAATACTGTCTTCATTACAGAAAAAAACGTAAACATTTCTCCACTTCATGATGTTATAATTATAGTTTGTTTGTAAAGTGATAACTTGTTGTGTTTCTAAGGTAAGTACTTTTGAATTTTTCTACATAATGTTTAGAGTATTCGTAGTAGTCGAAATTCGGGCAAATTTAAATGAATATGCAGCTTCTAATGAAACATCGGGGTCCAATCAAAGTAACGATAATTCTATAGTATTGCTTAAACTTCCTACTTTAATTTTTCAAGATTTTCGGGTTCATTCTTGAAATGGCTGTTATTTAACAACACATTTTCCTCATTAACTGATCAAATTACTAATTTAAATAAATTTAAAATTCTCACTTAAAGGAGAAGCTTTAGCGACAACTTACTATTTCCGTAGACAATTATAATTCGGCATATGACTTAGTCGTAGTAAAGAAAAGATATAACAGCATAAGACTAATTACGCAGGAATATTTTTTGGCTATTATTAATGGTCCTATTATTCTTAAAACAAATTCTGCAGGTATCAGAAAATTGTGTCAACGTTACAACTATTGAAGCGCTTCGTACTCAGAAATTACCGGTCGAAAGTTAGGATAATCGTTCCACTGATAGTAGAAAAATTAGATTATACAAGTCGTAAAGAATGGCAAGCAACATTGAACAGCGAAATACCAAAATTAACCGATTTGAATTCATTTTTAGAAAAACGTTGCAAGCTTTTGGAATCCAGGCAACAAATATCTTTAAATGCATCACATAGCACAGATATCGATAAACATAGTAATAACTTTAATAAAAACTTTGATCAGGGGTCTACAGCAAAACAACGCTGGTATGTACAAGCAGTAGCCAAAGATGTAGTTACTGCAAGCGGAATTACATATAATACATTGCCAAACAAAAAATTCGAACACTTGAACAGTTGCGACTTTACGCTTATGTTTAGTGTTATAACGTTTTTTAATTTTTTTCTGTTTTCACATATTTTAGAATTAAGCTATGTTTTTTTTTAATATTTTTTACAAAAGCTCGACCAATCGCAGGTAATCACAATAAATTCAAGTGTCCGGGTTTTTTGGCAGTGTACTTCGTTGTCCAGAATTTTCAAATCTTTCAGTTGAAGAACGTACATAGGTATATCTCATGTTAATAAGGCCAAAATATGTACAAATTGTTTAAAACGCTAATCACATTGTTGTAAATTGTAAACCCACTAGAACTTGCCAAAAATGTCACCTACGTCATCATTAGAGAGCGGATTTATAAGCACAAAAAAATTAAGAATAAGCGCCTAAATAAGCACAACATTTTCAATAAAAAAGTTTTATTTTCAAACGTCATATAAGTGACACTTATACGATGTTCTTGCCGGGGTTTAAGTGTCCTTTCTATGACACCGTGTTTGAGTGGCGCATAAGTACTACTTATACTCCGCCGGCGTATAAATATAGTATATTATTATACTAGTTTAATAAGACGTCTTATTGTGGCACGCATGGGTTTGGGGCACGACGAGCGCAGCGAGGAGTGCTCCAAAGGAGTAAGTGCCACAATGCGTCTTATTAAACGAGTATAATATACTATTTTTTCTACTTTGCATCTGATCGGAAACAAAAAATTAATAAAAATTCAAGGTTATAATTTAGGGCCTTTTAATTCGAAAGGTTAGTTGTAGCGTTGTGGCTAAATTCACAATGTCAAAGTTTGACATCTAACCACCGAACACTAACAATCTAACCTAAGTTTGCCTCAAAAAATGGAAGAAGGGGGGCCCACTTCTTGCACGCCACCTGAAATACAGTTTAACAACTGATCCCATTATTAAACTGTTTTCGGTTTAATAATGAGGCCATTGTTAACGCAAAGTAGAAAAAAGCATTTATACTCCGCCGGAGTATAAATATGTGAAAATCATGGTGGTTGTCAACCATAGTAACCATGGTAGCGAAATCAAAGCATTTCCTTAATGAAGCAAGAAGATAGGAAATAATCATTTCAAAAGAAGATTAATCGTTTGAAAATAAAATATTGTATTTCATTCGGAGTTTAAGTGACTTCATGTGACTCCTATGGACTTAATTCGCCTCGCTATCGCTCGGCGTTTAATCGTCCATACTCGACACATAAAGTATCACTTAAACTCCTAATAAAATAAATATCTATTATTTTAAGCAAAAAAATATTAAAAACATAATCATATTACAAATCAAAGAACACTTCTTAGAACTTTGGATAAAATATTATTACAATAATCCTAGACTTTATATTTTACACACGTATTTCAGTTTTCTTTAAAACAATTTATGATTGTAATATATTCCAAGTTGTCCACTGTAAAATTTTTTCGCCGATCATTTAAAATGTGTTTAAAATTGGAGAATGTGCGTTCAACATCCACACTCGTTGTTGGCGCAAATTTGAATTTTGCAACTAATGTTGAATCTAACTCCAAATTTTCCACCTTCTGGCCTTGTAAAACACGAGCAACGTCGGAAAGAACACCGAAACCTGCATTTTTATTTAACACTTCGTCAAGTTTTTGAGATACTCTAGTACCAATATCACCCCTTACTGCGTTTGCTTGTTTAAATTCTTTCACTAAGTTTATGGCATCTACCAACAACATGTTGGGTTTTTCTAACTTTTCTACTACCTCACATAGGTACGAATTGTTAATTGCTTCTTAGAAAAGCTAGATTTTGTCGCAAATCTTTGTTTTCCAAAATATTTATGCAATCTTTAATCGATTGAGAAGAATCTTCGCTAAACTCCGTAACTACTTCCTCAAATTCTTTGATATATTTGTCATAATAAAATGTGGCCTGTACCCATGTTCCCCACTTCGTTATAATCGACTCTGGGGGCAATGGTATGTTTGGAAATTTTTCCTTAAAATGTTGCACTCTTAGTGGGGCTTTAACAAAAATCTTTTTACCATTTGCCACTAATTTATTAACAGTAGGAAACTGCAAACGTATTCCTTCAGCCACTCTGTTTAAACCATAGAAATAATATTATACCCTCCTTTATTAGATCAATGGTTTAAACCGTCGGCAATGCAAGTAGAGTGAATTAAATTGGGGTACAATATTTTTAGATTTTCCCTGCTTTCAACATATAACGAGCTGCATCCGAGATCGTCAATAAAATTTTATTCGCCGGTACGGCATTTGGCAAAAATAGTGACGTAAGATTGTCATTTACAAATCTGGTAATCGTATTGCCATTTGTTTTATCTAACATTTTCAAACTTACTACATATCCTCGACTAGGGAAATTTTCATTTAAGATTCCAACAATTAAACTTGCCACGTATCTTCCACAACTATCGGTTGTTTCATCGACAGCGAACCATAAATAATTATCTCCAATGTGATGTTTAATTTTGTTGTAAACTTGCTGAAACACTGGGCCTACATAATTTTTTCGGAGAGTACTTTCAACCGGAATATGTCGATTGCAGTGTTTTTCAAGGAATTCTTGAAGAGGGCCTTTCTCCAATCTTTTTAAAGGTATATTGGACTGGATCATCATTTTACATCAATCGAAATTAAACTGAAACTGCTCATCTTTTGTGGAAGTAGATGCAACAGATTCATGTATGGTCTGCTGTTTAATTTTAGAAACTTCAAACATTTTCTTCCTTTCTACATGAAGAGTCGTTCTGACATGTTGCGTCACGTTATATTTTTTATCACTTTGAATCTAAAACAACGTACATACATATACAGGATTAACAAAGGAAAATAGATAAAAAAAAAATTAGTGGGCTTACGGTTTTCACACAAGCTCTGCAGAATATTTTGTTGTTTTCTAATTTTAATTCTGGAAAATCCCTTATCCACTCATCCGGCGTCGATTTTACTTTCGGCATTCTTTTAAAATATTAGTAATATTACCAAAAAGAACTCAACATGTAACAAGGGAGAACCACGTATAACACTGTACTACAACAGATGCGATAGACTGATCGTTGTGAAATAAACGGTTCATTTACTTAAAAATTTCCATTAGAAAAATTTAATAATCCTTTTTTCTAGAAAATCTTCAACGGTCTTGCCGCAAAATGCCGACAAAGAACATCTGGTTAAAAGCTTTAACTCATTATCAACGGAAGTAAGGATTTAAAGTCATAAAATCTATGGAGTATTTTTCCAATCCTATAATAAAATTTTATTACCCAAACGACCGGAACCTATTCACAGAAAGGGTCTTGAGTAAGTGTACTTCAATGGTCAAGTCCAGGTAAAATGCATACGATACGATACGATACGGCTAACTAACAAGTATTTGTCATCCTGACAAGGGTGGCATTTGAACAAAATATGCATTAAAACTCATATTCGTCGAAGAAAGCATTAAATAAGCATATAAGTTTTAATATGCATAAAATTGAAAAAAAAGCAAATAAGCATAAAAAAATGTGTCAAATGACTCCAAATTGTATCATAGTTACAGATATAAAAAAGTTTTTCACAAAAAGCATTAAACCTAGAAATCCACTCTCTAGTCATCATACTTTAATTCGTGTACCTCAACAATCGACAAGCAATTTGTCATTATCAGTTTTACATATGATATAAGTATGACCAACACTACTATGCTCCTTGCAACAGCAGTTGCTAAAATGGGGGAGTTCGAATAGCACACATGACCCGAAAAATATAGAAGTTGCGCTCTTTTACCGTTCGGGAAATGGTCCAAATTGCCCTCACTACTCTCCATTGGAAAATCCAGTGCTGTATCATTATCGGGTATTTCAATTATGTAGACACAAATGAATATAGAAATGAATTTCAATAATAAATTGACGAATGGTTAGTTTTATTGAGGTGCCATTCTTATAGCAATATTACTCTATAGCCTTCTTCGAGGTTCTAATAACTTTTAGAAAATTACATCGATTCCAATGGACTGTTTCCTGCACCACTGCGAAAAAATTCGAGGAACAACAACAAACGTTCCCGAATCGTTTTCCGCGAAATTCAATGGCTCATTTAGTTCTTGTTAAGCTAACGCTTTTACCTTTTGCGAAGTATTAAAGGAACTGCAAGAGGAGGTTTTTATTTTGTTTCGCAGGGTCTCCTTGGGATTTACGCCCCCACGGCGTAGGGGCTGCGGGGGTGTAGAACTTATGTTTCAGGCGCGAGGAAAGTTTTGTCGAAATAAATTTTGACCAATTTTTTATTAAAGTGAGAGTAAAGATACATAGGAACTTCATATTTTCAGAATTAATAAAATAATGAAATGTCAACATACTTATTCCCAAAATATAAATCATCGTTCCACTATTTATTAATGTGTAAATTTGTTTAAAAAATTTCTTGGTAACAAGAGAAGATAAAATCCAATAGAAGAACATCAGTTAATTGAATGATAGAATAAAAATATTTGCTTCATTTGTGAGTCTTTTAGGTGCATGTGTGGAATTATAGGTATAATACAGTACACTTTAAATTTATATTTACTTAAAACCACTGGATAAATATTGACATCAAATATAATTTGTTTAGTTACGAGCAAATAATACATGATGCTATATTTGTCAATGCAAGCGATAACCCATTGCAGATATTTTTTTAAAATGAATCATCATTTCATTTTAGATATAAATAAAATCCCTCCGAGAATTCCTCCTTCATTCATAATACAGCCTGCCAGGGTGTGCAGACCTTACAACGGTAAGAAACATTTTGTAATAACGAGTACTTAGCTATAATTTTTTTAATTTAACTCTTTAGTTTTTTGTTATACAAAACCATGCATGTCATCGGAAAAGTTGTCAAAGCAGGTGCCACCGCAGTGGCAGTAGTAGCAGCTGAAAAAGCAGCAGAAACAGGAACAAAGAAATTAATTACCACAGAAACGTATCTCCGTATTGTTAACAATTCAAATAGCAACATAATTTCTACTCAAGTCACCGAAACTGACTCTTTTGACTGGTCTGGCTCAGGTCCTGCTGGTAATTTTCAGGCGAGAAAAATCCCCATTGGCGATTATTGGGAGGAAAGAGAAGATATTAATTTTTTTGCTTCGAATTGTCCATTTACGATGTTGTTGAGATTTGCTGACGGTAGTAAAGAGAAATTCAGAATTAACCAAAAGTTTTCTGTTGGGAAAGCGAGTGCTGGGTTTAGCCATCGTGAGGGAAAAAGAAAGATTAGCTACGCAAGAAAGGAAGGAAATAAACTTGTTATTACCATAAAATGATTTTAATTAAATTGCGTATTTTTGACGATTCTGTATGCTAAACAAGAAACATAATAAATTACTTTTTTTTTTAATTTCACCTAGTACATTTTATTTTTACCAATTATATATAAATACATATACAATATGTTGTTCTTAAAAAAAATAATCCAGGGCAACAGTTTCACTGAGAATGACTGGAAATTGTCATTAGTAACAAATTTAGCGGACGGATATGGAAAGGTTTTGTTATGCTCATTTTGATTAATAAAATGTTCAACTCAGACATAATCACCTCAATAATTATGATGCTATCTACATTCTGTAACCATCTCTTTATTGAACAGACCAGTAATGTTTTGGATCTCTGCGGGAACTTTTGGCGGTTCGGTTGAATTCATTTTTTATGAAAATGGTGAGGATTCAACAAAATTGTACGGTTTAACTAGGTAAATTAGAAATTAAAAAAATATATTTGAGTACAAAAACGGCAACGCCTACAAAAAATTATTAATAATTTTAAAACAAAGGTGAAAGAGTTGCACAAAAAATTCTTCTGTTGAATCAAAAAAAACTTAATTTTGTCAATTCTGAAAAAAAAACTGAGTTTATTATAATGCGGGCTATTCACGAAAATTTCACGACGCAGTCAGAAATATATATATATATATACTTATACAATTATTTCAAAACCATTATTGATATTTCACACGATTAAAAAAAAAAAAAGTAAAACATAGTTATCGGTTTTGTGTAACAACACTAATGTGCCATTGCCATTTCTATTGAAACACCATCTATTGGATTTTGCTTAAAATTTAGCAATTGGTAACAGTTTTCGATTGATTGAGAACGGTTTTTAGTTGCCAAATTTACGATCAACAAGTGGCGTTTCAATAGAAATGGCAAAGCCAGGTGACATAGTTTCAGATACTGTCACTGAGATTTTGTCAAAATTGATGTAGTGTTTGAACGACGAAAAGATTAATGTGATTTTGATACATGATTCAGGGTTTTGTAGCGAGCATTATCCGCACGGGAGATTTTCTGACGATGAGCTCTTGTTTTGAATGTGCTTGCTTTTAATTTTAACCCAGTCACTGATGTTTTCTTAATTTTTTTCGGAGTCAACCTAGTGGTAATTATGTAGCTTATCTTTCCTTGGCTTCTCATCATTCATAAAATATAGATTAGTTGTTCTGGCGTGTTTTTCATATATGTACGCTAGTAATAACAAGATAGTAAAGTGCTAATAAAAATTGTTGATTTACGTCTTCTTAAAATTGATGGCATTATATCTCAGTTTTGTTAAGTAAATCAAACTTGAAGTGCGAATGTTGGTATTTGTGACTTAATAATCCCATCTTTACACATCGAACTTATCATAAAAATGTAAAGTTGGTGCAAACAAACTTTAAACACGATTAAACATTTAGTTTTTAACGGAAAAATTTGTCTTGATATGCAACATTGCAGTTGCTCCATTAATCAGCTTTTATTTTTTAAATGTGTTGATACAGGATGTTACACCTTTTTTATAGTAATAATGTTATTAAACTAAGTATAACATTTTATGTTTACCGATGACGTAAATCTAAAAAGGTGAACAGCCACTTATTGTGAAATTTGCTAGGTCAAAAATTAAGAAATGCGATATTTTATAACTAGGGCCAGGCGATTGAAATTTAAATGCTCCGTATTGCCTCCCACTATGGCCGACCAGTGGCTTGTAGCCGATGTTACGTATTGCGAAGAAAATTATGAGAAAACTAAAATTGGTCTTCAGCATCAGAAGCACCAGTCCGCATTGTGAACGCTCATGAAGCTATGCCGAGTTTCAAGGAAATTGATGATTTTTTGATCTATAATATTTATTAATATACGGAATACGGTATTGCTTAATTATTGTGGTATTATTCGGATGATTATTTCTAATTTGGCGAACCAATTCTTCAGGCATTATATTTATAAATTCTGGGGCCATATTATGGGTATACAGGACACGCCATGCACACGTCTCTTTACCTCTTCCTCTTATTCCTGCCACCGAGCTCACACGGGCGCCGGTGGGGCATTGGTTCTTAAACAAGTTGAGGGCGGCTTGATGGTTACCCTCCAGCTCGATACTATTGCCCATATCGATTAGGCAATTTACGTGAACTACTATAGCTAGAAGTGCTAGAATAATTCAGCTAAAATTTAGTTGTGTTGGTTTCTATGCTCTTACGATTTGACATTTTCTAAGGTCCTAGTCTAACGCAGTGGAATGGTCTAACGTATGTAATTCGCTGGTAAACCACAGGAATAGAGGCAGAGGGAAACACAAATTGTGAGTATTGTGACCGTCGAATTTTTAATCAACTTCAAAGAAGGAGGTTATCCACTTCGACCCAAATGTATTTAATATTATTAATATGTTAGTCTCCTAAGGCTTCATAACAAAATTAAAAAAAAATGTATGTAGGTATGTTTGTCCACGTATTTCTCAGAAACTACTAATCAGATTACAATGATTCTAATTTTATTGACTTAAGTAGATTTCAAATTATTGAATAGTCAAAATTTTTTCAACATCGCTTTTGTAGTTTAAAAGATAAGATGTGAAGCCGGTTTAATTTTTATTAAATTACTATTAACTTGTATGTTTTTTTATGACTAAATACTAAATTCAAAGTTAAACATTTACAATAATAGTTATATTATACAAGTGACAAAAATAAGCCAGTATAGTGCGAGTGTTATACTGACTCACAAGTATAATATTAAATTTTCTCTTATACCTGCTCATATTCTTTAATTTTCTTCATAAAATGTAAATATATTCAGATTCAAAATATGTAGTTGGCGGCAGTTACTGTGACAGCACTGTAAATAAACAATTGTGGAATTAAAAAAAACTGTCATCAAGTTTTATCAAAGAAAAAATAATGGAAATTCCGGAAGAAATCCGTAAAAAGGCATTAAGTTTGGTGCAGAATTTGCTTCCTGATATTTCCAAAGAGCTATACCATCGTGAAACTGTTTAAGCAATGGATGAGGGACGGTCCACAGACGTTTGTGAGGAAGTGTTATTGGCGTATTTTGCAGACCAGGTTAAGATTTTTAATTTTCCTTTGTACTTTTGTTAATAGTAAAATTGTTCTGACAGGCGGAAAGATGCAACTCATCTACCCTATGGTCCCAATATTCTAGGTTGAAAGGAAGCTTGAAAGCTTATGATAATGTAAACAAAAGCAGTTATTGGCGTTCTTAAAAAAGAAGCATGTTGGTTATGCAGCCAAGAAGTCAAAAGTGCTTAGGAGAGAGGAAATGTTGAAATTTTTTAAAGAAGCTCCTGACGAAAAATTTCTCATGATGAAGGTACATACAGGCTTTTATGTTTTAAAACTTGGAATACTAATTGATTTAATGTAGGTTGTTGTTGCATTTGGTGTGGCGGGAGCCTGCAGGAGTGAGGAGATGCACAAATTGCAGATAACGAATATACAAGAAGAAGGAAATGTCCTAGTTGTTACACTTCCTCATACGAAACCTCACCAGAAGCGTGTATTTACGGTTTTGTCCGAAGGCTGTGTAAATGGTGTAGAGTTATATAGAAAATATGCGGCTCTCCGACCATCGAAAGTCACATATTCTATGTATTTTTAGGAATTTGAAATGGAAAATGTACAGTACAGCGAGTTTCTATCGCATTCCTAGAGTGATTGCCGAATACCTGAAACTCGAAAACCCCGAACAATACACAGTTCATTCTCTAAGACGTTCTTCAACAACTATTTTTTCGGAGCAGGGAGTTGACATGACTACGCTTAAAAGGTTTGGTGAATGGTCCTCTGATAAAGTTGCAACAAGCTACGTGGAAGATTCTTTAGTGCATAAGATAAAAATTGCCCGAAAAATACTAACAGATTCTTCTGTCAGTGTGTCTTCATGTGATGTTGTGGAAAATGGTGTGTAAACGGCGACGAAGGACCATCGACTGGTTCTGCATCAGTTTTTGAATTTCATAAATGCGTACATTTTCATAATAAATAGTGGTTTATTAGTAAATTCGTAAAGCAATGAAATGCTGGTCTCTTAGCAATTAGTATCTCATTCGATAAGATACTGAAACCAGTATCTTATTCCATGATATATTGATGTGTTTTAGCCACGCCAAACAATGCTAAGACCTCGTTTATAGAACGCGAATTGAAAGTTAATTCGCGATTAACTTTTAATTGAGGTAACGTGCATGCTTTAACCAATCACAGTCTCATATTTTTCCTTTCTACCCAGTCTGAAAGGTTGTTTCGGGGATAGTTTTTAAGGTTTACTTAAAAAAAAACTGAAATTGTATATAAATACTTCAGCTATTGATAATTAGGCAAATATTAAATTTCGACTTGATAGGAATATTTCTTAGGCTCAATCTGTAAGATTGTTTCGAGATAGTTTTTAGGGGTTGCCTAGGAAAAGATGAAATTTAGCATCAACACTGTTTGTATGTAAAAATAAACAAATGTCAAGTTTTCATTTGATGTATTTTAAAGCCGTAGGCTGCAAGGTAGTTTTGGATGCAGTTTTTAACGCTTTCTCCGAACGAGTTTTGCTTTGATTGGAGTATTTTTAAACTCGAGTCTGCAAGGCTGTTTTGGGGGTAGTTGTTAAGAGTTCCTTTGAAAACGCTGAAATTTCGCATCATTATTCCTCGTATTAAAAAATAAACAAATGTCGACTTTATTAGAGTATTTTTAACCCCCAGACTGCAAGGCTGTTTTGGGGTGATTTTTGAGGGTTTTTTCGAATGGGCTGAAATTTTGCATCAATAATCCTCGTATTGAAAACCTAGCGAATGTCGAGTTTTGACTTGATTAGAGCATTTTTAAGCCCCACTCTGCACGTCTGTTTTGGGGGTAGTTTTTAAGGGTTTCTCCAAATAACCTAAAATTTGGTGTCAGCAGTTCTCGTGTAGAGAAATAAAGAAGAACCAAATTAGGGCGTGGTTCGAACATTTTTAAGTGCCAGTCTGCAAGATTAACTGTGGTCTGCAAATTGAAACGCCTCTGCCCGTGAAGCAATATGTTAGCGTATACAATTTAAAACCCATGTGCTATGTACAATTTTGAGATGACGTCATTACACGGTTGGTAGGGATGATTAGACAAAATTTGGTTTTCTGTCTAACAAAAATCCACACGAACGCGGACAGACAGACAGACGGAAACCGGAAAATATGAAAGTAAGCAGTTGTCCGATGGACTCGATTACAATACTTCCTTAGCTTGTAAAAATAAAATCAAAATCGTGTTGGTGAAACACAAAGAAGAACTTTTTCTAATAACAACGGCTAAATCACTTTCTAGAAGATGTTTTAGTCGGTTTTTCCTAGGCTCCGATTAAATAAAATTTTAGTTAATCCTTTCATCAATGTTTGCGTCTGATAAAAATTCGAGCAGATGTCAAATCCGTTAGGCAGTTTCTACTGTAAATAAATTTTATTTTATTTTGATATCTTCTATGTGTAAAGACTAAGTTTGGTTTACTTGACAAATATTTGAAAGAACATCATCAATTTCTCGAAGTCGTGGACAAAGAACTTTTGCCCTTGGTCGTGTTATTCGCAAACAAATCTGTCAAATTAAGTAAGACATAACGTTAATCAGGTGATTAAAAGTGTAGTGCAAAGTGGTATTAGTTGTGTATAAATGTTAATATACACTTTAGACGTTGAATATGACTATTTGGATTTTGGTAGAATTTTTGTGAGCCACTAATTTTTCTAGTACATCAATAATACTTAATTATTATGTCTGTCGACACCTATTAAACAGTATTCTTCATGTTAATTTTAATCAAATCAATTTCAATATTTCGGATTTGAAATTGTATGTATCATTATTGATTGAAAAATATAAAGAATTTTGCAAACTAACGAAATGAAAAGAAAAGCAGTATTTTCGTCTATCGAAATCTTTTTAAAAATTAATGATGTTTTTATAACATTTATGTTTGACATAATACATATAACATCGATATTAAATTAAAATTCAACATTAATGAGATGAATGACTATTTTTGTTTGTGTAAGTAGTGAAGCATACTTTCTTGACCTAGAATTTTTATATATGGTAAGTTTAAACACTTTTAAAAACCAGAAAACATAAAAGAGAACTAGAAAACAAAAAATTAAACATTTATTTTATCAGTAATCTCAGAAACGATCCATTTAATTTTCTGGAATTTTGCGTTTTAATGGGTGTTGCTTTCTACGTTTTAGAATTAAATAGGTTATCCCTAATTTTATTAAATAAATTATTTGCATTGCATTTCGTCGTTACATGCTTCTGTATATTTGATTTGATAATCCCGCAGCAGTTATCATAAAAAATAAAGTTGTACAAACAAGCTTTACGTTTTCTGACAGAGACAACATTTTGTTGGTTTTAGAGAAAATCCAAAAAATAATTGTTTAGGAATTTTTACAAGTATCGTTTATTTTAAAACTGAATGACAAAGTTTTTCAGTAAAGTAAGTATTTTCTTACTAACCTAGGGCATAAAATATATATATCGTAAAACACACTCGCCGTCGCTTATAATTACGAAATGCTGCTTATAGTGAAAGGTCGCTTATTTTGGCTGAAACTGCGTCTGATAAAAAAAAATCTACATAAACCTTAATAAAACGGGACCGTGTTTAGCGACGCCGGTTATAAGGCGAAGTTCCAATTTTATTGTAGTTTTAATCTGAGGATCGGATACAACGTCCAGGAATAGCAATATTGTGTCTACGTTGGATGTGAAATAGTTGCGTTATTCATAGTTACTTAAGTTAGTTTACCCCAGTCTCCATAACAAAATCGCAGCAAAGAAGAGGAAGAACACGATGCAGTTATTGCCAGACTTGGAAATGGTGAATGTAATGCCACCATATCTTGGAATTTAATTTGTCACATTTATCAATGAAGACAATATGGAAAAATCGAGAAAAATAAAAACTGCCTTTAATGATAAATTTGTTCAAGAAGAAAAAATTGCGTCAGCCTACGCGCAAATATATTTATGCAGCCTTGCTACAGTGGTTCAAGGAAAAGAGAAATAGAGGAATACCAATAAATCAACCGCTTTTTCAGCAAAAGGCAGAAGATCAAATGAACAAATTTACAACGCCGATGAAACGTCTCTTTTATAAATTAACTTCACAAACAATTTTAAAATTCAAAGGTCAGAAATGTGCATGTGGTAAAATATCTAAAGAAAGGGTTATCGTGCTAGTGATAGCAAATATGACTGGATCTGTTTAAAAAAGATCGCTTACCCTTTATTTCCGAGTCCAATAAAAAAAGCGTGGATGACGTCCGAAATTTTTATAAAATTTCTTCGTGGATGGGATAAAGAATTATCTAAGTCAATGAATATAGTAATAATAATAAACAAAATCAAGATATTTTCGTGAACCACAAGTGCAAGAGTCGGCAGTGTTAATTATGCCATATAATGAGTGGACGTCATCAAATTATTGCTGGATATGATTATCCAAATTTTGGTTAGCGGTGACTATCTACACGATACTCCTAAAACACATAAAATTTTACAACAAACGGTCCAGTAGTTTCGGAGATTATCTGTCTAATAAAAATTCGGATAGCGAGCAGACAGATGGACAGACAGACAGACGGAAGGAAAGGGGACACCGATTTCTTCGTACTCTTGGGGTCATGAAAGGTCGAGAAAACGTAAAAGCAAAGAGTCGGTAGATGGATTTGATTGCAATACCTTGGACGTTATCATTGTAAGTGACTTTTACTGTATTTTAATACGTAGTAATATTTTTAGGGTTAAATATATTTAAAACTAAAAAACAGAAAAAACAAAAGAAGTTTAGCATGTACAACCTTATTTACATGATAGTCTGTTCACGCGAACATTTTTTAATTATTTGTTTTATTTTCGATTTTTCAAGCTAAAATTCAGCCAAAGATATTGTGCAGTTATGGCTTAATTGCTACTCAACTTACAGTAGTCTTTTTAAGTACGTCACAATGAGAGAAGTAATCCGTTACTACTGTATGTGTAACGTACAATTGCTTGTATTTATTTAATTCTATGACGAATTGCTGTAAGTGCTTATGAAGTCACAGCCGTAAACGCAGAATATCTTTGGCCCAACTGTATACCGTAATAATTTTGTTATGTATGTGGGTATTGTTGGTGATTTAAAAGCGACGGTACGGTTTTGAGTTTTTATTTTGTTCTTTACTGTTCGAGGGTGTCAGGGAGAAGAAGGAAGGGTGTTTAAAATGGTACACAGGTAAGCTCGGATTTGAAGAGGTGGAAGTAGGTAAAGAAGGGTTTAGAAAGTTCCAGAAGCGAAAAGAGAAAGTATGAAGAAGTGTAGGGCAGGTAGACGAAGGATAGGAAATATTTACATTTATACAAATATTACAAATGCCCTCAGGTAGAACACCTGATTTTGTGGGAACGGTTGTTCCTACAGTACCCCCCTGCTAGTGTTTTTTTTTTTTATGAAAAACCGCTTTGCAGGCGCTCAGGGAAGCGCACCCGTCTTCCTGACCTCGTGGTCCTCGTCGTTGTGGAAGCTGGCATCTCGTCGTCGTCGTGGGGTTGATCTGCGAAGGGCGCTGGTTCGTCTGTTGTGGGCGTCGTCCTCGTAGTGTCGCGGCCAAACTCTGACGTGGGCGTGTCGTCACTGAGTATGTACGCGGGTTTGAGCCGATCTATTGAAACGGTGACATCTCGACCTTTGATGTTGACGACGAACGTTTTCGCCGATCGCCTTACGACTCTGTACGGACCGTCGTATGGCTGTTGAAGCGGCTGCTTGGGACCGTCGTGGCGTACAAAAACTTGTTCGGACGTGGCGAGATCTTTAAAAATGAAGGTCTTCTTTGCTCCATGTCGTGTTCCCTCACATGGCTTCAAGTTACGCACGTGTTGACGTAACTCTTTGACGAAGTTTGGGGTGCTGTTGTCTGCGCTGTTTTCGTCGCGTGGGATGCCTAGGAATTCACCGGGCAGGCGGAGAGGTTGGCCATATACGAGCTCCGCGGAGGAACCCTGGAAGTCTTCTTTCCATGCTGCTCGAATGCCGAGCATGACGGTGGATAGGGCTTCAGTCCAGCGATTATTCTGGTGGCACATGATTGCCGCTTTTAACTGTCGGTGTAGGCGTTCAACCATTCCGTTGGCTGAGGGGTGGTACGCTGTAGTTCTTAAATGAGTGGTTCCTAATAAACAATTTAGTTGTTTAAATAGGTACGACTCGAATTGTCTACCTTGGTCGGTGGTTACTCGTAGCGGGGTGCCGAATCGTGCGATCCATGTGTCGTAAAAAGCTCGTGCCACGGTTGCTGCTTCCTGGTCGCTAATGGGTACGGCTTCTGGCCAGCGGGTGTACCGATCTACCATGGTAAGGCAGTAACGATAACCCTCTGAGTGTGGCATAATTACTATGTCCAAGTGCACGTGCTCAAACCTCGCTGATGGTGGCGAGAATGTACCGATGGGCGAAGAGACATGGCGTGAGATTTTCGAACGCTGACACTCTACGCAGTTGCGGGCCCATTCTCGACAATCTGATTTGACCGATGGCCAGACGTAACGTTGCGTCACCAGTTTTACGGTGGCTTTAACGCCTGGATGGGATAGACGATGAATCGACTCGAATGCAGCTCGGCGAAATGACTCGGTGACGTAAGGACGCGCTGTTCGCGTGGAGACGTCGCAGAGTACCGATACGTCGCAGCCTGGGATTCGTACCAGTTTGAGCTGCAGGCCTGTATTACCTGTTCGAAATCTCTCGAGTTCCTCATCCTGCTGTTGTGCTGCTGCCAGAGCTTGGAAATCAATCGAGGTTTCCACAGCCTCGATGCGAGAAAGAGTATCTGCGACAACATTTTCGTTCCCTGCTATGTGGCGAATGTCAGTCGTGAATTGACTGATGAAGTCCAGGTGTCGTATTTGGCGGGGCGAGGACTCGGTATTCTTCTTCTGAAAGGCATACGTGATTGGCTTGTGGTCTGTGTAGATGGTGAAAGACCGCGCCTCTACCATATGCCTAAAATGTTTGACTGCGAGATAAATGGCTAGTAGTTCTCGATCATAAGCCCCGTAGTTTGACTCGGTGGGACTCAGTTTTTTGGAAAAGAAGTCCAACGGTTGCCAGTGACCGTCGACCTTCTGCTGGAGGACTGCTCCGACGGCGAAATCTGACGCGTCCGAAAAAATAGCTAATGGTGCGTTTGGCTCGGGATGTGCCAATAATGTGGCTCCGGCGAGGCTCTCCTTGCACGCCTCGAATGCGGCCACCGTTGCTGGTGTCCAGTTGACCGGAGTTTTTCCTTTGACGTTGCCCTGGAGGAGGTCGTTCAAAGGTGCTTGCGTCTCTGCCGCCTTAGGTAGGAATCTTCTGAAAAAATTCAACATACCCAAGAACTGACGCAACTTTTTTATTGTATTTGGCTGCGGGAAGCTGCGGATTGCTTCGACCTTTTCTGGAAGTGGACGTGTACCTGCGCCGGAAACGAGATATCCTAAAAATTTGACCTCTGGCTGGCCGAAGACGCATTTCATGGGATTGATAACGACGCCGTACTCTCTCAAACGCTGAAACACAGTTTCCAAGTGCTGGAGGTGTTCTTCTGGTGATGCGGATGCGACGAGGATGTCGTCGATGTATGCATAGCAAAAATCGAGACCCTGCAACACCTCGTCCATGAATCGCTGGAACGTCTGCGCTGCGTTACGTAAGCCGAACGTCATGAATTGAAATTCAAACAAGCCGAATGGGGTGGTAATGGCAGTCTTCGGAACGTCTTCTTCTGCGACCGGGATCTGGTTGAATGCGCGTACCAGATCGATCGTTGAAAATATGATTTTGCCGTGTAAGGATTGCGCAAAATCTTGGATGTGCCTCACCGGGTACCTGTCGGGGCAGGTTCTCGCGTTGAGGGCACGATAATCTCCGCATGGCCTCCATTCGTCGCCCTTTTTGGGCACCATGTGAAGCGGTGAAGACCATGAACTTTGGGAAGGGCGGGCGATTCCTAGCTGGACCATGGCGTCGAATTCTTTTCTTGCTGCCTGGAGTCGGTCGGGCGCGAGTCTTCGGGGACGTTGCGCAATGGGAGGGCCCGGCGTGGTTACGATGTGGTGGCGGGTGGAATGTTTCACCGCCTTAGGGGTTCCGTCTGGACGTGTGACATCGGGAAACCGTTGGAGGAGTTCGTGGAACGGTGAACTTCCGGCGATGGTTTTTACGGACGGGATCTCACACTCAGTCACCTCTCCGATGGAAGTGAGTTGGGTAATTTGATCGTGTAGTCGCTGGTTTCTTATGTCCACCAGGAGTCCGTAGTGAGCCAGGAAGTCGGCTCCGATAATGGGTTTCACCACGTCCGCGACAACAAATCTCCACGTAAAATCGCGTCGTAAGCCTAAATTCAACGACAACGTGATTGTTCCGTACGTTGCGATGACGGTGCCGTTTGCCGCGGAAAGTTCATATGCGGACTTCGTACGCGGTTTTGGTAGCAGGGCATGCGGGAACACACACAGATCGGCGCCGGTGTCGATGAGGAATTTTTTACCTGTTGTCCTCTCGGTGACGAATAAACGGCTCGATGTTGTTGTAGGGGTGGTGGGGCAGGCGTCAATGGCCGTCTTTAACGACTGCCCTCGGCGTTTCCCGCCGACAGGGAACTGTACCTACACGGCTTGTCGCATCTTCTTGACGTGTCGCCGAAACGCCAGTGGTAATAGCAAATACCGCTGTCGCCTTTCGTTCGATGACGGGATCCCGATCGCGAACGCGAACGCGACGATGTCTCTGGCCGCGAGTCTGAAGGCGAACGGTTCTGGGGCTGCGATATTTGGGAGATCTCAATTGCAGCAAACTTTTGCAAGACGGCCGCCAAGGTGCGTTCCACTCCGTCTATCCTCGATTGCTCCTGGGTCGATGACGGGGTTGCGGGTGATATGGTTGTCTCGGCTATTTTACCCAGGTTACCATAAGCTTCCGCAACGGAGTCCGCGATCTCGGCTCTCTTATCCAGCGTGAGGTCCTTGTGCGCGGCCAGCAGCGCTTGCATGTGTGTGGGCAAGCGTCTCATCCACAGCGTCTGTAGGACCTCTTCTGGGAACTCCGTCCCGGCGAGAACTCGTAGGTGGCGGAGGAACTGTGTGGGTTTGCGGTCCCCAAGTGGACCGTTCTCCAGGAGGCGGCGCGTGTTTTCTTCCTTTGATGGCCCCATCCGTTTGATTAATTCGCGTTTTAGCAGTTCGTATGTCCGCTCACTTTTGGGCTTTAGGAGTACATCGCGTATCTCGACCGCGTATTTCGCATCCAGGGCGCCGACCGCGTAACTAAATTTAGTGCTTTCTTGCGTAATGCCCGACCCTTCAAAACCACTTTCAAGTAACAGGAACCATAATTCCGGATCCTGGGGCAAAAACGGTGGAACTTTTACGGCAACGCGATCGACTGACGGGCTATTTGTATCGCTTGGCGCCATTGTTTTTGATTTTCTCTCGAAATTCCGCACTCTACTCGTCGCGATCACTGGTAATACTCACGTTTTTTTCTTCTTTCAATCACGTCGGGGTCACCAGTTGTGGGTATTGTTGGTGATTTAAAAGCGACGGTACGGTTTTGAGTTTTTATTTTGTTCTTTACTGTTCGAGGGTGTCAGGGAGAAGAAGGAAGGGTGTTTAAAATGGTACACAGGTAAGCTCGGATTTGAAGAGGTGGAAGTAGGTAAAGAAGGGTTTAGAAAGTTCCAGAAGCGAAAAGAGAAAGTATGAAGAAGTGTAGGGCAGGTAGACGAAGGATAGGAAATATTTACATTTATACAAATATTACAAATGCCCTCAGGTAGAACACCTGATTTTGTGGGAACGGTTGTTCCTACATGTATAACTCAGATATGATGATTTACCGGATTGACTAACAGACCGCAGTGCTAATTAGTATAGTATATGTGACTACTGTTAGTACACGTCAGATGTTACTGTGTGTTCCAAGTAGTTGGTAACCAGAAACTGACTCTGCCTGATGTAGGAGGGAATGCAACCCCGGTTTTTGGAACTAACACATTTTTTCATAGTAAAAACCACGTGGTGAAACATGCAGTTGATTATTTTTTGATACTTAAATAAAGAAATATTGTAAATAAAACAAAATGAAAATTTAAGGAAATGCTTAATGGACAACGTAGAAGTTAAACTAAATCAAGATATATTTTTGACGTCGTGAAGACAAAATCAGAAGAAAAGAATTTCCCACGTGTGCTGATCATAACCTCCATTCATCAAAAAATATATTGTTCATATGGTATATTATATGAAATATATATGTAAGATTACCCCAAATAAAACTCTAGAAAATTAATAAATGAAATAAAAAGTCCTTTATTTAATTATATTCTTACTACATGTAAGCATAAGCAATTCAAAAATGTACGTTAGGTTTATTGTACCGTGATAACAAGCTTATTTCCTTCTTTCTTTGCATAAGTTATTTTCCTTTTTCCTTCACGGTGGCTAAACCCAGGCTTCGCTTTTCCAATGGCATACTTCTGGTTAATTCTAAACTTGTCTTTGCTACCGTCGGCAAATCGTAGTAACATTGTAAATGGACAATTTGAAGCAAAGATATTGACATCTTCTCTTTCTTCCCAGTAATCACCCACGGCAATTTTCTTTTTTTGAAAATTGCCAGAAGGGCCGGAACCAGACCAATCGAAAGAGTCAGTTTCGGTGATTTGAGTGGAAACTATGGTGCTCTTTGAATTATTCACAATTCTTAGGTATGTTTCTGCTTTCAGCATTTTGACCCCCTGTTCTACAACCTTTTCTACCGCTATCGAACCGACGGCTACCGCTGCGGCCGCTGCTATTTGAGCCATGATTATAATGTACCAAATCTCAAATAGAAAAATTAATTGTGTAATGATTCTTCAATTGATCTGAAAAAAATACGTTTTAATCAATAATTCAAAACCATATAAAATTTTAGAAACCGTAGTGTCAGCTTATATTTGCGTCTCACAATTGATAAAACTGTAAAGGATGGCTCTTTTTATAGCCACTTGAGGTGAAAAAAATTTGAAGTACGTTAACAAAATATTGGAACAATGTTTTGTTTGTCGTGTCAATATAAAAGAACTCTGAATGAAAGTAAATATGATGAATGTAAATAGATAACGTTTTATTTCTGATAGTTGATATCGAATATTTCTCCTTATGCTCTTATTATAAAAACTTCTTCTTTTTTTCTTGAAAAAAATTTATTCAAAAAATATAACAATTATATATAACTACATATTTAAAATGAACTATTACAGGAGCTTATTTTATAAACTTGTTCACTTCTACTATTGCAAGTGTTTTTGAGTTTCTGCTATGACCAGAAGTTTAACTTTCAAGAAATGCTTGAAGTTTTCTCTATAGCTATATTTAATAATATTTATGTTTTGCTTCACACTTAGCGTACTTCTAAGCACCGAATACTTAGTCCACAATGAAGATGGCTTGATTTTAGCATTGATTTTATCAAAGTGTGCCATGAGAATGGTCTCTAAAGATGATGTAAACTTGTGTTCGGCTCGCCCGTTCATGAGCTTCATTTCATATCCCTTTTTGTATGTTTGAGGCAAGAGATTATTGGAGGCAGCAGCTGCTTGAGCAGTTATTTTAGGTAAAATTAGTTCTAAACATTCTGAACAACTTTTTGAAGGCATTTCAACTTCCATTTCTGTTGTCCTTAGTTTTATTATGTCCAAGCATATAAACGACAGATAATAATAGATGATAAATGCCAGACAGGCGGATAAGGTAATGCAGTTTATAAATTTTGAAAAATTATTAATTTATTTTAATGCAAACAAAGAAATAATTCACAGATTCTGATGGTATGAATTCTTAGCAATCCATGAGTTATTGAAATTCAACAGCAGTTGTAGTGTTGACTTTATACAAAACTCACTTGACATATACCTTGTAAAACTTTTATGACTTAAGCGGCTTAACCCAAACCACCCATAAGTAAAACTGGCTATTGTAAGCTTTATGGACCCGAACCGCAACGATTATTACTGTCGATTGTTGCTACAATGGAGCTGTAAAGTTAAGTTATACAATAGCCAGTTAAGTCATAAAAGGTTTAGAAGGTGTATGTCAAGTGAGTTTTGTATATATTACCTTTAACCTCGTCAATTTTAATCTTCCAGGAAGTGCAACAAACAGATTTATACTAACAAAAGTTGTCTAATAATAATACATTATCGGGTTTTATTTTTAGATTTATACTTTAACATAGTTAATACCAAGTAGGTTTTTTATCGCTTGTACGACCTTTTTCTGATTTGTACAATTAGCATAATGGAAACATCTTGTTTTAAGAATAAATTATGTGTTAGTTGTGTAAATAGTATTATGATGTAATATGTCTGGCGAGACAGTCAGTCACCAGTGTCTGGTATCACAACTTGATAACACTGGTAAAGCCAAGTTCACTAGGTAAATGACTCATCTGTTGAATGGAATTGTGATATAAAAATATTAGTATGTTTATAAGTATAAGCATGTCGTTTCTTCGTTAAATCGGTTTTTAACTATTAATTATTAAGTATATATATTTTTAGTTTGGTTTAGTTTGCATGTCGTTTCTTCGTTAAATCTGTTTTTAATTATTAATTATTAAGTATATATATTTTTAGTTTGGTTTAGTTTGTTCTTATAATTGGAATATCTCTTAACTTTCGATGCATAATAAAATAAAGTGATGTTGCTACCAAACTATGATTCATTCATCATACATTATGTAAAAGCAATACTCTTATGCATAGATTTAGTCTTTCGCCAGTTATTTACCAAGTAATCATCACGGCGCAACTTTTTTTGCAATACGTTGCTTGCAATAGGTTATTATTTTACAGAATTTATTGAAGTTGTAATTTCCCGAAATGAACGGCACAGGAAAATAAATTGAGAAGTTAGTAATAAGAAGTGGAACGTACGAGGATGGTCTTAGAAATTCTCGGCCTCAGTCATAAAAAATGAATCTATCACCTTGATTTTTTTTCCCCAAATAGGCACATGTATTATAAGCTTACATTAATAATTGCTAAAGATTCTGTCAAAAACTTTTCTTCAAATCCATTTTTGAAAGCTGCGTGTTATGGACATTCCGCAAAATGGAGAAAATTGAGTATCGGGCTGTAATTAGTTTTTTTGTTAAAGATGGTTAACGCCGACCGAAATTCATACAAAGTTTTTAAAGGTGTATGAGGACTCTTCACCTTCATTTTCAACCATTAAGAAATGGGGTGCCGAATATAAGCGTAACCGTAGAAGCACTGAAGGTGACCCACGTGAGGGACGATAAAAAACTGCGACAACATCGGAAATCGTTCGAAAAGTACATGATACGGTATTATCTGATCGACGAGTAAAGTTCGTGAAATAGCTGAGACTATTGGCATCTTGAAAGAACGGGTAGGTCACATTTTGCACCAAGAACTGGATATTAAAAAGCTCTGTGCAAGATGAGTGCCGCATTTTTTAACGGTGGATCAAAAACGGATTCGCATGCAAATTTCGGAACACTGTTTAGATCGTTTTAAAGCAAATACAGTTGATTTTGTGCGAAGATTTGTAACCATGGAAGAAACTTGGGTTCACCATTTTACTCCAGATTCAAAACAACAATCTAAACATTGGACAGAAGCTAGTTATCCAGCACCAAAGAAGGCAAAGTCCGTTGCATAGGCCGGAAAGGTTATGGCATTGGTTTTTTGGGACGCTAAAGGAATTTTACTTATTGATTATCTGGAACAAGGTAAAACATAACGCGGGAATATCATACTAATCTACTAGATAGATTAGATAAAAAAAATCGAGAAAAAAGGCCCGGTTTACAAAAAAAAATCATTTTTCATCAAGACAATCCGCCTGTGCACAAAAATGTTATTGCAATGGGAAAATTGAGAGATTTAAAATACGATTTGTTGGAACATGCGCCTTATTCACCAGATTTGGCTCTCTTGGACTTCCATCTATTCCTAGAACTCAAAAAATTCCTAGGTGGACAGCGTTTGGGGTCTAATTTTGAAGCTATCGAAGCTGTAGAGGCTTATTTTGCAGACCTTTCAAAAAACCATTGTAGGGAGGGTATAATCGCATCGGAGCATCGGTAGTCCAAGTGGAGTAGATTCCAGGGAGATTATGTAGAAAATTAAAAATAGTGTCAAATTTATAAATGTGTTCTTTCATTGACAGGCCGCGAATTTCTCAGACCATCCTCGTAGTTCAAGATTTTTAACAATTCAGACAGCGACATTATTTCCATCCAAGTCTCTGAAACTGATCCTTTTGACTGCTATACCTATAATTCTCGTTGGAAATTATTGGAAAGAAAACTGTTGATTCTCCGTTTGCCATACTTCTTACGTTTGCCGTTGCGACGAAGATAAGTTTAAAATTAACCAGAAAGTTGCAGGTGGTCTAGCCTTACCTGGATTTAATCATTGAGGAATATAAGGAGTTTATTTACAATAAAGAAGGTGGGAATAAGATATTGTTATCACCGTTCGTTAATTTTCAATTTGTTAGTGAGATGTTAGTAGTACAGCTTCCCAACGGGTTGTCTAGCCTTCGGTTTGATTAATCACTTTGCAAATTTTCAATTTCTTAACAATGAATGTTACGGTTTATAGTTTTATATAATCTTAAAACTTTAAATAAGTATGTATATACTGGATTGTGTTTTGTGTGTTTACCTTTTACTACTTACTTATTATTATTTTAAGGATCAAATTTACAATCATTTCCAAACCTGTAAGGCTTTTCGCAAATGATTTTACTTGTTACTGAAATTATCTCTAGAAGGAAGATCACTTTGCTGCTCTTAAAACTACGTCGGGAGCAATGAAAATTCTTATCATCTTTGTTTAACATTGAACTTATTCTGCCATAACCGCCATGATTTTAAACCGATGTCGGTGTTGGAGGAATTTAATTTTTTCTCTGGCTTACTCGGCGGTTTTCTTCTCGCGGTTTTACTTGCGGTTTTTTCCAGTTTCCACAGTGCGCGAGACTGGTAGCGGTTGGGGTTATTATAAATGTGTGTATACGTATCAACACCAGTTGAAAAATATTTATATTTATTATCCATGTTATAAGGACCTAGAGAATCTGGTGTCCGATGTGGACATCTTTTTGTTAATACAAATTTTAGAAATTTTTTGCCGAACTGATTTCAGAATACTTGATTGCTGTCTATCTTTGTGACTTTATTATTTTGAGAATATAATTCATGTATCACATGACCTCATTTCTTCCAGTAGAATTTGTTCATGCCCTTAGTTACATGTCTATCACAGCGATAATAATTTTATTGCCTTATTGTGGTCTGTTGCTACCTAAATTTAAAAACTGTCAAATTGACAAATTTTAGAATTTCATAAATTTTTTTGTCTTTTATGGCTTGCCAACGTTGGGGGCAAGCTCAAAACGACGAAATTAATTCTATTATCAAAAAATGTGTTCATTTATTATATTCTCATGTTGAATATAACTCGTGATATGATTAATAATCGAGGATATGGCTCGTGAAACCGAAGCAGCACATTCAACTCGTGCTTCGCACTCGTTGAATCTGCAGCTCGGTTTCACTCGAAATATTATCGATAATAATCATATCACTTGTTATATTATAATTGAGAATATAATTCATGGGTCACATGACCCCATTTCTTAGAATAGAATTTGTTCATGCCCTTAGTTACATGTCTATCACAGCGATAATAATTTTATTGTCTTATTGTGGTCTGTTGATACCTAAATTTAAAAACTGTCAAATTTGACAAATTTTAGAATTTGATATTTTTTTTTGTCTATTATAGCTTGCCAACGTTGGGGGCAAGCTCAAAACGACGAAATTAATTCTGTTATCAAAAAATGTGCTCATTCATTATATTCTCATCTATACTTCTATACTTATATAATAAAGCTGAAGTGATTGTTTAATTGAACACGCTAATCTCAGAAACTACTGGTTCGAATTCAAAAAATCTTTTTGTGTTGGATAGTCCATTTATCGTATCTACATATAGGCTATATGACATCACGTTACGATCAATAGCAGCGAAGTAGCAATGAAAAATTCGGAAAAACGGGAAAATTATTCCTCCTTTGACAGCTTCCGTTGCTTACGCTGCTTAAACGGTTAAAGTTACGTAAAAATCATGTATGACGAAATTGTTCCCCTCTAAAGTTCTAAAGAAAAGTCCGCGACAGCATATGTCTATCTTTTGAGGTTGACTCAGTATAACCTTTTTTATGGTAATGAAATTTGTTCTCAAATAATAATGCATTATGTGTAAAATTCTCGCGTCACAGTGTTTGTAACCGAACTCCTCCGAAATGGGTTGACCGATTTGTATGACATTTTTTATGTATATTCGGTAGGTCTGGGAATAGGTTGTAAACTATTTTTTATACCCCTAAGTGGTAAGGGTGGCCCACCCTAAAAAATTTTTGTCTATTTTTTGGACAAAATTTTTTATTTTAGTTTTTTAAGATTTGGCATCAAAAAATACATATAACCCTAAATTTTCACCTTTCTACCACCAACCTCCATTTTTTAATCTGCTATATAATAAAAATCAATTGCTGTTCCTGTTAGTCTCGTTAAAACTCAAAAACGGCTTGACCGATTTGAAGAATTTTTTATATTACGGGGATAATTTATAAATAAAAAAAATAAGGAGAACTTAAAAGAACAGCTAAAAAATCAAAAAATTCTAAAAATTTTGTATGGGAATCGCCACTTCGAATTAATTTCAATAGTTGGCGTTCCTGACGGACCTGTTGTCTAACTGACGTGTCATACAAAACTAATTCTTCCGTGCGATTGTGAAAAGTATATTGCATATCAAATCGTTCTTTGTTTTTTCGTAAAAAAAAAAAAACGTCGTTTATTTTAAGAAAAGTCTTGGTTAAAGTGAATTTAATTACACATTGCGAAATTTTCTTATTAATTTTGATCTGCCATTCTATTTACCTATATTCACTTTATTGGTTTCGACAAAACCTCAAACTTTACCGTTATTCGAGGATTTAATTTGAAGTTTTCAATATTTTAAAATTCTCAAGACAAAATTTGCATATTTGATTGACTGTGAAAATAATTCTGTGTCATTTTATGAAGTTCATTACAATGCCGAGAAGACGACAAGCTGACATAGGTCCACGAAGTCAATCAAATGTACGACGAACTACCTCAGGTGCAAATGATTTATTTCATAGGTAATTCGGATATAAAAGTTGATCAGCGTTGTGCTCATAATCAACATAATCAAACATTGAAGCGAGACATTGGGTGGTATGAATAAAACTGAGTACGAAGTACCCACTTCATCATCAATCCTATATACCTGAGCATCTACTCAATGTACTGAGTACCTACTTGGAAACATTGTATCTCCCCGGACACAAATTGAACATCTACGCGTTTTGTGAGCATTTAATCTAAAAATGAGCATCGGTGTGGCAAATAACTGAGCTGTCTGTAAAGCAGCTTAGAAACCGAGTAGGATCGTTGTAAGAGTGAATTTTAACTAAACATGGCGACTAATGAACGTGGAACGTCGTCAAAAGGTGCATTCAGTTTGAAAAACACACTAGGAGCGGGAATATCGAACACTTTTCAGATAACGTCATCAATTTTTTGCAGGAGATAAGTATATTATTAGTATTGAAAAGTAAAATACCGTAAGAGACTATTGTTGACAATTGGCGAATGCTGGCATAAAAATTTGATAAGCAAATCCTAATTAAAATGCGAAAAATAATATGAGAAACAGGGTTGTGTAAAATAGCATGCCTCTGTAGATATAGTTTTTTAATTCACTATTGTTTTAATTTTAAGCATGACTTCAAAAGGAAAGACATTTAAAATTCTTTAAAAAAAAAGTTGGGCAAAAGTTTTTTCGACAGAACTTCCTGGCTCCTGAAGTACAAAAAAACATATCCAGCATTTTCGAATGGGCGCACTCTCAGATGTGTCTGTCATCGTTTCTCTGTCGTAGTGAAGTTTTCTACCTGCGATGAGTTTTTACCTGTTTAGATTAGTGCCTAATCGATTCATCCGCATTCGTGCTACCGTGTTAAGCAGTTCACTTAAGTTTATGTTTCTAGGTGTTATTGTTTGCGACTTAAAAACATAAATTTAAAAATCACCCCTTTCTGAATGTTACGCTACTGACTGACAGTCTGTTGTTAGATTCTGATGACTCACCATATTGAACTTAAAATAATCCATCTCTAATAACACTTGTCCTCCAACACTAGGTAATAGCAATCTGATGCTCGTGTTTATTTATGCTCATACATCGAAAAAATGTCACATAGAAATTAGTTTGATTTGAATGAGTTTATCTTCTTAAAACAAATGCTAAAATTATTATTTAAACCACAATCGAACAAAATGTTCTGATTGTATAATATAATTCTTATTTTAACATTATTATTATTACAAAGACGTGTTTTTCAAAATTTCCAGAAAATGGATGACTGGTTTTTAATTTGACTAATAAAAATTTGTAGTGAAATCATCAGCATGGATAATACTAGACACAGCACAAAAAAAGTAGTCACAGCGTATTACCAGTGCAAGAAAAAACAACGAGACGTATATCAATTTGGATTGGTGCAATGTAATACTAAAAAAAATCAGTATTGAATTCCCAAAATTTTCTGAGAAAATGGAGTGAGATGTTCCTGATTCAATCAATAAAATAAATTGATTCATTCATTAATTCTTTTGACCCACCTCTTTAAGTAAAACTAAAATATATGAATACAATGATAAATCACAAGTAAAAACTCATCATATTTTGCACATTTTAGGTAGAATTTATTCGGCAAAATTTTGAGATGATGTCATCAATTTTTTGAGAGAAATAAACAGATATATTTTGATTAACAAGGTACCATACTTACAATAAATTTAAAACGTCTTATTCAGTTTAGTATCCAGTTTTACAATTCTTGATTTAATCAATAAGAAAATTGACTCAGTCATTAATTTTCTTGAGACACCCGTTATAAGCAAATCTAAAAAATATTCATGCAGTGATAAATCACAAGTATAGACGTATCATATTTTGCACATTTAAGACAGAATTTATTCAACAATATTTTGAGGTGACGATATACATTTTTTAGGGGGATGAGCAAATGCATTTTGATAAAAAAATTACCATGCTGTTGATCATTCACTGATTTTTTTTTAATTAGCCTGTATAAGCAAATTCAAAAAATATGAATGGAACGATAAATCACAAGTATAGACTCATCATATTTGGACATTTTAAATAGGATTTATTCGGAAAAATTTTGAGCCGACGTCAGGAATTTTTTGGGGGGATAAACAAGTGTATTTTGATTAAAAATGTATTATGCTTATCATAACTTTAAAATAGCTGCAAGATTTTAAAGCATTCGGTTTTGCAAATTCAAAATTAAATTTCAAAATATTGTTTTATAATTCTGATATTTTTTCTAATAAATCTGGAGGTTTCGGGTAAAAACTCAGCACGGCGTCATAAACCATTTTCTTATTTAATACAATTTAAAACCCATTTGCTATGTACCATTTGGAAGTGACGTCATCACACAATTAATGGGGATGATTAGATAAATTTTGGTTAACGTTTTACCATCCAGATGATCTTCCTAATGTAAATACAGAATTTGACAACAATTTGCCCCATACTTTCGGAGATTATCTGTCTAATAAAAATGGGGACAGCAGACAGAGACATACTCTTGCATGTGTAATTGAAGAATCCGTGTTGACTTTTTACGCTAGAGATCCAGATTTTTTGGGAAAAAATTAAAAATTGTATTTTACAATTTAACTTTGAAATTGCAAAACCGAATGCTCTGGAGATAAATGATTACTCAAAATTTACTCATTTACGACCTCCCCGAAAATCATGATGCTATATCATACAATTCTGCCGAATAAAATTATATAAAATGACATGCACCTGCATGTGTGATTTATGAATCCGTGTTTTTGCCCTTGATTTGCCCAGATTTTTGAAAAAAACTCAAAATTATCTAAATATATTTTACAAATTAAATTGTAAAAGCTGAATGCTGTGAAATCTTGAAAATATCTTAAATTTATTGGAAGCATGGTAATCGTCAATAAAACTTTGTCCATCATCTTATAATCTTGCAGGATAAATGTTCTTCAAATGTATTGTGTTATTGGCAAAAAACTGAATGTGATTAATTTATTAATCAGTCCTCTCTTCTCATGGGCGCCGGCAGGATTATTTGCAGGGGGGTGCACCCATACATTATAGGAAATAGTATATGTGCTCCATTTTCGAATTGAATCTGGGGGTGAAATTTTAAAAAATCATTTAGGATCAGGAGCAAGAAACTCTTTGTATGTATCGCACCAAATTAAAAATGAATTGATTGAAATTTGTTCTGATGTTCAGAAGGGCAAAATAATTGAGGAGGTGAATCAGGCATCCGTTTTTTAGGTGTTGGCTGATGAGACTGCTAATATTAGTGACACAGAACAATTATCGCTTGGAGTTCGGTATTTGCGTTGTGATCAAGACAATAAAAATCCAATAATTTGCGAAGAATTTTTAGGATATGTGCCGCTGCAAGAACTGAATGCGGAAGCCATTTCAAAAACTATTGTCCACTTCCTAGAAAATTGCAATTTGGATTTAAATTAAAGCGTGTATTTTATACTAAGCCAGGTGGGTGCACTTGCACCCTCTTGCACCCCCCTGCCGGCGCCCATGTCTCTTCTGCTTTGAAGTGAAAAAAAAACAGTTTAATTTTCTTTTAAGGGCTGATGCTTGTAATCTAAACTTTTTAGTCGTCTAATTATATAGGCAGTTGAGAGTAAGCATGTACTGAGAAATTGAGGATATCTACATTTTTCCTGTTGATTATCTGCGATGCAGGGGCTGCCTAATGTTAATTATGCCACTGGTTTTTACTTTATAGAGGTTATCACGAAACCAGTGATTGGAACAATTACTTTTAATAATAATAATAATAATAATAATAATAATAGTAATCTTTATTTGTCCAACAGTAACCTATTATAGGACAAACATATAACAAAAATATAACATCTATTTAAACAAACAAGTCATCATATATAACATCAGCAGCTTTACACATAATAAATATCGGTGCTCTGCGCAGTACATTTGTACGTGGAGTTGGTAAGCGGAAATTGGATGCCGATCTTGACGTAAGACGAGGAACATTGAAAGGTACCTTGCTCAAAAGAAATTCGCAGTCAATTTGATAATGCACTAGTTTAGACAAAAATAATGCAGCACGTTGAGTTCTTCTTTCTCCTAATGACGGCAAATGATGACGTTCAAGCAGTTCAACTGAACTAGTTCCTCTTTCTGGATAAGTAATGCATTACTTTAACAATTACTTTTTGCACTTTGAAAATTTTGATCGACACTATTTTAGATGTTTGTTGTATGGTTCCAAAGGGTCAAGAAAAAACATGTTAGAATGAAAAAGGGAGTGAATGATTTATTTTACTAACGCATTTGTTGCATATTCACATCAGTAAATAAAATAAAACAAATAAGTACTTCATGTAAGAAGACTATATTCATAATTTAAATTCAATAATAACCGATATTCAAAATTTTCATCACTTAAGGCACGACATTTTGTCTTAAAAACATCCGCGCCAAGACTAAACATCCTTTCCACTGCGGCGCTAGATGGAACTGTTGTGGGGCAACATGTTACATATTTTACTAAAAATTGAAGAGCCAATTCTTTTGCGCCTAATTTCATTCCACTCTAGCTACCAATAAAAGTTCGATGCCAGCTGCAACAACAAACGAACAAACAAAAATTTGCATTGGTAGGATATTTCAAAGTATCTTATTGGTTTGCAAATGTATCGTAAATATTAGTTCACTAATCTTTAACAAAAAGGGTGTTCCCAAGTACTTAGAAGGGGGCTACAAGATAATGTAAACTTAAAAGTCTGTCTTTAATTGCCTCTTGCTTGGAGTTGTGACTTACAGATAAAATTTAGAAAACCTTAGAGGGTGGACACTCTCATAAAATATTATGGTCGGATTATGAGGGGTTTAAGGCTGGCGTCTGGTTCGGTTTAGCCCTATACTAAATACATTGAAAACATCGTCGCGGTTTCCGGAGTTGCATTTTAAAAATATGAGATATATCTCTTTAAAAAAATTATATTTCGAATTAACAAACTTCAGTCCAGGGGACCTCCATATTTATATTCATATCTAGTATGCAGTTTTTACAAAAAAAAATTATAAATTTGAACAACTTTTACATCATATTTTAACCGGCACATTGATGCATTTTTTGACGAAGTGCTGAAGTTTTTTGCATTCTGAGATAGGAGGTCCCCTGGGGAAAAGTGTCAGCTTTCTTTTGATACCATTTATAATATTAAAAAATCCACAACTGAGGTAAATAACTCGCGAAAAGTCAAAATCTATTGAAACGAGAAATCGGCATTAAACGAGCTGTGATGCGGTAGCAGAATGCAGGTTTACTTAGATTCTGACTTGGTTGGAGATTTCAGTATTTTAAAAATGCAATTCCGGAAACTACGACGATGTTTTCAATGTATTTAGTATTGGGCGAAACCGAACCAGACGCCACCCTTAAAAGGACGGGCTCTATGGGTTATTTCTTATAGATTTGAGTGGACCAGAAAAATGGCCTAAAGTTTGTTTGGCCACAATTTTTAGATATTCTGCCCCTGTTTGCTTCTGTTTATCAAGATATTTTATTTCTGTAAAGCGCAATGGATTTTTTAATACAATTTCTACCAATGTACTTTTTTCATATTCCCCACAATTTTAATGCGTTGTAGTTTTTTTTGACTACAAAATTTAAAAAACGGAAAAGCACTGTGGGTAGGGTTTTTTACGCATATTTCAACGGTGTGAAGTTTATTACAATCGGACGTATACTTTTGGCAAAAACTTGGGCAGAACTGTATATGAATTTCCTTATGCTGCAATATATTTTAGCTCACTCTTAAAATGATGAAGAGCTTATGTATATTATGGCTAAACTCCTTTTAGATTTTAACTCCCTACTGGGTTAATCTTCTGTTTGTGGGCACGATCTAGGTATAAAGTAAATGATTCGCAGAGAAAAACAAAACAATATTTTTGAGTATTTGGGTAAGTAATTGTAGAAGTGACTGAATTATTCAAAAAAAGTAATTCGGTACAATTACTTATTACATTTTTTTTAAAGTAACGCATTACAATTACTCATTACTTATTACTTCCAACCACTGCACGAACCTAACGTCGCAACATCAATTTTATAATTTTTTAATGGATCGGGATTTGTCGGACTATATTTCAACGACCAGGAAAGTTCTGTCGAAGTAACCTTCAACCATTTTTTTTTACTGTATCAAAAACGATATATTCAATTTTTGTGACATTCTTAAAATAATGTCATCTTTCACCACCTCACAGATACATACATACAAAAATTTTGAACTTTTGTATAAATAATTTTAGATAGCAGTAATTCTTCTAGCATATTGTCACCCAAAAACCTAAGCTCCGGTCCAAGTCGTGTGGTCACTAATTCGAAAACCTAATAACTGTATTTTCTTCTTCGTCATTTTCATCTTTCCAGATCGATTTCAATTTCTTCCAATGCTGTATTTTTAAAATTAATAGTATTTGCTTTTTCCATTAATTTTTTCAAACTGTAGCCACTTATTTTCTCCGCAAACTGTGCTTTATAAGTTTCCTTCGTCTCTTAATGCAGATAACACTTTTTTTCTTTTCCAACTTTGTTTATCTAAATTAAATATTATTTTAACTTTTCTCTCTGTCTTTGTAAATGTCTTGCAAAGTATTTAGAAGTCTTGGTACTGTAAATTTATAAAACGTAAAGTTTTTTTTAAATCTATTTTCCACTAAATCTGATTAACTGTAAACTTGAGAAGTTACCGGCTGTATTTAAAAAATTTAGAATTTTCTACTTTATGGCATATATGTAGTTATAATTAAGAACTAAAAAGTATTTTAAGGGAAATTTGATTTTTAAGATAATATGAAATTAAATAGAACGATATTCTTCCATTTTTAAGTTGTTGTATTCTCAGATGAACTAATCTTTTACTTCTTGAATACATTTTTCACAATTACAACTCAACGAAAAACTTCACGGCGAATACGAATACTCTGTAAATGCCGTGAACGCAGTGTTGCCAGTTTTCGGGTGCCAGTTTGATACAAGTACATAGTGGTGCCAGTTTGTGGTGCTATTATATCTGTATATAAATCTGTATATGCAAGGGCGCCCTCTGGTGAGTACACCTTCCAACTAGTGGAATATAAGCGGAAATATATATTGTAAAAGTGGCACCAATACGAAATTTCGTAGTTTTTCATTTCGATGTCAGATGACGCTAATGAGCCGACTCCCATTTAAAAACAAACTGGCACCCAAAGTCGGGTGCCACTTTGTGAAATCGGGTGCTACTATTGCAACGAACATACGTTTTGGGTGCTACAATTGCAAAAACATGTATATATATATATATATATATATATATATATATATATTATTTTGTTACAATCTGTCTACAAGTTAGTCCAAGCTTTCAAAATAGCTTGCTTAAATTTTTTAACTGTTGGATATTGCTTCCCACTTTTATACAATTGTCCAACGATATTTGTTTCATACATTTTCAACATAATTAAGATAGGGTCTTAGAGACTTGGATGTGTGCTTTATCTTGCTGAAAAATGACTTTAAATATGTATTTAAGTTAAATATTGTTACGTTGAACGGGTGATTAAAATCGGCGTGGGTAAATTCAATATTTATTTCGTACTAACTACAATTTACACGACTATTGCAGCGATTATGTGCAAAATAAATCCGGCGCAACTTCAATGGATTTTCGGACTCGACTCGAGTCAATAATAATAATTGTTCCTGAAGGTAGCCTATATTTAAACCCATACTTCTGCGATCAAGGTCTTTCTCGAATACCCATCACGCGTTCGGCTTCCAGGCTTTTCGAATGTCGCTGGGCCGCGTCAGCGACGATGAGTCACTCGTCATATCCGTACAAACTAGAAAGCTTTCGATGGTCCGTAGGCGTCGTACCGGGGTGGTGTATGGGTTTCTTTCGTAACAATATATTAATCATTATTAAATATTTCTTTTTGCGTTTTTCCCGTCCATTTCCACTATGCTTTCTTGTCACAAACTTGAAAATTGTTAACAGATCTCTTCTGATCACGAGGATAAAATTAAAGGGACTTTAAAGTTTCAGACTTCATGAAATGTTAAGGAGGTACGATGTGTGACTAATACCGAAAATGTATGTAAAAAAAATATATCGTCAAAATCATCGCAATAATATATTGCCCCTTCAATCCATGAACCTCATCTTGTCAGAACAGGAAGGCTTGAAACCTCAAATGAGCTTTAAGAAATAGTTTCTTTACGTTGGAAATTAAACCATCGACATCTTCATATTGATTGTGGATAACCTCAGCTACTAAACGTAAGGCGTGAGCCAAACATGTTACGTGAATTAAGTTAAAAATATTTCCAGATGTTTGCCACATTTAACCATTTAAGCAGCGCCGTCCGTTAGTAGCAGTTTTAATTTTTCGTATTTGATTCCCCTTGGATGTAATATGCCTGTACTATTATATTTGAATTAACATTATCATTTCAGAAATTGGGCCCTAATTGTGCAACAATGTTAATGCAACTTTGCAACCATTTTTACATTCACAGAAGCTTGCAAGTGTGACTGTTTATTCAAGTCAGAAATGAAAGACGACATTTCAACTTAACAAACAGTAAAATAGTTGAATGCACAATACGAAATAAATAACGCACAAGTAGATTGATATTTATGTATTATGTAACTACGAAAGAATTGGGGGGATAGAGCTCGAGTGTGTGCAAAACACGTCCGTCGCCTAACTCGACCGAACTCGGGGGTCAGGTCAATCGAGCACAAGGCGATGGCAAATGTTCGATAAAAAGTAATGGGGTTGCTGGCCCAGTTTGACCTTATTTGACCTGGGCTAGGAGCCCCACTATGTAACTACTCACGTTTCATGTTAATTCGAAATGAAGCTTTACTACCACTAAATGTCAAATCCATCGTGAAAAGACAACTGGACGGCAAACTATTTATCTCTGTCTTCCCTCTCATTATGTATTACTTTTTACTTGTTTTTTTTTTTATGAAACTCAATAACTCAATAAAGTTATACTATTGTTATTATTATCTCCTTGCAAAGTCGTCATTGTCGACACCCGAGACTAATGTAAAATGCTAAAATTCTGTGTTCTTTTATTTTGGTGAGTCAGTGTAAAAAACACTGGGACACTAATGAATCTTTTTCAGCAAAGATTCCGAAAATTGAGGATGGATTATTTTTTCATCCCAGAGGTAAATTTAAATGGGTTGAAAATAATCTAGTAATAATAATATTTAGGTGCAAAATAAGTACCTACTTACTGCTTTCTTGATAATCGAAAACTAATGACAATGACGCTCTTTGCTGATAGCGGTTGTATAATTTAACTGACTTGTAATTTTCTGTTTGTTTTTGGGTGTTATCTACATATGTCCTTGTGGTTAATGAAATCATGGGATTTATGCAGTTTATCATATTTTGTTCTGTATAATTTAAAACATTGGTAGATATGATATGAAATAAATTTTGAAATACTTGTAGTTTCTTTATATATAATTATAACAGTACCTAAATTGAATTTAAAAATTAAAAAATTGTTTAAATTTCTTTTGAAGATTCATTCAGAAATAAAAAATTCGAAGTCATAGTATAAGCTCTTTAATCAAATTGTGATTAAAAAATTTTCGGATTATGTACAATCAACCGTGGCAATATTTTTCATACCTTTCATAAAAAATAAGCATGTTAAAAATTCAGATTTTTAGAAGAAAAAGTGCATCAGTCGGATAAATATTACGTTATTTTCAGACACTACAACGGTTTTCACATTAGACGAAAAATCCGTCACCCCTGAAGTCTATTTTTGTTACGCAATGACTAAAGGGCCGGCCATTCACGTTTCAACGCCGCAGTACGATTGTATTTATAGCAGATATTTTACAAATAAATATTTTTCGAAACATTTCGAAGGTGAGTTTTCCAGTATAAAAACTGCCAATCAGCAGGAAAATTAGCAAGCCGTAGCTCAAAAAAAAAGATAAAGGTAGAATAGTATTCTTGAAGGGTCCTTTGGTGAATTGCTAACTTTATGTTTTCGGCGTTTCGTGGTTCTTAAAATATGAAAAAGTAGATTCTCCTTATTTCCGTTCAACTCCCCTTTCTTCTTTGTCATCCGTTGACGATTTTATTAGACTGAATAAAATACTGTAGTTTAATTAATCTATTTAATTAATCATCTCCACCAAACGTTAATGACGTCATTTGGAAATTTTAATTTACCCCCATAAAAATATAAAACTGAGAAAATCTAACATTGCTCAAGAATTTTTCACTGGAAAGACTTGTCATTTCAATCCAATCAGATCTACGGGCCCGAAAACACCAAGGAAACTATCAAATTTTAGCTAGAATTCAAATTTTGATCGAATTTTATGACTGATTTGACAATTCTGATCGACACGACTTGCAGTATACAGAATAGACTTAAATCCCCAAGAGGAGACAATTGGGCTAATTTTTCATATTCTGGGGTTTCTAGATTCAAGTAATTCGTTAAAAAACTTCACAAACGTCACTTTTCAAGGGTTTTCTTGTGGCTTCAAGCCTATCAGACAACCTACGGGCCCGAAAATACCAAGGAAACTATCAAATTTAAATAGAAAACGAAATAAATTTAATCCAATTTTTAATGGTACCTTGATAAAAATCAAATGTAGACGAGAAATTTTGCTACCATTTATTAAGCAATTGCTCAGTGGCGAGCTGTATTTTGCACACTTCCATTAGAACGAGATAATAGCAACCACGAAAATTTATATCATCAGTTTTTTGGAAACCAAAAAATAAACAGAAACACGCCACACATGATAACAACAAATGGAGCCAATACTTCGAAAATAGGTATGCCGTAAAAAATAAAAACCACAATAAAAGATATCGGCAGTCACAGTGTGGTGTGAATTGTGGTGAAAATTTTATTCGTGTTCTGTCAGCCACAACAGGAAATATAGTGGTTCTACTCATTACGTTCAACTGTTTCCAAAATGTAAATCCTAATAGAAAATATGGAGTTGAATATGAAAAATAAACTTATAGTTCCTTAAAATCTAACACATTATAGTCAATCCTGGTTCAAACAATTGATAAAATATGTGTTGATTTACTTTCTGCTCTAACAAATTTAGCGTAAAATAAACTGTGCAAGCAATGATACTTTACTGAGCCTTTTTTGAAATAAAATTTAGAAACTTTCCTGATTGTAATCATCGATGTCTTACTTATATGACTAAATAAAATGTTTAGAGTAATATTTGAAGTGACCTTCCCGTAAAGATCTTGAAACAATCCTGGCTTCTTCTGCAAAAGCACTATAGGCAGTAATTAATTTTCTACGTACATTTTTAGGAAAACATAAAAGTTACATTTTTGTAAAACTACTTTTAATATTTTGATTATCCAAGATAAGGGAACCCTTTACTTCGTTGAAGTAGTCAATGTAATAAATTTATCTTAAGTATGCTTTGATATGAACTTATCTGGTTTATTCATTAATGTAGCACCTGCTTAAGTCTAGATCTCAGTCATCACAAACTTAAAACTGAACGACATTATATATTTGCAAGGTAAGGTTATCTTGGCCTTAAAAATGATTTATTTTATTTTATTTTATTATGTGTGTTATCTTTGTAGGCAGCAAGACTCCATTATGTGGCTATCCAAAACTTTTCTTTTCTTAGTAGTTACTGTCTTCATTGCTGATGTTCCACCCACATTTAGCATAGACACCCATTTTATTATTAAGAACTTTATTCTAGCAGATGTTGTGGATACGGCAATAGAAATTGCTAATCCTGACGACTGGGAAGACGGACAGGGTGTTAAAGGCAATGCAATGGGTCTCATCATTCCGCTGTATAGATTTGTTGATTTAATAGAAAAACTTGCCTCTGATGCAGAAAGCAATTATTTTAATATGACACTGTATTACAACGATGCAAGTACTGATACGTTTAGTGCAAATTTAAGATCAGCAATTAATGAAGGAGCAGTTGATCTGCAACAGTCTGGTGACCACAGGATTGCCGCTACAGCGCTGTATAATGAAAACACACTTCTTATTACCATAAATGCTGAGTAATGTAAATACTTATTTGGAAATCCGCGTATACAATGCGCAATTTTACTTTTGTTTCAATAAAAAAATACTTGAGATAAAATTGCGTATTTTATCTCAAGTATTTTTATTTTTATAACAACAGGTAATTATTTTAAATTTTCCCCTATTCTCTCTTTCATTCATGGCCATATTTTGTACAGTTCTCCATTTCCTCGTTTTTGTATATGTAAATACTTAATAAGATATATTGATGTATGTTCGTATCAATGCTAATGTTTTCCTCTGTCTTCTTTTGTTATCATGCCTTGCTTATCACTTTTGAGATAGATACCTTATATCTGTTTTTTTTCCCAAATCTTTTTGAATATTTGATTCGTTTAATATCATATTTTGTACTACTATGTTACATTTTACACATTCCAATTAAATTACCTACATTTAGAGATTCCTTGTTTTCTCTTATATCAAATTTTACCAAACGCATGTTTTTATCAATTTGAATATTTGCTTCTTGAGGGTAAGCTGGACTTGGGTTTTAAGTGCATATTTTCTGAAAATTAATTAATTCAATTTTGTTACATACCTATTAATATTTTTATTATTTTATAAATTCTATTAATTCCTTCGCTTCCTAATTATTAATCATAATTTTATTAATGATGCTGACACCAGTACAACATCGCCTACAATAAATTTTTAGACTGGTGCAACGTCTAAAAATGTTGCAAACAAGTTCACAGAAGAGATTGTATATATTGACATATTTTGAAGAAAAGTCACACATCTGGAAATCTTCCACTCTTTAGGCTCATTTTTCAATGATAGTCATCTCTTCATATTAAACGAAACAGACATTGGAAAATACTACAAGGTGTTTTCGTTTTTAAAACGTAAATCTGAAAACTACAGACCAAAAAATCAAGCATTCTAATTATGCAATAGATCAAAACATTCTTAACTACAGCTCCAAATGCACAGTGGCTAATCATGAAAGTGTCTACAATTACAGGACTGTTTGGGGCATGTTGTTGAGAAGAACTTTGCGAGTTGAATGTAGACAATATTGAACATCTGGAAAATATGATGCTTATCAGTAGAACTTCTAGATACTAAAACAAAAATTATACACACCTTCACCATAACTGGAAAGTAGGTACATGGAATATTACAGGCAGTGGCGGCTGGTGGGTCAAAATTTCGGGTCGGCCAAATATTTTGAGTCTACACCTTGGTGTTATATATTTTCGTAATGTATGGCTGCTACTCATTAACCACTGACATTTTACGTGCCAGGATGTACAAAACATCTCAAATGTTTCGACCTGTTAAAATAATTTTTTATAGGAAATTGACAATGTCAGTTTGATTCCAAATACTATTAATCCTTAATTCTACTTGTTCTGCTTTATCATTAATTGAGAACCACCCAAAACATTATTTTTACTGAGTTCCCCGTCGACCGGCGGCTATACGGCTTGCCGACCCCGGACATCCACAATTAAATAATAATAATTAAATAATGACATGCAGTTAAAAAATATAAAAAAAAGTAATAATAAAAGTACCAACTGTTAACTATCTTCATTTACATTTATTTTTTTTAATGTATATGACAAATTGTCAAATAAATTAATTGAATAATTGAAAAATTAAAATGATTTAAAACTTTAAATTCGTTTCTGAAATATCTGAAAACGCTTAGATGCTAAAAATACAGAAAAAGCGCATTTATGTTGTAGCTAAGTTATGTACGAAAAATAAAATTTTAGATAATAATTTAATGTAATTTTTTTCGTTTATTATTCATACAGAGGAAAATGTATTAAATCGACAATTATTATTAAAAAAAAAATAGTATGCACTGAAGAACATCGAAGCCGTTATTGTTTTGTAATTTGGTTAGCTATCTTAAATATTAAGCGTTTTAAAAACTAAATTCGCGTTGCTGGGTACGGCGAAGGAGGATTTCGCCGGACCTGGCACAACATACGTTCCGCCAGGTCTTTGTCTACTACAGTGTGCTAGACAAAGAGAACGATGAAACCGTAAGCTGCTACGAAGTCGAAACATCGAGCATAATGCATTCCTGGATACGGCGTGCCGAAATCTCGCCGGCAAAGCGTGTTTATCAGCATTTAAAATTAGCAACAAATGCTTTATTTTGTACCTACAATATAATAAAATATATTTTTAATATATATGATCTATCCTAACGTACATTCAAACTTTATTTCTTTTTTTATTTTCTAATTTCAACGCTTACTAAGTATTTTAAAATGACTGGTACGGCGTGGCCGACCCTGCCGCCCCTGACCAGCCGCCCCTGATTACAGGCGTGTGTTTTATTATAATTTATAATGCAGACTATTGTGTATTATTGACATTTCCGCATCAGCTGTCTCCCATTAAATTTTAGGTTTCTTATACAATGTTTACAAAAAGTCAAGACTATTTTGGTGACTTTTTCAATTGAACACCCGATATTTTATATCGTTCTCAAATTTGTTTGTAACTTAAATCGCTTTCTTTTCTGCCAATGAACTCGTCATAATCAACATTCCTATTCTATTCTACACGCGAGTGACATGAATTTAATGATGAAATGCGTTTATTCCATTTGTTCAGTTTAAATAAACTTGATAAATTAACACATCATTCTGTCCAAAATTTGAAAATGATAACAAATAGAGTGTGCATTTACATTCAGTTTTGTTAAGTTAGTATTATTAAAAGTGGAAGGTCGATGGAACTTGCACAGCTGAAGGCTACAAAAGAGACGGAGGAAGTAATTGGCGGATAATTTTTCATGATGTGGGAAATTCTGAATGTACTGAAACTAAAATAATCTTGTATGATACAGGTGATCATGTAAAAACCTACATAAATTGGCGTCTAGAAATAGTTGACAATCCTTATTAGCAGTTAATTTATTTTTTAACTTTGAGCGGCGCGTAGTTTCCTATGAAGTCACTCCAAATTGTGGTATTTATGAGTATTTAATTTTTATTTCTGTGTTGTGAAATTGTTTTAGTTTAACGAGTTTATAATATATGATAATAATATATGCGGGAATCTTAGGGAAAATACGCAATGACTAAAAAGAATATTTATGGTGAAATTTTTAGCGCGTACTATACTTACCGATGAGAATTATTTTGATATGTAATCAGAGTTGATGGTAACCTTGTGACACTTTCATAATATAATTAGAAAAAAAAACTAAAACAAAATTGGAAATTCAAATACATTTAAAATGCAATCAATTGTAAAAATACAAGAAATGTATATTAATATTTAATAACTATCTAGGTGTTTTAACACGCTCCTTATCTACTTGTCTAACTGTTTATTTGAAGATTAATTAATATAATGTGATTTTTTTAAACTTAGTTGATCAACATTCTTCAGCCATGGATAAGAGTCTGCTTAACTTTATTTAATTGTTGCGATTAGTGTTCATTCTTTCTTCATAGAGAAGAATACAAAAGTGGAAAAGCAAGTTGAACTCTCGAAAAGCGAGTTGAACTGTTGACGTGGTCATATTTTATGAACAGGTTGAAAAGTTCTGTTAAAAAAAAAATTAAATAAATTTTTATCAGGAGGAAAAATCAGCTCAGATGGCTGTTGACACTCCCTGTATGGAATACTCTCAAGAACTGGTTTATTTGGGTGATTTATGTTATAAATGTCTATAAAAAATATTAAAAATTAGTTTCTCTGTGCTGTGGAGAATTTGACCACTTTAATGACAGAAAATTAAAATTACCCGTAATAATGATTAAATGTGGAAACTCAAAATATAATTCTATATATAATATGGAATGATTTTCATAATATCTGCTTTTGATAATGAGTGCTTAATCTGGAGAAGGACATATTCAACTAAAGGGTTCTAAAAATACATTTGTTCAGTTGAAAAATCAACAAAAAAAATTAAAATAATACATGTACCACTTCTTTTATTCAAACGATTCATTCTAAATAAAGTATAAGTGAGTTCGCTAGTTTTTAGTTTTAGATCATTTATTAATAAAAACAAGTTATTTAGAGTGAACTTCGCTATTGAAACACAATCAATCAAGTTCGGATTCTCAAATAAGTTATTAAAACGCGAAACGGGTGTCCTATATTTTCGCACTCTAATAAAAATCGACACAAATGAGAGACGACCGACAGACGGAAACGGAAGACCATATTTTTCATACTTTCGGGGTCATGAAACGGCGAGAAAACATGAAAGTAGTCATTCGCCTTAATACAATACTTCATTAGCTTAAGCTCGGGAAATAGAAATAGTACCTTGTGCCCGGAATTTTAAAAAATAAGATAACCATTTCTTAATTTAATGAATAAAATTAATTCAGTCCTGTGTTATTTTGTCAAACATCCTACAGAAATGTAAATGGTAGTGATTGACATTTAACACAGCAAACAGTCTCTGTGTTACTCTCTTCTACTTGATGGTTCTCACAACAACTAAGTATCAGACAGTCTATTGTTGCAAAATTACACGTTTAATATCATATATAACATTTGTGTTAATCCTGCATACAATACGTGATAGTCGTAAGAATAAACTGTTTTAGAAGTATAATCATATCTATGCTCTATTATACGAGAACACTTGCTACTCTCACTACACTCGAGGGAGGTAGTGAGTGAAAAACATGAGTGAGTAGACGACGAGCTATCACCACTATACCAGCAAATTGTTAGCAAGAAACCGCCGGTCACTGCAAGTATATAGAATACACTGTAAAAAGCACGCAGAACTTATTGTGCTTCAGAGACGAGGAAAGTTCTGTTTAAATAACATTAGAGCAAGTTTTACAATTGCGGGTGTTGTAGTGACTCGAACAAAAAAAATGCCTTCAACTGTAATAAAATGACACAATAGTTATTACTGGAGCTAAAATTGAGTTGGGTATCTGTTCTGCCTGGAGATAGGTTTTCGGTTTGCATGCATATGCCTTTCCCATCACTTTCATGTTTTAGCGAACAATTCTAAATTTCTGTAATGTTCTTTCTGTCACATAAATCCGTATATAGACAGTTATTTGTTTTCACTAAGAATTTCATTATTAATGTAATAACATGGGGTCAAGGTTAAGTGCTCATTATAGAAAATGAGTGTATTTTATTTTAGGGAAATAACATCTAGCAATTAAAAAAGTATTGATCAGAGAGAAACATTTAAGAATTAGCTTGCTGTTCTATGACCCATTACCTCAAAAAAAGTTGTACCGTTAATATTACCGGTTGTTTCTACAATCATAACACGTTTGTTCTACACATAAACAAAATATATTTATTTATTAGTCATCTACACTCTTTGGGAAAGTCGAACACTAGTTTGATCGAAGAACGTGTCATATGCATGCTAGGAAATTTTGTTTACAAACAAGTTAGCAAATTTGTTGAATATTATATCTAAAGAATTTTGTCGTGTGCTAGAACAACTTCTGCGCATGAAATTAAAGTTAAAAATTAAATTGAATGATTCATTATTTTTTTTGGTCACCCTGTATAAGCAAATCGAAAAGATATGAATGCAATGATACGTTAACATGCCGACAATAACTTCACAACATCAAGATCTCAAAGTACATATTCAGTTTTACACCCCGTATAAGCAAATCTAAAAAATTGATCGAATGTTGTTTCGACAGAACTTCCCTCGCTCCTGCAATACAATGATAATTTTTTTTGAGTCACCCTGTATATGCAAATCCAAAAAATATTAATGGAATGATAAATTACAAGTACAGACTCATCATATTTTGTACATTTTAGATAGGATTTATTCAGCAAAATTTTGGAGTGATGTCATCAATTTTTTAGGGGGGGATGAGCAAATACATTTTCATCAAAAATTTATCATGCTTATGATAACTTTAAAACATCTCCAAGATTTAAAAGCATTGGGTTTTGTAGTTCCTGCTTAAATCAATAAAATAAATTCACGCATTCATTAATTTTTTTTGAGTAACCCTGTATATGCAAATCCAAAAAATATGAATGGAATGATAAATCACAAGTATTTACTCATCATATTTTGTACATTTTAGATAGGATTTATTCGGCAAACTTTTGAGCTGACGTCATCAATTTTTTGGGGGGGATATTTTGATTAAAATTATATCATTCTTATCATAACTGTAAACCAACTGCAAGATTCCGTAGGGAATATTGTAATCGAATCCTTTGGTCGACTCACTACTTTTACGTTTTCTCGACCTTTCATGACCCCTACAGTACGGAGAAACAGGTAATCCGTTTCTATCTGTCTGTCTGTCTGTCTGTCTATCTGCTATCCCGATTTTTATTAGACAGATAATCTCCAAAACTACTGGACCGATCAAAACTTATATGTGTAATATGAATATCATATAGATGGTAAAACGCTCACCAAACTTTGTCTAATGATCCTCACCAATAATGTGATGACGTCACTTAAAAATAGTACATAGTAAACGGGTTTTAAATTGTAAAAATAACATAGTCCTAAACATGTAGTTTATGACTGTGTGTGAGTTGTTACCCGAAATGTCCAGATTTTTGGAAAAAAAAATCAAAATTATAAAACAACATTTTGCACTTTAGTTTGCAAAACCGAATGCTTGATGTCAGCGCAAAATTTTGCCGAATAAATCAATCATATTTAAAACGTCCAAAATATGATGAATATATACTTGTGATTTATCATTCAATTTGTATTTTTTGGATTTGTTTATTTGCTTCAAAAAAATTAATTAATGCGTGAATTTATTTTATTGATTTAACTGCAAAAGCGAATACCTTGAAATCTTAGAGATGTTTTAACGTTATTATAAGCATGATAAATTTTTGATAAAAATCTCCTCTAGAAAATTGATGACGTCATCTCAAAATTTTGCTGAATAAATCTCTCTAAAATGTGTAAAATATGATCAGTCTATACTTGTAATTTATCACGGCATTCACATTTTTTAGATTTGCTTATACAGGGTGATTAAATAAATTAATGAATCAGTCAATTTATTTTATTGAATACATCAAGAACTGCAAAACTGAATACTTTGAAATCTTGCAGATGTTTTAAAATTATTGTAAGCATGGTAAATTGTTAATCAAAATATATTTGTTTATTCTCCCCAAAAATGATGACGTTATTATAAGCATGGTAAATTGTTAATCAAAATATATCTGTTTATTCCCCCCAAAAATTCATGACGTCATCACAAATTTTTAATTTTTAAGTCACCACATTTTTTCGAAAATGTGAGAATCCGCACGTCTTTATGTAATAATGATAAAATCAGAATATTTTGTTCGACTGTGGTTCAATTAATAATAATTTTAGTCCTCCGTTTTGATGAGGAGACAAACTCATTAAAATCAAACTAATTCCTACGTGACATAATTTCGATGTATAAATATAAATAAACACTGATATTTTATCCCATTAGTTAAGTGTTTTAAGTATATTTTATTTTGTATGCACCGCGCAGGTGTTGCTGGGCTATCACAAAACGAAAATCGTAAAATCAAATTTTATAATTTTCTGAAGAAAGCAAATATTGCTAAAATGTATGATGGTCATGCTCTGGTCGACTTTTATGTCAAAGGTGGAGTGGACACTTAGACGTAACGAACATTATTTTCAACAATTTTACAAAGATTATTCAAATATTAGAATAAGTTAGAACTTATTCAAACATGAACGGAGACAACATTGCTGAAGCCACAGGATTACTTGCTATTATGAAAACTGAAGAATTCAGATTTTCTTTAATCTTAATGAAAAAAGTTTTAGAAACAACAGAACCGGCTGACAAAATTTGTCAAACACGCGAATCCAGCTTGAACGATGCACAAATTGTTTTGAGCTCTGTAATGCAGATTCTAAAAGATTACAGAAGTGACAATGTGTCATTTTAAATAGCATGACCCGGGACTGTGACGCTGGAGATGTTTCTGCAACTATACGAAGCAAAAGAAAAATCAATAAAAATTTAAAGGATTACCTAGTTACAAGTAGTAATGGATACAGTTTGCAGGACGAAAATTTAACAGAAAATCGCTACCTTAAGTTAATATATTATCAAACCCTGGATATCATTGTAAACAAAAAGAATATACGCTTTTTTAACAATAATGAACTGTTACATGCATTGTCAGCTGCTGAAGAATTGGATTTACAAAAAATGAAATATGTAGAAGCTTTGAATATCAAACTTCCCAGCTATGAAGAATTAGCAGTGGTAAACAAATATCTAAAAAATAAGCAAATGAAAGAAGAAAATATGAATATATTTGAAGAAATTTTTGAACAACGAGCTGTATTTGAAGATACGTATCGGTTACTCGCAACTTGCAAAATATTTGGTTGTAGTACTGCTGTATGTGAATCGTCGTTTTCTGTATTGATAAGAATCAATCGACCGCAGCGGTTATCTATGACACATCAGCGAATGGCAAATTTGATTTTACTTGCTTTTGAGAAGGAAGGCACGAACAATAGAAATGTGGACATGTTCTTACAAAAATTTAATAAAATAAAAAATCGACGAATTCAACTTTTTTAAACTAAAGTGTGTGTGCAAATAAAGTTTCGTAACATAGATTTAGTTTATTTAGTTTAGTTTATTTATTAACGGGAAAACCCCACTTACAAAAAAAAAAAATAATTACACTCTTAAACATAATTAACTAAATATAAATATATACATGTATACTAATAACCACCTCATATCATTAACAACCGAAGTACTTTAACATTTGCTTCCTGAACTTAGACACTGAAGAATTGAAGATCTCAGCTTTATCATCATTTGTATAGCGGTTAGCAGCGTCCATCATTCTTCGCAAAGGATGATTTTTTGCTAAATTTGATGTTGCCAATCGAATTCTAAATATATTTCTGCTACGAGTAGTGCAGCTTCCTGATGCCGGTACCAAAAATGTCAATCTCCTTAGTAATTCAGAATTATCAATACGGCCATTGATAATGTTGTGAAGTGTATGTGCGTCATTAATACATCTCCGTATGCCTAGTTCCTGAATGTTGAAACAACTCATTATCCAACTATAGTCACCTCTAACATGTCTATGTCCCATCTTAAACTTAATTGTTCTAAGAAATTTCTTCTGAACCTTTTCCAGTAATAAAGAGTCTACATTATAAATTGGACACCAAACAGAGGAGCAATACTCCAAATGTGACCGAACTAACGAACAATACAGAATTCTCAATGCTGATCTGACAAATCTTTGCAATTACGCCGAATGAAACCCCACATGTTTAAGGATTTATTAAAAACATAACCATAATGATTCTTAAATGTGAGACCCGAGTCAAATATCACACCCAAATCCTTTATCTCAAAAACACTAGTAACAGCATGACAGTTAATTTGATAGTTAAACTCAATACGAGATTTTAAATTAAGAAATGATATAACATAACATTTTTTAATATTCAAAGGGAGCCAATTGTTATCACACCATTCGCCAAGTGAATCTAGGTCTACCTGAAGTTGCACTGCATCTTGAACCGATCGTATATTTTTAAAAAGCTTTAGGTCATCAGCATATAGTAAGTAATTCGAATAATTAAAGCATTGAGTCACATCATTCACAAATAATAAAAAAAGGATAGGACCACAATGGGTGCCCTGCGGGACACCTGACGGAACATTAAAGAAGGAAGAAAAGCAATTCCCAATGCGAACTTGTTGCATTCTACCCAACAGAAAAGACGATAACCATTTAATCGATAGATCCTTAAAACCTAATCTTTGCAATTTCATAATAAGCAGTCTATGATTTACTCTGTCGAAAGCTTTGGCATAATCAGTATATACCGAATCAACTTGACATCTATCCGTGAAGGCCTCATTTAAGAACGATTGATATTCTAACAAATTTGAAAGCGTAGATCTATTAACACAGAATCCATGTTGTTTAAACGAAATAACCGAAGAGGAACTCCACTGTAACTGTTTGGATACTATACCGTCGAGTAATTTAGAAATTGCAGATTGATTACATACACCCCTATAGTTGTCAATTTTATTACGCTGACCGGATTTAAAAATTGGAATTACGAAACTTCTTTTCCATATTTCCGGGAAAATTCCTTCCCTCAATGAGGATTTAAATAAATTTAGCAAAGGTAACGAAAGAGTAAATTTGCAATTTTTTATAACTATGCTAGGTACACCATCAGGACCAGGATTGCAAGACGATTTCAAATCAGATATATGATCAAAAACATCGGTTAGTGTGATATTTAAACCTACATCATGAACCTGAGGTGACACCTCAAAATCACACACAAATTTTCTAAAGTCATCCTTAACATACACCGAAGCAAAATAATCTGCAAAGAGATTAGCTATATCTTCACCCTTTTTTGCCGATTGCTGTCCAAGTATCATTTCATCAGGAATACCATCATTCGCCTTCTTGTCCCGAACGAACTTCCAGAAAAATTTGGGATCACTTGAGATACTTAAATTTACCTTAACAATGTAATCAGCATACAGCTGTTGATTAAGCTCTTTGCATTGAGATCGCAGAGATTTGAAATAGAGATAGTCACCTAATTTGCCTGATTTTTTATATTTGTAATGCGCTTCACTCTTCCTTCGACATAGATCTTTTAGTTCCAAAGTAAACCACTTTGGGTAATTAGAAGGACTATATTTTACAACTTTATATGGAATATATCTCTCAAAACCATAAAATAGAATATTATAAAAAGTTGAAATATTCTCATCCAAGTCATGACTAATTAATAAGGAATCCCAATGAACTGAAGCAAAAAATTCATTTAACATATTATAATCACCATTAGTAAAGTCAAAAATACGAGATTCATAATATAAGATAGGAAGATCAACAGAAGATACAAACCACGATAACTGAGAATGGTGAAAACTTTCAGAAAATATAGGGTCTATTGCATGGCAAATATCTATATTCACTATATTAGAAAAAATAAGATCAAGATAAACACCTCTGGAATTTGGAATACTATTAACTTGTTGCATGTTCATAAATGCAGCAGTTAAACAAATTACCTCGATGTACTATTACTTAAAAACATTTTGACTCAACCAGAGAAAGACAAACATCAATATAAACGTAAGTATTTGAAGTAGAAATTTTATTTTTCAACTACTATTTTACTGCAATATAATTTTAAATCATCATTCATCAGTAAAAAGAGTAATGGATTTGATGAAATCTTTGGTGTCGTCAATAAACAGAAGAAGTAGAAAAGGCCTTGGGTTGCACTCTTGTGGTTCCAGATTCTGGATTCTGGATTCTTAATTTATGGGGGCTGACCGTGGCCAGCCGGCACTTAGGCCTCGCCTTTGGGCCCATTGTACCTTCCCCAAGTCCATATCAGGGTGTTTTCCCGCTCCTCTACTCGTCAAGCCACCCAACTGCTTGAATGTACTTGAGTAATGCAGAGGGTGGAAACTCCCTGATATTTGCCATACTAGGCCAGATGTCCCCTAGTATGGATTCCCTGTAGGAGGCTAGGGCTGGACACTCACGAAGAATGTGCTCAGCTGTTTCCTCTTCTTCATTGCATCCACGACAGATTGGGTCTGTTACCACCCCTATCGTATATAGATGTTTGTTAAACTGGTAATGTCCCGTAAGGAATCCTACCAGTTTACGCAGTTTGTCCCTTGAAAGTGAGAGATAAAATTTCGTCAACTTACGGTCTGGTGTCGCCATACAAGCTCTACTATGCCGACAGCTGCTCAACGTTGCCCATATCTGCTCATGGCGTCTATGGGTATATTGCTTTACGAGTTCGTTCGAGAGGGCGACCGAAGGCGTGATTGCCGGTTCGGGTCCCCAGAAGGGCATGCGCGCGGCTCGCTTCGCCATCTCATCTGCCCTCTCGTTTCCTTCGTTGCCACTGTGTCCTTTGATCCAACAAAGTTCCAGATGTTGGAATGTATACGAGTATATTAGACAAGTAATTTTTATACTTGTCCAAAAGGTATAAGGTTAATTGACCATCATAAAAGTAGTTGACCGCAAATAAATACCCCCTTTGTGTGGTTCGCACTAAGCTTACTGGTTGGCAATAAATCGTCTTCTAAACATTTCTTGCTCACATTTAACAGGGCCGGCTTTCAAAGCGAGTGGTTATTTCGGAACCCTCAGCGGCTGCAGGTAGTAAAGAAATAGTGGAGTGGTGGATTTTCATATTTAGTTTCATTATTTACGACCCTAAAACATTTTCTGTTGTAAACAACTTAACTTCGACACAATGGGATGATTTTATGATGGCCATATAACCTTATAGCTCTTGGTCCACTATATATTTACACATTGTTTTATGTCTGAAAGATATGAATGAAATAATGCAAGAAATGACTTGGAAAATCCGTTTACTTCAAGTTTCTTAAGAAAAATAAAGTGGTCAATTCGATTAAACGCCTTCTGGAAATCCACATAAATCAATTCTATTTGACTTTAATTGTCTATGACTTGATTGTCTTCCATAAATCAAGAAAGATTGATTTTTCTAAACATAAATTAAATAGTACATACACAATCCCTAAATAAAAAACCGGATTCTATCTACTCGAACGAATGGATATTTACTACGTTTTAGAACTTTTAAAATTTCGGCTTCATACAAATGATCAACAAATGTAGTAAATTCACTTTGAAAAATGCTGTAAGATGATGATCTTTGTATCGCATAATGCCAGATCTACGAGTATTGTAAAGTTCTTTCTCGTAGTTTTACACGATTCCAAAATTTGTTAGGGATTATCAACATAAACATCTTAATTAGTTAAAATGTGTCATTTCTGTTAAGGATTTAGGTAACGCCTGGCTAATGAACATAAACAGGAAAGGGGATATTATGAGCATTCCACGTTTAAAATGTTTTGTAGTTTCGTATACCAAAAAACAGAAACCTATTATCTTCAAGTACGTATACCATTGATACAGTTCTCCTAAATTGTGAACATATGACAGGAATTGTATCAATATCTTCTGGCATGTATGGTTTTATTTAGAGGAACTGTAATAATTTTTTCCAACATCTCTATCTTCTATAACTTATTATTCATTAGTCAGATTATCTCGACTTGATTACGGAGTATTAATCTGGTTTCTAATTTATGAAATTTATATTAAAAATATGGAATCCATTCATCAAAAGTTCCTGAAATTTTTGTCTTATCGGGTCTTTAGCAACTAAAACAAGTAGTAGTTCTTATGTGTGAATTATTTAATAATATATCCAAATCTTGTGATATACGTATGTCCCGGATTGAGTTCACAAGAGGAAAAAACTTTATTTTCTATTTTACAAAAAAATGACAAAGTAATAATATGAGTGTAATAGAAAATAAGTGAGATTTGCTACCATCTACAGCAGTATTGTATCTATTTAGAGTACGTACAGTTTCTTTCAAGCATCACATCTTTTTCCACGTTTCTGACTAACCAGCATGCCAAACAAAAAAAGGGGTTCATGTTTCACTAAAAGAAACGATCTCATGCGGTAGTACCCAGAATGCATGTTTACGGATTTTCCAGCTTTATCAAATTCATTTGGAATTATTCACGTAGACGATATTCATTTCTTACAGGTATCAGTCAAAAATGACGATCGTGGGGCTCTTCTGTCTTGTGCTCGATTTCGAATATTGCATGATTTTCGAGACAACAACTCGATTGATGCAAGCTGCGATTTCTCATTTTTTTAATAAATTTACATAGTTCTAGTGCATATGGGGCTTGTTGATAGCAACTAATTAAAACACATAATGTTATCTTAAACAAAAGAAATGGAAGCATATGTTTCAAATGGTTGCAGACATTTATGACATTTATCATTTCTTGTTTTTGAATAACCCACTTTTGTATAAAATTCTAGGGCAACATTCTAAGGTTTCCATTTGTTTGGAATTTCTTCCACATTAAGTATATAACTTTATATACATATGGAATTATGTATCCTGGGAATTACAACGAAAGTGAACTATAAAAAATAACTCATCTGGTGTTTTGAGAAAAACTCTATTTTCATGCTCATTATGCTTACACAAATTGTTGGAAATCTATCGTTTATTAACGAAACAATTATAAGTTTAAATATTTAAGTTGGAAACTTCAGTTTTAATTTGTTTTAAGAAATACGAATAGGATATTGAGGCTACCGCAATAATCCTTTCATCAAAGTCGGTATATGCTTTTTTGTGATGACTTTTATCCAAACTAAGCACCTACTAAAAAATGGATTTTTGAAAATGAAGGAATCTTCTGTACCTCTCGCTCAAAAAATTAAGGGGTTTGTCAGGGGAAAGGAACAATCATGACTTACTGTAATTTGTGTTCCCTTAAGTATTCAATTGAGCCTCTCTTATAAATTTTCTCTACATAAAATTCAAATGTATTGGTCAGGATGGGTGATTCAAATGTCTTGTATACAAAATATAACAACTTTAATAATGCTGATAAGAGAGCGACATAAATAAAAAATACATATAAATAAAACATCACAAATAAGAAATTATTTCGTCACAGATAACGTATAAAAGGAACAAATTTAACATTTATGAAAACTCAGACTTTAGCAAATCACCAGCAAGAAGCAGTTTATTGTATAAGGTAACAAAGCCATAGCGTTAAAAATATATTCCATGTAAATACGTTACGCATGAGACCTTTTTATGGCCCTAGTGCCACAATTAGAAAAGTTCCACTTCTTTTATAACTCATAGGAAAAGGTCCACCATATCTAAATTCTGCGTCTCCCTCACCAAGAGCGAACTTCATATTAATGTGAAACGAGGCCGTAACTCCATCAGCAAATGTTAAATCCATCGTAAAGGGGCACCTAGTAGCAAAATTATTTATTTCGAGCGTACGTTCTATACTACGTTTCGCAGGAATAGACACTCCTTTGAACTTTTCGCGAGGACCATTTCCTTCCATGAAGTCATGTTTATCCACATCCCTTACACTCACAGATTCTACAGGTGAAACTCGCAAATTCTGGATGATCAGTTGCGTTTCTCTGCCCCATTTTGTCCATGTTGACAGGTTGGAAAAGTCGAGGCAAGTAGCAAAAGTGAACAGGCTCAAGGCAAATAGGAGGGCTGATGGCAGATACTTCATGATGAACAAAAACCTGAAAAATAAAATATTAGGAGTAATTAATACATGTTATAAGTACGCGTTAACATCGTAAATACCTTTGATACCTTTGAACTGGAAAATGATGACAGTTGTCCAATCGGTTGGTTTATATTGCGTTTTGAGTGCGTGTTTCCCTCCAGAATAATATTTATGTAAATGCTTGTATTATTACCACGTGACCTCTACGTCATGCGTTAAAGCAAGCATAGTCTGAGAATGCGCAATGTGTTGGGAAAACACACAAAGATTGACCAAATTCGTGGTGGTTTGTCCTGGATATGGAGGTCAACGATCGAAAATTCTACAGACGTGGGTTTCTCAGGTAAAGATAGTGGTGGAGCTATTGGTATGTTCTTAATAAAACTATAAACCTAAAAGCAAAAGTTGTAAAAATAGAAACTCTAAACAAGTACCAATCCCATTTTCAGCAGTAAGCATATCCATTTTTTTTAATAAATTGGATACAGTAAATAAAAAAATGTAAGTATCATTATTTGCCTACAAAGTTTTACATTTAGAATTTCTAGAAATACAAAATTAATTTTTATCTGATGTACGAGTACTATTACAAAACTGCGAATAGCACGATTGTTAAAAGTACCAGATCGCGACATAAATACGCAACTGCCAACGCTTTTTTTCACGTTTTCCCAACATAAATTAAGAATTATTGTCCTTCGAATAAATTTGCGAATTATATACGAGGCTGTATTAAAGTTATTAAAATATAACTCGTAGATAAGAATTTCCGTTTTGGTAACCTTAACCTTAACTTTAAAAAACAGAGTAAAACAGAGTGCTAATTGTGCAATAAAACCTCACCATATTTACCTAATATGTAATGAGGAAAACGTGATATTCACCAAAATTGTGCGTAGACGACACTTTGGTACTCACTGCTGCCATTCAACTCTGCTGACTGATTTACCATCATACCCATAGGTCTCATCCCCAACTCCCAGGTCCGGCCTCCACAGGAATTGGGCCCACGAAGTGACTAGCTAAATGCAAACATTATCACCGCACCCATTTTAGTGTTACTGTGTTCACCCAGTCTCAATCTGTAGGTAAGCGTGTTGGTACTTAATGTCTTTTTGATGGTATTAATTAGGAGGTATGCGATGTAGTAATTTACTTTACTGCGTGCCATTAGAGAAAAAAATTGTCGACGGTTATTTCGACAGAACTTCCCTCGTTCCTGAAGTACAGTAGAACAAATCGAGCTTTTTCTAAAAATTATAAGATTCGATTTTGCGAATTTTATTTTTTATAATAACCCTTATAAGTCAAAATAAAGATATGTAGGTATGCTGCGTTAAAGTAGAGGTAAAGAAGCATGCTTCGCTTTTGTTTTAGGTGAGTTTCTTTTTTTACAAATAAATTTTATGATGAAGTCATCAACATTTTTGCAAGGACACGTATATCAGTTTTGATAGATGCAGTTTAATATTAATAACAGTATTCCCAAATTTTCGGGAAAATGGTAGTTTCGGAGATTACGTGTCTAATATAAATCGACACAGACGCCAGACAGACACCAGACAGGCAAACAGACAGATAGATAGACAAACGGAAACGGGAGATCACTTTTTCCGTGCTTTATGGGTCATGAAACGTCGAGAATACATGAAAATGGCAAGTATTGAATTAAATTTCACATAATTTGGAATTTAAGGTTGTTCCTGTTAGTTCCATAGCTTACGCTCAGGAAATAAAAAGAAATACAGACAGGAAGAAAGACCTGTTATAGAAGCCTTTTTTTTCTGGACGAAAGTATTCGTCAAATGGATGGTATTACTTTAAAGAACATAAATAATCCAAAAGGCAATATATTTGAATGTTAATAAAAACTGACAATTGGAACAAAATAACCATGACTTTAGTCATTTTGGAAACACATATAATCAAATTTATTTATTACATTATTGTAGATACTTATTTGAGGTACTGATCACATGTGATCTCTAAAGTACAAAAATTAGTCATAAGTGGTTTCTAATTTTATATCATCACTGAGAAGATGTAGAAACGTTCTCCTCGAAAAAAAGCGGTTAATCGTAGTACAGCAATAGTAAACTAAATTCTGTAAACAATTCATTCTGTTTGTGTAGTAACTTCGCCTTCAGGATTGACCACGAACACAGTAGTTGCTGGATTTTCTTCAATTCCCTTTAAGTAATTTACAATTTTTTTATGAGCTGTGTTCACCTTTTTAAATTGTTCAGCCATTTCAGGATCATCGCCGTGCCGACTAGGATGAACGTTCATGGCCGTATTCCAATACTGTCTCTTTGCATCTTTCAAATTAGCGTTCATTTTGAGATTTAGTTCTTTATAATATTCTCTCATTTCTTCCTTAGGGAGAATTTTCTCATACGCATCTTGCAAGGCCTGGAACTTTTTAGTAGCATCAGGATCAGTTTGATTTTTGTCAGGGTGAAGCTGTGTTGTCAAGGTCCTGTACTGTTTTTCGGCGTCCTCTACAGTAGCATCCATTTGAAGACCCAAAACTGTGTAATATTTTTTTTTATCATTTTCCTCAGAGCTTACCGCAGGAGTGTGAACTATTTCACTTGCAGTTATTTTTGGCTTTGCTAAAGCTTTTTTAAGAACCTTTTTTCCAAACTGGAAATTTGTTTTCATAACGTCGTAAAACCGATTAAAAATATCATCGGCAACCTGTGAGCAAATTGTTTCTATTAATGGATCAACAACGTTGTTATTTTCGCCCCCTTGCAATCTTCTTTCTAAATATGTGGTAAAATTTTGTTTTAAATAGATGATCATAACATTTCCTTTAGTGTAGTTATAGGCAAAGAGTAAACATTCCATGTAGATGGTATCAGCTTTTTTGATAAATCCAGTAATGAATCTTTCGAATACATCTTGAAGTTCATTTGTTTTTAGAAAATTTTCTACAACTTTTGTGATTTCTGCAGGTGGTGTTGTTCTAATTTTTTCAAGACAGTTAGCGTTACTTTCAGTTGCATTTATAAGATCTCTTTTAATTTTATTATAAATTTCTTCAAAAGCGAGATTAAACAGAGGCCGAATAACATATTTTTCCGTAATAATGCCTACAATACGTTTTCCTACTTTGCGAAAAACTTTTTTGGTAAACTCTCCTAACAACTTTGATCTTTTAAACCGTTTTAACATTCCAATTTTTTTCAAATGTAGCAACTCCTGTAACTTCTCAGTCCCGTTCAAACGATGAAACTTAGTTATATCAGTTTGTTTCCACATTTTTAGTTTCTTGAGCTGATCAACTTTGTCTAACTTGTTAAATTTGATGGTAAGAATCTTCGTATTCAAAAATTTTTCAAAATCATCTAACTTATTTGCAAGTTTTGAGAATACTCTTTTTAAGTAGGTACTCCTGCGCAAAAAATTTGAAGTTTTTCTTACAAATTTAAGAGCAGCTTTAATAACTTTTATGCAGTTAAAAATTTTAGAAACTCCAAATGTGATTATATCTATAGAATAAGATATAAATTTGTCTTTGATATATTCCATTAGATTAAATTCGTTGTCTTCGGAAAGAACAGCTATCACGAGTTCAATTATTCCATCGCAGATTAGTGTGGAGGCAATTGCTTGCATTATTGGGTATATTGGAAGAAACGCAATACCAACTGCTAGAGCTGCGAAACCTGCAACCAGCTGGCCCTGTGCTAAGCGAAGAGTTTCTTCTGGAACATCGCGATATTCTTTTAGATCATAAAAGACATCAATTCCCGATAAGTGGAGTTCTGTTAGTTCAAGACTTGTAATACTATTTCCTTGTGAATCTATTTCCTTGATTTTCTCAATAGTTGTGGCTATTTTTCCACCGATGGTGACACCCGCATATTCATTCATTTGTTTTAATAGGTTTTCTATGTTATCTTGGTGTAATTTTAGACAATGAAGTCTTGAGTAGATGTGTTCCAAAAAGTGATTATTTTTGTCTCGAACTACAATTTTTTGGAAATCAATGTTCTCAGTGCTAAGAAGTTGGTCAATGTGTGCTACTTCCTTCTCGATGCTGTCCTTTGCACGATTTAGTAGAACCTTAGCTTTAGTTTTGTAAAATTTTGTGCCGCCAAAATCAAGCAAAATAAATCTAAGCATGGCATTTTTAAGTTTTTCCCAAAAAACGTTATTATCAATAAGCGCAATTTCAAAAAGTTTTAAAGAAGCTCCTGGTAATTTATTGGATCCACCTAACTCAATCGCACGCGTTAAGTTTTTCGAGGCTTCATTTGTATCATCTGCTTGCAGAAAATTTTCAGCTAAAGCGATACTGTAGTACGGATTATGAGAAATTTCTCCTTCAATGATAGGTCGAGCTTCATTTTTAAAGTTTTCAAATTCCTCTTCTGGAGTTACGTTTTTGATATTGTCTGCTTTATAGTTTTTTTTGTCTAACCAGAAAGCCCAGCACTCTCTCAAATCCTGGAGCACAAACTGTTTCGCCCGTCCTTTATTCTCTTTATTCCATTCTCGTTGAAACTCAGAAAACCGGGCAAAAATTTTGTCTTTGAAGATGATTTCTTTAAGAAGAACATTATCCACTTGTTGCAACCTTTCTCTTTCTAAACGATCTCTCTCCGTTTTAATTTGAGTAAAGTCAGGTTTTTCTTCGCTTATTGCAAGCTCATCAACCTCACTTTGTCTGATGATCAGCCTCGCGGTTCCTTCATTGCCTTGCCGAGATGTTCTTCCGAAAGCTTGTTCTTCCACTCTGAGATTGTACGGAAGAAAGCCTACGCAAACGTGAAGACCACCGTTGTTTTCCAAACAAGCGTCCGTTTTAAAATTGGTACCTCTTCCTGCGATATTCGTAGCGAGGATTACGTCGCCAATTTTTACCTTCTTTTTCGCTTCTTGAGCGTTGTCTTCATTCAAAAATTTTTTGATTTTCAGATCTTCTTCAAAAATTTGTAGAGTGCCTTCAACCGCGAGAAGATCTTCTACGGTTTCACAAATGACTAAAACGGCTCTTCCTTCGTCAATATTCTCTAAAATCTCTAGAACAATGTAATTTGACCATTCGTCATCATCAACGACTATTCCCGGAAGCTCTTGGAAAATTTTTTTCGTGTAAGGAGAAATTTTGGCATAGTTCAAATTGTAAATATCTGAGAGCAGATTCTGTTCGGCCGAGGAACCTAGAGTGCCTGTCATTCCAAAAATATTTTCATCTTTATATTTTTTGATGTAACCAATATTCGATATGTAACTGCTAGTGAGACTTTCGAAAGTAAGACGCAAGTTATGTTTGAGCTGGACGAATTGATGTAAACCGTTTGACCAAACTGTGTTCCTCATTGTTACCCCGGTATTCATGTAGTCAACCGGCGTAATAATATCTTCGCCGTCGTCACAAACTATTCGATATTGTCTGTGTTCGTGACAGTTGTACTTAGCATGGAGGGCATTCTTGATCCAAACGTCCAATTTTCGTGTAACGTAATCTTTTAAATGATTTGGAGTCAAAGAAATTTCGGTCAGATTTTCTTTGATTTTCATCTTGATAATTTTTCTTTCAGATTTGTTTATCTCTTGAAAAAACTTTTCAAAATGTTGCTTTGCTTCATCCGCGTCCGAATAAGTTTGGAGCAATTCTTTAGCTTTAGTTTCAGTTTCTTTAACAAAATTTTCTTCCGCGTTTTGTAGCTCTTGCCAAATTTTGATGTAGATGTATCTCAAGCTTTCCATTCCAGGATAAGGCGTGGCAAGTTTAGCAATATGGCCCCCATTGTCAATCAACATGCTGTCAACTTCATCCAAAATTACCTGTCCAAACTTCCTGTTACTTCTAATATTATGCCCTTCGAAAGTATCTCGTAGATAATCAAATTGAAAATTACTGATAGTACCATAAAGAACGTCAGCTTCGTAACATATCTTATCGTCAAGAGGATTATTAGTGGCTACTGTTATATTAAAAATTGAATAAAAGTTTTGACACTCTTCTTTATCTTTTGTTGCTAGAACTGAATTGCTGGTAATAACATCAACGGTGTAACCTTGAAGTACTCTGATAACTGCTAACAGTGAGACTATCAAAGTTTTACCTTCACCAGTTTGAATTTGACAAAGTCGACCATTATCCTTAGAATCCAAGAAAATTAAAACTGTTAGTATTTGGGGAATCCTGAATCGCCAGTTCGGTGTCGTTAAATTAAATACTCTATCCATTATCGCTATAGTTTCACAAATCTCATCATCATCGCTTCCCAAGTAACCTCTTTTATCAACTGCCCATTTTTTTATACTTCTTAAATCAGTAGCCATCCAACTGTTGTATTTTGCTTTAACCAAGTTATATTTACGTTTTAGTTTTAGAAGTGCCTCTTGTGGAACGTCCGATCCATCCTTTCCTAGATTAAGTTCCTGAAGCAAATCCTCTAAAGATGTTTCTGTTCTTGTGTTACTTAAACGTGTACAGTCACCTTCACCAGCTTTTTTCTTTTGTGTTCCAGTCTTTTTCTCGATTGCGTCAATATCTTCTACGGGAAGTTTCTTTTTCTTCTTTTCCATGGGTTTCTCTTCTCTCTTACTTTTAAGTCTATACAGTTTTTCTAACTTGTCGTAATCGATATCTAGAATTCTACAAATGCTGTGAAGAAGAGTATAAAACTGTTCGTTGACAGTGAGACTGCCTAGGATTGTGAAAACATCATTCATTCTCTGCATTTCCCTAGGAAATTTTTTCTCAATTTTTGCTTCATAGTCTTCAGTTGGTGTACCTTCTTTTTTCTTCATGATTTTTTTACATTCTTTCTCAAACTGTTTGATTTTATCAATGTTCAAATTAGTATTCCTCACCCGTGAAATTTTCTCGTAATCTATTTTCTCCTTACCAATTTCTTCTTTTAAAACATTGTTGTATTCCATCATCTCGAGGCTCAGATCTAGAGGTAAATTATCGACGAACGTTTTGAAATCTCGTTTAAATTCATCATTTTTTGATAACCTCGTTGTCAATTGAACGACTTCATTCAGTCTGTAATCATCCAAGTCTCTCGAATGTGAAAACTCCATCTCCTTAAATTTCTTCACAAAATTATCTGGGTCTTGTTTAAACGATCCTAACACTATTTCCAAATTTCGCACAGTCAGTGGGCCGTAGCTACTTTCTTCGTCTTCATGTTGGTCTTGTTTCGTCTGCGAAATAAACTCCACTTGTTCAAAGATTTGTTTGATTTTATTTTCAAGCTTATAAGAGACCAAAACTCCGCAAGGATCTTTATACAAAATTATTGTTTTGCTTTCTTCTTGCACTAGGCAAAATAGAACCCAACGATTTTCCTCTTTAGCAAAAACTACGAAGATGGGCTGGTGTGTCTGAAGTTCGATATTGTCAAAACGATTGTCCAGATCCTGGATTTTTTCTGCTAACTTGAATTGTCGATCTAAGTCGAAGTTGTATTTTTCGAAAAGTTTGTTTGCACATTTTGTGATGTCGTCTTTGTCGAAGGGTTCTCCGGACAGGAGTTTATGGAGAGTGGTTTCATCCATCTCCAGGCTTATAGTTGGAGGTGGTTTGGCGGCAATTTCGATTTCCTGGTGGTTGTTTCGTCGTTTTGCGATTTCGAAGCGGCGCATCTTGTATGGATTAATCTAACTGTAAAGAAAAATGGTTTTACTATTTTTTTAAAGGGTAAAATAACTTTTTTTAAATTAATTATTTAATTTTTTTAATAATGGGAAATTATAATGATTTTTCAGGGGTCGGAAAATTTTATTTTTTATTGACACAATTGGTTTTTCAGTTTGAAAACATTATTTTATTGTTTGCATAATTAAAATTTAATGTAAGTAATAAAAAATGTAGTGACAACAAGAAAAAATATTTAACATCCAAGAGGATGATTTTTCCAGATATTTAGAACGGCATATTTTCATCAAGTGTGGATTGTTTAAAAAATATTTGCAGGAGTTTATCACCAGTACTGTATAAAAACAATTTAAAAAAATACTCGAAGTTTATATCGACAGAACTTCCCTTGCCTCTGAAGTACAGTTCAACAAATCCTTGAAAAATTATTAAATGTGATCTTGCAATTCTTACCATGTGGCATTAGTACAAGTTATAAGATTTAAAAGAAGAAGACTTTCCCAGAAGAATACAATTTTGCAATTTTATGCAACATCAAATAGAGTTGGACAACAATTTTTTATTCAAAGTTTTGTGCAGCGATGAAGCAAGATTTGGCAATAACGGGATTGTTAATCGGCACAACTGTCACTATTACTCCCAAAATAACCCACACTGGATCAGAACAGCTCATTTTTAAAATGTTTATTCCATAAATGTATGGGCTGGTATTATTGCAGATTACGTAATTGGCCCATACTTCTTCGAATGCAACTTAACGCGACACAGTTATCAACAATTTGTGGAAAATGATTTTCCGGGGTTATTAGAAAATGTTCCTCTCAACCTTCGACAAGAGCTGTGGTTTCAATAGGCCTGGCACCACCTCATTATCACAGAGTAGTTAGGGACTATCTTGATGAGAAGCTTGCAAATAAGTGGATTGGCAGAGGCAGTGTGAATGCATGGCCCCCTCGTAGTTCCGACTTAACACCTTTAGATTTCTTCCTCTGGGGGGTTGTAAAAGAACAAGTTTACGAAAGTCCTATTCGTAATTGTGAAGATTTGAAAACCAGAATTAGCAATGCATGTGCTGCAATAACTCCTGAAATACTTGCCCGCGTCAGGTTGTCTTGCTTAAATCGCATCGAAATGTGTGTTGCGCAGGAAGGAAATCGTAATGACGTAACAGAATCGGTGGATTTCTTTTGTTAATTTTTTTTTAATTTGAAGGAAATTCGTCATCTGAAGCATATGAAGTGACATCACTTTCAACACATCATCGTATCATGTACATCTGCGTATATATACATATATATGACACCACTCCGTTGGTAAAGAACCAAATGTAGAAATCAATAAAGTATCTAGATTTTTTTTATTACAACTAAAGAATTAAACAAAATTATAAACGCAGTGCAGTTTTCTTGTGGACAAAACGTCTAAAAACTAGGAGTGCTACTTACATAGAATTAGAATACGGCTAGGGAATAACCAGTCGAGTCTACTATACCACTTGCTTCTTATGTTTGGAACTAAAATTAAAAGATATATTATGGTCTGATCATCTTTATAGATGCAACAATAAAGACAAATTCTGTGTCCTTTTTTTTTAGAACGTCGACTGTTTAAGTAAACACTATTAGCATTTTGATCAGTTGTATTTGGCTTATCTGGTACATTTGAAGGTAAATACGTAAATTTACTAAATTAATATTGCACCCACTGTTACTTTTATTATTATGAATATTTAAAAAACGAAGTAAATTTAACAACATTCTAAACTTATTTATAGCATTTCCAGTTTTTATTGTATTTTTTTTATTGAAAATTTAGGTACGTTTTTCACAGTACATGTTAATATGAAAGAGTAGAGCTGTGAAACTGAAATGTTGCAAATCATTTAAGGTTAGTTATCACGTCTTAATTTTGAATTTATTTATTCTTTCCCTCCAACATCTGGATGCACTCTTCCCAAAATTTTGAAATGTCACAACTGAATGCTTCTATTTATGTAAGTTGCTAATTTGAGAAACGCCCCGACAAAAAAAAGAAACAGCTGTCCGCTCTCGCAAGTCATTAATAAATTTTTGCAAAATATGCAGAAAATATTTTTTATATAAAATTGGATATTTGTATTTGTATGTTTTTAAACGTATTTACTTGGAAAGTGTTAATATTTGCAGGTTTTATAAACAAAGTTAAGAAGTGGTAAAATTGATAACGCGAATATACCGGAAACACTAGGACCCCAAAGAAAAAAATTGGATCGAAAGTAGTTTGTGAAAAACGTAAATACCGACAAATTTAACACACAATAAATTCGTATTAAAGGCTTTAGTTTAGATTGTGGCAAAAAAAAAAAAAATAAATAAAAACACTGATCCTTGCGCTCCCGGGATTTAATATTACAATGTCGAGTCCATCGTGCGATCATATCCTTCTATTTATCTCCGACTATCATTATCTTATTTATTATGTGCAATAAAATATTGACGCGCGCGGGATTAATTTCGATAGACAAAATAACTATTTTAAGAGTTTCAAAACTTTGTAAGAACGAGTAGAAAAATTGTAAAATCGAAAAACAATACAAACGTCAAAATTGTAAAGTCGAAAAACTGTAACATTTGAAGTTCGAAAAATGGAAAAATTGAGTATCGAGAAACTGAAAAATTACGAATCGAAAAATTGAAAAATCGAACAAGTAAAAAAGCTTTAAAATCGAATAAACCGAAAACTAGAATAGTGAATTTTAAAAATTATTATTACATATTGCATATTTAAAACGAAAACTAGCAAAATTGTAATTAAATTTTTCTATTTTTTGTTTCTTTAATTTTTGTAGTTCCTGATTTTTCCATTTTCCAGATTTTTTATTTTTATTTTCTCGATTTTTATCTTTAGTTCTTCGTATTATTTATCATTTCCTTTATTATTCCTCCGATTTTTCAATTTTCAAATTTTTTAGTTTTTGGTTTTCCAGTTATCCGATTTTCCAATTTCTTTAATTTTTAATATTTCGATTTTAAAATACGTATGTATTACGACTTTGCACTTTTTCGATTTTTAAGTTTCTCAATTTTCAACCTTTCCATTTTTGAATTTTTGGTTTCTTCAATTTTTCCAAGTTTTCGTTTTATGCTTTTTCGTTTTTACAGTTGTGGTTTCTCGATTTTAGAATTTTGTAATTTTTCCATTTTTTTTAATCGAAAAGTTGAAAAATCGAAAAATTGAAAGTCGGAAAACCAAAAAATCGGAAAAAATTGAAAAACTGAATAGGAAAAGTGGAAAATCGAAAAATTGTAAAACGAAGAACCGAAGAATTAAAACATCAAAAAACTAAAAATTCCCCGATTTGAAAATCGAAAAATTGAAAAATTAAATATCGAAAATTTTTTGATTTTAAATTGTTCAAAATTTTTCATTTTTCAAATTTTTGATTATTCAGTTTAATTATTTTACAATTTTCTATCTTTACAAGCAACCAAATTTCATTGTTTCGATTTTATAATTTTTGATCTTCAACATTTCAAAATTTTGATTTCCAATTTTCAAAATTTTTGAGTTTCATAATTTTGCTTAGATAAGAGTGGTTTTGGCAAACAGCATAGCCTGTAAGAAAATAAAGGGTGGGTGGGCGGGGCTAGTTCTTGCTAAGATAAGCCTAAATTTGGCAAATCACATACCTTCCAAGAGAAGAGAGAGTGGGTGGGCGGGGCTAGTTCTTACTAAGATAAGACTGATTTTGGCAAATGATCCACTCTCTAAGAAAATTAAGGGTAGAAGGTATACTATTTGGCAAAATCAGTCTTATTTTGGCAAGTATTAGTAGTAATAAAATGTAAAAAAGGGCGACAAAAAGTCACAAAGTGAATTTGGAAGAAAAAGACAAAGAATAACGCAATAAAAAGAAGGCAAAAAAATGCAACATAAGTGTCAAAAAAAAACAAAAAACCCCAAAAGAAAAGTTGCCAATAAAATGTCAAAAACAGGGCGAAAAGTAGCAAAATGCAACAAAAACGTAACGAAAAAAGACCATTAGAAATATATTAAAAAAAAGGCGAAAGAAACACGGCCCAAAAGTACAAAAATAAAACCGGAGAGAAGCTACAAAGAAAGGCAATAAAAATGGAGCAAGGCAACAAAAAGACGAAGAACGACTGAAGGAAAGAAAAAGGCAACAAAATGCGCCAAAATAAAATGTAAAAAAAAAACGACTAAAAGGTAGTAAAAAACTAAGCAATTATAAAAAACGACTAAAATATTACAAAAAAAACTGTTTCAGATATGGAGGCAATAAAATGTCAAAAAAGGCGACAAAAAAGAAAACATGAAAGAAAAAAGTCGATTAAAAACTAAAGCAAAGAAAAGAAGACGAACAAAATGCGATAAGTGTCAAAAAAAAGGGGAAAAACGAAAAAAAAAGCCAATAAAAGTGAGAAAAATACAAAAAAAACAATAAAAACGAAGAAGCAAAGAAACGAAAAAAATGGATAACCCAAACAAAGAAAAATGTAGCAATAAAATGCGCCAAAAAAATGTCTTAAAAGAAATGGCACAAAAAAAGTGGGCAACAAAATGTTAAAAATGCGATAAAAAGTGATAAAACAACTATAACTTATTAAGGCACTATTAAACATTATTATAAAAAAAAGCGAAAAAAAAAACAGAAAATAAATAAATTTCACAACACATGTTAATTTTTTATTAAGATCTAAAGAAGCGTTAAAAGAGATTGAAAATTTGCATTTCCGTTCTAGATGAATGAGCCTAGAAAGTGTACCATATTTTTTTTTTGTAGATACATATTGCAGATATTACAATTTAAACGTTTGGCCCCATATGAACAGTTTATTTTGCTTTATGCACAAACTTTTAAAAATAAATGCTTTTATTGCCAAAAATTTAACGAGATATGCAGATCCTTTAAGTCGAAACTAAAAGCAGGCGCACTGAAACAGGTATGAGATTAAAAAATAAACAAATTGTAGGAGAAATAATGTTCTTAAAAAATTAAATAGATAAAAGAAGATGTATTATGTAAAAGAACTGATGAAGTAGAAAAATTCTCTTGTGTCCAAGAATTATTATTTAAAGAATGTGTGAAGCTCAAAATTTTGAAACGCAATTTTTGCAATTTAATAACATTAGAAATAATTTAGTTAATAAATAGTTAGTAATACTAGTAATTTAATTGAAATCTAATCTAATGCGTATATGAAGAGTATGAATTACGAGTATAATTATAATAAACAATTGTTAGTGAAAGAAAATGTTTAATAAATAAATAATGCTTTTTATCGGATAAACGCTATTATTATACAAAGAGATTAATTATCACTAATTTTGCTGGTGACAGAAACTTTCCCTAGGCATTTTTATTATACGTAGCAAGTAAAATGTTACTTTAAGTTTTTAATATTTTGTTTCTTGAGTTTTTTCATTACCGGTCACAGTGTTTAATTCAATGAATATTAATATTTAGAAATAGTGTTTACGTAAGCCGTCTTTTATTTTCATCTGTACATATTTTCTCAGTATCACCTCAGTAATTACTTGTTAGCTTATTAAAATCTTTATAAAAAATTCTAAAATATAATTATCACATAGCAATAGCAGTGTCTTTTTTTTACATAGATCACTTAGTATATGTTATGACTGCAACTTATTCTTTTTTTTCTTAAATAATTTCTATATGTAACGTTGGAAATTTTTGGGATTTTTTCACTTGTTTAATAGACTCATCAATATACCAAATCGAAAGAAAAACAATGAAAAACAGAGTGAGATACATTAATAAAATCTAGGATGTTCTATTTGAAAAAACTAAAGCATGTTTTTTAATATTTAAAATTTTTTTTCTAAATTACTCTGTATATTAAAAATTGATTTTACTGGTACCTCAACAAAGCAATCTGACAAAATATTTCTACAGCTTTGGATAGTTAAAAAAAAATAAAATTTGTCAATGTTACATCGAAATTTCAATAATATGGTTGTAAAGCCTAAGAACAAGATAATTAGGACCATGTAAAAATACAGTGCTTTATAAAAAGTTTTATGTTGCGTCTCAAGAATACAGCACCCTGTATAAATGATATAATTGTAGTTTGTGCTGCTTAAAGAACAGAGTAATTTTGTTCTAGCTTTTATTTCTATTTCCATATTTTAAGCTTTAAGCTTTAAAAATTATTGAGATGTCGAGAAAACCGTGCTTATTGACTAACTTTGTATGAAAAAAGTTTTGGTAATTATATTTACTAAGCTACAGGTATTTGATTATACATCATACAATAATTCAGTTCAAAAAGATAGTTTTCAAATATTTACGTAATCTATAGTGAAAATCGTAATTAAGAGCTGCTGTTAAATACTACATTGAAATTTAATTTGTAATACAATTGACTTTTTAGCAGTGTAATAAAATAAAATTACCTGTTTAAACTTAAAAATTTATTCATTTAGACATAAAAACCGCTGTTAAAAAAATAAGATATGGAATTTATTTTTTGCATACCTTTGATTAGACAACAATCACACACTTCAACCTATTTTTTTTTTCAAGACAGAAACACTTCTTCGTATGTGCATACACAGTGATTTAATTTTATCTAAATCAAGAAATAATATATAGTATTTAAATAATAACAACAAAACTTTACAAAACGCCACTAAAAACAACAACACTTGTTTCAAACCACCTATCAACAAACTCTGTTTTTAACACAACATTCATCGTGAAGAAAACAAATCAAAAACAGGAAACCACAAATGATAAGAAAATGTATATACAGTACGATTTTAATAACAACAACAAACAGTTTTACAGTGCGTGTACTAAAAAAATCTTCGTAACCAGCTCATATTTACTTTTTATAAAAATGGGTAAAAAAATGAGCAAGGAAACCTACTTTGAACTAATCAACAACACCAGCCGAGATATCACCGGAACTTCCATTTCTCAAGTGGAGGACCATGACTGGATTGGCGATTTTCGTCCAGATAAAAATCTGCAAGGTAGACAGGTGTTGCGAAGAGGCGGTTCCATTCGAGAACGACAGCAGTTATGTGGATATGCAGCCCACTGTCCATTTACCATGATGCTGGAATTTTCCGATGGTACAAAAGATGGTTTTCGAGTCCATCAGATGTATGCCGTTTCGAACTGTTGCGATCAGGTTTTTCACCACTTCAAGCAGTCCCATGATATCGACTACAAGAGGGTTGGTGATAATACGTTGCGTGTTACCATTGAGAATACACAAGATCAGCTGGTGGACGAAAAAGCGGAGCAAGTGAATACAGTTGGAGAAGAGGCCATGAGGAGGAGGATGTATGAGTTGGCGGTTCGAAAATTTAAGGCCGCAAAGACTTTAGCGAAGGAGAAGTCGACGATTAATAAGATAGAAACGAATCTCAAACGAGCAGAAAAAGTTAATCAAGCGAGTAAGCTGAATGAGGAAGGAAAGGAGTTGATGAGACAAGGACATTATGAGAGTGCTATTAGAAAGTTTGATGCAGCGTTAAAAGTGGCTGACAGATTGATTAGTGAAGACATTGTAAGTAACAGAAAAAAGGCTGTGAATGCTAGAGCGGAAAAAATAAACAATGAAGGAGAAGAAGCAATGCGTCGAAAATCTTATAATGATGCAATGGAAAAATTTGATGAAGCTTTGACAATAGCGGACGAGCCATCGACACGTACGAAGATTATGGAAAATAAGAATGCTCTCAGAGTTATTTTATATAGGCAAAAGCAGAACGAAAGGGCTGTTGAAGCCAACAGAGCCGGTGAGGAAGCGTTCGAAAAAGGTGAATACGAAACCGCCATCCAAAAATTTAAACAAGCTTATCGACTATCAAACGAAATGTCTACTGTGGATCTCGCCAAAACCAACTTAGTTAAAGCTACAAATATCCACAAGGCGCAACAAAAAAATGAAGAAGCGAATCAATTATTAAAAGAAAAAGAATACGAAACTGCTTTAAAAAAAATTAATGAGGCCTTGGAACTGGCAGAAGGACACTCACTCGTCTCAACCATCGAAAATAATAAGCTGCGGGCCTTGAAGCTGTACGGAAAAGCTTCGTATAACGAAGCATGGAATTTGGAAAACAACGAAGAAGATGATATGTCTAAAGAAGCTGAAGAACGTTTTAAGAAAGCAGAAAATATCTTCAAATTAACAAATTCAGAAGATGATCTACGACTTGTCAAACTTAAAATGGCAGGAAATCGACTATTTAATAGAGGCGTTATTTTAGAACACGATGCTACAAATTTGCATCAAAAAGCAAAAAGAACTCACATGGTTGATGATTATGTGTCTGCTCAGCGGAAGTATGAAGAAACTTTGAAACAGTATGAAAAAGCGAAACAGAAATTTAGAGAAGGGGCTTCGAATGATGAAATGTTTTCAAGTAATGTTAATTACGTGGGGAGGCAAATTGATGCAGTGAGAAGAATTGTTCAGGAAATAGAAGAAGAAAAGTTAAGTGGACTGGTTCGGGAGGTCATGTTTAACAGAAAAAAGAGTGGTAGAGAAGATGTTGTTGATAACACTTCAACAGAGGTCAATCTTGTAGCTGACGGATCATAAAAGAACATGATTGTCGATTGATTTAAAATGTATTTAACCATGTATGACGTCGGACTGTAGTTTTTTATTAAATTAAATAAGAGTTGTGTTATAATATAGGTAATTTAAAAATAAATTACATAAACACACAAATGTACGGCTTGTTCTACCAACAAATTACTTTTACTGACTTTAAACGGTAATTTATGAAATTTTTATAGATATACCCATTGAGTTCCATTTGAAGAATAAAAATTTGAAAGATGTTTTCACTTTTTATTTTATTATAACGATTCAAATGGCTCTAATTAGTATACTACTATACTACTTATATTTTAATATAAAACAGATTAAAATATATAAGGTCGCTAGCAAGTATGGAAACGATTAAATATCTTGAGAACCAATTGTACAAATCAATTGAAATTAGGTGTCATGACCCCTAGAGTATGAAAAAATAGGACTCCCATTTCCATCTGCCTGTTCGGCTGTATGTCTGTCCGCCGTCTGTGTCGATTTTTGTTGGATAGATAATCTCCGACACTATTGGACCGATTGTTGTCAAATTTTATATACATATATATTATGATCCGCGTTGAGTTTTTACCCGAGACATTAAGATTTTTGGAAAGAAAAGCAAAATTGTAACTGAAAAGACGAATGCTCTGAAATCTTGCGGACGTTTTAAAGTTATCGTAAGTATGGCAAATTTTGGATCAAAATATATCTCCTTAGTCTTTCAAAAAGTTGATGACCTCATCTCAGAATTGTGTCGATATAAATCCTATCTAAAATGTGCAAAATACGACGATGATAAGGCTAAACTTGTGATTTATAATTGAATTTTTTTTTGAGAATTGCTTGCTGACTCAATATGATTAATACACCTTGCAGAAAAGTTGATGACGTCATCATAAAATTTTGTAATGGGAACACTCGCCTAGAACATATACAGAGCCTGCGTCTTTACCTGTATTTTAATAGCCTGCATACATCTTTATTTTAACTTATAAGCTGGTAGTGATTGTAATAAAAAAGTAAAAGTCGCTAAATTAAATTTTTCAGAGAGGCTGCATTTGTTCGACAAGCGAGAGAAGCTGTCTAGATAATTTTGGACCACTTTTTTTATATTTGATTACACAGGGTGGGTCAAAAAAATTAATGAATAAGTCAATTTATTTTATTGATTAATTCAGGGACTGCAAAATCGAATGCTTTGAAATTTTTTAGCAAGGTAAATTTTTAATCAAAATATGTCTGTTTATTTCTTCAAAAAAAAAAGATGTTATCTTAAAATTTTGCCGAATAAATGTTACCGAAATGTGTAAAATATGAGACTATATACTTGTGATTCATCATTACATTCATATCTTTTAGAATTGCCATTGTGACTCAAAAAAATTAAGGTAAGACAAGAGCGTTAGTTCTACGTCGGACATCAAAATTTGCCTTGTTGAAGGCTAAGAATATTATGTTTGTATTGATGAGGCTGATACGTGTTTAAACTCCATATTAATTTTAATAATAATGAAAAAACTTTCAGAGTTTAAATAATATATTTGTAGTCACTGCTACACGTGTTTCGGTACACAGTACCGTCTTCAGGCAGAAGAGAAACTGGGGTTTTACAGAGCTATTCCTGAATTTATACCTGATTTAACAATGGTGTTTTTAAAATTTATGTTAAGTAAGGGAGATTTGTTTATTTCGGTTTGGTCGTTCATTAGTGTATTTAATTTATTGTACCTATTTATTTCCAGACATTCTAACGCGTTTAATTTTGCTCCTTTATTTTCTATGTGTAAAATTTTGAATTCGTCGTTGAAATTATGCTGTTCTTGGATAAGGTGGTTCGCGTACGTAGAATTTGATTTTTTGTTGACAAATGCTGATCATCGTGGTATCATATACTCAAGCGCCTTGTAAAAAACTAGCAAAAACACTAATACCCATCCTCAAAGATAATTTAAAGTTTAATTCTAAATTTTCAGTTAAAAATTCACAAGAATTAATAAACAAGATCTCGTCTATTACTCTACCATCTACCTGTAAACTAGTTTCGTTCGACGTGACTAATCTATTCACCAATATTCCACCGGCAGAAGTAATTAACATAATTGAGGAAGACCTTTTTTCCAAAAACACTAACCCGGTTATAATGAACGAAATTCTTTCATTACTTGATACCTGCTTATCACAAAATTACTTTCAGTTTGGTGGTAAATACTTCAGACAAAGAGATGGCCTAGCCATGGGTAACCCTCTGAGCCCTCTGCTGTCCGAGATATTTATGGCCAGATTAGAAACCTCTATTTCACAACATAAATTATTTAAACATTGTATTTACTGGATTAGATATGTGGATGATATTTTAGTGTGTTTTAACGGTACAAGTAGGCAATTAGATATGCTACATAATTACATAAATTCGTTACATAGAAAAATAAAATTCACAATAGAAATAGAAAGCAATAAAACTATCAATTTTCTGGACCTTCAAATCAGCCACCACAAGAGTTACCATGAATTTAATATCTACCATAAACCTACTCATACAGATACTACTATTCATAGAACGTCTTTACATCCTTGGAGTCACAAATTAGCCGCATATCAATCAATGTTACACAGATTGTTGACTGTCCCCTTATCTGAAAATAACTTTGAGGTCGAACTTAAGAGAATAAAAATAATAGCTAAAAACAATGGTTATTCGGACGAGATCATAGATAATATGTTAAAAAAGAAAATTAAAAAAATCACATCAGCATTAATATATCCTTTAATTAAAGAAACCAATCAATATAACATTTTAACTCATTTTGGAAAACTTTCTATTAAAACTGCAAAAATACTGCAAAATGCAGGCTATAAAATTTCCTTCCGTACCAACAATTCTTTACATAAATTAATAAACAATAGTAAAGACAAGTCACCTAAGAAATCGAATTCTGGAGTTTACATGCTAAGTTGTGGTGACTGCCCCTTAGTATACATCGGACAAACAGGGAGAAAATTTGAGGAAAGGATAAAAGAACACAAATCAGCATTTGTCAACAAAAAATCAAATTCTACGTACGCGAACCACCTTATCCAAGAACAGCATAATTTCAACGACGAATTCAAAATTTTACACATAGAAAATAAAGGAGCAAAATTAAACGCGTTAGAATGTCTGGAAATAAATAGGTACAATAAATTAAATACACTAATGAACGACCAAACCGAAATAAACAAATCTCCCTTACTTAACATAAATTTTAAAAACACCATTGTTAAATCAGGTATAAATTCAGGAATAGCTCTGTAAAACCCCAGTTTCTCTTCTGCCTGAAGACGGTACTGTGTACCGAAACACGTGTAGCAGTGACTACAAATATATTATTTAAACTCTGAAAGTTTTTTCATTATTATTAAAAAAAAAAAAAAAACTAAGAATATTAGTCGGAAAATATGTATATTAATTAGGTATGTGTTTTTAAATGTATAATTCTGAATCAAGTAATGTTGATTTTATTGTTTTTTATTTTTTTCAATGCGAAGAAATTACAATACCAATAACGGTTTTTAATAAACTTGTACACTCTGTGGTTACAAGGTTACTTAAAATTAAAAGTGTTTGATTTTAGTCAAAGTTTCCCATTTTAGACATTAATGGCAGTTTTTTTTAAGCTGGATCGGGTGATTTTTTAAATTTCTAAGCTAGTCACCTAAGAATATTACAAGAGTGATGATCAGAAATTTAAAAAATCACACGGTAGAATCGGTAGAATACGCTTACCGTTTGTTGGTCGCCTGTCTGTTGACAGATAACGTGCAGATAACAAATAACCTTCTGAACTACCGGAATAATTAGTGTGGAAGTTTAAAATTAGTGTGGAAGTTTAAATGTAACTTTATTAATGAAGTAAAAAATTGTTTCTTTTTTTTTAATAATTCTCATGCAATGTATCTATTGTTCACAGAAATAAATTTGTAAAAAAATAAATAAATAAAAAATTGTTTTAGAAGCGTTTGCGTAGGTTGCCTCGAAAATTACAATGCGTGGAAATATATTTAACTGATTTTATTATAATGAAGCCTCAGAGTTCTCTTAAAAAAATTTCGTCAAAACGCAAGCTCTTTATCGTTTCTCCCAGAACACAGTACGTTTGAAAGTAGCCTGTTTGAGCATGTTTGTCGAAAATTTCTAAATATTTTTTAAATTTGGTCGCCAAAAAAGTACACACATTTTTTTATTTTACAGTATAATCGGGTTTGTATCTTTGTTTCCTTGTCATACAGAGTAGGGTGAATTTCTGCCACAATTAAAGTTTATTTGAAAACAGAACACACACTAATTTATCACAGTTAGTAGGTAAAAACAACAACATATTGATTTTCAACTATCTGTCACCATTAATATTTTTATAACTTGACCTTCGCTTTGCAAAACTAAACTAGTAAACAATAAACCGCATACAAATGATATCATGATTTAAATATATATAGAACGACTGGAACAACCATGCAACAGTAAGTGCATCCTGAATCACAACTTCGCTCAAAATGGGCAAAGAAATTAGCAAAGAATCTTACTTCGAGCTAGTTAATAGCACGAATCGAGATATTATCAACACTTCTATTTCTGAAGTAGATAATTACGACTGGGATGGAAATTATCGCCCAGATCACAACCTGGTTCATCGTAAAGTCTGGCGAAAAGGAGGCTCAATTCGAGAACTCGAAACAGTGAATGCAAGAGCCAGCCATTGCCCTTTTACCATGACCTTGGAGTTTTCCGATGGCACGAAAGATGTTATCCGGGTTCATCAAAGGTACGCAACTTTGGATTGTACGGATAAATATATTTTTCAACATTTTAAAAAATCGCACGAGATCTACTACCGAAGAAGTGACCATAATACTTTGCTTATAACTGTTGAGAATACAAATTCACAGTTAGAAAATGAGAGTGCAGAAGAAAAAAATAGAGAAGGTGAGGAAGCGATGAGAAGAAGAATGTACGAGGAAGCAATTCTTAAATTTGAAGCTGCGAAAAAATTGGCCAATGAAAGCCCCACAATTAATACGATAAATTCAAATCTGAGAAAAGCAGAAGATTCAAATAAAGCGAATAAATTAAATGAAGAAGGAAAAGAGCTGATGAAGACAGGAAACTACGAAAGTGCGGTTAAAAAGTTCGATGGAGCTTTGAAAGTGGCCGAAAAATCAATGAGCGAGGATATTACATCTAATAAGAAAAAGGCTTTAAATGCTCGAGCTGAAGAACTTATTAAAGAAGGAGAGGACGCTTTTCGACGAAAATTATATACAGTGGCTATGAAAAAATTCGACGAAGCTTTGGTGATAGCGAACGAAACTTCGACGACCGAAAAGATCAGAGAGAACAAGAGTGCAATTAGAACAGTTTTATATAAAAAGAAACAAGATGACGATGCTTTAAAAGTAAATACAGAAGGTGAGGAAGCTTTTACAAGAGGTGAGTATGAAACGGCTATCCAAAAATTTAAAGAAGCTTATCAACTATCGAACGAGATGTCTACGATTGATCTAACTAAAAGAAATCTAGCTAAAGCTACGCGTATTTTCAAAGCTAAACAAAAAAATGAGGAAGGAAATCAATTACTCAAAGAGAAAAAGTATCAAGCAGCCATCAAAAAGTTCGATGAGGCTTTAGAATTAGTGGAAGGAAGCTTAATTTATACAACCATCAATAATAATAAACTGGAAGCCTGGAGACAGTACGGAAAATCTTTATATGAAGAAGGATGGCTTTTAGAAAATAACGAAGATGAAGATCGATCGACAGAAGCTCATGAAAATTTTAACAAGGCAAAAAATATTTTCATTAAGACGAATACTGAAGATAGTTTAAGGCTGGTTGAATTAAAAATTGCAGGAAATGAGTTGTTTAATGAAGCTGCTAGTCTGGAACTAGAAGCTTCAAATTTATATGAAAAGGCGAAGGGAACTCAAACGGTGAACGACTATACAATGACTCAACAAAAGTATGAAGATGTTTTGAAGAAATATACACAAGCTAAAAACAAGTTTGAAGAGGGGTCTTCTGATGATAAGAAATTTGATAGTAGTATTACTTTTATCAACGATCAGTTATTGGTAGTGAAAAACAACCTGGAAAAAATTGAGAGAGAGAGAAGTTAAGTGGACAGGTTAGAAATGTTAGTTTTGATAAAAAGAAAAAAGACAGAGTAGAAAATGTAGTCAATAATGAGGGTAATGTTAATATTATAAGTGACTGATAGAGATTTAGCGTTTGTGTTCGAATTTGTTTCCTTTTGTTATTATTATATAATTATGCGATAATTATGAATGAAATATATGTATATAGGTATATCGCCAGTACATTTTTTTAACTCTGAACATGCCTTAAAGTCCCTACGTTCAGTGTGAAAAAAAACACACATCTATGCCTGGAAGTATGCGACCAAAGTTCCATAAAAAAATACAGACTTGATTTTCTAGAACAAGAAATTCTGATGTAGTTAGAATGAAGTTAATGAAGACATTAGGCTTTCTTAAATGTTTTTTTACAATTAAAACATAATTTGTTCTATTGACTCTAAGGGTTATGAAACGTTGAGAAAACATGAAAGTAGTCATTCGCCACATGACCATATTACAATACTTCTTTAATTTTCGCTCGAGAAATGAAAATCCAAATTGCTACTGAAACTCAGAGTGGTTATATCATTTAATATAAAATGTCAAACTACTACGTATTTTGAAAAAGAAAATGGATTTAGTATGTATTTTTCCTTCTAGTTATTTTTTATATACCATTATTTTTTAACAAATGTTTTAAATTATAACTTATCATTTGAAACAAGATATACGAAACATGAGTTATAAACAATGTTACGTAAATTTAATGTGAAAATTTTTGTATATTTACATTAAAAATTATATTTGAGAGATAAAGCCGACACGCGGTCGCCAGTATTTTAAAAGCAGTGCGATCATCTATAATAATTTAAATTCTATAAAACCATAAATTCCATTAATACATGTTGAATTTTTGGTTAAAATCGAATAACATTTTGCAATTTAAAATTAAATATACATAATAATAAAACTGCAAAACTGAAAATCTTGCAAATCTTAAGGTTAATCCTAATCATGGCAAATCGTTAATCAAAATTTATTTGTTTATCCCTTCCCAAAAAATTGTTTACGTCATCTCAAAATTTCGCTGAATAAATCGTCTTGAAATAAGCAAAATATTATGACTATACTTGTGGTTTATCAAGCATTCATAGTTTTTAGAATTATTTATACACGTGACTCAAAAAAAAATTAATGAGGCAATTTATTTTATTGATTAAATCAATAACGATTCATGCCATCGTAAAATTTTGTAACGGTAAAACTCATTTGAAACATAGGAGTACCACGCTTCTTCACATTTACTTCAACGTTACATACATACATATCTTAATTTTAACTTATAGGGGTTCTCATAAAAAAATAAAATTCGCAAAATGAAATTTTATAACTTCGAAAAACCTGAATATCTTTCATACTTATATTATACTACAGGAGCGAGGAAAGTTCTGTCGAAATAACCTTCGACCAATTTTTTTGTTTTCCGTATTTAAAACGATGCGAAATGGACACAGAAACCATCTTAATTCCAATACTTATTTGCAATTATTATCCATTTCATAGCAGCAATAAACTAGTAACTCTTATTCTTCTGATCACTGCGCTTTATTAGATCATTGGCTGCTCCATCTGCCGATCTACCTCGGGAACTGACAGGTTCGAATAATACTGGTTGCATATCTAGCACCAAAAAGAGGTAGTGAATGAGTTGAATAGTCGAACATTTGCGACTCTGAATAAAACAAAAAATGTATATCTAAATATATATAAATAGACAAAGGTATGTAAAAACCGCTACAAAAAAAAAAAAAAAAAACACAAAAACCAAACAGATAATTCTGATAAAAACTCTAAATTCTAATAACAAAAATTATGATGAAATACCAGCATTATTTTTTTAAATTTAGTAATTGGTTTTTCCAAGCAATAAGAATTTTGTGTAACAGTTCAACCGATTTATTTTTGAGTCATGAAGAATTTGTATAATAAGTGCGTTCATCAACAATATTTCGCAATACATTGGTCGGTATTTTAACAGTTTATCTGACTGAGTCGGGAAAACCTGCTAGACTTCAATGTTTAACATCCCACTGTCTAGAACGTTTATGATGTAGTTTTGTTCTCAATAAAACAAAAGTGTACTTTAAATAACATCGCCTAAAGCTTGCCCAAAAGTAAGTTTGTTCATATTCTTACACATTTTTTAATGCTTCTCGTTTTAGTGACCATGAAAAATCAAAGAATCTTCTTTCTAACCTTCACCATAACTCTGTTCGTTTCAGTTGTAGCCTGGAGTCGCGAGACGCATTTTAGATTAAGAAATTTTTCAGAAGATGACATTATCACAACAGTCGTTACAGGATTCGATAGTTTCGATTTCGAAAAAAACAATGGCCCTCAGGATAAACTCCAAAATCTTTCTATTCCGACGAATTCTTCGGTAAAGTATCAGATTGAGGTAAACCACTTTGCGTCCAACTGTCCCTTTACCATGACGTTATGGTTTTCCGATTTGACGAGCGACTGGTTTCGAATTAACCAGAAATTTGCCATTAAAATGGCGAAACCTGATTTTTCGCATTCTGGAAACAGGACAATAAGCTTTTCGAGAAAAGGCAAAACTCTTACCGTTACTGTGAAAGACAAAGAATAATTTATGTTGTAAAAACAAGAATTTTAAAATAGAATGTAACTCGCATAAGGAAAAATGTTTTTGCAAACAAATTTTTCAAGATTGCTAGTTGATGTGATAAATAAGCATGCGAAGAAGTCAGTACATTGATAAGATGGTGAATAATATTTTTATTATTTTTAAATAAATTAAATTTTAATTTATCACTTAACTCGAAACAAAACCAGTTTGCCTTCACTGAGTGTATTAAATTTTTAAAATAATTTCATTTTAATTCCTATTAGAGAATGTGAATTTAACCTTTGTTGTTTTAAGTCAGTCACACTAGTAATGTAATATTTATAGTTGTTTACGATAAAAAGTTTGTATTCGTTTTTATTGTACGTAAAAACTTTTGTAAAAACAGTAATAAATACATTAATATATTTTTTTAACGTCCATTTATAACTATTTTCTTTTTATTTGCAACGTTATACAAGTTCAGTTATTATATATATATCTACACAGGGTGAGTCAGCTAAAAGGGGACACTTCCAATAATTATTTATTTATTGGCCAAAAGTAATGTGGTGACCGAATTTAAATCAAAGTTTTCGCGCTGAAATTAATTAACAGCGGCGCGAAATCACATTTGAATAATTTGAATTTGAAAAAAAAAAATTCAATCACGAAAAGGGAATCGCTAAACATAGGCAACCAAATAGACATGTCGGGTTAATGCATGATCATTGAGTTAGATGGCAGCACGTAGCGCTAGGGTGATTTCAGTTAGAGTGTTGGTAGAGGGAAGCTGCATGCCGTAGAATGATTCATTATGAATGTGCCTGTGTGAGTGTAACCACGTTAAGCGCTAGGTTTAAATTAGTTGGTTTGGTAGTTAATAAAACGGGAGGAAGCCTTTGTTTAACGACGATCAAACGTATTTTTCATAATGATACAGTTGTCCCCAACCCGCGCGGTTAATTCTTGCGCCCTTTTAATCAGAAAAATGCGGACTTCCGGTCGAACGCGAACACGTGCTGTAAATTTTGTTTCATTGTTTGTAAATTCACCAATCAAGATAGTTTTTCTTAATACTCAGCTATAGCAAACACAATTTAATAATCAGGATTATTTAAATAAACCATTTGCTAGAAGATTTCATAAAATTCACTTATTAGTCAGGAAAAACGCCTTATGTTTAATTACGAATAGGTCTCTGGATGCATATACGCAAGTGTTACATTATAACACTTCTAAATTCTTCACACAAGATTGCTAATAGTTCATTTACGGCTGTTTAACAAGTTCATTATACTGCGAACTGGCGGGGGGGTTATGATATTTTCTTCCCTTAGGTGCTTATCATCGTTTCATGATTAATTCATCGGGGCATGCTTCACAACGCCAGATTGATTAATTAATCAAGGCATGCCCCCCAACGCTATAGAAAATGTACATCACCGAGACGCTTTTTCCCTCGGAGCGATGATTGGATATTTTTCTGTTTGTTTATTATGTGTTTTGTTGGGGTAACCAGTTCGCGGTATTTTAAACTCTCAAAGTAAATTATTTTCGAAGTAACCCATCATTTAGATCCTGATATAATTTGGCATAATGTAAACTCTTTGTATGAACCGTTGATAAAGTGTGGCAAATATTAATCTCCTGTAAATTTTGTTAACTCTGCAAATTTTCACCTCATACAATATTTCTTAACCTCACAATTTTAACCTCAGTAATTTTGTTTGTTGTATAATTTTAATTGAACGTAAATTTCATGTTCTACAGTTTTAACCTCACATAATATTTCTATTTGTACAAGTTTATTTCACACCAGATCTTCTGTTTCATAAATCCTTGCTAAGTTTTGTTTTGTAAATACTTTGTTGATGAATGTTTCTATCATATAAATTATTTGATGCCCAACTTTAATCTCACATAAGAATTATTTGTTGTTTAAAATTTCACAAGGTTGTATGGCGAATCTAAATGTTGTTTATTGCTCTTTGAAACTTTAACACTTGTTCAGTTCTTGTTAACATCAGAGTTATAAGAGATTGAATATTTAAAAATAGAATTGAAGTTAAATGACACAGAAAACGTGGCAGAAGCGAGGTTCGGTTCCTAGTCGAGCTGGCGAGATTTATCGTGTCACCTGTACAAATCCACAGGTTTGGATAGATTCAGGGGCGGCCGCCGATGTTGTAAATTTCTAGACTTCGTGCTAGCCTAGATCTCTTGCGGGTTGGACGACCGTAATGGCCTAGTTCCGCAGGGCACGTTCGTAACGGAGATATGCGTGTGGGGTAGGCTGTGCGATAGATAGAATCACCGTCGTGGGGGGAGAACAGCTCCAGATCGGTAGCCCAGAATCCGCTTATGCTACAATGCCCCAGGGGTACTTTCGTTGTGCTCCTGTTAACTGCCTTAAAAAAAAGGATCTGCCGCCACACGCCTGTAATAACTTGTGTATTTGCATCCAGTTACTTGATTCAGTTTTTGCTTTGTTTATTAAACTTGTGATATTCAAATATTTGCATTGATTCCAAACATATGTATAGAATTTCCGTTTGTTCGTTTTTCATATGTGTATGTCTGTCAATTCGCGAGTGTTTTCTTTCATATATCTTAAGGTGTTTGAAATGTAATATTTCGGTGAATAAAACCCCAAGGGGTTTTTGGGAATGAAGGACGATGACGCCTTGACACTGCGGAGTCGCCAGAAGGGCAAGCTGACTTCGTTTCTTTTTCCTCCTATGAAAGGATTTCGACCTCCCTAATTTTGTCTATTCTTTCTTGCCCTCTCAACTCGCATGCAGTATATGCTCACTTGTATGAAAGAACGTCTTCCCGCCATTTTTCAAAAACAAAAAAAAAACAACACACAACGTAGGTTCCTATTTGTTAGACGATCACAGCCAAGGTCAAACTTTTGAATTTTTACATTTTTCGCGGGCCTTTCAAACTTTTCAAGGTCAAATTTCAAGGCGGGAAGATTGGGGTATCACAGTAGTGATATTAAATTTGCGAAAGGAGAATAATATAGATCACGTGCATACGTAAAAAAGCAAAGGAAAAACAATGCTAAAAAATTACTAGGATTTATTGTTAGAAATTGCTAAGATTTTGTCAGTTTAGAAACTCTAAAGGTCTAGTAGGGGAACCAGGGGTTTGTTGTAACAGGGGTAAGTTGTAACACTAAATTTTTACCCGGAATTTAAACTTTTCAGGTTTTTTACTGAATTTAATTCTTGCACCATAAGACATCATGCCATAACAACCACTGTTCCTTCAGCCAGCGCAGTGAGTAGATGTGTGCACGTGTTTCGTTTTGGCCAAGTCATGTAAAATATTGCTTTAGTAAAATTTGGTTTATCGTATCAGTTATTGATTAATTTAAAACGCTTAGTTTTGCATGTAGCTCAAAAATTACTCAGCTTTGATATTCCTTACACATTTCGACGCTAAGCCACATAATTTTGTCGAAATGTAATTAAATGTAGAAAAGTGTGCTACGGGGCATGTTGTAACAATATCCTTGGGGGAAGTTGTAACATGTTACAACTTATCCCAAATTCACTTTTACAAATCTCGTACCTAGCATACGAAAAGCGAGCCAAAATTTTGACCTATTCCATATATCGCTTTCCAGATATATTAAGAAAAAGGAAGACAAAACTCAAATCTTTAATGTTGACTCTTCTTCTAAAAGTTTATTTCAGTTTTACTGAAAAAAAATTGTATATAATGAAGTGTTGTGTTGATTTTTGAAAAATAAAGTCTAAATATATAGCAACATCAGCTTTATTTTTACTGTTACTACCTGTCTCATGGCAACTTGCCCCGTGGTTGGGGCTAGTTGTAACAATGCACTTTTTTTAAGAAAATGTCTGGTGTGAAGTGAAGATGAACAATTTTGACCTTTTGCCTGTTCAGTCCAATAGGGGAATAGTTAGACTACCGATTGATACTTTTATAATGGTCAAACAGCTAATAGATACCAAATTATACTCGTTTTCCTAAAAACTGTTACAACAAGCCCCTCGTTCCCCTACTGTACATTATTAAAATTACTAGATCAACATGCTTGGATCAGTTCAACGCCGATTTGTGAAATATTTATTTTTTACACAAGAAACGCGATGGCCAGACAGAAATTGCTCACAGAACGCATTGTTAGTTAGGTTTAATATTAATTCATTGTATAGTCGGCGTATTTTTGCTGCTATAATTTCTTTTATAAATTATTACCTTGTATCATAGATTGTAGAGAGTTGCTTGGCTACACATGTTTTTTCATCCCTAGGCTTAATAGTAGAACTTCAGTTACACTACTGTAAAATGCCAAGAACTAATTTAGGCAGGAAACATTCATTGTATGTAATCAATTCAAGTTTAAATAACTTTGAAAGAGATAACAAGATTGATCTTTTTGGTTGCAGTTTAAATGTCCTGAAAAAGTGTTTGAAAGATAAATTTAGGTAGTACTTATTTATATAATTAGCCAATTTTAGCTAAGCTATGTAATTTTTAATAACATAGGTTAAATACTTATTTAGTGTTATTGGGTTGAATTAAATTTAGGTTTATATTGTCCTGTAAGTGGAAATTATTCTGTTGGGCAATAAATGTTATTAGGTATTATTAACGATTATACAATTTCCTTTTGTTAACTTTTTGCATTCCATGTCATAACATAGGTATGCTGCTTGTACTATACTTCAACAGTGAACACTTAACAGAAACATGAACCGCCTGCGCTAAAACTATTGGATAGATATCCCGTTTCAAGAGAGGTATTTTCTAACCACCAGAAACAGTAGGATTGTTATTCACATATTGAGCACACTTTTTACTTCCCGACCTTAAGCTAAGGAAGTATTGTAATAGGGTCCATCTGACGAACCGCTAGTTTCAGGTTTTCTCGACGTTTCATCCGTGTTGAATTTATACCCCAGACATTTAGATTTTTGGAGAAGAAATCAAAATCGTTAAAAATGTTTGAACATGTTTCATTTTCGGTACGTCAGGGGCGAGGGAAGTTCTGTCGAAATAATCTTCGATCAATTTTTTAACCTTCTTTTATTGGCTTCATCTATGAATCTATGTATTAGAATCTTTCAATTACATTTTCAACCACTTCCAGAAGTCCGAATGGTTTAAAATTTTACACACGTATCAAGAACCAATGACAATACAATAATTTCATAGTTATGAGGTTATGACCTAGAAAATAGAGATATGATAGCTTTTGAATTTTCCATAAGACACATGCCAGTGAAGTGAACACAGAATTTGACGTAAAGGACCGCTGAGAACGTAAAATTTGTGCTGGTGAACCCAAATGTCCTAATGTGTATGTTAAATGTTACTAAATGTATTACTAAAACTAAACGTTACACGAACGAAACGAAAAACGCGAACTCTGAAATAACCCCAATTAAATATGATGCGATGGTTTCAAATTATAAAAGAAAAGTCATGTTAATTGCGTATGCATTTCTTACAGTTATATGTAAATTTTAACAAACAGTATATTGTTGGTAAGTACAGGAGTAGTTCCATAAAAATAACACTGATAAGTATTATCTGTTCAAAAACTAAAAGACCACTCAATGGGTAACATAGTACGAAAACTAACCGACATTACCTAGGGAGATTTTTATGGTGCCAAGATGTGCTGTCACAAATAATGAGGTTGGGATAATCATGGTTTTCATTCAAAACATTTTCATAAGGCCTAGAGGACTTTTATTTGATACCAACTTAATTCAACAGGTGGTGTTTTTTTAATTTTTGAATTGTTAAACAAATCATACACCTATAATAATTAATTATTGTACCGATGGCGTTGACAAATGCTCTATAAATGGGATAAAATGATTAATTTCCTTTGTTTTCTAGGTTGCTTCTGTAGTTCCCTATTATGGAATTTCAATGTATAAAATATACGTAATCGTACAAATAATGACAAAAGGTAATCATGGGGGAAATTACTAGATGGATGATTGTATGTTATTAAAGTCAGATGATTTTTAAGACGTCTACCAACTTGAAGCAGAAGTGCATTATGTACAAATGAACTAATTAAGGCAGTTTCTTCAAATTGTTCGTGTAGAACATTAAGATTGTCATAAGGTAAAGTTTCAGAAATGTAGTCTCAGAAATGACATAATAATGTGGTTTCTATAATTTCTCCACATGTATTTGCATATCCATAGCATATATGACAAGAGTGTTGTTTTAAGCACTTACTCACTAAGTATCCACATATGTATTGTAAGACATTTTGTTCAGCTAAATCAAATTCTCTCTACTCTGTCCCATCTCTTTCTAGGGCATTACGAAGTGAGTGAGAATTATTAATTATGGTCAGAATGTTGTACCTTTCACTTAAATTGGGGATATCTTCAATAGCAAATGAAATTGTTGCTAAATCAGTAGCACAGTCACCAGTTGCATTTTGCTGCATGTATTTTATACAGAGGAATTTTTGGAAGACCCGCTTTAATATTGATTTTTCCTGTAAAATTGATTATGTCAAATAAATTAATTTATGTTACTAGGAAATAGTATTGCGGACATTGCTGTTTTGGGTAAAATGGTGATGGCAACTTCGGTTTTCATTCCACAAACAACTTGGTGACTGAGCAGACAGTTTTACTTTAATTTTTTCAAAGCGACCTGGATATAAATGTGAACGTTAATTTTGGGGCGAATCGCGTATTACGTTGAGTCACATTCAAAAAACTCTTGGACGAATTTACCGTCCACAATTTCACTAGAAGGCAACACAAATAAATACCTAAGTAAAGAAAAATATTTCGCAATGCCTTAAGTAACTGACAGGCATCGAAAATATACTGAATATTTGTTCCACTAATTGTAAAGAAAGGATTTCCAGGTGTTACGCTTAATATTTCTGATGAATTTAAAAAATTTGATCCAACATCAGAAATAAATGCCAGAACTCTCAACCCTATTGCTTGTAGTTTGTTTATTGTGCTAAACAAAATATTTTTCAAATCTTCTGCTTTACAAGTGGTGTGTACAAAAGCGTACCCCAACGGTGCTTCTAGTTGTCAAATATATCTCAAGCCGTAGTCGCAAGAATATTGTTGGCGGGCAGGATTTTTTTTCTATCAAGTTCAACTTGATGGAAACCAATAATATCATCATTGGCGATGTCGTAAAACAAATTTGCCTTAATATTCATCAGCACATAATACGCATGCTTTAGTTTATTTTGTTTGTTTGTTGTTATTTTAATTCTTAATATATCAAACACCACATCGTTCAAATCTGGATTGATGTGAAAACATCACATCGTTCAAATTTGGATTGATGTGAAGTTTTTCAATCATGCGTTGCAAGTCGTAACAGTAGGATAATAGCAAAGTGATTCGTAAAAATCTATACGCCATTGGAGACAAAAAAATAATGTTAATGAAAATGTTTGTATTCTTGTGGGTATCTCAGTTGTGTTTTTGATTGACCGTGTAAACAAACTTTAGTTTTAACAATAGTGGCTAAAATTTGTGGCAGTAAAATATCGCACAGTTGGTTAAATGTATCTATTTGTTCTCTCTCGTTGCTCTTTTCTTGTTCTAATCGGTCTTGTTTTTTATCGTTGCATAGTTGACGTCGGAGCGCTTGTTCTCTGGGAGTTCCAGAAGACAACGACATACCAGTTTGTGTTTCCACCGTCCTCTTTGCAGAAGACGATGTATCCTGAGATGGATATGCGTCGATGATTGGAGTCGTTCTAGATGTAGATGGTATAGGGGACACGTGTCGAAGAGTTTCCCTTGTTGAAATGGTGGTTCCGTCTTCAACAGGATTTTGTTGTTGTTGGCCAGCTGCATGTTTTTCTAGTTCCTCAATATGAAGTTTTACTCCACAAGCTTCTGAAATTTGTGAAGTACAACATATACATTATTGAACAATGGCTCAACAATCTTCCAATGTTACGATTTTGATAAGTAATTCAAAAAGAGACAAAACATACATATTGTACCTGTTTGTGTCTTGGTAGGTGTAGCATCAAAGTTTAAGTTTTTTTTTGTGAATTTGCAAACAGTCAGTCCTCAAAATGTGCTCCACATAATCTGTAGTTTCTATGAGTTTCCTGTGTAATTGGTTTACTTATAAAATCTCTCTGACCACAGGCCAATTTACAATATTGTAAATTTGTTGGTCTGTATATTTAAAAATGGTAAAATTTTACAAAACGCACTTCTCGATATCGCACAAACCCTTTGCGCACAACTCTTCTACAGCACCCTCTGATCACAGCCTTCATCTTCAAATGTTGTGTAAATGCTTCCTTTTTGCCATAAAAAATCGTTCAATTTTGCGTTGGTGCACTCTTTAATGACAGCATTTACTAACATAACCTAACTTTTTATAGTCACCAACGTGGGGAGGGGTGATGTCGGGTTTTTAATGGACACACGGGCGTTTCGCGTCGTACAGCCCATTACAAACATGCGGTTATGATCTTGATATTCCCACTAGTTTTAAAAAACACATTAATACCACGAGAAATCATTTAGGTAGTACGGGAGTAGGGACAACTCACTATTTTTAGTGAACCGTTTTCATGGATGGTTGTTTGTCTTGAGGGCGCGCAGCGCAAGGTACTTCTCTTTCTTACACATTGGAACATTGAATTGCGGTACTTTGGTTATCTAGTGACTTTAGTCTGAAATATTTGAAATTTGGCAGTTTACCTGCATTCAAGATTGCATTGGTTTTGATGGTTTAAGGCTGCTCTTTCGGTGAAAATATTTCAGTTGAATGTAATTTTCTCAAGATATTCTAAAAAACATATATTGGTGTTTTCTAATAACGTTGAATTTTATAGCCATTAAGACATGGAAAATAAATTAATAAAACGTAAAATCGTTATCAGAGAAGCGGAGCTAAATCTGAATTTCAACACGGCATTTCTGTCATAGGGCGCTTCATTCTTTATTTATTATATCAGTAGACTGTGCGGTTTCTAAAATTAACTAAAACATGTTATTGTTATTACACTATTTTTAATTCCTTTCCAAAAATTCATTTGCATAAAGTGTAGTAAATTGTGTACAGGAATCAATTTTTAAATTTTCAAATGAAGCGATTGTGATACTTTTTAAATTAGGTGGCGACATCTAGAAATGGGCAACGACCACCCATCAAAGGCGCCGACAGGAGTTGTCCTACTCCGTCTCCCTACTGAATGATCTCTATACCGTGTCAATACATTGGAAGCATACAATCAATGATACACGAAGACTATTTAATGAAAAAAAAAATAGTTTAAAACAAAAAACACCCTTTTTTAGTAATATAAACGAAAAAATATAAAATATGATTTCGGAATACAGTAGGTGCTGTTATTATTACAGTGTACTATTTCAAGTTGATATACATGTCCTTACAAATAGGTTGATGATGCATCACATAATTTTGTAAAGTTAAAAACTCATTTGAAACATACGCGTAGCACGCTTATTTACATTGAGTTTAACATTACATCCATATGTTTATTTCACCTTATAGGAGTTCTCATAAAAAATAATATTTGCAGTATAATTATAATTGTTCGAAAATGCTGGATATGTTTCATTGTACTTCAGGGGAGATGGACGCTTTGGCGAAACAACCTTCGATCAATTGTTATGTGAAGCATCTCGCTGATTTTTCTTTTGAATTCATTTTTCTCCCTATTCACTATTGAAGCTTCGTCAAATTTGAACTTCTGGTTGTTTATATAAAAGTGTGCCTTTACCGCTGTTTTTTTGAATCTGCCTCATTCTTGTGTTGATCTAATCTTTTTTGTAAATATTGATCTGTCTCGCCAATATACACTTCATCACAATTCTGACATCCTATCTTGTATACCACGTATAAAATTAGCCTTTTTTGTTTAATCCTTTAATCTAGTGTGAAAGTGGAAATGGTCTACAGTTATTCACAGCAAATCATAAAGTGTCACGTCCCAAACCCAATTTCTCAGGAACTCCAAATTCTAAACTCCCAAATAAAATTTCGAGCCGGGGTCTGGTGGTTGCAATGATGGTCACCCACTAGCTCCTTGTTTTTGGGTTTTTGCAGGGTCCAGGAAACCATCTCCTGCTAGAACAGCAATTTTCCCCCTTGTCTCAGTTCGATAATATTTCCGTTCTAGTTCAGTTGAATATTTTTTCTTACAACAAAAACTAATCCAAACTGTTTATTATAATTCGTAAGAGTACCTAGCACATTGTTGGGGACGCATTACTACAAAGGTTAAACTCACATTTGGTAATAAGAATTACGACAAAAATATATATTTTCAAAATCTGTTCCTACTCAGATAGGTGATAAGATACCTTAAACGTATTCATTACCATTTCGCCAATTTCCTTGCACATGTGTTTATCACTTTAACTGCAAATATTTACATACTTTTAACAATTTCAGAGATTTCTAGAAAACTATTTTCCCCAAGCAACATGACACTCGATTTTAAAATTCTTCTTTTTTCAGCGCAAATTATTATTTGTCTTTGACAGTAATAATAATAGTTTTGCGTTTCCTCGCATATCCGATGGCACGGTTTCCGGAATGCGAAAACCCAGGTTCCGCCATTTTAATAGCATATTTCTGGTTAATCCGGAACCACGAGCTCGTCAAATCGGAAAACCATAACGTCATGGTAAATGGACAGTTGGACGCAAAGCGGTTCACCTCAATGTGACGATCCACTGAAGAATTCCTCGGAATAGAAACGTTTTGGAACTTATCTTGAGGACCATTGTTTTTTTCGAAATCGTAACTGTCGAATTCTGTGACAACTGTTGTGACGATGTCATTTTTTGATAAATTTTTTATTACGAGATGAGTTTCACGAGTCCAGGCCAAAACTGAGACGAACAGGGTTAAAGTAAAAATGATGAAGAAGATTCTTTGTTTTTTCATGGCGGCTAAAAGGAAAGCGATTAAAAACACTTAAAAAAACTAAATAAACTTACTTTGAGTCGAGCTTTGAGACGATGTTTAGAACACAGTTTAGTTTTCAGTGTGAGCGATGCTAGGAGATTATGAACGTTCGAGACAGTGAGAGGTTAAATATTGCGGCCAGGCAGGTATTCCCGAAGTACTGGAATAAAATGTCAAAACAGCGACCAATAGAAGTATGGCTTAATGAATGCAGTGTAACGAATTCTTCATGATTCAAAAAAGTCCTAATAAATTTTGAGCCCGTCATATAAAAACGTGAAATTCTAACTGGCTGGGAATTCCCATTAACTAAAAAAATGATTACCTATCTAAGTATTTCATTAACCTTAGTTGTTTTTTGGTACCTATTTAGTATGTTTGTATTTTTTTGTCTTATTTTTATTTAATTTTTAAATATTTCTTTAATTGCAGATTTTTTGTACATTGTTGGGTTCTTCCTGATCATTGTATGTTATATTATTATTATTATTATTAGACCACAAAGATACCTTCAAAGCAGGTGGAGATCCGCGTAATTTGATGGAATAACTTGTAACGTCTACACTATCGCACTAAAAAAATGTGGCGTGTTCTGTGACAACATGCATTCATCTAGTCATTTTTATTAGTTGTGTTTTTGTTTTCCTGACTCATATCACACCAAATTAATTGACCGTAAAATCTACGCTTATTCTGATGTAAATAAAAATGATACTTATGAGTTGTTCCGAAGGTGACTTTTTTTTTTTTCAAATAAACTATTTTTAGTGAATTTAGCAGATTTTCTTCTTGTTTTTGCTCTGACACACTCAAACCACTAGATGAGAGTATCACAGCATTTAATTTATTAACTTCAAAAATATAACTGAAATATAAGATTTAATAATACGTAATGGTCAACCTCAATCACTCAAAAATTGAAAAACATCTCTACTAACTTATAAACATAGTTACACTTATTTGTAATTCTGTAAATACTTGTTCTTGACAGAATGTTTCAATTTTTCCAAGTTTGCAAGATGAAAAGTTGTCAAAGGGTTTAAGATTCTTAGATTTTGGAGACAAGCAGATCTTCTGACTGTGATATCCATTTTATTGCAGGTAATGGAGATTTAAGTTGGTTGCCTTCAGTGGCCTGCAAGATTTCTAGATATTAGGTAGGTTTTATTTTAAAGGTCTACCACTTGCCCCTTTTACAAACGTGGAACGTATTAAAACTTAAATCATGTTACAAGCAAGATACAGTTGTGGTTAAAAGCTTAGAGAGATCTATTTGATATTCGACATTGTTGAGTTACATATTTTAGTTACACTTTAGAATTCCGTCATGTCTATTTTTTTTAGTTTGGTTCTTCTTTAATTGCATAGAAAATATTGAAAGAATTAGATAATTGTAAAGAAAAGAGAAAACTCCACCAACCAAGCTTATGTATATGCATGTATAACATTCAGTTTGAAAAATTGACTATCACTTCGGAAAGAACTTGATTATTGTAACTACGTATTCTTTGAATCAGAATAACTGTGACAGATCATACTTATATTGGTAGTCGTAGTTCCTAAGATAAATGCGTGCCAGTACCATAGTGTAGCCGAGAATGTACACAGTTGTGCGCGAAAGAGTAAAAACCAGTTACAATGGAAATATTTTATAAAGAATGCACCAATAAAGTGACTCGGAATCTACGTCAAGCTAATTAAGGAGGAGGAAATTATTGACCATATCGTCAGCGGTATTAGTCATTCTGTATAAAACAAACCTAAAAAAAAATTGTGACGACTCACCATTGTCTTGTTCTGTTTAAATTATCACGCTGAAATTACAAGAAACAGTACGGACGGAAGTTCCATAAGACTCAACGATAAAATAATGGTTTACACTGACACTTTCCCTCTTGAGGTCGTCAAGCACATCTGAGAAGTAACGTAAAAAGAAAATACGTTAGTACGTTATTTTCACTGTTACGGGCGGATAACCTTTTACTCTCCATTCCAATAGTGCCATTTCAAATGCATGTTTTATAAAATTTATATCTCATTTACTATGTAAAATTATGAAATGTTGGTGGGGATAATTAGACAAATTTTAGACATCGTTTTACTATCTACACGATATTCCTAACATAGATCTAAAATTTAATAACCATCGGCTTGGTACTTTCGGAGATTATCTATCTGATAAAAATCAAGACCAAAACAGAGAGATAACGATCATGGGACGTAGAAAACAAACGAAACTACTCGTAGTAGTTCGAATAAACAATACTTAGCTCGGGAAGTAAAATCACTCAATAGAATAATGAATAAGTATGTAATAATAAGTAATTCATCAAGTAATGCATCCAACAGAGCAGGTGGTCCAGAAGAGGATATAAATTTCACAAAGACAATAAATACCATTATAATATATAGTAACAAACTACGAATTAAATACGTGACTAATATAATATTGAATTTTACATAAGTAAACTAAGATAAGATATATTGTTTACAACGTTTTAAATATTTAAAAGATTAAAAGGTTATTTAAATCAACCCATATACCTATAATAGTAAATACGAATAAACCTTTTCTGAAATGCGAGACGTATGTCTTTGAAATATAAAATTAATAAAATAAAAAATAAAGTCTTAATTACCTAGTAGCCATTCTATGTTATGACTGGTAGAAAACATAAAAAACATAAAGGTCGATTTATAAACTTGTCGCTGACGTTGCGGATTACTGTTAACGTTGCCGTTGTAAGATAAATACGCAGCAAAAGTATGCGTCGTTTATATCATCCATTGACGTTGCCGTTGAAAATCACCATGCTGTTTTTTTCTTTTTTTTTCACTGTTACGGCATGAACAAAAAAAAAAGAGATGACCAATTTTTACCTTTCGCCGTTCCGTAAGCGTGTAAGCCCGCCACCCACCCTATCTCAATTGTGATGATTTTTTTATTCGCCGTGAACCAAGAGGGCTTCACTGCAAATACTTATTTTTTTTACAAGCAATTAAAAACATGTTTTTGAGTATCGTGTTCTTCAAAGAATACTGTGTATATTAAGGAAAAAAGGCAAAATATATACCTCGACCACCGACCACATCTCAATTGTAACGATTTCTTTTATTCTTAGAAACTTAAAACACGTTTAAAATGGGAAATTTTTGTAAGGAAATATGAATTTGCAATTAGGCTCCACCCCCGGGTCCGCCAACGAATGAAAACTTCATTGCTATTTAGATCAGGGCAGGTATGGGTGGGGCTTAATCTTTGGCTTTAATGTTTTCTTAAAGTGCATAGTATTCTTTGAATAGAACGATACTCAAGAGCATGTCTTACATGGTAATTTTTTGTAGAGAAATAATAACGATTTTACAGTTAAATTCCGCTGCTTTGGCTCTCGACGATTAAAAAAAATCATCACTCTTGAGATAAGGCGGGTGGGCGGGCCTATATTTTGCCTATTTTTCTTAATATGTGTAGACTTATTTCGACAACAAGAAACCTAAAATATGTCTAAAATGGTAAATTTTTGTAGTAATCAATTTAAATCCTCCACTTTTCTTCTATAATCGCTTTACTCGTAGATACGGCAAAAGGTGAACATCAAAGTTACTATCGATGGCCACTTGATAACGGATTTTATAAATAACAATTTTCAGCTCTAAAAGCAATGTCAGTGGGAACAGCAACTGCAACGGGAACTTCATCAGCAACATTATAAATCCCACTTCATTCATTCATCACCGATGATACTTTGGTGAGTTGTTGTTCGCACGCTCGCCAAGGTTTATAAATTAATACAGTCATTTTACAATTATTGGTTCGTGTGTTTTCTGCGCACGAGTGCCCGGTACAATTAAAGCCACTGCAACAGTGGCATTTCGATTGCCGGTTAACATTAGATAATAAATAAGACGACATAGCACACACTTTCTTTGTAAATTAGCATTTCAACGCAGGCCGAGTAACAGCTAGAGTGAAATAAATTTAAGTGAGTTGTGATTAATCTCGCAAAGATTACGAATTAAATTAAAATTAATTAACTAAATTAATACACATCAGGTACCACTGACTTAATTCAAACGTTGGTTCGTCCCAAATTACAATAAAACAAAACACTATTTCTAACATTTAATCTAGGTACTAAAAATACAATTTTATTCATGAAGTAAATACAGTCGGTTTTGTTACTAATTAGATCGTATAGTAGGTTACAGTTAAACTTTCGCAGTAGCCTGATGTGGTCGTGAACAGTAATGTTTTGTTGCGAACAGGGCTTGCTAGATCATTTACACATAAAAGGAAAACCAAGGGGCCTAATACCGAACAGTGTGGTACACCATTTGTTTGGTGAAAAAACTTGGAGTTGAAGCCAAATAACTTATTATGTATAACAAGTTCAAAAAAATTGGAGAAAACAGAGATAAGTGCTATGGGTCTGTAATTGTCTATATATGTGCTACCTCCGGATTTCAAAACTGGACTTATTTTTGCAAGTTTCCATTCATTTGGGAAAGTACAAGTTCTTGGAGAAAAGTTGAAGATATACGTCAGCGGCGTAGTAAACACCGACTTACAGTGTTTTGCCACAAAACAAGGTACTTGGTCCAGATCTAAAGACATTTTTGGTTTTAGTTCTGTCAGAGCTTCTTCCACATATTAAGATGCAATGTTGTATATATTTATTAAGGGATATGTTGAACTGTTAATATGTCGATAGTTATCTGTTAATATGTCGATAGTTATCTGTTTTTTGTTGTAGACTTTTATCATCAGTAGTGTATACACTTTGAAAATAAGAAACAAAAGCTTCAACATTATCTGAGGGATTGCAGAAATTTGTATTATTATGAATCATTATATTAGTATATCAGTATCAAAAATATTGTGGTTCTTTACATAACCTGTTACTGATATCTACCGTACATTTCTCAAAATCGTGACATATCTGTGATTTAACAAGACGACGAATTTTAACAAATTCAGAATGATCACAAAGCTGTCTGTGCTTTTTAAATATTTTGTAATAGCTATATATCTTTGAGGGGAATATTTCGTCTTAATTCGGGAGTACAGCAACTTGGAACTTTGCGGCCTACCCTTTTGGGACCTAGTGCTTAAAAGACAGTGGTAGCAGAGAAAATGGAAGTGTCGAAAGGTAAGATGATGTGCGATTTAATTTAATTTCATCTATAAAACAAATATTAACTATTTTTGATCTAGTAACGTACTAGCATCGCTATTCTACAAAGTATGCCACCACAGATAACATAACAATAAGAGAAGATGAATTAGGTGTCTATTTGTCTGGAGAGTAGCAAGGAAATAGGAAATATGAAACAAGTTTCAATACATACGCGACTTTCACAATAATTTAGTTTTAGTTTTTAGTTTTAGTTCCACATACAAACATATGTTTTTAGAGCTTCATCCAAGTTATTTACTCTGGTCAAAGTTTACTCATTCCTAGTGTTTTTTTTTCAAGATTTATTATGACACAATATTTGTATAATAATTTATTCTATAGCCATTGCATTCTAATGAGTAATTAAAATATTTTGCTAGCCATTAATTTAGAAATTATCAGCAATTTCCCACAGGTGTATATAATGCATCAGCCAGTATCTTAATTATAATTTATAATGATCCAAACAACCATCGTATAATGAAATCAGAACTCACGTTTCATGAAATAATTAAAAATATCGTGTAGGCAATGAATTGCTTTTGATGCAACAGACGACTTTAAAATTCAGTGTTCTTCCACTATAAGGTAAACAAGTTTGAATCCAGTAGTTCTTGGCGAAAAACACCAATGGCGGACTGAGTAATATATCATAAAAATTATAATCACGTCCTTATTTCGCTACAGCATCTTCAGTATTCATCTCACGATTAACAAACAACTCTGTTTCTCATCTCACTTATCGTAAGTATTTGCTAAATCTTTAACCCCTCCACTTACCATCTTTCTTTAGCCCCAGAATGCAACTTCAGAGTTTAGTTTTCCTTATCATGGTAGTTGGTTTCTCTTCTGCCGCATGGTATACATGGAGCAGAGAAACGTACCTCATAATTCAGAATCGAAGATTTTCGCCTGTTGATTCCGTCGGAGTTCGAGGCGTGGACAGCTTTGACTTCGAAGCAGGTAGTGGCCCGGTTGAAAAGTTCAAGGGCGCGTCTATTCCTGCTAAACGCTTGATAAAGCGACGGTTGGAAGTGAACCATTGGGCTTCCAAATGCCCAGTTACAATGGATTTGTATTTTAACGATGGCAATAACGCTACATTTACGGTGAACATGAAGTATGCTGTTGATGATTCTGAAGCGGGATTTTCGTTTGATGCACCATTTCTGATGACGTATAATAAGGCTGGCAACACCCTTGTTGTTGTGGTAGGTGAAGATTAAATGTATTTCTTGTAAGATTTAACAAAATGAACTCAGTTTCAATGGGCATGCTTTATTGTTTTAAGGCTGCTACAAAAATACGTTAACAAATCTTGATCAATTTGGAAAATGAAAATAATTAAAAAAAGTTTTATTGAAAATGTGTTAAATTTTTATTTTTAGTTTTTTTAAATCGATAAAGTGTTTTTTGCTTTTAAAAAAGCTAATAATATAATGCTATAAAAATGTTCTTTTTGTGAAATAAATTTTGTTGTCTGATTTATTATGTATAAATAAAATATTTTGACGTGCTGCATATACTTTGTATCTCCTTTAGTATAATTAATAAACAAACGAACGAAACTGTAGAATTTCATTCTGCATGAAATAAAATTATTTTTTACAATAATATTCAATGTACCTACACATAGGTACATGTACTCAATATTAAATCGCCAATAAAAAAGACTATCACAAAATGAAATTCCAAGTTATTTATGTATATTTATCCAATAAAATCGTCTACAGAAAACAAATAGACAATTGATCAAAAAACGAAAGAAATGCGAAAATGGAGATTTTAGGACATATAAAACGTATACAGCTCATAAATACAAGTGAAAGAAATAAAAGTAAAACAATATCTTACTGAAAATAACAATAATACTTTAAAATAAGATGAGCAATAAAAATAAGAACTATGCAGTTTTTACCAAAGATATAGAAAGAAATCGGGAAATTATATATTTACTTCAGGTACAAAAAACTTAATGAAAAGCAAAGGTTATACCAGCTACGTAGTAAAAGATGTTCACTACTTTAACTGCACGGTTATTATATATAAGAACCACATATGTGACTGACTATCATATAAAATGTTTCGATGTATTTACACAAACTGCCGCGAGTTTTCTAATACTCATGCATTGCTAAGTCTGTATTACTTATGCATTAATACTTTAAAAATTGGAGTATGCAGTGCTAATTAATAAATAAACTAAAAAAGAAAATTCCCTACGTTTTTGAAATATTTAATTGATAGCGTTTACCCTGCAATAGAAGAAACACTATTTCTAACATTTAATCTAGGTACTAAAAATACAATTTTATTTTGAAGTAAAAATATTCGGTTTCGTTATTAATTAAATCGTATAGTAGGTTACAATTAAATATACGCAGTAGCGTGTATACACAACTGATGATAAAAGTGTACAAGAAAAAACAGAAAACTATCCACATATTAATGGTTCAACATATCCCTTAATCGATATGTACAACATTGCATTTTCAGGTGTGGAAGAAGCTCTTACCGAACTAAAACCAAAAATGTCTTTAGATCTGGACCAAGTACCCTGTTTTGTCGCAAAGGACTGTAAGTCGATGTTTGCTACGCCGCTAACGTAAATCTTCAACTTATCTCTAAGAACTTGTACTTTCCCAAATAAATAGAAATTTGCAAAATTAAGCCCAGTTTTAAAATCCGGAGATTATTATTTGGCTTCAACTCCAAGTTTTTTCACCAATCAAGTGGTGCACCACAAGGTTCGGTATTAGGCCCCTTGGTTTTCCTTTTATATGTACATGATCTAACAATCCCTGTTCGCAACAAAACATTATTGTTCGCTGACGAACTCAAAATATTCCGCACTAACAACTGTGTGAATTATTGTTTAGAACTACAGAAAGATTTGGTAAATATTGCGGATCGTTGTAATACCAATGGTCCAGAATTAAATACTCTCAAATGTAAGGTAGTATCGTATTCACCTAAAAAAGTGCGGTTCTGTATAACTACACCGTATCCGGCCAAACCATAGACTAAACTCTGTAAAAGACCTGGGAGTTCAATTTGATAAGCGATTAACATTTAGTGATCACGTAGTTACAACTATGCAAACAAGTTTCAAAACACATGGCTTTATATTAAGAACCTGCACATGCTTTCACAATAAAGATACAATTCTTAATAGCTATTTATTATACAAGTGTTTTATAAGGCAAATAAGCCGCAAAAGAAATGTTTCGCCAAGAGAGATTGCTCGAGTGGCCTAATTTTTTTTAAGCGACTTATTTGCTGTTAGGACACGACTGTAATACATAGTGTTATCCAATACCTCCTTCAGTAACAGTACTTAAAGCATCATGAAAATTCCAAAAATTCAATATCGTTAAAAGCTGGTAGCCTATGAATTGGTTCCCGTGTGCTCGCCACGACAAATTGTTTGTTCACGTCAAATTGAGAAAATTTTTGAAAAAGAAAACGGCTGCTGTACTCATCACATTGATCCAAATGGAAAGAAAACGTGCTCTTCCGGAAAGTATTGGGAAAGATGCTGAAGAAGCCACATCGAGTTTGTTACCGAAGAAATCCAGGGACGCTTATTACAAGGAACAAGGAATTAAATTACTTCAATAACTGGAAGCAAGAAAGTAATGTTGCTGGTGTAAGCGAAGACGTGTTGTTGGGTTACTTCTATAACGTCAGCAAGAGAGTTGCGGCCTCTTCATTGTGGACAAAACATCCATGTTAAGAGCGACATTAAAGCTTCACGAAGATGCAGATATTTCGCAATATGGCAGATTGATCCCTTCTTTGAAGAACGAATCTAAAAATCATATTCAACAGTTTCTAGTAGAGGCACTTAATACAAAGTTTTTGATGATGAAGGTAAGTCGATTTTGTTATTTGAGAATGTAATTTAATTTTTTGCATCACAGGTGGCACAAATTTTTGGTGTATCAGGTGGCTGTCGATGTAATGAATTCGTGACAATGTCAATCGATAACGTAAAAGATAATGGATCCTATATGTTGGTATCTGTACCAGATACAAAAACAAATGTTTCACGCAGCTTTACCATCATGAATGAAGGATTTTCCGGATATTTGTAGAAAATATATATCCCTGCGACCTAAGAATGTTTCTCACAACACGTTGTTTTTGTGCTACAGAAGTGAGAAATGCACAGTACAGCCAGTCAAAATAAATAGTTTATCGAAAATACAATCAGTAGTAGCAGATTTTTTGAAATTACCAGAAGCAGAGCTGTACACAGGACACAGTATGAGACGCACATCAGCAACTTTACTATCTAACGCTGGAGCTGATTTTGGTATGCTCCAACATCATGGCCGATCGAAATCGACAAGCGTAGCACAAGGCTACGTTGAAGAGTCAATTTCCAGCAAAATGATTATTGCTAAAAAAATCCTGGGTGAAAATTCGGAACCGGAAACCAGTGTGAGAAGGCAGTCACTGTTGAGATTGAGAAGACAAAACCAAATGAACGTGGGAACACAAACAAAGAAGCAAATAATGTTTTATCTTTCAATATAAATATTACTCTGAAGCTGGACAAATGATTCATATAATTCTAAATTTATGTATTAAACTTCTTTGTGTTCAATAAATTGTTCAATTTTCTCTAAAATGTTTAATTATGAAAAAACAGTTTAATTATAAATTCATAATTCCACTAGTGACTTATGGGCCTTCTAATGTGTCCAAAATTGACAATATTATGACCTTATAATCAAGAAGTGTTGGATAAAACATTATTAGAAGCAAACTGGAATATTGTTCAGTAATGTGGTCTACAAACTACGTCACATAGCGACGATTACTTAAATATCTGTATAAGGGAGAATATTGCAGATTTCCTCACAGAGGATTTGATCAAAATGAGTTATTATCACATTTTAATTTGTCAGAACGTGAAAATCGTAGGAAAATATTAGAAGTGAGAGTCTTATTTAAACTTCTACATGGAAATGTTGATTGAACTGTCATTCTATGTTCCTAGAATTCATTCAAGGCGAAATAATATGTTCCTGTGCCCAAAAGCTAATGTGTTAATAAAATCACCAATGAACAAGATGATCAAATTAGTTAATGAGTTAGTTGAAATTTGTGACTTGAATATGTATAGCTATAATACATTAACATAATACGCAAAGACAAAATTTAGGTGAAACCTTATATTAAAACTCAGAACTTGGAATTAGCAAAACAAATGAATTTATATTAATTTTTATTTTAATTTTTGTTATTTTTTTTTGTAGATGTTACAGGAATGTAGAGGAAAGCCAAAAATGTGAATTACGTCTAAGTTGTATTTATATTTAGAATTAAATAAATTGTTCTATAAATGGAAATTTCTGTTGGGCAAGCATATACTTTATTATTATTATTTATATTTTCAAGTGCTAATTAAAATTAGTTCTTTATCAAAATTATCTACAATATAACACAAATGTATTTTGAATACTCGTTTTGAGTGGGCCAATGACTGTTAAACTTAATTAGAACACAGCCATCGATCTGAACCCAGCAAAACCCAGTATAATCCGTGGTGTTTCCGCAGCTGCCATCCTAAACTTTATCCCACTTGTGGCAGACAAATTCGAAGGCTGTCATCCATTCTAATTTTCAATTTTTTCCTTTATCACAACATCAAATTTTCATATGGACGCAAAAAGTGAGGAAATCGCATCACTCTATTTTTGATAATAGCATTACTCTAATAAAACACTACTCTGCTTTGTACCCACCCGTCATGGTAGTTGTTAATATTAATAATATTTAATACCCACCAAACCAAGGTTCAATTACAGGAAAATAAAATATAAAAGTAGTGCACCTAATAATAATAATAATAATAATAATAATAATATAATAATATAATATCTTTATTGTCCAACAGGGTGGCCCTAATGACAGGACAATCTAATATATGACAAAAAATTAAAATAAACATTCAAGCATAAATTAACTAATAAAAGAAAATTCAAATTAACAAAATATATCCTCTATATATTTGTCAGCACAACGACACATAGTGAAAACAGGTGCACGACGTAAGATATTGGTTCTAGCGGTAGGGAGTCGAAAAGTATTTACATATCTTGATGTAACCCTCGGAACATTAAACTGGACGGCAGATAACAGCAAAGGACAGTCAATTTTGTTGCTTATAAGTTTAGCCAAAAAACTAGCAGCATGTTGATCTCTACGCACAAAGAGAGAAGATATGTTATGCCGTTGTAAAAGACCATTCGTATCTGTTCCTCTATTTGGATACGTCCCATCTAGTTTGAATGAAAAAAATTTCAAAAATTTTCTTTGTACTTTATCCAGAAGCATATGTTGACACAAATATATTGGATACCAAATTAAGGATGCATATTCCAGCTTGCTACGTACATAAACAAAGAAGAGAGTCTTAATTAAATCAATATTACTAAATAGTTTCGAAATCCGCATTACAAATCCCAAAGATTTATTCGCTGCGCTACAAACATTGGTGATATGTTGATCAAAAGTCAATTGGCTGTCAAATGTAACACCAAGATCCTTGAAAGTTGTTTTACGTTCCAAAGGTGTTCCTCCAATCTGATATATAAAATCAAAAAAGTGCTCTGTGCGGAAATAAGATATAAAGCAACATTTGCTAATATTAATTGTAAGTTTGTTAAAATTACACCATTCGACAATTTTGATGAGTTGAGCTTGTAGATGAAGAGCATCAGATAACTTTGAAATTTTAGAATAAATTTTTAAATCGTCCGCATAAGCTAGAAAACAACATTCTAAGAATTCGAGAAGATCATTAATATATAAATTAAAAAGGAGGGGGCCAAGATTTGACCCTTGAGGGACACCAGAGGTCGAACAAAAAGGCAAAGAAATAAATCCATTATAAAATACATAATTCCTGCGATTAGTCAAGTATGATTCCATCAATTTAAGAAGGGAAGAAGAAAATCCAAGATTATTAAGTTTGTGAAGAAGGATGTCATGAGAAATAAGATCAAAAGCGTGAGAAAAATCTGAATAAATAACATCAACTTGTTCACGTTTATCGAGATCTTGAGTTACGACAGACAGATTGGAGACTACAGATCTTCCAGTCCTAAAACCGTTTTGCCCAGAACTAATAACTGAAGACAACTTACTGTAAATAAAGTTATACAACACAAGTTCGAAAATCTTAGCGAAGTTATTCAAGATGGAAATAGGTCGATAATTACTTAGTAATGATGAATCCCCTTTTTTAAAGATTGGACTTATTCTAGCGATTTTCCAACGATCCGGAAACGTACTGGTTTTAAGAGCTAAATTTATAATGATGGAAAGAGGTTGCGCTAGTATATACCTGCAGTCACGGATAAGAAAACTGGGAATCAAATCATCACCGCTCGTTCGTTTGTTTGTAAGTTTTGCCATAGTTGAAATCAAATCCTCCGGAGTGACATGGGTTATAGATAAACAATTGTTGTAGACGTAAGACGAAGATTCAGTGGGGATACAATTACTTCTAGGTGTAAATACATTGGAAAAAGTTGTAGCAAAAGCATTAACAATATCCTGAGGATCTGAAAATGTTTCTCCCGCAGTCAGATAATGAACAGGGAATTCTGGAAGTGCCATTCTTGGTATGTAAAAAACTCCATAAGGAAGATGGATCAGACTTGATGTTATTTTGAACTCGGTCCAGATAATTCTTATATGAGTTATCCATTTGATATTTAACGATAGATCTTAGGCGTTTAAATTCCTCATAATATCTATAGTTCATAAATTTGATCCATTTGCGCCTGTAATAATCTTTTAGCTTGATATTTTGCTGTATCTCACGAGTAATCCATGGAAGAAATTTAGACGGACGAATGGTATTAAGTGGCACCGATGCATTCATTATATTAAAAAAACAAGAGTAAAATTCCGGAAGTACTACATTCACGTCTTCACCATTTTCAAGGAATGACCAATCGGTGTTGCAAATCTCATGATAAAGTTTAGGAAAATTAGCTCGCCAGAAATTATAACGAATATTACACGCCAACGGAAATCGGAAAGCATAATTATGATTCATATCCACAAGGTTAAAAAGAAGCGCCGGATGATGCTTGTCCTCACGTACTAAAGATGGTGTACAATGGGAAACTGTGGTTTCAGGATCAGAGTTTACAAAAACTAAGTCTAGTAGTACATTGTCATTATTTTTAATGGAATTTATTTGCGTCAACTGAAGGACATTAGAAAATTGGTTTAAAACTACAATTTTTGAACAGTTGCTATTCGGTATATAGGTGAACTCAGGAACATTGAAATCACCAACAACAACCACATGCTGATTTAATAAAATAACCTCAAGAGCATTGAAAAATAATTCAAAATCATTAGAAGAAATATCTGGCGGAACATACAAGACCACAAGTAAAAAACTGTAAGTGCTAGTAAAGCACTTGCAAATAACAACATGCCTAAAATAGAGGACAACAACTGTTGAATCAGTCTTAACTTGTCTTATTCGTAAGTTAATGGAATCTATTGTGTTAGTGTATGATGAAGTTCCTTCTTGAATACAAAATCATTCCTGGTGAGCAGCATGGATTTGTGTCCAGCCGACCTGAAGTCACCAATCTTCTTTGTTGCTTCAATGACTAATCTAAGGAACTTGACAACTATAATTCTGCTGATGTGGATTTAGAATAAGGTTGATGGTTGCTTCAGTGATTCACGCGAGGTTCTAGGCGAGGTTCCACAAGGAACAGTTTTAGGTTCGTTATTAGTTTTATTATAATTATTTTCATGAAATGCTCTGTTTTGCTTTCTACCTGTCATTACGATTAATGGGAGTGGTGGTGTTGGTCTCCCCTTTTGTTGTATAACGATCTTTTTATCACAATCAAAGCTACTAAATTCATTTTTTAATAGATAATTTACATATCTGCACATGACGCTGAATTATTTTCGTTGCTCATTCTCGTTAAGTATATATAATATTAATATGCCGATAATACCAGCTGTTTTTAACGATCAGAAATAAAACGCAAATAAATGATACAAAAAACACCTTAGGCTTTACGTACGTACTAAAGCCTAAACACCACTCACCACTGAATAGGGAGCACGCGAAACCACCTCAATGTTTTTCCAATTTACACCCGATCGCACCAATTAATAAGAAAGAGATAAAATTATCCGTGCGACTTGATGTGAAAAGAGATGAACTAGCCGGAGGCTAGCGGCCTGAAGCGGCACCCCGATCAACGTTTTAGCCAATGTACTGAATGACGATGCGTCAAGGTTGCGGTCTCAATAGTAAGATGCATTTTCGGCGGAGGCTAGCCTTTACCGCTGAAGCCAAACGCGGAGTGGTGTGAATTATGATTGTAAGGTCGCAAATATAATTTTTTTCGACATTTTAACCTGATATATGATGAAAGTAAATTAAATCAAACAAAATATTCTGAAAAGTAAAAAATGTCTACGAAAATACAAATTCTTTCATCGAAAAAATTAGAGGAAGCTCAGCTCCAAAAAACAGAGGAGGCTTAGCCTCCCCTGCCTCCTCTGAGGAGCCGCCACTGGTCCCTACGTCATTGTAGCATTGATAGGAAGGACATAACTCATGATGTAGGTGGTGGGGTTTGGAGAATAAGCTTTGCTTAAAACTTTGTCCCTTGCAGGAAGTATGTGCTAACCGGAGTATCGTATACGAAACAAGGACGGCTCAGCTACCGGAAATTGGCATGTCACAGATTTAAAACCTTCCCATGACCGCACCGATGCAGAAGATGAATCTTCGCCTAAAGACGGGGAGCAGCGATTAGCACACCTGTACGTGCAGCCACTTTGATTCGAACGAACGAAACTATCCTTTCCTCTCTAAAAGTAGTTTTGAATAGATCCATATTTGTCGTCTTCTTTTTCTTTGTCGGAAAGGAGCCGTGTTACGATTTTTTTCTTTTTCGTCGAGGATGACTCGTGAGACGAGTAACTATACATTCACGGTTTCGAATTTAGCAGGTCATGTAGGCTGAGGGGTACTTTTTCAACTTTGGCTAGAATACCGGTATCCAGATCCGGCTTGGATTGCGTGTTCATTGTTCTTTCCTATTCTCCTTTTCTTTTAGTTCTTCTAATTACAGCCACAATGTCCGTGTACAGCAAGCCAAGGCGAAAGCCTAAGCGATTTTCATTTCAATTAAAGTGGGGGCTCTCCACGCGGTTCTGACCCTTTTAGATCTAATTCTTCCATTGATGCACTTTTCCCTACAAGCACTACGTTGACTTTCACCCACGAATCAGTAATAGTCGCTCATCCTGTCGGAGTTCGGCCACGTCTTTAGGTTTTGTTTACTTTCGCTGACGTTTTGAAGTTGGCGCCAATGGGACCATTCGGGCAGGAGTGAGACGAGGATTGAAGAAGGTTCGCATAGAGAAAGGGGCGACAGGACTGTGAGGAAGTTGGGGTTCTTTGAGTTGAGTTTTTTGGTGTGAAGAGGCTCTCTAGCGCCACCGTTCTTTGGGCTTTCGGCAAACTAAACCGGTCTCTTCATGAGTGGTGGAATTTTTTTTTTTGTGATAAATTTCGGTGTTTGACTTGCGTTAGCTCTATTGGAGGTTTTTTACGTCGTAGGAGCATTACGTTTTATGGAAGGTAAATTTCCACCAATTGATTGCATACAGGATCCACCAGGGAAGACGAAGATCCCACTGTGGAGGCGGGGAAATTCGTTAGACAATTCCACCTGGGACGATGTGGGTATAACTGTGGGAGAAGAAATTCTGCGGGACGAGCAAGTACAACGGGGAGTGCAAAGGACCTGGAGATTTGGGGATCGTGACTTCGGTGTGCTGAAATTTTGTTGTACCTAGGCAGGAACGTCAGTCGTCTCGAAGCGTCCCCGTCGTCTAGGATAAATATCCCGCGGCATATTTTTGTTGGGTTCCTCATATAAAAACCGCGTTAGCGTTAAGTCTCGCAGTTTTTGCATCACCACGCCGACAATTGTTTTTAAGTAACCAGCCAGCAACGTACTCTCTCCCTCCTCGTGGTCCCCAATTTTTGAGATTTTTGTAGTTTAAGAACAGGCCATAGTTGGCTAATTTTAGATTAGTTACAACATTTTGTTTGTAGAATTTCTGGGGTAGCCACTAGGGTTCAACTACATCTGTTTTGACTTGTCTTATATTAGTTAGTCGTAATTTTAGTTTTATCAACACCATATTTACAGTACTAGCCTAATATAATTTATTGTAGCTGGTTCAGTGAGCCGAAACTCTTTTATTGATAACAATATATATATACACAATATCTCAGGGGTTATTAACAAGTTATTGTACACAGAATAATCCGTAAACACAAAAGTCGTTGCACATGAAAATAGTCCTTAAACACAAGAAAAGTCCTTAAACGCGAAAATAGTCCTTGAGCACGAAAACACGAAAGTAGTCTTTGAACACGAAAACACGAAAGTAGTCTTTGAACACAAAAGTCTTTGCACACCGACACTAAACAAACGCGACTCGTCGACCCGGTGGGACCCCTCTGGATGCGCCACTGGATGTTTGACTAACGCGATTCGTAGACCCGGTGGGACCCCTCTGGATGCGCCACTGGATGCTTAACCCGTCCAAGAAGCTGTTCACTCCCGACCACCAAGACCCCTAGGATGCAAGGCGATGCTGAGATGAACAAAATGCTATCGAGCTTTAGAATACTCTAGCATGTACTTCTTGTTGATTTCAGATGATTTCAAGAGCTTCTTTATAGGGTAGACGGGCGGAAGTGGTGCGAGGGTGTTAGCCGATAGCGCTGCCTTGGGGTGAATTCAGGTAGTGCCTGAGGGTAAATGGTACTGCCTGGGGGGATGCCTGATGCGTGGGTGCGCTAGAGGGCGTTATGAGTATTGTTCGTGTCGCCGGGATGAAAACAGGCAACTAGCGGGGTGCGCAATGCAGGGATGCGCGAGAGGGCGCAAGAGTTATCATTCGTGTTGTCGGGTGAAAACAGACAGCTGGCTGGGGTGCCAGATGTGTGGGCGTGCCAAAAGGAGCAGTTGAACCGAACTTTGTTACATACTCCCCCTCAGGACCATAGGAGCGTCCTCGCCTATGAGTCCTGGACATTGGGCTTCTTTCGTGGGCGTCCCCTCCGGCGGATAGGAGCCACTGGTGGGTCTGGGGCATCAGCAGACCCTACAAAAGGTCGTAGAGCCGAAGTGTGGTACTTTCCAAGAGCTTCGGCGGGGTTCTCGGGGTCAGCAATCTCATAGGATGTGGGGCCGACCTTCGTCAATATGCGATAAGGCCCATCACGACGAGGGGCTAACTTAGATGTAAGTCCTTGGGCCTTTTTACTTAGGATGTGGCGATCAACTAGCACTAAGTCGCCGGGCTGGTACACCGGACCTGGGCGACGTTTGGAGTCGGCGTAGTTCTTGCGGCGGTCTTGGGCGGCTTCGTGATTTTCTCGGACCTGCTTAATTACTTCGTCTAGTTGGAGCAGCCTTGGAGTGATTTCGGGGATGAAATTCTCGGCCTGCACGATGGCTCGGAAATCATTGGTTACATCGTCAACCGTTCGGGGCTCGTGTCCGTAGACTAAGTAGGCAGCGGAGTATCCAGTGCTTGAGTTGGGTGCCGTGTTCAATGCGAACCGGATGCTGGGTAGCTTACTTGGCCAGTCTTCATGGGGGCTGGTCCCTATCTGGGCAGCGAGCTGCACCTTCAAATCGCGATTCTTCCTCTCCACCGGGTTTGCAGAGGGATGGTACACCGGAGTGAAGGAAGTCTTAATGCCCAGACAGAAGGTGAGTTGCTGCATTACGCTGCTTATAAATTGAGTACCGTTGTCGGAGATCAATTGTCGTGGTACTCCATATCGTAAGATAATGTCATCCACCAGGCGTGTGGCGCATTCTTCAGCGGTAGCTGTCTGGAGTGGAAACAATTCTACCCACCGGGTGGCCGTGTCTTCAACTACGAAAATCCAACGCTGCCCAGTTGCCGATATTGGTAGTGGACCGAACAAGTCGATGGAAAAAGATTCGAATCTTTGTCGCAGTGTTGGGGTTTGCAGCAGACCGGCGGGTTTGAGATTTGAGACCTTGTATCGCTGGCACGTGATGCATTTCCTGACGTATTCATGTACATCCTTGTACATGCCAGGCCAATAGTATCGTTGAGACACCCTCTGATAGGTGGCGTTGATCCCACCGTGGCCGGCGCTTGCTGCGTTGTGGTGTTTCTCCAAAACTTGTATTCGCTCGTGGAGTGGGACGACCAACTGGGGTTCTTCAGAGTCACTATCTGGGTTGTAACGATACAGCACTCCGGAGGAGGTGAGGTACCCTCTGTCCGTCCATGAGCGGGTGGCGTCGTGCTCCGTGGACGAAAAGCAGTCGAGAATCTTCTTGACTTCTGGGTCACGAAGCTGCTCGTCGCGGAGTTCGGTTGGGCCGCGACGTGGTAATTCGACATGCACAGAACAAATGTTCGAAGGGATGTCTTCTGGGGGCTTCTCCGGCAGGCGGGACAAGGTATCTGCGAGTACATTTCCTCGACCAGGGGTGTACTCTATCTTAATGTTGTATGGTTGCAGTTGTAACGCCCATCGGGCTAATCTCCCTGTAGGCGACTTCAGATTCATTAACCATCGAAGTGGTTGGCAATCGGTAATGATTGTGGTCGTGGATTCTTCCAGGTAGCCTCGGAATTTGTTGACGGCCCAGACAATCGCTAGAGCTTCCCGTTCGGTAGCCGAGTAATTTCTTTCGGCGCTGCTGAGTAGTCGACTGGCGTACTCGACTGGGTGCTCATCGGATCCCTCCCCCTGGAGGAGAGCTACACCGAGGGCGTGGTCGCTGGCATCTGTGCGGAGGATGTATGGTTGACCACGTTCCGCGGGGCGTAAAATAGGTGGACCACTAAGGGCATCTTTCAGGGTGAGGAAGGCGTTTTGCTGTGTGGGCGTCCACGTCCAGGGCGCATTCTTTTTTGTGAGCTGGGTCAGGGGCTGTGATATTTTTGCGAAGTTCGGCACAAACCTCCGGAACCAGGAGCACGTCTGCAGGAACGTCAACAATTCTTTCACGTTGCGTGGAGGCGGGATCTTCTGGATGGCCTCCACCTTCCGTCCGTCGGGTTCCAGGCCACGTGCTGAGACGATGTGGCCTAGGTAGTGTACTTCGGATCTTCCGAAATGGCACTTCTTACGGTTCATCCGAAGGTGGAATAACTTCATCCGTTCAAATATCTGCCCAAGATCTTGGATGTGCTGCTCATCGGATTCGGATAGCACGATGAGATCGTCTAAGTAGGCCAGAAGTGAAACTTCTGGGAGGCCGGCCCTGAACCGGTCGATTAATCGTTGAAACGTGGCCGGGGCGTTGCGTAGCCCAAACGGCATTGTCCTGAACCGGTATAAACCGAACGGGCTTATAAAACAAGTCTTGTCTCGATCTTCGACCCTTACTGGCACTTGCCAGTACCCTGATTGTAAGTCAATTGTGGAGATGAACTTGGGACGCTGCGTGGAGTGTAGGAGGTCATCGATGCGTGGCAGTGGGTACACGTCTGGCGTGGTGATGGCGTTTAGACGACGGTAGTCAACACAGATACGGTATCGTCCATCTGGCTTGGGGACCATGACCACGGGGGCAGCCCAGGCGCTCTCGCATTCTTCGATGACCTGCGCTTCAAGCATAGAGGCGACTTCTTTCTCCAAAGCTTCCTTCTTAGCAGGGGGCAAGCGGTACGGAGGCATGGAGATGGGGGAGTGATCTCCCGTGTCGATCCGGTGTTCGATTTGTGTTGTCGGTGGACCGGCGGGGGCAAATCGATCATCGTGCTTCCGGAGTAATCCCTCGAGTCGTCTACGGGCAGGTTCGGTAAAGTGGGTGGCTTCGTCGGCTCTTAGCACGTTTATTGAAGCGATGTCGACGCGTCTCGGAGATTTATTGAAGAGACAGAGGCTTTCCCAGACGTCAAATTCGCCAAACGCCTGCTGGGCGAGAGCGTCCTCGGCGTCTCGCATCATATACTCGGCTCCCCCTGGAGCTTGGTAGACTTTCCAGTGGCCTCGTTGTATGGGGACCGTCGGAGGCGGTCCATAGGCGATGGGTTCTTCGGGGGTGAGAGCCGGTGCGTGTGCTTCCTCTACTTCCATTGGAGCGTACGAGTCGTCGACAGGTGTTTGCACTCTTGGCGCGTGGACCACCGCATCAAGTGCGGAAGTATGTTCACGTCGTCCTGGGATTTGGGGATGACGAATGTCATGGCGTGACGCCGTTGGAGTGGTGACCCGCGCGCAGTCGGGGCTTCGATGCATGTCCTTTTGAACGAACTGGAAGCTTTCTTCCGGTTTCTCGAAAAAATGCCATTGGCGGGCGGCGAAGTGGATCACCATGGCTGCATCCTCTATAAAATCAATGCCCAGAAGTGTTCGCGCGTCTGGAGCATTAGGCAAACACACGAACTGAGTTGAGACAGTTTTGTTTTGCAGCTCGATGTTTACTTCGGTCGTTAGGACCTCCTGTTGCTGCGGATGACCGTCGGCCAGCACTATGGTTAGCGGAACCTTGGTAAAAGTTGCACCGGAAGCGCGGAGATGATCGCTGAGTCCTGGACTGGCGACGCTGACTCGAGACCCGGAGTCAAGGAATGCTGTTCCCCACATTCCTTTTGCGCAAATGGCCACTGCAGGGCGTGGCCGTGGCGTGGGTGGTTCCACCAGGTTTAAACTGCAGAATCCTACTGGGCGGTCAGCACTGGTACTTGGATTGCAGGTAGGGCAATTTCGTCGCATGAACCCTGGCCTTTGGCAGCCATAGCATCTGAGTGTCGATGAAGTGTTGGCTGCAGGAGTCGTCGTATTGGCAGGCGTAACCTGGGGTGGACAGCTTCTTTTCTTCTTTCGACATTCGGCCATGCTGTGTCCAACGGCACGGCAGAATTCGCAGCGCAATTTCTTTGGTCCATTAGGTGGTGCAGGGGTGGCATGGGTTTTTTCAGCCAGGTCCTCCTCGACCTTGCGGGCACCGATCAAAAGTTCTTCGAACGTAGTGATACTGCTGCGGGAGATTTTCTCACGGATTTCGGCGCGTAGTAGGCCAAACACCATGTCCAACTGTACAGCTTCTTCGAGGGGCTGCTCGATTTGTGAGAGCAGACTCCGTTTCCTAGTGATAAAAAGGTCTGTGGACACATTTGCGACCTGCTTCTCTTCAAAGATCTCCAAGTAGATCTTATAGGCGGCTTTCCGTGGAGCGAAAGCCTCCTGAAGTCGTTTCATGGCTTCATCCCATGATTTAATTTGTAGTTTGACACCTTTCCACCAGGTGTGGGCCGTTCCCGTGAGTAGGAGGGGCAGACCTTCCAAAGCGTCTTCGTTGCTGATCCCCTCTACTGTGCGAAATATGGTGGCTGAGGTGACAAATTCTTCCACTTTGTCCCTGTTGCGACTTCCGTCGTAGCGTGCGGGACACGCGGTGATGCTACGTCGGTGATTTGTTGGTGCTACGTTTAGCACGGGTGCTGCTGCTGTCGGTAATCTGGCCATAAATGCCTCAAATTGTTCTGGTGAGAATTGGACGGCCATGGTGTGTCGAGGACTTCTTCTTAACCCTTTCTTACCTACGTGTGATGATAATGGGCGCATTCGCGGTTACTCGTTAACTGATAAAACACTTCGCGAACGATTCTAATGTGCACAACTTAATTCGAGCCTCACGTTCGGGACGCCACTGTAGCTGGTTCAGTGAGCCGAAACTCTTTTATTGATAACAATATATATATACACAATATCTCAGGGGTTATTAACAAGTTATTGTACACAGAATAATCCGTAAACACAAAAGTCGTTGCACATGAAAATAGTCCTTAAACACAAGAAAAGTCCTTAAACGCGAAAATAGTCCTTGAGCACGAAAACACGAAAGTAGTCTTTGAACACGAAAACACGAAAGTAGTCTTTGAACACAAAAGTCTTTGCACACCGACACTAAACAAACGCGACTCGTCGACCCGGTGGGACCCCTCTGGATGCGCCACTGGATGTTTGACTAACGCGATTCGTAGACCCGGTGGGACCCCTCTGGATGCGCCACTGGATGCTTAACCCGTCCAAGAAGCTGTTCACTCCCGACCACCAAGACCCCTAGGATGCAAGGCGATGCTGAGATGAACAAAATGCTATCGAGCTTTAGAATACTCTAGCATGTACTTCTTGTTGATTTCAGATGATTTCAAGAGCTTCTTTATAGGGTAGACGGGCGGAAGTGGTGCGAGGGTGTTAGCCGATAGCGCTGCCTTGGGGTGAATTCAGGTAGTGCCTGAGGGTAAATGGTACTGCCTGGGGGGATGCCTGATGCGTGGGTGCGCTAGAGGGCGTTATGAGTATTGTTCGTGTCGCCGGGATGAAAACAGGCAACTAGCGGGGTGCGCAATGCAGGGATGCGCGAGAGGGCGCAAGAGTTATCATTCGTGTTGTCGGGTGAAAACAGACAGCTGGCTGGGGTGCCAGATGTGTGGGCGTGCCAAAAGGAGCAGTTGAACCGAACTTTGTTACATTATAAGTTAAATTTGCTGTTTTTTTACTATCCTAATTAAAACGCACGCTTGCTAAAATATTAATTTTTTTCAACATCATTTCAGATGCCACGTTCCAGCTCTCCCACAAAAAATGAACACCTGTCAACTGTAAACAGGAGAGCGTGTTTTAGTAGTAATTAGTACACAGAAGAAAAAAAAAGATTAACTAGAATAACAAGATACATAGACCGAGAACTATTTCAAGGGAATATATACGCAAATGTTATTGTTGACGACATTTTCTGTTACAATTAAAAATACATCATAAAATCTTAATTTTGTTTTGGAGGACAGCGGAAATGCAAAATGATATCTTACTTGAATGAAACAAGACGTTCAGTTGACGTCTAAAAGAAAAGATTGCTTTGCAGCTCGGGATCACAGTTAAAATTTGTGTTATGATATATATTATTAAGTACAGTGGCGGCTTGTGACCTTTTGAAATCGGGGGACACAATTTGATTGATGAGTTAAATATGTAGATATAAAACTGACTGTTATTACCAATTATTAGACGAAATTGTGTGACGGAAATAAATACCAAAATACATTGAATAAAAGTAAAAACGTACTTGTCCACATACCTTTGCTTTTAAATCATTACTGAGGAGACACACAAACAAAACAATTTATTATTTTTTTCACAACCGCACATCCACTAAAATTTACCATACTTGTTACCTCTATTAAGACATCTACTTATGAAAGGATCTCGTTTGGTTATGAACACTTTTTTTTATTAATAAATTGGAGGGTGGCTCTCTCTAAATTTTTCATTAAAATTTTACCGTCGTAAGACAGAGGACGATTTTTTATTAAATATTCAACTGAATTCATTATTTTTATTTAAAATCAAACAATTTCACTCGTGCAAAATGAAAATGAAATCCAGTAATTGAGTTACTACTAGCGGTCACTGTTATAACAGGACCCGATTCCAGGCAAATACAGCGACTAGACGCACGATTTCCATGGCAACGGTATAAACAAAACGTCTAAATGACTCATGATTTGGTATCTGCTTTTATCAGTACTTCACCAGCAACATATCATATATTCAAAACACATCTTCAGACGTAAGTTTTGATATATTTTATACAAATGGAGCGAGATAAAAAAATTAGTTTTGATCATTATGACACAAATTTCCATATTATTTTTTGTAATTTTGGACTCTGATTAAGTAGGTACGCATGTATTTCAAACTTGTAAAGGTATATAACATCTTGCGTTGTTTTTAAACCTTGAGGACTGCTGTTTCCTTGGAACATTCATATTTTCTGAACCCAAGGATTTCCGTACTCATTGTGTTTACTATTAAAGCGACGGTATTCAATATAGTAATTTACGACTTGTAGTTGATTGTGACGTACGTCCTGTCGTTGGGACCAATGATTTAAAATTATTATTACGTAAGATTCAAAGATATTTTCTTATTATAACCATTATAACCGTGAGATTTACTAAACAGCGAATAGCATCCAGCATGACCAGAAATATTTATTACTAATAATATTTTGGTATATGAGTGTTATTCACCTAAAAGGCGATGGTTGACTTTCAAAAAGGCTTGTAGATACAAGTTTAAAAATAGTTCGTAAAATTTAAAGCTTAATCAAAATTTCTTGTATAACTTTAAGGATTTGTTAATTTAAAAGAAAACAGATCGAAGGCCTCTAATCCTGTTTAACGTAGTGGATATTTGTATAATAATGTCGATAAACAGGGTATTTACTAAACATGTGGCAAAAATTCAGAGTTTTATTCCTTGGATTAATTTTTGTTCTACGTATCGTTCAATTATTTTGAAGAAGTAGAATAAATTTTATACCGCACTTTACAATTTTCACAGAGTATTAAATTAGTTGGAATTTATTTGTTCAGTAAATACTAATAGTTTAGTGCTAGCAAACATTTTTTGATTTAGACTTCTCTAACGTAAGCTAAGAAAGTACTGTAGTTAATAGGGACTGCATGGTTACTCTCATATTTTCTCGACGTTTCATGACTCGTAGAGTATAAAAAATAGGTTTCTCGTTTTCATCTGTCTCTCTGCCTATGCTGTCTTTTCTCTATGTAGACTTTTATTTGGCAGATAATCTTCGAAACTAGCGGACTGATTGTTGTTACATATGCTAATCAAAATTTGTCTACTTATCCCGATCCACACTGTAATGACGTGACCTTAGAATTTTGCTTAGAAAACGCCATTTCTATTTTATAAAATAAAATACTTGCACTATAAACATTCCTTGATTCTTATAATTTTTATTGTTAAACCTTCTTTGCCTTTAGTTACATAACACGTAGGTCCGTGGTTCAATCCCCGAGGGCGTTTTCAGTTTTTTACTTCCCGAGTGTAAGCGAAGGAGGTATTGTAATAGGGTTCACCGGGCAACTCTGGCTACGTTCATGTTTTCTCGACGTTTCATGACCCCTATAATATGAAAAAAGTGGTCTCCCCTTGCCGTCCGTTTGTCTGTCGTCTGTGTCAAATTTTACTAGACGGATAATCTCCAATCTCCTTATGTGTATGTTAGGAAAATCCTTACCAAGCTGCAGTATTTTCTCAAAATTATTTCTTATAAAAAACATTTAAGAATATTTGCTTTAACATTTTATTAAAAATCAATAAATAAACTTAAATTCGTATTACGAAAACATTTACTTGCCGCCTAACACAAAAATAAGAGTATTACCTTGTTTCCTAAAATTAATATTAAAAGGAGCTTCGTATGCAAATTCAGCATTTTTGCCATCAACGGCATACTTCATGTTAACATGAAAAGTGGCGGTAGTGCCATCATTAAATATCAAATCCATGGTGAAAGGCGCTCTGGAGGCAAAAGTATTCACCTCTAACTGACGTTCAATAGCACGTTTAGCAGGAATAGAGAGATCTTTAAACTTTTCCTGTGGGCCACTTCCTGATTCGAAATCAAAAGGATCCACATCTCTTACTACGACATAATCAACAGGTGAATGTCTCAGATTCTGAATAATAATGTATGTTGCACTTGTAAGTTTCAGTGAAGTGAAACTCGATATATCCAGGGAGGTAGTTAGGGCGAAGATTGTGGCGGTGAAGACAAGAGTTGATAACGGACAAAGTTTCATCATCTAATAAAAAATAAATAATTAAATAAATTGTGCAATCTTCAATGAAGGACGAAGTATAATAATTATTTGCGGCAAAGTTAACCTTTAGCATCTGAAGTATAATGAAAATACCTATTAAAAAACTTACTGTGTTTGACGGATGGAACAAATACAAACTGGTCGCCGGCTTTTAATAGACTAAAGATTATTGTTACAAAAAAGAGGAAGGATTTTAATGAGTGGGAGACATAACTGGTTGGTGTCGCTTTTATTTGAGTTGAGAGTTTACAGATGTTTTATTTTGTTTTGTGTTTCTAAGTAGCTAACTAACTAGTATTACTTACTTCCTCGAGAGAAAAGTGGGAAAACACACGTCCGTGTTGCGTAGAAACCCATCGAAGGTTCGTGTTTTGCGAATCAAGGAAATTTTTTGTCAAAAATCAATTTCTGTTGTTCCTCCTTGTTAAATTTTCGTCCTAAATTATGACAACTAACATACTAAATACTAAAATAAAATTTGTTTTATGTTAAATACCACCCTACACTATAACACTAAAATAGTTTGCAAAATAAAAACTGGTTTACCGAGATTTATTTTTAGTCTGAGAAATTTCTCAAGGTTTTATTTCATTGTTCACCGTACTAAATTTTGCAAAATACAGCTAACAATTTTAATTTAACATACAAGTCGTCATTTAAAAATGGTAATTTTTTTGAGAACTGCATTTTAAAAATAAAATATATAAAACAAAATTAATATTGATTTGTTAATAAGAATTATGTTTCATGATTTATTATTTGTGTTTCGAATAAACGATTTCCAACAATTTTTGTGGTTGGGGAAAGCTATGTGATGCAAATAGCGACCAAGAGATTAATGGACATCTGAATTCGACAGTTCAAATAGACAAAATAAAAAATTGGTCGAAAGTTGTTTCGATAGGACTTCACTCGCTCCTGCATTTTCTAATGGGCGCACCCTCAGAGGCGTCCGTCAACGTTTCTCTGTCATAGTGAATTTTCTACGTGTGATGGGTACCTATACCTGGTTAGTGCCTAGTAGATTCATTCGCATTCGCGCTAGCGTGTTGAGCAGTTCACTTAAGTTTATGTTTCCGCGTATTATTGTTTGTGATTTAAAAAAATTAATTTAAAAACCACCCCCATCTGAAGTGTGCATGTTAAGCTACTGAGTAACAGTCCGTTGTCAGATTCTGATGACTCACCATGTTGAACTTAAAATAATCCATCTCTAAGAACCCTTGTTCTTTAACACTAGTTGAAATGTCTATTTATGTTTATACATCGAAAGAATGTCACGTAGAAATGAGTCAACCTGTATAAGCAAATCTAAAAAGTATTAATGCAGTGATAAATCACAAGTATTGACTCATCATACTTTGCACATTTAAGATTGGATTTATTCAGCAAAATTTTGAGGTGATTTTTTAGGGGGGATGAGCAAATACATTTTGATAAAAATTTAAAACATCTCCAAGATTTCAAAGCATTTGGTTTTGCAGTTCCTGATTAAATCAATAAAATAAATTTACGCATTCATTATTTTTTTTGAGTCACCCAGCTCCAAAAAAAAAAAAATGAATGGACTGGTAGATTACAAGTACAGACTCATAATATTTTCTACAATTTAGATAAGATTTATATTCCTTATATAAATATAGTATGTGAAACAATCGGTCCATTACTTTCAGAGATTATCTGTCTAATAAAAATTCGGACTGCAGACAGCCGGACAGGCGGAGGGACAGACGGACAAAACAATAGAGAAACAGAACCGGGAGACCTATTTTTTCGTACTCTAGAGGTCATGAAAACTCGAGACAGAGAGTCGCTCGACGGACTCGACTACAGCACTGTATGTTAACAAAATTCCCGATCACGTTAACAATAAATTGTATTAAAATGTGTGAATATTCGTTTAATGTTCCATCAAATAACAGTGTTAATAACAACACTTTAGATAAAATACCTATGTTGATAATACCAAAACTACTATTAACAAAATATTAGTACATGAAGAAAATTACGTATAACAGAGCAATTGATAAATTTAAAGTAATAGTTCTTGTGTGTTCGTAAAATCAGACTACGTAACTTTCGTATATTACCTGTATAGAAAAGTAATAGCACTGACTAGTGTTTTCTAAGTCTCTGTTGCTACAGATAAATAGAGAAGTAAACATAAAAATATGTTTAAGATAATCATTCCCCTTTCTTTATCATAAAACTAATATTGATTATCATATAAACTAGCCTCTAAAATTTTTTCCAACTAGTCAACTAGATTCCTAAGCTGAAATCTCATCCAATTTCTCGCAATGGGTAATCATCATTCAGCACCGCAACATACCTATTCCTACCTACAAATAATCAACAACAGTTTCACTGACGTCACCAAAACTTCCGTGTTCGGTGTGTCTGATTTCCATTGGGCCGGAAATTGCCGCCCTGACCGCACGTTCCAAGACGTCGCGATTCCCGCCAAAACTTCCGCTGAAAGAAGATTCGCACTGAAAAACCAAGCACCTGAGTGCCCATTTACCATGACCTTGACTTTCCGAAACGGAAAAATTGACACTTTCTACATCAACCAAAAGTATACTGTTGGTGGCTGTGCAAATTTTAAGCACTCGACGCAAACGCACGATCTGTTTTATAAGCGTGTTAACTGCAAGCTAGTGATTACGATCGAGAATACCCAGAATCAGATAGTAAATCAAAGAGCAAATGAAAGAAATCAGCAAGGAGAGACTGCTCTGAGGCAAAAGAAGTATGACGAAGCGATACAATTTTTTGATAAAGCCTTAGGACTGGCGAAGGAAGATTCGACAATCAGTGCTGTCAAGAAGAACAAGGGTAATGCTTGCAATCAACTTGGGAAGGAGGTTTTGCAAAATGCGTTTGATTTGGAAAAAGAAGAAAGTGAAGACAAATCAGAAGAGGCTCAAAGTAAATTTAATCAAGCGAAAAGTTTGTTTCAACAAGCAATTACTTTACACAATTCGTCTGATTATCAAACAAATTTGAATGTTGTTAATTTGAAGATTGATGGAAATCGTCTGTTTAATGAAGGAAACCAGATAGATAAGGAAGCATATAAATTATTCGATGAAGATAAGGGTGATAACCGGAGAGCGCAAGACAAATACGAGGAGGCTTTAATTAAGTATGAAGGAGCTATAACGAAGTTTGAAGAGGGGGCGAAAATTGATAGTAGATTCAATGACAGTAAGACAGTTGTTAAAGAGTTGGCTCGAGAAGTGGAAAAAGTGATTGGAAATATAGATCAAGTTGAATTAAATCGCATTATTGGGAAAGTGAATCTTGATGAAGACCGACATACGAAAAATGAACAGGAAGAAGTCCTAACAACAAATTTGCACCAAAATGTTGAAATTGCAACTAATTAACAGTTCAACTTGTTAACAAAACTAGTAAAAATAAAATGTAGTTTAAATCTTATGGTTTTTTAATACAATTATTGTAATGCAACGAAAAAATAAGGAGTATATTGTTAAGAAAAAATCATCGTGCGTAATAGTGGTATCATATACTTAGCAGTACTTAGTTTTTGTGTAAAATATAGTTTTTGACGAAACGGATACGTAAGTAAGAAACTATCGATAGCACTGATAGTAGTAAAAATTAATATAAGTCTGACGTCGGATTAACAAAATATATATAAAAGGCTGATATTAATATTACTAGTAGCAACTATTTAACACTTGATAACGCTTGAAGAGCCTATTTCCTTCAAGTTTCAAATTAATAAGATTCGGATAGTTTTGATATTCAGAAGAATTGTGTGAAGTCCGCGGTTGTTGAAACAAACTTCTACTTTTGTCAAATTTAGTTCGCGCTTCTAGGATTTATCTTGAGTATCGTCGGCTTCTACATCCCACGATTTTTGCAAAGATTTCTGTCCACACTCATTGCAAGCCCTACTTTTATTGTAAAGAATATTAAGCAAGTATTTATGGTTGAATCTTGATTCGTAAGACGTGCAGCTTAGTCAAACTTTTTCATCGCTTCTTCATATCTCTTCTGGTTTATCGCTGTTCTTTTCTATTTCTTTCTTCAGCTGTATCGTTTTATAATTACGTTTGAACTTGTTCGGCGTTGTGAAATTGCACAACGAGAATTTTACCTCTGTCGCGCCACAACCATGTATCTTGTGAAATGTGATATTGAAAGAACAATTACTTGCATAGTAGTTGTCTTCTAGTCTTCTCTTGATCGTTCTTCCGACTGGTGATAGACTTAAATCTTACAGATTATGGCCAGGACGAGAATTTCCGTCCCAGTCGTAATTGGTGGCTCCGTAAACACAAGAATTGACGATTTCTTGACGGGTATTATTGATTGTGCGGATCTGGGTTTCTTATTTTGATATTTTTGTTAAAGACAAGAGTATGAAATATCAAGGAATGTGATTATGATGTGCTTAGTTTACGTCGATAGAATCACACATAGTGGGATGCCACAACCAAACTCGTACTGAGTACGTCGGTTTTTATCAACGTAATGTTTTTTGTGGTTCCATTTACAACACTAGGAAAGAAGTAGTAATTACATACCAAGGAAAAGAAGATACTTTTCTGACCCGAGCTGAATTATTTCCGGAGGTTCGAAGGATGGAAGAAAATTAGAAAGCGAGGGCCCGAAAAGTCTTCTCTTCCGTACTTTAAATATTTAACTTTTTCCCTACTAGCACATTTGTTTAATTCCAACTGCAGAGTTCTACATTGTATGTATAAAAGGTCACAGCTTAAATGTCAAGTTAATACATGAAGTCACTGCGGCAGTGTAGATTAACCATGCCAACATTACCAATTGTTTTCATTATTTTTCTAGTAGGAGAGAAATAGTATGTTATAGGTCGTCATTACCGTGGCGTATAGGGGATGTTTTTTTTAAGCTGAAACTTTTAAACATCCCGAAAAATAAGCATTGTGTGAAAAAATGTCCAGAACCAAACTTTAATCATGCCGTGAGGGAAATATATTAGTGCTAAAATTAGCCCCCCTCCCCCTCTCCTTGTAGGTGGGACAGGGGTTAACTAGGAAACCTTAAATAGGAACTGTTATTTTTTATTGCAGACTCGGAGTCTACGGCTAAAAGTACGTATGATTTGTTTGAAACATTTTTTTCGATTCGTGATAGATGACGCTGAATCGAAGAAATTCAAATTTTTCGATTTCTTCTACTGAGAACCTATTCAATTTGACCATGTATTAGATGCAGTTGCATTGAGCCCCCACCGGAAACACTTTTTGACCTTGGTGTATTTTTTATTCCAAGTTATCATTTGCAAGCTATATTAATAACCTTGTCTCCGACTGCATAAAGACGATGCTGTACAATAAGAAGTGACCGACGTTTCCAAACGCCTCACACTAACATGCGTTTTTATAAATCCTTTGTTGAAAGTAGATTAATTTATTTATACAGGATGAGTTACAAAGCACTCAATATGTCCTTAATTATTATTAAAGATAGAAAAAAAAATCAAGGGCAAAATTGTACGATTACTTGAGTAGAATGCACTAAAAAGGTGTTTTGTTTTTGTGGCATACCACACAAATTAGTTTATTACGTATATATTTTTACATGTTTTTTCTGACATGTGCACACATATACAAAAGAGTTCTATCAGAGCTGTTAAACTAAAAATCGTATGTGAGTGCTAACCTGTCTAGTGGCCTAACAAAAATAGCAGTAGCATAGAGAACTTCATTAGTCTTCCAACAATATTTTCTTTTGTAATATTAAAATGGTGTTGTTTTTATCTCAATTATTATTCAATAAATTGCTCTTCTTTAAATAAAAGAAAAAGTAATTTTTATTTCAAACGTCAAAAATAATGCCAATTCTAAATTAATAATTGAATTCTCTTTTTAACAAACTCACAAAGCCCATAAGCGCTATGTGAAAACGGTGAAAATTGTCTACATTCCTCGACAAATAATACTAGGGCTTTTACTATTCACAAGAAGATCATCTGTTCAAAAATTGTCTCATGTATTCTTTTTGCCATTACTCTAGTCTTTTTTGAAATTTATGTTTGACAATCACATAGTACTCGCATAATTTATCATGTCTTTGCGCTAGAGAAAAATACACAGTCTGAGAGTCTATAAAATGCTTTTTGATAGATGAAATCTGAAGATTTTCAAAGTCACAAGCAGGTTATACCGATTTTGCGTCTTGTGTACAACCTTAAATGCAACAACGTGTTCATTTCTAGTGAGTCTTTCTTTCATTGTGTTAATCTCTTTCTGATTTGTTGATTAGAAAACCACGTCCAATTTTTTCTTCTTGTAAATTCTAGAAAATGCTGCTACGAGATTCTACATCATTAGTGTCAGTTTAGTTATTACCATCTTTAACTTCGCAAAGCAATAACATTCTAGAGGATACAAAGATGAGGTTATGAATATCTTTATCACACTATTTAATCGTAATAATAAGTTCATTAACACTCCTACTAAACGAAAATTTTCTTTTTCCTTCGAAATGCACAAAACCGAGTTCAGCTTGTCCGATAGCATACTTTTGATTAATTCTGATTTTCTCTTTTGTTCCGTCCGAAAATTTCAATAGCATAGAGAACGGGCATTTCGTTGCAAAAACATTCACATCCTCTCTTTGTTGGAAACTTCCACCAGCAGCAATTTTTATATTTTGAAAATTTTTTTTTGGGGTAAATTTAGTAGAACCCCAATCAAACGTATCGACTTCACTAACTTCTGTATTAATAATATCACGATTTGTTAAGTTTTGGATTTTGAGCAATGTCGCACGAGTTGAGGCTTTGTTGGCTATAAGGCCAAGAACGGGGCCAACAATAGCTGGTACAGGAAAGCTTACTGTTAATGAAGCCGCCAACATCAAAGATAAGTAGATGTTTGTGGATATATTCATTTTCGGAAACTTCTGACATTTTAAAATTTACACTAACATGTTGTAAAAAAATTAAATTATGCCTCGTCATGACAGTTCTCACTTGTCATTATTGTCATTTGTAACCCCTTATTATTAGTCATCACATCTGTTGTTCTCATGTTTTTCAAGTGTGAATTACAGCAATTCTCGTTGATCCAAGTTCGGAACAACAAAACAGTCCTTTTCAAAACTCAAGGTGCTTGCGTATGAAATTTTTTTTTATGCTAGAGAGCGAAGACCCTGAAAATGGTTTATTCTGTTGAACAAGACACTTTCATTGTTGTCTTTATTATCGCAATGGGACATTCGTAAGCGGAGAGTGGATGCATTTTGCAATCACTTGTAAGCAAGAATATTTGGTCAGATACCCCGATTTGCAAATTCAAGAAACATCGTTAGAGGCTCACATTAGAGCTGTAATCAACAGATTTGTTCGAACTGGCAGTGCCAACAAAGGGAGATCTCCTGGAAAACCTTCAGTATCTGGAGAAGACTGCTCAAGCATCTTTGACAAGATTGCCTCAGCAGTCAGGAGTTCCTGTTGGAACATCAAATTGAACAATGGGTCCAAGGCATTGACGAAAGAATGTTACAGAACATTTTTGAACATTTTCAACATTTACTGTGATGTTTAACCACAATAAACCAGGTTCTTTTTGTTGTAAGTAATTTTTCGTCTTTCTTACTCAACTTTTCCTTTCCAATGGCCTTTGCTTAGGCGAAATTGCAGTCAGAGTGGTATCTTTTTTAATCCCTTCAGGAGTTGGTTGGTGTCAGGCTAAGGGATGTGTCGTTAACACGTCTGGGTCGAGCCCATGTCCCTTAGGTGTTTGTGTAGGTTATCTGTCAGAGTTAGGTACGGATAGACTTTGGGTAATATTTGGTGTTTCATAATAGGATATTCTAACGATGTAGGAGATTTAGGAGTTGTAGCCAGGCTGGATTGAGGGGGAACTGAAACACGAAGGGCACCGAGAGTGGGCTTTTGCGAAAAGTGGCGCAAAAGTTTGGAGCTCTAACTACTAATGGAGAGTCGAGTATAATGTGGTTTAAGGTACCAATTTTACCACATTCGCATAGTTTCGTTTCTTGAGCTCCAATGCGGTGGAGGAAAACCGAGGAAGAGCAGTGTCCGGTCCTTATTTCAACCAGGAATGTAATGTGCCTTCTTTTGTGCATGGTTCTATTTGAGAAGCAGGGTTTAGTGTAGGGAGCTTATTTTACCAGTTGTGCATAGCTGTGACCCGCCATTTCACTCATTTTATGCCATGTAGATCGCCACTGTGTTTTGAGCTGTCGTATTATTATACAGTTCAAGTCTGCAAAGTGGAATTTGTATTCGGAGTTGATTTCCAATTTGAGGCCCTGTTGTGCGAATTGGTCGGCTTTCTCGTTTCCATCGATTCCAGTGTGACTCGGGACCCACAGGAAGGCTATTTTTTGGTAAGGTTTTCTGTTTTCGATTGAACGCTTAATTGTTAGAGCAACTGGGGAATCATTTGTGTGGTATTCCATCCTGCGTAAGCTTTGTAGTGCTGACTTGGAGTCCGTTACTATTAGGATCTGCTCTTCATTGTTTTCGATAAGTGATGATAGCTAGTAACTCTGCGACACTGCATTACAGATTCGATGTATACCTATCTCGAAACTTTTTCCTTGAAAAGTTAATACCATAGATTCAGTTGGTACGTAGGTGACGGATTCATTGTCATTTGATCTTTTATTAAGTCTTCTGGCGGCTACGACTTTGCAGACAGACTGCATGTGACTAACGACTGTGGAATATATGTTTCATAACCGTGTTCTAGACAGCAATTTTCCGTTTGGAATTTATTGACTAGTTCTACCGTTGCAAACTCAGTTTGTACTTGATTTGGGCCGTTTTGCATGCTTTTTTGACGCCCTCGGTTGCCGATGTTTTGAGTAATTTATCCACAAAAAGGGAGTGGATTTTTTGTTAGGCTCTTGGGTCTGGCCTGGGTTAGGCTGTTTCGGGTGCATGATTACTACATACGGTCCTTGGTCTGTTTTGGCGTAGAATTGTTGTGGCCTGTTTTTGGTACTAACCAGAGTTGTAATGTCCATTAGGGGTGGTCTATCAACTTTCTACTGAGTTTTGTTTTGTTGAAGCTTCGATTTGTACGAGGTTTCGCTAAATCTAATCGTTCTATGTGAGCCTTTTGGTTTGATGCAACGTTGCTCAGCGTCAAAAATTCTTTTTCTCTAACCTAGTTGCTAGTACACCAAGTTGAAGAACGAACTTTAAAATTCGAACCTCTTCGTACCAACGCCAATCTTCGAGTCATTGTAATTAGTTTTATTTTTTAATAAGATATGAAGCAATTAGGCAACCGGTTATACAGACGCGTGTGGTATTGTGAGTCCTTTGGTATTTAGTAAATTTCATCTAAAGTGCTAGGCGGCACGTTTCTATGACCTATTTCGACCCTATATTAATCAACTAGTGCGTGAGGGAGAGAATTTTAAACTTGTTCAAGCACCGGCTATATGTATTTATTTACTTTTTTTTGTTGGCCACGTCAGTTATAAATCGATATGGAAAATGCAATTAGTTTTGTAAACAAAATTGAATACTTCAAAAAATTGTAACGTTTAAAATGCCCGACGCGCAGCTAGGCGGAAGCGACGGCAAGGGGGAGAAAAAAAAAAGCAGAGGTGATAAGTCGGTACGAGAAACGACGCCATTTTGGTGAGGCGAGAGCAAATCGGTGCAGAACGAGGAAAAAAGTGCCTATAAGACCTGGGTGAGTGACGAGAAAAGTGTGACCAAGGATAACGTCCGCTTTCGACGCAGGTTTTTTTGTTTTCCTTCGTCTTCCTTTTTTGTCTCCTTCGAGGTTCTGCGAGACACCCTGGTTGCGCGAGGAGCAAGAGGCTGTGTGAGATCCACCAAGAGTCCATTGGAGAACAGGAACGGGAGAAGCACAGGCTAACCCCCACAGAACCGCGAAGGAACGGGAGTTCCAGAGCCATCACCGCGACAGGGACGCGTAGTTCGATCACACGATATTGGTACAATTCGGTGAGTCGCGAGGGAGTGTACACATACCGTCCGGGAGAGCTCCGGGAGGGTTTTCGCGTGGGCGGGTTTTCGGGCAAACCATCACCCGTCACCAACACCCTAGGGCCGCCGCCTGTTTCCAACAAACCGTTGCTGATGCAATTCAATTATTTTTTTATTTATTTTGTACATACTCCTAGCTCTTATTATACTAATTAAGTCTGCCCGGATGTTAGTTGCTTTTCCATTTTCTTCCCTAATTCCGTCAAATGTATTAAAAAAACCAAAATCGTTACGGGAACAACTGTTACCTGTGAAATCTGAGAACATTTATCTGAAAATGTATTCAAGTTTTTGTCAATAGCGACAGAAGACCAGTTTTTTCCGTCATAGAAGCTGCCCATCTAGGCGAGAAGATGATTTTTCTCTTACATTTCTATATTTATCTAAACTGTGGGATTTTGTGCAGCCGCTAACCTTGTCACCTGCGTCACTGTGACCTCAAATGTCGCTGAGAAGATTGTGTAAAAGGTCACATCAAAATTGCTATAAAGATTTTTGCAGTGGTAGAGATTAACGAATGACACATCGCAAGATTTAACTAGTACAAGTGTCGCACCTAAAAATGTCGGAACAACACAATTAATAAATGTGAATTCCAGTTTCACACAAATGAACAGTTACGTTTCCAGTGTTTCTTACTCACACTAAATTTTATCAGCAGTTGATGGTAGTTTTATTATTTTTTGTACTAATTGGAGTGCATAAACAATACTTGATGTTGTTTTTAGCGTGTTTATGACCGAGTATGAAGTTACAAATAAGGTAGTTTAAGAGGTGGCCAAAAAAAAATAATCATCATTTGAACTCAGTTTTGTTCGACGCACATGACAATGAATTGGCATTTTGCCTAGTGTTTGTAAATTTTTATAGTAATGTTCCGCCATTGCAAAACTATATGTAATCTAGATGTTAAAATAGTGACATAAATACGATGGTTTTCCAAGCAGAGATAAAATAAATACATGTTGGAATTCCGATAGATAAATGTGGTGCGTTAAATTTGCGTATCGTTGTCTAATAATATATAATTGAACCTCTGTGTAAAAATGTTTATTTTGACTTTTGTGTGAAAGTTTATAAGTATATATGCTTTTGATAACGCGTATGTTTCGTTAAGCAAAGATAAACTGTGATTTTTTAGGGACGATTTTTGGTAACAAACAATAATATGTTCTACGCTTTTTTATGAGAAATTGCAATATTAATCTCTTCTTACTTCCCGAGCGTAAGCAAAGGAAGTATTGTAATCGAGTCCGTCGGCCGATTCTCTACTTTTACGTTTTCTCGACCTTTCATGACCCCTACAGTACGAAGAAATAGGTCTCCCGTTTCCGTCTGTCTGTCTGTCTGTCTGCCGTCCCGGATTTTTATTAGACAGATAATCTTCGAAAGAACTTTATTGACTTAATCAACACCGAATGCTTTGGAATCTTGGAAATGTTTTGAAGTTTTGTAAGCATGGTAACTTTTTAATAAAAATGTATCTGTTTATCAACCCCAAAAAATTGATTACGTCATCTCAAAATGTGCAAAATATGATCAAACTATACTGGTAATTTATCATTGCATTCATATTTTTTAGATTTGCTTATACAGGTGACTCAAAAAAATTAATCAGTGAATTTATTTTATTGAATAAATCAAGAATCGCAAAAGTGAATACTTTGAAATCTTGCAGATGTTTTAAAGTTATTGTAAGCATGGTAAATTGTTAATCAAAATAAATCTGTTTATTCCCCCCAAAAAATTGATGACGTTATCTCAAAATTTTGCCGAATAAATTTTACTCAAAATGTGCAAAATATGATGAGTTGTTACTTGTGATTCATCTTTGTATTCATATTTTTCATTGATCAAATTAAGAACGAGTCACACCATTTTCCAAAAAATGTGAAAATACAAAGGTCTTTATTTAATAAGAATTACAATAATGATATTCAGAACATTTTGTCGATTCTAGCTTGCTACTTAATATTTTTGATCCTCTGTTTTGAGGGGACGAACTCAGTGAAATCAAACTAATTTCTACATGACGGTCTCCGATGTATAAACATAAACACTTTCAAGTTGTTTTTCTTATCGAGGATAACCTAAGGACGTACAGTAATATTGTCCATCGGGAAATTCATTAATTATTTTCTCTATGTTTCATAACCCCTAGACAAGGCCGTAGTTAGAGGGAGGCGAGGGGATGCTGAGCCTCCCCTAGATCTAGACAAGTTATAATTAACCAAATATGAATTACTACATCGAAAATCAAAATAAAATGTAGTGTTTTATTCAATAAGTGGACGGCAGAGCAATAAAAATGTCTGGATCGTCAGCATTGTGATCCGGTTATTGCAATTTGTAGAAAATATGTTTTAGTTTAGTTTCTGTTTCTGTCACGTCTGCAGGTTGATAAGTGTTATCGCTATTTGTCTTAAATTACGAGTACCATACTATAAATGATTCTTAGTTCTCTTCAGTCGCACGTCTGTTAGTACATGCGGTAGACGTGATTAAATTGTTTCGTTATATTTTTACTTTTACTCAAACATTAGATACATTTTTTATTTTATTTTTTTATGGTTGCCATAAAAAACAATGAAATTCACAAAATCAAATCTTTTTTTTGACAAGCTGTACTTTATGGACGAGGAAAATTCTGTCTAAGTAATCTTCGACCAATTTTTTTTAACTTTTTGTAATTTCAGTTTTTAATTAAGTTGTAGCTGAGGGTTAGTACGATCTACGTATTATTTAAAGCTCTGACACTGTAAGTTCTCTAAAATTATATGACAGACGCCCTGACAGACTTCTTCTGTTAAATAAGGTTTTTTTCTTTGAACTGGAAAACAGGTTTTATTTCCAGGGCCATATTGTCTCCACACCAGTACTTTAAAGAAAGTCTATTTAAATTCAAAGTTTTTTTTTACATTAAAATCTTGCATTTGATAAATGCGTGCTAAACAAAACCTCGTCATCTTTTAAAATAAAGGTAACATTTAGCAAAATACAGAAATCGGACACTTATTTTGGGAGAGAGGGAGTATGTTTCATTTTAATGAAGAAATGTTTGACGCATTCTGACAAAATTTTGACTTTTAAAATTTTTAATGGACTGAAAATCAAGACAATACATAGTTTGTTATTTTTGTAAATAATCTTAACCACTTGATCAAAATCAATATAGTGTGCCGGTAAAGTCTGAAATAAGTAAGTTGTGAAATAAATTTGGGACAAAAGATTTGGAATGGACTGTTAGATTTAGTTAAAATGTGGTCAGAATTAATGGTAAATGTACAAGTCTCAACAATAAACGTCTAATTTTCAGTTTCTAGAGAAATCTCTAAACAAAGCAAACTAGTGAAACGCATAATTTCTTAACACTGACGTAGTAACACTAGTGTACTTAAAGCTCTTTCATATAAGTTACATAAACGATTTAAAGCGTCAAAGGTCTTGGAGGGAGAATTGTTTAGGTTGGTAAGTGCTTTCTTTTTGTATAGAACCCTATGAGAAATTTTCAAGGTATCTCATTTAGTCTAGCATATTTTTTCGTTGCCATGTCATTAAATTCTGTTATCTCACCGTGTGATGATCTAATCTTATTATCTGAGGGAGATATGTTTGACAATTTAATTACAAAATGTGTGGGGTATTAGTGTCTTTATTAAATAACCATTATTAGAGATAAACTTTTTATTCGTATTCTAAGATAAATTACTCAGATTACTTATAGGTCCCATCATTTAGAATATTCGACATAACTGTTATTTTTTTGCTTATTATTATTATGAGTTGAAATAACTTTGTTTGACATTTCTGAGATGTTTTGTATTTTCTTTTCTACCTTACAAGCGGAAACTAGGAAATATTTTAATAAGATTCATTTGGCGACTGATTAATTTCATATTTTCGTGACGTTTCATATCTCCTAGAACAGGGAAAAGTAGTCATGCCATTTCTGCATGTCTGTCATCTGCCTGTTGTCTCTTGCCGATAATAGTCATTTTCAAAATTACGAAACCATTGTTATGAAATTTTAGATATATTTTACTAACACAATATAAATGATAACATGCTAACGAAAATTTATTTATTAGTCCTTCCCAAAAGTGCTGAGCAAATCCTCTTAAAAATGTGATGTATTAACTTATCACTATTTTGACTCTTAGCGGTGTGGTGTTTTTGTAAAAAAATGACAATTTATCTGAGAAACCATAAAACCGATTGCCTTGAATTTTGTATAAGCATTCTTAAAGTTTGTCACTATTGTTCATCCGCTCTAAAAATTTGATGACGTAATTTAGAAGATGCATAATTTTATATAGATGACTGCCTATATGATAAGTATACAAAATAAGATTTGAACACACTCGTTGTACTTTTGCTACGAAGGATTGCGTATTTTGCTTTAAATTTAATATTTTCAAAGCTTCTCCCAAAATTAAATGCAACAAAATGTTTGAATAAAAAATATATCAACCGGATAAACGAAAAGACTTCTACAAATGGGTTGACACTGGCGATGACCAGTTCATGACTAAGAATTACTGAGAAACGATTTTTATATATAGAAAAAGAAAAAATATATAGCTGATATATAGTTCCTATTTAAATTTGATACAGACTAGAGTATAAATAAACTGCTGAACTAATAGACACTTGCAATGAATCAAAAATAGAATTCTAGCTCCAAAAAACCCGAATTTTGTCTGAATGAAACAAATACTTGCTTCAAGAATCTTACTTCGTATGTCACAGTCAAAATGACCCAAGGCATACATAAAACTACACAACTGCATTTCTCTGTTTTATTGCAGGTGCTATTTCCGATTACTCATTCTCTGCTTTTTTCCGGATAAGAAGAAACTTATTAATCCTGCTAATAGCCGTATAATGCTATCTAATCTTGCAGAACTCATAAAAGTGATAAAATAAATCCTGCAACACTTGTTGCCGTGTAAGTCAGTTTGAGTTTATGTGTTACCCTATTCAAAAGATGGGTCAGTCTAAAAGCAAATCTAAATCTTTTCAGTGGCAGTTCATAAACCAAAGTGACCAGGACATCATTAACAGTAAATGTTACTACGGTACTGTTAAGAACCACACTGCTAGAGTTCCAAACTTGGAAGGTTTGAGAATATCATCAAATGGCACTACAGTTCGTGAAGAAGCCAGTCTCCAGCTTTTCCTGGGTTGTTCATTTTACATGACTCTTTCCTTTTCGAATGGAACTACCGACGAGTTTCGCATAAGTTTGCCTTCTAAAGAAACAGTAGATTTTTCGTACCTGGAAGGATCTCATTGTGTAACTTGCCATCGTTCTAGTACGTCAAAAGTTAGTATCAAAATTGAAAACAATCAAGATGAACAAGATGACGAAAAAGCAAAAGGACTGAATAAAGAAGGTGAAATCGCTATGCAGCAAAAACAATATGAAGCAGCACTGAAGATATTTGAGGAAGCCTTAAATTTAGCAAAGCAAGATTTGACTGTTGACGATATTGAGAAAAATAAAGGCCGCACCTGCAACCAATTTGGCAAAGAGTGTTTAGAAAGAGCTTGGGATTTGGAGCGAGATATCACCGAAGATATGGAAGAACTCGAAGATATGTTCGTTAAAGCGAAATACTTATTTCAAGAGGCTCAAACTCTAGGAGCTTTATCGCATCACCAAGATTTTGAAGTTATTAATTTAAAGATTGCAGGAAATCGACTCTTTAAGGAAGCGAATGAGTTAGAAAAAGTAGCTTCTAGAACGTGTGGTAGTGGAGAAAGTGAGGAGACTGCAGCACTAAATATGTATAAAGAAGCATTAATTAAATATGAAGTAGCTGCAGAGAAGTTTGAGCAAGGAGTAAAAATTGATAGTAAGTTTAACAACAGTTTAAAAATTGCAAACGACCATGTTCAAGATGTGAAAAAAATACTTGAAGATATCAATAAAGTAGAGTCTGGTCAGTGAAGAGATCTGGTCAACAAACCGAAGAAGAGATTAACGTAAATAAAAATGCATGTCACCAAGTGAACGCTTTAAATTCGTGAAACAATGACAGTTGCATAAAAAATCCATCGCTTATCGTTATCAGTATTATTAATAATATAGCTAAAATAAACTAATAAATAAGGTTTTAGTTATGCTTATTTAATGTTGTCGAAAGTTATTCGTAATTGTGATTATCCTCTCGTAAAATTTATAGAAAATTACATTGGCGTTTAATAAAATATAAGATCTTAAGTATAAGTTATTTACATTGTTTAAACATTCCTTTCCAAGTAATATTTTCTTCTATAATAATTAAACTGATAAAAAAATACTTCGGAATGTACACAGTATACTTTTAATATATTTCATACAGTTTAAAAAAAGTAAAACATTATTATCTATTATGTGTAATTACACTGACGTGGTGTCAGATACTGTCATGTTAAAACTAGCATTTAAACACAACTGACGTAGAGCGTATTCAAACGACAAAAAATTTGGAGCTGACATCGTCAATTTTTTGGAGGGGATAAGCAAATATATTTTAATTATTTATTGTCTATTATAACTTTTAACCATCTGCATGATTTCAAAGCATCTGAAGATTCAAAATTAAATTGCAAAATGTTGTTTTATAATTTTAATTTTTTTCCAAAAATCTGAACATTACTTGTAAAAACTCAATACAGAGTTATAAACTACATGTGTAGGACTTTGTTATCATCATATTGTTGGTGGGGATAAGTAGACAAATTTTGATTAGCGTTTTACCATCTACATTCCTAATATAAATACAAAATACCTGCCTAATAAAAAACCGGAACGGTAGACAGACGGACAGACAGGCGGAAACGGAAGACCTATTTTTTTTTAATTTAAAATCACATTCCTAATATCATCTAAGTGTGGGGTGTACATTCAATTAATATGCTGGTAAAGAAACAACATTGTGGTGTCCTAGTTTAAAATAAAATTTCGCGCTGAGAAAAAAAAATGGCGCGAAACCACCGCAATAAATTGAATTTGAAAAATAAATTAAGAATATTGTTAGTAACATAGGCAACCACCTCTAGAGACTTTCAGTTAGAGGTGGTTAGGATTGGATTCTATAGCAGGTAGAAATTTTGGACTCACATCCCTTTTGGATACATTGCATTACTTCTGGTTTAACGTGTTAGTGTAAACACACGGCGAAAATAAGGGTAAGTTAAATTTAGTTTGTAGTTTCATAAAAATAGTAGGTACTCCCCTAATTGTTTAAATGAAAGCTAGTCGTATCAATTGGGCGCCACAGTTTCCCCAACAAGTATAATTAATTATTAATGTTCTAATATGAAATGTAATATTCCGTCGATGTTAATACGTGATGTAAAGTTTTGTTTATATTTCTAACTTCACAGTTCATGTACAGATTTTTAACTGTTCTTTGTTCTAACACAATTTAGCAGTCATGAAATTGTTCAGATCCACCACCTGCTGGAAAGTTACTTAGGTATTTGGGTTTCGTTTTTTGTTTGTCAAGTTATAACCAAACTTGCCGGATGTTTTTACTTAAGTAGTGTTACACTGTAATACACCTCTTAATTTCTTACTTGAGATTGCTAATAGTTCATTTATGGCATTTAGACTGATCTAAATGCTGGTCCATTTTGCGAGAAAGGACCTTGAAACTTGCGGTTAAATTCATACCCTCGTGGACTTGAAAAAAGGGAGGAGTTTAATATTCTCTTACGGGTGTTATAGTTTTCTTCAATTCTAATTATTTTCTTATAAATTTAATATTTTATGGCCCGAATCAAACATTTTCATTCTCAACATTTCCGAGATTAGCTGATTTTGATCTTGATCTCTGTGAAAGCGATTTGATGTAATGAATCACTTGAAACAACACATGATTTAATCTCATGTATTATTTTATTAAAAAAAACGAACAAATGAGTATTCCCATTGATTTTCATTGATCTATGGCAACTTAATTTAGTTATCTTGTCCAGTTTTTTTTTATATAATAATAATTCGCTTTGTTTGAAATTATTGACAAAGTGTGGCCAGAATTTAACTTCACGTAACTTATTTCTGCTTTAAAAAATTTGCGAACTACAATTTGCACAGAAATTTGTTATATTTGCAGTCCACGAATTCATTTAATCATCGTTAGAACTTGGTGAGTACAAATATTGCGATTGATGTTGTCACTGGTAAAAGCGATGCCAACGCGGACAGTTTTCTGAATTATTCTCAACTCAGCACTTTTAATCAAAAATCAACAAAAAAGAGACGAGATGAAGTTCCTCCATCAGTTGTGGCAATGTTAGTAGGGGGGATTTTAGCTCGAGTTTGTCTGGCCTGGGGACAGATTTTTTTTTCTTTTTTTTTTTTAAATTTGTGGCATTCATATATTTGCACTAATTCGAAACGTTTGATTTGGTTTCATTTCGAAAGATAGGCAAGTTTTTTTTGTAGTTGAGAATTAAGAGGTTTTCAACCTGTTCAAAATGCACATAGTTGCAGTTGTTTTTTCTTTTTTTGTCAAGATGGAGGAATAAACGGTTTTTGTGCCCTGCGTATTTAATGTGTTATTTAGGGGCGCTTTTCCAACCTTAGAGTTTACCACCTTGCATTTGAACTCACTCCATCATAAAAAAACACAACATAGGGTCCCGCTTTTGTTGACGGTTACAGTCCAAGGCCAAAATTTGAAATTTTTCGCGGGTGTTAAAATTTCGTTCACATGTCAAATTTAGGCGGGATATTTGGGTTATCAGTATCACGACACCAAAAATAAACTTAATAAAAACGACGAAGCACTGTACTCAGAAAAATATTAGGTGACCCGTAGTTCGTGCCGGTGAGTGTATATAGGGTTGCATGATACTAATTTCTCGGATGACATTTGGATCTTGTTGGCTGGACTCACAATGTTGATTTATACCATCTGAGTTTAAAACGGGTCTGCTAAAAGTATAAGTTCTTGTGGGAATGTTTATCTGCTTCGGTTTTTTTGGATCATCTAATGTACTTACTTGGCTTCGAGTTCGACAGGAAGGGCGAAGAAGGGTTATTCCAATACTTACACGTACTTAGACTGGAGGCAAAGCTGACTGCTTAGGGCAGCCTCAAGTCCCGCTGTGATTCTTGTTACAGCTAATATCCGAAATACGTTATTATGCATAATAACTAGATATTTTAGGAATTATGCGTAATAACTAAACTTGTCAGTTATTATGCATAATAACCGGAAACATTAGGAATTATGCGTAATAACTGAATTTTTCAGTTATTATGCACAATAACGGAAATGTTTAGGTAATATTGATAACAACTAACAGAGGAACAGGAATTATGCATAATACCTGAAACATTAGTCGTCATTAAGCATATTGTCTAATAGGCCAGGGCCGATAATTTTTGACAACAAAAAAATTTAGAACAGGATGATACCCATTGGAAAAGGAAGAAAATATAACAAAAATAAAAGGAAAAATAATTTACGGGCGATCTGAGGTCGGGAAGTCGAAGAGGGTGAGCTTTTAAGGGTAGAAAACGGTTTATCACGATTTCCGGCAAAACTACAAGTCCTATCGAAAAAAGCTAAATGGCAAAGTTCTAGGTAATAAAAGGATCTACAACTTTTGTATTTAGACTTTTTTTAAATAACCTCAAAATTTATGCGAAAAATGCAAATAACCGAGTTTTTGGTTTTTTATTTCTATCTCCCACAAAAAAGTTTTTTTTTTCACGAAATTTGGTGAAAACTTACCTATTTATGTCCCAAAATCACTGTAATTTTTTTTATTCAAAATATTTATTTTTCTCCCTTATTTTGATTTAATATCGAAAAACCACCTTAATTTTCAATCGAAAATTCTCACGTCAAAATGTTTGTTTTTTAAAAAAAATCGGTGTGCTTTCTATTCGTTGAAATCTATACTTTCTGATGGTGTAAAAAAAGTATGCATTACTATGGCAAATTTTCACAGGAAATCCAAAAAAACGAAAAACTCGAATTCGAATTTTTTTTTAATCATGTAAAATTTGGAGCTATTTATTAAAATTTACACTTTAATTACTCGAAAAAAGTAAGTTTCCATGTTACACTGATAAACTCAAAAATTTAAAATCCATGAAACAAACGCCTTCTGTTGGTGGGAGATTTGTCAATATGAAAGATGATTTAATTCTTGCCAATTGATTTTCGAAATCTTAATTGATTCAGTGTTATATTTTCATTTTTACATTTATAAATATATTTGATTAATTGTAATCCATTTTTTGCGATATCTTCTTTGTTTGCATGTTTTTATAAAAAATATTGTCCAAATTTGACAAATTTTTATCATCTGACTAGCAGACCCAGTGAATATGTTAGTAGTTAAATAAAAAATTAAATCAAAATAAATAAATTATAATTAAATTAAATTATAAATTATACATAAAAATTTATCGTACGACAATGATTATTATATTCAACAGCCATCTTGAAACCTGCCTTGCGTATCTGTGGATGAAAGTAAAGATACTAATATCGTTACTACAAAATAGGGGTTGGTGGTAGAAGGGTGAAAATTTAGGGTTAATTGTATTCTTTGAAGCCAAATCTTAAAAAAATAAAAATAACAAATTTTGTCCTACAACTTTAACAAAATATTGTAGATGTCTTATAAAGTATTAAGTGTATTAACTTATTTGGTTGTTAATTATAGTAGTATATTTCGATTTGCAATTTTTTAATTTATCAATGTAACATGAAATATTACGTTTTTCGAGTAATTAACGTGTACATTTTAATAAATAGCTCCAAATTTTACATAATAATTAAAAAACAAATTTTTGAATTCGAGTTTTTTCGTTTTTTTGCATTTCCTGTGAAAATTTGCCATAGTAATGTATAATTTTTTTTACACCTTCAGAAAGTAGAGATTTCAGCGAACAAAAAGCACACCGATTTTTTTAAAAAAGCAAATATTTTGACGTGAGAATTTTCGATTGAAAATTAGGGTGGTTTTTCGATATTAAATCAAAATAAGGGAAAAAAATAAATATTTTGAATCAAAAAAATTACAGTGAGTTATACATAAATAGGTAAGTTTTCACCAAATTTTGTGAAAAAAAATTTTTTGTGGGAGATAAAAATAAGAAACCAAAAACTCGGTTATTTGCATTTTTCGCATAGATTTTGAGGAAAGAAAGTGTAAATACAAAAGTTGTAGATCTTTTTATTACCTACAACTTTGCCATTTAACTTTTTGCCGGAAATCGTGATAAACCGTTTTCTACCCTTAAAAGCTCACCCTCTTCCCCTTCCGGACCTCAGATAGCCCGTAAATTATTTTTCCCTTTATTTTTGTTACATTTTCTTCCTTTTCCAGTGGGTATCATCCTGTTCTAATTTTTTTTCCACTTTTTACCATTTTCAAAGGCTTATAACATATCCAGCTGATTTCAAAAAAACGGGACAAGATGAGCAATTCGGGTTCTCATAGATCAATGAAAAGCAATGGGAATATGACGTTTATATAACTGTAATTTGTCCATTTTTTTTAAATCAACTGTACATGTGGTATGTAGGAGAAAGCGAGGCAGGGTGGGTAGCTTTTTGGAAAATATGCATAATTCCTGTTTCTGTGTTAGTTATTATCAATATTACCTAAACGTTTCCGTTATTATGCATAATAACTGAAAATTTCAGTTATTACGCATAATTCCTAATGTTTCTGGTTATTATGCATAATAACTGATAAGTTTAGTTATTACGCATAATTCCTAAAATGTCTAGTTATTATGCATAATAACGGATTTCGGATATTAGCTGTAACATATACAAGAGAAAAATAACTCCCTAATTTCTGTACATTCTTCTTTAGTTTGTAAGTATATCCTTGTTCATTAATAAGCTATTACTATTATTTTCTGATTAGCATTGTACAAAACACAAGATCAAAGCACTGTTTTGACTGGTAGGTACAAAAATGAAAATAATCACACTTGAAACTTTGAAACCATCATACAGAATTTTCTAATTTCTACTTCTTATCTCACCAGATATAAAACTTACATTACACTGATATGCTTTCATCTAGTTCGATCCAAACCATTCTTATTCAACATTCTAAAATTATTTGAGAAACTTCACTACTGTTTCGTTCAGATTAAAATTTTAACTCTTTCAAACTGTGAATATTTTGAAATTAAGACCCACCACTGACCCGGAAATGACCGGCATTCAGGCAAGACTTCTATCATTACGGACACTAAGACCAAGTAATGATATATTAATTTATTAATTTGTGTAAAATTTTTTGTGTTAAAATTATTGTTTGGTTGAAATCGGTGAGAACTAATGTTATTATTATTAATGTTAGTAAAATAACGGCTTCCAGGGCTTACGAAAAAATTAACTGCTGTTTTATTTTGCATTGTTAGTTGACAATTTTTGATGTTTTAGAAGAGCAAGGATTAAATAATATTTGTACAGAGTTATTTTTTGAATAACGATAAATAAACTGGTCAAAATAATTATTGTCTAAAATTTGCCACTAATTTAATTATCGCAAGGTACTTCTCTGTCTTACAAATTGGAACGAATTGCGGTATTTTGGTTATCTAGTGACTTTAATCTGAAATATTTGAAATTTGGGAGTTTAGTTGCATTGGTTTTGATGATTTAAGACTGATCTTCCGGCGAAATTATTGTAGTTAAGTGTAATTTTCACAAAGATATTCTAAAAAATATTCTTCATGTTGTGATGGGACCATTGTTTACTTTTTTTGTAAAAAAATAAAATGTATAGATATTAGCGTTTTTTAATAACGTTGAATTTTACAACCATCAAGACTGCGAAAATAAATTAATAAAAGGTAAAATCGTAATCAGAGAAGCGGGGCCAAATCTGAATTTCAACACGGCATCTCTGTTATAGGGCATGCATTGTTTATTGTAATAGACTGTGTGGTTTTTAAGATCAACTACAAAATGTTATTGTTATTACACTATTTTTAATTCTTTTCAAAAAATTCATTTGCAAATGCGATTGTGATACTTTTTAAATTGGGTGGCGACTTCTAGAAATAATTTAGGCAACGACCACCGACGACGGCTTAAAATTGGGGTCAGAAACATCAAAGGCGCCGACATTAGTTGTCCCTACTGAATGATCTCTATACTGTGTCTATATTGTGCCTGAATACTTTGGTGTGGGAAACATATTTCACATATCATAAACAGCTTAGATCAATTTAACAACAACAACAAACACGTCAAGCAACTAATAATGGTAAAATTCAAACAAAATACAACGTAATTTATTCAATCCTTAAACCAATATAAGAAAATTAAAAATAAATAAATAGGTAGGTATCCTTTAATAAATGCCCAAACTGCCCGTCTTTTCTTTCTTGCGCTAAAAATTTCAAAAAAATTCGGGCAAATGACATTGACATGAAAGTAATATTCCCATTGCTTTCCATTTATCTATGAGAACCTGATTTGCTCATCTTGCCCGAAACTTTTTGGAAACAATTATAGTCTAAGCAGAATCTCTGATCTTATACATATCTGTACGACAACACGATCCTTTCGTGCAAATGATCTTCATTTTTAACTGGAACGGTTAAAATAGCATGGGTAAAATCGATTTACCCTCAGAATGTTAAAAACCGAGCTCTGACTAATCTGCATTTATCTTGCGATCTGCCGTTGTCTCACGTGAGGATTTTCTTCTATAAATTGCTACTGTACGACATCTAACTTTAGTTATCTTATCTACTTCTCTCAACTTTTTTCAAGTTATCGAAATGGGCACATTTTGAAATGAAACCACCTGAGATTCGCAAAGCGGTTCTATTAACCTGTTTATAATACCAAAAACATACGAGAGTGACAAAAATCGTATCAGAGTTGATATAATTAGACTGAAAAAAAAGACGATACGAGTGATACAAAATGATGTATTTATATGTCTGGAATAATATCTATATTTTATCTATTATATTTTCATTTTTATGACTTTTATTAAAAAGACGTTTTTCTTTAATTTTTTGATTGATATTGATCAGTTTTTTTTAGTTTTTGCTCTGATACGGCATGTACCATACTCTGATAATTGAATTTTTGTGTTTCAATCTTACAAGTTCATTGAATCATCTTCCGTTGTATATCAATTTACTTTCTCCAGTATTTTGTTTCCTCACTCAAGCTAAATGCACTGTGGAATATTTTAGTTTTTTGGCTCTTTTTCTGTCACCACAATAACGTTCTATACTTTGTTTCGTGTTGTAAGTCGGAATCATAGTCGTCGCAAATTTAATGTTTGAAGAAAAATATTGGTCTAAAATTAGTTCTATTGAACATTGAAGTACCTAATCATATTATTTTCTACATTCGTCACTTTTTTGGAAGGGACGATTAGATAAATTTTGGTTGGTATTTTACCTCCTACATGTTATTTTTAAAATATAAGTAGGTATATGAAATTTTACAAAATGATCTTATAGTGTTGTTAACAGACGGAAGACAGATCATAAACGACAAACAAAGGGAGCTATAAAAAGTCAAAAAAACTAAATTGAAAAGAAAATTTAGTGATTTGAAATGTGATATCTTCATTCAGCACTCTCTCATCCGTCTAACTCTCGATAATTGCGAAACATTTTCGTAGAAACGTCTCCTGCTGGTGTACTTATAAAGAAAACAGAAGTTTAGAAACAGCAGCTTGTGTAGTTTTGAAAAGATAGTATAAATTTAGGTTTTTTTTGATATATGGTATAATTTTTTTTAAGTAAACTTAACAACGAATATGCGAATGTGGTCAGTTTTTATAGGATTTACTTGTATTGTAAAAATACAAATCTCAAACATACCTTATTTATTTGTAAACATTGTCGCATTAAGTTATAGGACAGAATTCTTTCAGCACAATTTTTCTTATAGAGTTTAAGAATATGTTATCAACAAAGTGTAATAATAGTATAACAGGAGTATATTTAGTTTTTATAATAAATTTAGGTATTATTTGCCAAACTTAATAAACGACACAACTAAAGTTATTTTGAAACTACCAGAATCCTTAATCTATAAAATGACGAGTTGCGTATTAAATTCTATTATTATAGAAAAATTATACAAGTTATACAATGTTCGATTTAGAAAAAACATCTGATGATTGTATGTAAACCTTTACCGTATGAAAAAACATATAAGTATTGATTTATTTTTGTTTACTGACTCACTCTAATTTTCAAATCCCAAGAGCTCACAAACCTCATTAATTTTAGATTAGAATATCAAAACATGAACATTCTACTTTTATTCCCGCTTGAATTTATTAATATTTGCACTAAAATTACATACATTTGTTGTTAATTTAACCAGTAGTGATACATTGTTTCATCCGCCTACCAATTCTTTTACACGTAAGAATGTTTTTATTAATTTCTTGCATCCAACAACAAATTTTTGATCTTAGGATGAGAAAAAACCTCTCTCTTTTCTTAATTCTGGTCTTTTTTACCGCTATTTCGGCATGGAGTCGCGAAACACACCTGTTAATCGAAAACTTCTCAGCTGAAGACGTTATTACCACCGTGGTCACCGATATAGACTGTTTTGATTTTGAAAAAGGAAACGGCCCTTTAGAAAGATTCCAAAATGTTTCAATTCCGTCAAATTCGTCGCAGGCGCGTCGGTTAGAAGTCAACATCATGGCCAGGAATTGTCCCTTCACCATGACTTTATGGTTCTCAGATTTAACAAACGACTGGTTTAGAATTAACCAGAAGTATGCAATTAAAAAAGCAGCAGCGGATTTTTTGAGCGGCGGAAATCGCATAATTGATTATATAAAAAGTGGAAATACGATTGTGGTAACAGTGAAAGATTAACTTACATCAAATTAATATAAAAAATGTTTATTTCCAATAAAAACTACAGTGTAGGAATATTAACTGTTAGTATTATCATGCTGATGTTTCAGTTAGCACCTTTAAATTTTCCTTAATTACAACTTGGAATTCGTCTGTTTTTTTATCAGAGACTTTGACAAGTTCGTGATAAACTTCCAAGAATTTTTGATACTTTTCTTTAGCTTCTACATCTTTTGCGTTTTGCTGTGAATGTAACTGAAGACCCATTTTCTGTACTGTTGTCTGATATCAGCCAACGAACCACACATACTTAAGATTTAACATTTTAAGTTGAGTTTTCTTCTTACTAATGTTAAAAGCGGAAGTCAAAATGTTTGTTGTAACTTCAGGACTTAAATAATTTAATTTAATTTAATTTATTTACTTTACGGGATACCCCCTATATTACACATAAAGTATTTATCCAATGAGTGCTAAGAAATTATTACATTGAAATATAAATAATATAGATAAGAATTAATTAAAAAAAAAATATATTAAATAAAAATAGAAATACTAATATAATATTAAAACAGCTTAGAAGTCTTCAGTTGGCTTTTAAAACGATTTCTTGATGTCCCAAACAATTCCACTTCATCACTATATGTATTTGCCAATCTTGACAATCTAGCAATAGGAGAAAAAAAACCATAATTTGTTTTATGAAAATACACCTTAAATACGGGATGGTTACGAGTAGATCTTGAAGGCCAGCGTAACTTGAACTTTTCCAAAAGTGAGGAACAATTTATTTCACCTAAAATCAAATTATGTAAAAATAGTAGATCATTTTTCGTTCTTCTCAGTTCCAACGAATCCAACTTCAATACTTTCCTAAGTTCTTGATAGTTATATTGATAACCCTGATGCCCAATCCCTAACTTAGATGAACAGATGCGCAAAAATTTATTTTGCACACCCTCCAACGTTTTAATATTTCTTTGGTAAAAAGGAGACCAAACGGTACAGTTATATTCTAAAATGGAACGAACCAAAGATATATACGCCAATTTAAACGTATCAGTTGGAAATTCTTTTAGATATCTATTAATAAACCCAAGGATTTTGTAAGATTTGCATGAAACAAGTTGAACATGTTCAGTAAATGTTAGTTTTTGGTCCATCATCACACCAAGATCTTTTATCTTCGAAACTCGTGACACTTTGTGATGAAATAACGAATACTGATAATCAACTGCAGTTGTATTTCTGGAAAAAGATATAATGAAACACTTCTTTGTATTAACCTCCATCAAATTAGTCTCACACCATACACCAACCTTTTCAATATCCTCTTGGAGAAGTACACAGTCTTCGTAAGACCTTATGTCTTTATATATTTTGAGGTCGTCCGCAAATAAAAGTATATTAGAATTCCGTACTACTTGATTAATATCATTTATAAAAAGCAAAAACAACAAAGGACCACAATGTGACCCTTGTGGAACACCCGAAGGAACAAGGATCTGTTTAGATATAAAATTACCGAATTTAATATACTGAATGCGATCACTAACAAAACTACCGATCCAGCTAACCAACCTGCTATCCAAATTCATTTTCTCCAGTTTATATATCAAGATATTGTGATTGACTCTGTCAAATGGTAAAATAACGTCCATAACATTAATTAAAGAACATTTTTCGAAAGACTTCTATTTATTTGTGGCAAGATAGCTTCGAAACGTTCTTGAAGTATGTAGACGTTTCGATACCCAACAGTTTATCAATTTCTTCTTTAAAACTTGCTTCAGAAAGGGTTTCTACAATTTGTAATTTTGATGTTATTGCTTTCGTAACGTAATGCACAATGGTTTCTAGTGTTTTATCTTCGTTGTAAACAAATTTTGAAATTTCATCTGTAACTTTCTGAGTTAGAACAGGTACAACATTTTCTATATAAGTTGCAAGAGTTTCCTTAGTGTCCAGATTTGGTGCTTGTTCAACAATTTCGTTTTCGGGGGTAACAACTCTGTCTAGAGGTGCTTAAAATGGTTTTGAGGAAACAGCTTTAGCTTCCTTTACAGAATCAATTAATGATTCTTTACTAAGTTTAAACTCTTTCAAGTCATGAATTTATTTACTACAAAATTTGTCGAATCATCCCCACCAATAATGTGATGACGTCAGTTGAAAATTGTACTTAGTAAATGGGTTTTAAATTGTATGAAATAACATAATTCCACACATGTAGTTTATGAGTCCGTGTTGAGTTTTTACCCAAAACGTCCAGATTTTTGGAAAAAAAAATTAATTTATGAAACATTTTGCAATTTAATTTTGAATCTGCAAAACCGAAGGTTTTGAAATCTTGGAGATGTTTTAAAGTTATCATAAGCATGGTAAATTTTTGATCAAAACATATTTTCTCATTCCCCTAAAAAATGGTTGACGTCACCTCAGAATTTTGCTGAATAAATCCTATCTCAAATGTGCAAAATATGATCAGTCTATACTTGTAATTTATCATTGCATACATATTTTTTAGATTTTTTATACAGGGTGCAATTGAATACTTTGAAATCTTGCAGATATTTTGAAGTTGTTGTAAGCATGGTAACTTTTTAATCAAAATGTATCTGTGTATCAACCCCAAAAAATTGATGACGTCATCTAAAAATTTTGCCGAACAAATCCTACCCAAAATGTGCAAAATATGATGAGTTTTTACTTATGAATTATCATTGCATGCATCTGTTTATATTTGCTTTCCCAGAAAATTTTGGGAATGCAATATTGTTATTTTTAGTATTATACTGCCCCAATCCAAGTTGATATACGGATCTTTGCAAAAATGTTGATGACGTCATCACAAAATTGTGAAAAGGAAAATCTGAACTCGAACATGTTGGAGATGTTTCATTGTACACAGAGATCGAAAAAGAATTTAGTCAAAGTTGGCCATGCAAGTTTGTCTTAGTTTAAAATATTTTTTTATTAAACGTCACGTTGAGAAAAGTAATTTGCAATGTTATTAAACGAAATTAAAGCTTTTTTGTTAAAATCTTACTTCAAAAATGGGAAAAATTGGAAAACGGTGAATGGTAATATACGTATATGACTTGTTTTCAAGAATTTGTGAAGAATTTTCCAATAGAAGCAGCCAATCTAATTTTAAACTGTAAATTTGACATTTAATAAAAAAAATTAAACTACGACAAACGGCATGGCCAACTTTGACTAATTTCTTTTTCGATCTCTCTGTATTTTAGGTGCGAGGGAAGTTCTGTCGCAACAACTTGCGACCTATTTTTATGATAACTCTTATAAGTTAAAATAAAAATATTTAGGTAAAGTTAAAGTTAAGGTAAAGAAGCGTTCCACGCGATTGTTTCAAACGAGTTTTTCCATTGTAAAATTTCGTAATGACGTCATCAGTACTTTTGCAAGACACGTTGCGGTGTAATACTAATAATAACAATACTGTATTGCCAAATTTTCGGTAAAAGGGAGTAGTCGTCCTTTATTTAATTAATAAAATAAATTGGCTCATCCATTAAATCTTTTGAGTCAAGTGTATAAGTAATTCTTTAGAACCCCAAAACACAGTTTTTAAACTGTGAGTGCATTGATAAACTACAAGTCATAATATTTTGCATATTTCACGAAGGATTTATTCAGTAAAATATTGAGATGACGTCATCAATTTTTTGGGAGGGGATAAACGAATAAATTCTAACGATAATTTTAAAAGGTTTGCAAGATTTCAGAACATTCGCTTTTGCAGTTTCAAAGTTAAATTGCAATATCTAGTTATACAATTTTTATTTTTTCCCAAAAATCTAGATGTCTGGGATGAAAACTCAACACAAATTCATACACCACAAGTGCAAGAGTATGTGTCTTATTTAAAAAAATTAAAAACAAATTTACTAACCTAAATTTTGGAGACAACGTCATCCCATTGGTGGTGGAGATGATTAACAAGATTTTGGTTAACGTTTTACCATCTATATCATAGTGCTAATATATGTACAAATTTTGACAACAATCGGTCTAGCAGTTTCGGAGATTTACTGTTTAATAAAATTCGACACAGACAGATGGACAGATGGGCCGACAGACAGAGAGATAGATGGACAGAGAGACGGACGGACAGAGGATCGGTCAGAAAGACGGACGGACAGACAGACGGAGAGAGAGAGAGAGAGAGAGACGGACAGACAGACATACAGACAGACATACAGACAGACGGACGAACAGACAGACCGATGGGAACGGAGACCATTGTTTTTCGGGATGTCATCAAAAAAAGCAGAGGTATAAAAATAAGGAATATGATTACTCACTTAATGCACGTACGACAAGCCAAAGTAAACAAGATCTAACAGTTTTTATTTGATGTTATTGCCAAGTAAGAGCAAAACAATGCCGAAAATGTATACGCCCAAATTGTCATTATGAAGATGGCTACTACCACTAGTGTTATAGCTAGAGAGCGAATTTCTGTCGGGCTGCGTCACGATTATAGTTGGGGACGCGGGGATCGTCTGGAATCAGTAGCGGGTGATAGTCAGTGAATTTAATCGTCACTTATTCCATAAATACAATTAACGAAAACTTAATTAGTAAAAGGGCTAAATAAATAAGAATGAGGATTAACAGCAGAGTGCAATGAAGCAGCATTATTCTATTAAAAAATAAACGAAGTGCAGCCCATAACTGCCGCCGGGGGTGGCGCCTTCGGTCAGGAGCGGCGGTCGCTCGGGCGCCAGCCCCCTCTCCGGAGGAGGAGCGCCGGGGTAGCTCTCAAGCCGGAGACACGGATCTCAGGTGCTGAGCGCCCGCGACAACAAGGTAATAAAATAAAACGGCTGGAAATATTTTGAACAATAAATCGGGTTTATTTCTCGCCGCCAGCTACAAGGCTAAAATAATAAATCTTAAGGCTAAGTGTTAATTAACTACAGTGCAAAACAAAACAAGAACAATAATAACACGTCCGGCACGATCGTTCCCTCTTGGACGGCGACTTCCTTCAAGACGGGCTACTCTTGAACCTGGCCGCGACGACCTTAAACCTGGAAATCGTGCGAGGACCCGGGAGGGGAGCGCGGTGGCGCTACACGACGCGTGCACGACGGTTTCGTCTTGTTCCGGTGACGGCAAAAGAAAAACGATAACGGTGGTACGGTTTTTCGCTCGGGAGCGGCTATTCTAAAAAGTGGTACGCCGACAGATAGAAAATCCAAGACGGTACTTAGGGTGGTTTCAGGGCTTCTCCACAGAAAACGAACGAACTGCAAACTTGCTAAAAACACCCACACCACTTCTGCACACTTTGAAGCTTCAAGCCAGAATTCTTTTCCGCCGCGGCGGCGGGGCGATCGCGGCTTTACCCCCGGCTCTCGCGGTGCGCGTCCCGGTTTCCGGCCCGCGAAAATTCGCTTTCTTACACCATCTCACACGAGCCGTACCGAGTGTAACCTTCCTTGGCCTGACGGACATCCGCTGTCTAGTGATAGTAGATAATACGAAGGTACAATGAACGCTCTTCGTATTAAATTTATTGAAAAAATGAAGTATTCATGTCTCTCTTGATAACATTTTTGTTTTATGAAACATAAACATACGTTGTACAACGGATTTAACGCCAGAAATGTTTAATGTAGTTACATTTGGCGCTACTATAATATGTATTATATGTGAAGTATTGTAAGGTGGCCATCTTTGTGGTGGCATTTTGCGCGTATATTTTTTCGACATTTGGTCTACAGCAACCTCACAATGGTTACTGTAATAATACTTACGAATTGTCATATAAAACATTTTCCTGCTTTTCATTTTTATAGCATCCCGCTAAAATTTTGAATACTCAAAAAATGAATAGTTTCGTTAACTTTGGTTTTATGTAGAGACAATAGACAATCATGGTATTCATTTTTACACGGTGCTCTTTTTGTTGATAACAGGGATTTCTTTTCTAAAAGTCTTAACGATTATTTTATTTACTTTAGTTAACTTTCTGTTTTCCATGTCATAGCACAAAGGCTGTATGTACTATACTTCAACAGTAAACACATAACAGATACATCAACGGCCTGCGCTAAAACTATTGGATATACGGTTTCAAGACAGATATTTTCTAACCAACTGAAACAGTAGATTCGTTAATGATATGTTGATCACGCTTTTTACTTCCCGAGCGTAAGCTAAGAATGTATTGTAATAGGGTCCATCCGATCAATAGCTACTTTTAGGTTTTCTCCACCTGTAGGTCTTCCGTTTCCGTCTGTTTGTCTGTCTGTCTGTATCTCTGTCTGGCTGTCTATTCTCTCCCGTCTGCATCAATTTTTATTAAACAGATAATCTTCGAAACTACTGGACCGTTTGTTGTCCAATTGTGTGTGTATATATGTAAATGGTAAAACGCTAACCAAAATTTGGATCATCTCCACCACCAATAAGGCATGAAGTCATTTCCAAAATTTACAATAGTAAATTTGTTTTTAATTGTAAAAAATAAAATACTTCTTCACTTGTGGTGTACGAATCCGTGTTGAGTTTATACCCCAGACAACCAGAAATCAACATTTTAAAAAATATTTCCCCTATAGACCCCTATAGAAGGGGCATGAATCCCAGGGGACGAAACCTCTTCTTACATCAGGTAAGTTGCAAGGGAAAGTGTTGTGAAAGGGCTTTATAATGTAGATTTTGTAGGATGTCAGACACACAGTATTGTTTGTTTTTAGAAGAACTGCAAACCAACAAAGATTTTAGAAATAATAAGTATGGGGTAAATGTGTACAAGAGTGCGAATATGTATAAGAGTACGCAGTGATGATTTCTGCTTATTAGTGCCATCTGGGTAAGATGAAGTTATACCATTCAGAATTTAATGCTAAACCTGAGATAAAGGTGCAAAAGTGACATGAATATAGTTTATAGTTTGGTCGTACTGACGATTTTATGTTCGCACGTTGTGTGGATGTAATTTTTACCGCTCATAGTTTTAGTTTTTTGTAAGGTACGTACCAGGTCTTTTATTTTACAGTAATAATTTTCATTAGTTGTAACTTTTAAGGTCTCGTTATACACTAAAAGTTTTATACTTTCTATCCATCAAAAGCTTTTAACTTTGAAAACATTAGGTTATGTACAAATGTACAAGAGTGCGCAGAGAGGTATTGTATAAGAGTGGGCATTGCTTTCAATACGTAGTCTAATAGTCTTGGAGATACATATCATACGATAATGAATTATTTAACTCTACTACTTTGTACTGCTTTTCAAGTTGTGTGGTGGTGGTTATGGTGATTTTTTTTTTATTTTTACTTCCTGAGCGTGTTGTAATCGAGTCCGTCTACCGACTCTCTATTTTTACGTTTTCTCGACTTTTCAAGACCCCTAGAGTACGAAGAAATAGATCTCCCGTTTTATGTGTAGTCTGTAGTCAGTTATTCCCATTTATTTTCACCTTAGAAACAAATATTTTTTCATAAAATGTAATGCGCACTCATAAGCGTTCAAATGCGCACTCTTGTGCAATGAACTGTCTAAGAGTGCGCATTTACACATCTTGACAAAAATTGAAATTACTCTTAAAATATAGTGATCTTGGGACGTACAATTAAATATATCTGATCCCTAAACATGTATATAACGAACCCATATCATAAAATTTGTCTAGCCAAAAAAATTAAAAAGTTGTTGACAGTTTTACACTAAGTGCGTACTCTTGTACACATTTACCCTAACCTTGAGAAGCCTGATGTTCTTGACAAGACATGGGAACAACTGACCAACGATTTAAACTCGGTTGGAGGTCCCCAACATACCACAAAACAGTGGAAAAACGTAATGAATGTAATAGTAAGTTAGTAAGTTCTCAATAATTTGGAGAGTTTTTAGATATTTTCTGATTGGAAATCAAATGTAAAGAAGAAAGCTCGGGGAAAATAGCAAGGTTGTAATCTGGCAGAGGTACATGCGAAAAGCCATTAACGGATTTTGAGCGACGATTAATGGATGTATTAGGTGATGTTGTGATTAATGGGGCCGGTTTTCAAGAAATTGGTGTTGTGCCAGTTAGAGCGAATATTAAAATGAAGTAATTCAACATGAGTTCAAGAGATATAGATTTTAACACACAATTTTTTTGTAGACGAAGAGGCCAGATTTAAAAGATCTGTTCCCACAAGAAGGGTGTAATGAATATAATCCTATTGATACACCTGGTCCATCCAAACGTCAAAGGATCAATTCTAAGTATATAATTCAAAAAGTCATGGCGCACTTCAAAATCCAAGCCCACCCTCACGTCGTCACTTAAGGATTTCATTACGAGGAGTGACGACAGTCAGGCTATTTTGAAAAGCATCGACAACAATTTGTCATTGTTAGTAGCATTAAAGCAGAAAGAAGTGCAACTTTTAGAAATTAAATTAAAACTGGAACATCTACATGTCAAGTTTGATGAAATGGAATGAGTGACTGTAGAATTGTAGAATACATTTTTATTTGTGTATTAGTTAGTTCGTTTTTATACCACTGTTGAACATAAAAAACAACACCTATTAGATACTATTGAAAAAAAAAAAATATTGAAAACTGTTTCTGAACAAAATGTTGTTGTATTATATTATGTCTTGTCAGACGCCCTTGCTGTAGAAGATTTCGTTCTTCGCCATAGTCGCATAGTCGTCATCATCTGGATCATCATACAGTACTACAATATCTTCATGTTCCATGTTATAAATGCGTAAAATATTGTGTAAAATAGCACAGAAACAGATAATAATAAGAGTTCAATCACTGGGTTGGAAGAATCAAGAGCTTGTTGACCGGACGCGTATATAAACCGGTCGAGTTTTTCAGTTTGGCCATACGGATGACTCCATCGGATCCAGGATGTACCTCTTGTACTCGTCTTAGAGGCCATGAAAGGGTAGTAGTTGCGCCTGGTTTGGGCACGGGATGTAAACCCTTGCAGAGTACGCACGCGACAGAGCACGAAGAGGGGGCAACGAACTTGGTATTTGCCAACAGTGATTAACAGGGATTTTAGTTTCGGCGATTTTGTGTCCTGAGAGAGAAGTTCGTAAGTTCGATTCTGGGGTGGGATTTTGTTTCTACCGATACGATACGAAGCGATAAATGACAAGGACGAAAATATAAATTTCAGATACGAAAGAAAAAGACGACCACATTTTATCGGTACCGATATTTTATCGTTATAGAAACAAAATCCCACCCCTGATCCGTTACGAAATCAATTAACGCTTGATAGCTGGGAACGGAATTCGAAGTTTGCCTATTCTCGAAAGCTTTCCTAGACGCAGAATTCAAATTTGCAAATGATAATTGAAACAGGAAAAAATCACCAAGGTCATGGATATTCAAGGCCTTAAGAGCATTAATAGACTTCGACTGAATATTCAAAAAATGTCTCCAACTGCCAGAAGTTGAGGATGATAATGGAGTGAAACCTCGAATTTGATTGACGTAATGAGCCATCAGTCTTCTTTTATTTTGGTAATGAAGTTGCAATGCCTGATACGCCAGTGCGTAATGACAGTTAATGCGTCATTTCGCAGATAAGAATGCAAATATTGGAATTTTTCAGAGTCTGATAACGCATCGTTTTTTTGGACAACCGAATCAAACAGTGAGAAAAACGCCTACCAGTCTTCGATGCCCCCGGTGAACCTAGGAATATTTATTCTGGGCAAATGCTGGTTGCTGTTGGTGACCGAATTACTGCTGCCTTGCTGAGGAGGTTGCGTCTTCAGCAAGTCCAAATAACGATCACGCGTAGTAAATAGAGAGCGTGGCGATTATTATCCAACAAATTTGCATTAATATAATAATAATCATAATATAATAATAAAATTCATTGGGCGTTCATGGTAACCAATTACAAAACAGGAAGATATAATTTAAACAATTTTTAAATTAAACAAATTTTTTAAGTGTTGCGGCAGATGTTCCTACAAAATCCAAATCTTTGTGTAAATAAGTTAATTTACATATCCGACAGTGGGTAGAATTTAAACCATACCAGGTCCTATGAAACGGAATACTTAAAACATGGAAAGATCCACCGTAACGATTAGGAACATGTAGATAAAACATTTGAAGAACTGTGGAACAATCAATAACGGATGATAACACTTTGTAAATAAACAAACAATCAAACACACATCTGCGGGTTTCCAGCAGCGATAAACCGAAATAGGTTGAAATATTATCATAATTGTCACTGGAATAAAAAATATTAAATTTAAAACATAAAAACTTAACAAATTTTGTCTGTTCTTTCTCAATTCTGTTAATATAAATATTATAAAATGGAGACCAGATGAGAGTACAAAACTCTAAATTTGAACGAACTAAAGAATTGTAAAGTATTACCAACGTCCGGATATTATTCAATTCAGTGTACGACACTGAAAATAAAACCAAGGAGCCTATTTGCCTTGGAAAGCATTTTATTAATATAGGTGGAAAAAGTTAACTGTTAATCAAGAGTGGTTCCTAAATCATTAAATTTTTTCACATTATCTAATTTATTTGGAAATAAAATAATCATAGCAGTTAGTAATTATCTTATGTCTAAATCTTAAAATCTTGCTTTTAAGTATATTCAAATTAAGATTTTTTAAAGTACACCAAACAGTTAATCCATTGATTCCATCTTGAATGAACAAGATTAGGCCCAGATGGGAGCTTTGGGGCACACCCGATGGAACGTGAATTGCATTTGCTTTAATTCCATTAATTTCTACAATTTTTTTTCTACCAGACAGGCATGATTCTAACCATGCTAAAAGACGATTACCAATACCTAGGAGATATAATTTCAATAGTAATCTTTTTATGTTTACACGATCGAACGCCTTTGACAAATCAGTATAGATGCAATCTACTTGAACCTTGATCACAAATTGTAGAAACTACATTTAGGTCGATCTAAATCTAAGGAAGAAATGTTTAGAAGACGATTTATTGCCAGCCGGTAGGCTTAGTGCGAACCACAGAAAGTTTCTATAGCATTATATTATTAGTCTATTTAAAAACAAAAACACTATGGATTTAAGAAAATAAAAATAAAACACATTTGCATTAAAACTTGTTAAAATTATTTTCATTTATCAAATTGATCAATATTTGTGTACATATTTTTGTAGCAGCGTAAAAACTATAAAGCCCCACACCCATTGTTCATTTTGTTCAGAGTTCTGCAGTTACAATAAGGGTGTTGCCCATTTTAGTATGGTTCATAACAAACGGTGCGTTACACGAAAATCGCTTTACAGAATCATCAACAGCATACTTCATGTTAATTGTAAATGTAGCTATATTGCCATCACTAAAATGTAAATCCATTGTAACTGGGCACTTGGTGGCCCAATGGTTCAGTTCCAACCGGTGCCTTTCGTTGCGTCTAGCAGGAATAAACGCGCCCCTGAACTTTTCAATCGGGCCACTACCTGCTTCAAAGTCAAAGCTGTCCACGTTTCGGACTGTGATGGAACAAACAGGCGAATATCTATGATTTTTAATAACAAGATATGTTTCTCTGCTCAATATAACCAAGGCCTCAGAACAGAAACCAACTGCCATGATAAGGAAAATTAATCGCTGATGTTGCATTCTGGGGCTAAAGAAACCTGGTAAGTGGGGGGGTTAAAACTCTAGCAAATACTTACGATGGGTGGGTTGAGAAACAGAGCTGTTAATCGTGAGATGAATACTGAAGATGCTCAGCGAAATAAGGACGTGATTATTATCTCGTATGTTCTGGCTCACTTTAGGCACGCCTGGGCGTGCCTTCGGTTGGGGGTGTATTTCGTGGTGGTGGGGTGTTGGTGGGGTGCTCGTGGGGTCTCTTTTGGTGGGGATTTGTCGTAAGTGGAAGGTAAAGTGGGTGGTGTTTTGTAGTTTGGTGGGGTTTTGTGGGCGTGTAAAGTGTTTTGAATCAGAAGAAGTGAGACAGTATATCTTTATTTTAGATTTATATTAGAACTAATTTTATTAAAGAACTTTTGTAACACATGTATCTTAATCTATGTTTAAGAATAATGATGATAGTTTAGAAATCTTTTTGTAAATATTCCATTTAGATGTTCTGATTTAAAGATTAGGTAATAGTTATTTACATTACAAGCGCCGAAAGTAACGAGCAGCATACCGAGCGAGAAATGTGGCTCGATGGCGCGGCCGCAGAGCTGTATGTAAGCGAGTTATGCTACTCAGCTTTGATGTGAGTAATGTACCTATATAATTTTTGTACTGCTTTTCTAAAGTGTTAAATGTTTTAAGAAATAATAATTTTAGTAATATTACCACTCCAATGTTCGTATTTAGTTTGGCATTAGCCTTGTCACTAATGAGTGTCAAATGTCACATTCGTAAAACCAATTTGAAATACGAGTTTTCAATGCAAACGCTTACTATTAAAAAAGTGAGCGAAGCCGCCAACGAACCCTACGTTGAAAACCGGTACGGATTCTGACATTCAGTGGTACTAACCCGAAATTCATCAGGTATAAATATACCCTAAATATTGAAATCAAAACTCGTACAAAAGTGCATTATTTACTATTTTAAATTATTCCATTAGGACAATAGTTTTTTTTTATATTAATAAGTAATTTTGACAGGTTAATGTACCTATTGTATAAATACAGTTTGTGCTTTGCGGGTCTAGATCTTGCAAGAAAAATTGCGACTCGCTAATGTAATATGATATTTGTCATTTTCAAATATGGTAGTACAAAAAATATGTTGTTTATTTCACAGACTCTTCTTTTTCTTCTCTATCGTTAGATACATATATGATGTTGAACTTTGTTGTTAAAGTAAATGTATTTGATCTAAGTTACTGTGCGATAATTTAGAAAAACATGTAATGTATACATTATAATCAGATATATCTAATACAAATATAAAAAAAATTGGGCAAAAGTTGTTACGACAAAACTTCCCTCACTTCTGAAGTACAGTGAAACATGTTCAGCATCTTCGAATGAGCGCACCCCCAGAGGCGTCCGTCATCGTTTCTCTGTCATAGTGAAATTTTCTGCCTGCGATGGGTATCTGTACCTATGTAGATTAGTGCCTAATAGATTCATTTGCACTCGTGCTAGCGTGTTGACCAGTTCACTTAAGTTTATGTTTCTGTGTGTTATTGTTTGCGATTTAAAAAAATTAATTTAAAAACCACCCCTTTCTGGAGTGTGCATGTTACGCTACTGACTGACAGTCCCTTTTCAGATTCTGATGACTCACCATGTTGAACTTAAAATAATCTAACTCTAACAGCCCTTGGTAATAGCAATCTGATGTTCAAGTGTTTATTTATATTTATATATCGAAAGAACGTCCCGTAGAAATTAGTTTGATTTGAATGAGTTTGTCTTCTCAAAACACAGGATTAAAATTATTAATTAAACCACAGTTGAACAAAATGTTCTGAATATTATAATTCTTATTTTATCATTTTTATATTGTTACGAAAGAAACCCATACGCCGCCCCGGTACGACGCCTATGGGTTCTAGTATGTACGGCGAGGATGACTCATCGTCGGTGACGATGGCCGGGTGGCATTCACTAGTGAAAAACCTGGAAGCGGAAGTCGCAATGGGTATTCCAGAAAGACCTTGACTGCGGAAGTTCTAGAAGGGAAGTATGGCTTAAACAGGGGCCATCTTCTGGAACGATTATTGATTCAGCCAGTTCAGTCGAGACAGAGTCCAGCCACGTTGCGCCGTAAAGATTTTATACATAATCGTTGTGCAATTTGTCGTGTAAATTTGAGTTAGGAAGAAATAAATTTTAAGTTTTACCCATTCCGATTTTAATTACCGATTATCGTAACACTAGTGTCAGGAATGAAATCCAAGATTAATATAATAATTGACTTTAGGGAATATATCCGGGCAGTTGGAGAAAAATTCTAAAGATTTATGCCTATCGAGATTAGAGCTCGGACTTCAGCATTGGAGGAAAAGATCATGGCTATGCTTGCAAAAATGGACGAGAAAATTGACGCAAAAATAGAAAAATGGAAGCAAAAATGGAAAAAATGCATGAAAAAAATGGGCGCAAGAAATGAAGAAATGACAAGAAAATAAACGCAAAAATGGAAAAAATTGACAAAAGGAAGTAAATAAATGAAAGAAGAAATGGACGCAAGAATCGAAAAAATGGACGAAAAGATGGACGCAAGAAACAAGGAAATGGACGAGAAAATGGACGCAAGAATGGAAAGAATGGGCGCGATAATGGAAGAAATGGACGAAAAAATAGACAAGCAAAAAGATGACATAATTATCAGCCTAAGTGAAAAATTCTAAAAGGAAGTCGAAGCAAACAAGAATGAAATTGAAGAAATCAGAGAAGAAATGAAGGGCGTAAAAACAAATTTGGAAAATATGGAAAATATTGTCGGACGAAATATAATTTCAATGGAGCATGAGTTAAAAAGTGAGTTAGAGAAATCAGTGCCCGAATGCATGGAAGATCGAAAGAAAAATATAGAAGATAGAATGGAGAACAAAATAAGAAAATTGGAAATGTTAATGAAAAATGCAATTTCAAGTTATGTGACGTCGGCCCCCAGAACGATTCAACCACCCACCTATGATGATCATTGATCAGACACCTTGGTCATCGTACAAAAAGCAGTTTGAGGCAGCAGCGACATCGAATCTTTGGGAAGAAGAACAGAAGGCTACAACCTTGGTAATAGATTTGCGAAGTGCAACGCTATAGATACTCAAACTTTGTTCGAAGAAGATACTTAGAAACAGATACAGTGCCCTAACTTTCCAAGAGAGGCTTACGACAGAAACCTTCGTAAATGGCATTCGCGACGTTGAAGTTAAGAAGGTCCTACAACTATAACCGGACATCATCGAAGGCCTTAATGCGTGCCCTGGAAGTAGAGGCGGCATACAATTCTTCAAGAACCTGCCACAAAATCAGAGTGGCAGAACTAGAGGTGGAAGAAAATGACGGAATAAAAAATACACTGGAAAAACTGTCACAACAAATGGATGGTATATCTCAAGGATTAGAGAATAGTATGCCTCGTAGGAGAAGCGTTGAATGCTATAGGTGTGGGCGCCAGAGACAATACATCTCATGCTCGATCACCAGCTCCGAAGAGACACACACAACAGAGATCTCAGCGGAATGGGCAGGAAAACTAAAAACACTTTGGGGGATGTGGTGGCTGGTGCGAATAAGGCCCCCAAGGCAGTGAAGATAGGAAATTACATCAGAGGCAGTAGTCCAACTATCAGCCCCGTAGCTACGGGGGGGCAAGATGGGGCTGAGCCCCCCCTAGCAGTCGTGGTTGCCCCCCCTGGAAGACTTACACGTTATAAATTTCAAATTAGTAATAAAATTTCAATATAATACCGTTTGCCGAAGCATATTTGCTAGCCCCACACGCGCGCCCTTTATTTTCTTATAGGGTATGTTATTTGGCAATATCACCTGATATCACCTTAACGTTGATGTTGACCAGTGGCGGCTCCTCAGAGGAGGCAGGGGAGGCTGAGCCTCCTCTGTTTTTTGGGGCTGAGCTTCCTCTAATTTTTTCGATGAAAGAATTTGTATTTTTGTAGACATTTGTTACTTTTCAGAGTATTTTGTTTGATTTAATTTACTTTCATCAGATATCAGGTTAAAATGTCGAAAAAAATTATATTTGCGCCCTTACAATCATAATTCACACTACTCCGCGTTTGGCTTTGGCGATAAAGGCTAGCCTCCGCCGAGAATGCATCTTACTACAACCTTGACGCATCGTCATTCGGTACTGCATTGGCTAAAACGTTGATCAGGGTGCCGCTTCAGACCGCTAGCCTCCGGCTAGTTCATCTCTTTTCAGATCAAGTCGCACGGATAATTTTATCTCTTTCTTATTTATTGGAGCGATCGGGTGTAAATTGGAAAAACATTGAGGTGGTTTCGCGTGCTCCCTATTCAGTGGTGAGTGGTGTTTAGGCTTTAGTACCTACGTAAAGCCTAAGGTGTTTTTTGTATCATTTATTTGCGTTTTATTTCTGATCGTTAAAAACAGCTGGTATTATCGGCATATTAATATTACTTATACCAGAGAACATACTTATACTTAACGAGAATTAACAACGAAAATAATTCAGTCCCATGTGCAGATACGTAAATTATCTATTAAAAAATGAATTTAGTAGCTTTGATTGTGACAAAAAGATCGCTATAAAACAAAAGGGGAGACCAACACCACCACTCCCATTAATGGTAATGATAGGTAAAAAGCAAAACAAGCATTTCATGAAAATAATTATAATAAAACTAAATGGTTAACGGCTTCGGTTTTTTAAGAAACAAATTATACTGTTGGAATTGTGTATTATTCACAAGTGATAAATTTTCCGTTTGGGATAAAACAGGCTATAATAATTTACAAAATTTGTCATGAACAATACAAAGGCATGAAAAATCACAGGAACACATATTTTCTTCTACTACTTTAGATTCCGCTCATAAGAGGGATATTGACAACTATAACGAGAAAGTTGGTAAAAATAGGCCAATTTTGAAAAGACTAATCGATGCAATAGTTTATCTATCAAAGCAGGAGTGTTCTTTTCGTGGGCATGACAAAAAAATATTCAGATAATGAAAGATATAAAAAGTAGTGTTTTTCAAATTTGAACCTCCTCTGAAGAAAACTTCACGAGCCGCCACTGTGTTGACCATATAAAAAAACGAACTGATATGTCATATTTTATTCCATAGCCTACTACTAAACATGCAAAAAAATAAACTCAAACAAATTGGTTGTTACCTAGTGTTATTGGCCACTGCACCAATTCTTGGATGTAGTACAGCTGTTTGTGATTCTACATTCTCTGTTATAATGATGCTTGGTTTTTCTGGCTTTTGAAAAGTACCGTACCAATTCTTTGGACTTCGACAGGTTTTTACGAAAATTTAATAGTGTAAAATATCGACGTTTACAATTATTTTAATGCTCTTTCAAATGTAAAAACTGAGAAAAAATAAAGTAGTTATCTAAGTGTACTATTAAAATATATATACATATTTACATCCAGCCCCCCCTGTCGACAAACTTGCCCCCCCTGAATAAGTTTTCTAGCTACGGGGCTGCCAACTATACCGGTGAAGATTAATGGTACTCCCACAGAAATCACGATCGATATTGGCGCTGAGGTATCAATCATACGTCGAGAACTCGTGAAAGCTAAAGACCTAGAGACTTCATCGGAAACAATCAAATTGAAGCCGCCATGGATTGACGGTCGATCCAGTGGAGAATCCTACGTCTAAGTTAGAGGGAATGCAGAAACGATTGTTCCAGTCAGAGCAGAAGTCAAACCCGAATTTGCCCTAGGCATTATTCAAGCACCGCACACCCCCAAGAAGAATCTCATTATTGCGAGTGCTTTAGTTAATACCGATTGTGACATATCTGTACTCGTCGCAAATGTTTTCCCCAAAGCCATGAACATCAAGAGTGGGGATATTCTTGCCGTCTGTGAACCAGCAACGAAGATATTTCATCACAACGAAGATCTTTCTGATAACAATGATGAAAAAAACAAAAAGCGATTTAGAAATTCCTGTCCTAGAGCTTGACCATCTAACTGAACATCAGCAGAAAGTTGCAAGAGAGTTTCTGCAGAAACACAGTGGAATGTTTGCATCTGGACAGTCCTCTGGGCGCACAAATATAGTGCGACATCGGATAAACACTGGAGATGCGCAATCGATCCGTCAAGCTGGTACGAAAAATCTTGCATGTAGGCGTTATAGAGGAGTCAAACAGTCCATCGTCTTCGCCTGTAGTGCTAGTCATCACACACGACGAGTCGACGCGATTCTGCGTAGACTACATAAAATTAACGATGTAACCAAAAAGGACAATTATCCGATCCCACGCATTTGATGACATACTCACAATATTATTAGAATCTGCCTGGTTCTCCACGTTGGACCTCAAAAGCGGCTATTGGTAAGTTGGTATACATCCACAAGATGATAAGTAAAAGGCCGCTTTTTCTCCCGGGAGCGGCTTGTATCAATTTACCGTAATGCGTTTTAGACTGTGTAATGCTCCGGCTACTTTTGTGAGACTAATGGAGATGGTATTACGAGGGCTAACATGTTTGGTTTATTTAGACTATATCATGGTAATGGGAAAAAGACTTGAGGAGCACTTGACTAACTTGGAAGAAGTGTTTAATCGAATGAAGGAGACAAACTTGAAGATGCCTTTTCTTTCAGAAAGAAGTAGAATTTCTGGGGCATACTGTTTCGGCAAACGGGATGAAGACTACCGAAATGAAAATCAGGGCAATTCGCGATTGGCCAAGACCAAGAAATAAGCACGAGTTCGGAGTTTCTTGGAATTGTGCACGTACTACGGAAAACTTGTCAAGGCACAAGCTGAGGGACTTGAAGTCTCAGTTTAATTGGACTGTTGAATGTGAGACAGCGTACTGAATCATTTCTCAAATATTTTCAAATCCGACCTTGCACTTTAGCAAGTACGTCAACAAACCCGATCTCTTTGGGGTACTGGGAAGGTACTGAAAAACTACCCACAAAGTTAAGTTCCAGACCAAAATACAAAAAAGACAAAATTCATATATTCACAACTTTACATCGCTGAAAATTTGACACAGATCTCCGACCCTTCTGCTGTCGTCATCCACTCTCAAATGACATATTTTTGACATTAATCTTCTTACCTACCTACATATCTGCATTATGCAAGTACCTAGGAAATATACGTCGTATTGTGGATAAGATATCCACAATCACAGATCAAAATAACTATAACCTCACAGGAAACAAACACGATTTTACGATAAAAAATACATCAAATCAAATAATTGAATTAATAACTTCAAGTATTTATCAGACCCTATTTTGAGATGTGAAAACTTCGTAAAATAGAGACTAAAGTATTTGAAGTTTTCACTTTCATACTTCAAGTACTTCAAGAGTATTTAAAATACTGAGGGGCCAATTCCAAGTTGGCGGCGCAAGTCACTGGTGCAGCGCAACTTTATAATGCTAATTTGGGTATCAAATGCTGGTTGCTAGGGGTGACGGAATAAACAAAGGCAATTTTTCGAGATAAATTGCTCCAACTTGCACTGCCTACTAGAGGTGCCGCAACTCCATGGTGCAAATTTCAATGGAAAATTCGACACAACTGCGTTTGTTTATTCCGTCACCGCTAGCAACCAGCATTTGATACCCAAATTAGCATTACAAAGTTGCGCTGCACCAGTGACTTGCGCCGGCGCAATTGGCCAACTTGGAATTGGCCCCTGAGTGAAGTACTTGGAGTAAAGTACTTGGCAAAATCAAGTACTAAACTCAAGTACGAGTACATTTTAGAAATACTCCAAGTACCAAGTACCAAGTACCTAAATATAAAAGTACTTCAAGTAAAGTACTTGAAGTATTACTTCAAATACTTTTACTTGAAGTACTGAACAGCTCTGCTTGAACGCCTCCAACAGCATCACTTCAAGATTCGACACAGGGATGGTAAGCTTCACAATAATGTAGACTCTTTGTCACGAAAACCCTGTAAGGACTGCAAACACTGCGACAAGATTGATCAGCGCGAAGCGTCGAAGATGAGGAATAGATAACGGTTCAGCTTAAAAAAGACCAAGATGGAGACGTGGATATCGGAACGCTCCTCAAATGCAGAGGCAGATCTATAGGGATGCTTGTGATGCTTGAGCATCAGGCCCCCTAAGTTAAGGGGCCCCCTTCGGCTTAAATGTAAAAAAAAATAAAATTTGTTTCTAATTTGGTTCTTACAAAAATACAATTTCGTCTCCCACTGACCGTTTGTTGACACATATGATCTCGAGATTGTGCAAAGTGCAAATCTAGTCACTTCCGCCCTTTCCGTTAATTTATGGCAGCCACCTACATCTGGAATACCATAAAGAGTTCCCGGTGCAGATGGATACAGAGTTTTACAAAATGTTTTATTTTCACTCCCTCGTTCTTTTCTGTTCGTTCAGTAAGTTTAATAAAAGTGTTCTGCTCTACGAATATTACAGTGTGTTAAAAATTAAAAATTCCATATTCCAGTTTACGTCGAATTATATATTATGATTTTTGGAATTTACAATGTTTAAGGTATTTAGATACTTATTTTCGTTTTGTTGAATATTAATGATATAACTTATTCATTAGGTATTTGATTAAATAAAATGTCTGGGTGCAAATATCTGAGTGGAAGCCAAAAGAGGAAACTTAAGCTTCAACATGAACAGGAAGTAGCAAAATGTCGAAAAGTCACAAGGGTTTTTACACCTCAACCTTCTACTACTACTTCAAATAACTCAACTGGTAAAAATGAAGTAATTTTGAAAAGTGTGAAAAATTCTGCTGGAACTTCATACGACAAGTACGCTACCACCGTTACCGATACAGTCGATGAAAACATGATGAAAGATGAGGCTAAAAAAATCGTAAGTGAAATATTTAACGATAAATTTAAAGATATAGCATTATGGCCGAATTTTATCAATGAAAATTTTATTGGAAGTGGCCTATCAAAAGAAAGCTCGTTTTTTCAAAATAAAAGGGAAGACAATATTTAATCTGAGTCTATCAGGAATTATAAGGGACAGAACAGGCAATTTACAAACAAATATTTTCTGAAACTGTGTTTTCTGTTTAATGTGCAAATTATTCTCCAGAACACAAACATCTTTAATGAGTGGTTGATTGGGTAAACATAGTTCGTTCTTTGGACAGTCATGAAGAATCTCAGGATCACAAAAATGGGCTGTTAACTTGGTTATCCCGCAAAGAAACCAAAAACATTGTTGACAGGCATCTTCAGGAAAAAATAAAAAGTTACTGTGAATATTATTACAATGGTCTGATGCGAGTTGTGGTAGTTATTAAATTTTTAAGTGAAAGAAGACTGTTATGTAGAGGACGTGATGAAAAATGGGGTTCATCACATAATGGAAATTTTATCGGACTTATTGGAACTTATTGCAGAATTTGATACTTTTTTGAAACAACAAATAGTAAAATGCCAGACCGTACAACTAGTTGCAAGTTACTTGTCTAAAACTGTTTATGAAGAGATAATCGATACAATGGCAACTCAAGTAAGAAAAGAAATTATTGAGGACATAAACGATGCAGATACAAAATATTATTCAATTATTATATATATATATATTTCCCAAGGAAAAGTTTTTGAAAGATTTTTATCATTTATATCAATTGACAGTCACACAGGAAAGAATTTTTTTAATACAATACATTTATTTTTAGAAGAAAATGGTCTTTCAATGAAAAATTGTCGAGGGCTGTCTTATGACAATGCTGCAAATATGAGTGGAAAATATAATGGACTTCAAGCACGTGTTAAGGAAATTAACAAGTTCGCGGGTTATGTACCATATGCAGCTAGCTCCCTCTTTAAATTTGGTAGGAGTCGAAGATGCAAGTGTCGTATCCGATGTAATCAGCTACTTTGGGGTTGTACAACAACTGTACGTGTTTTTTTCGGCTTCACCTCACCGGTGGAAATTGTTAAATCAACATGCAAAACTGCCACTTTCAGTTAAAGGTTTGAGTGAAACTAGATGGTCTAGTCGATACGACGCCGTTCACGCGTTAAAAACAAGTTATAGCTTAATTGTAACTATTATTAATGATAATTTAGAAAAAAATGACTGCAAGATGGAAGCGAAAAAAATATTAGGTAAGCTATACAATCTCGAAACCGCTATATTGACTGTCGTCTGGGAAGAACTTCTTGAAAGAATTAACAAAGTCAGTAAAAAGTTACAAGAACCTGGATTAGATTTGTGCGAGGGCCTTGCACTAACAACATTATTAGAAATATTTATTAACTATGAATTGCGAGCGAAGGAGTTTAGCAGTAAAGTTGGAGAAAATTATAGTAATGCGAAGCATAGGATTAAAATTTATAAATATTCGGACGGCACAGGGATTAGTCCACTACAATGTCGTGAGAAATTTCTGGTGGAAGTTCTTAATCGATTGTTTAATAACCGAACTCACCAGAAGAAAAGATGTAAGTATATGTTACAGCTAATATCCGAAATCCATTATTATGCATAATAACTAGATATTTTAGGAATTATGCGTAATAACTAAACTTGTCAGTTATTATGCATAATAACCGGAAAGATTAGGAATTATGCGTAATAACTGAAATTTTCAGTTATTATGCATAATAACGGAAACGTTTAGGCAATACTGATAATAACTAATAGAGGAACAGGAATTATGCATAATATTTTCAAAAAAGTTACCCACCCTGCCTCGCTTTCCCCTACATATCACATGTACAGTTGATTTAAAAAAAAAATTGGTCTAAAGAGTTTAGACAGTACTTCCCTCGCTGTCGGAAACGTGACGACTGCATGCCTATTATGTTTTTCTCGTATTACATTTTGGTAGCGGGACATTTTAAAATAAAAATTGAGTAAGTATTAATTTTTTCAATTTTATCATTATTTGCCATTGACATCTTTGTCATTTTTTTTGTGATTCCTATGATTGCTTATTAAAAACGAAGTCGTCTCTGGGGTGTATAATATGTCGCCTATGCAAAAATTGTCAGGCGTGAACAGATAAAAGGAATATCCTGTATAGTACTTGTAATTTAAGACAAATAGCCATAACACTTATCAACCTGTAGACGTGACGGTGAAACATAAACTAAACTAAAACATGTTTTCCACGAATTGGAATAACCGGATGACAATGCCGACGGACCAGACTTTTTATTGCTCTGATTTCCGTTTATTGAATAAAACACTGCATTTGATTCGGTTTTTGGATGCTGTAATTCACATTTGGTTGATTATAACTTGTCTAGATCTAGGGGAGCATCCCCTAACCTCCCCCTAGCTACGGCCTTGTCTAGGGGTTATGAAATGTCGAGAAAATTTGAAAGTAACAAATTGCCCAATGGACTCGATTACTGAACGTCCTTAGGTTATCCTTGATAAGAAAAACAACTTGAAAGTGTTTATGTTTATGCATCGAAAAAATGTCACGTAGAAATTAGTTTGATTTGAATGAGTTCGTCCCCTCAAAACAAAGGATGAAAACAATTATCTAGTAAGCTACAATCGACATAATTTTGGGTAGAATTTATTCGGCAAAATTTTGAGATAACGTCATCAATTTTGTGGGGGAATTAAACAGATTTATTTTGATTAATAATTTGCCAAGTATGTATTATTTCAAAGTATTCAGTTTTGTAATTCTTGATTTAATCCATAAAATTAATTGACTGAGACACCCCGTATAAGCAAATCTAAAAAATATTAATGCAGTGATAAATCACAAGTATAGAGTCATCTTCTTTACACATTTAGGATAGGATTTGTTCGGTAAAATTTTAAGGTGACGTCATCAATTTTAGAAAGCAAATATATTTTGATTAAAAATCTTACCATACTTATGATAAATTTAAAACATCTCCAAAATTTCAAAATAATCGGTTTAATTAATAAAATAAATTCACGCACTCATTAATTTTTTAGATTCACCCTGTATATGCAAATCCAAAAAATCTGAATGGAATGATAAATCACAAATACAGACTCATCATATTTTGCACATTTGAAATAGGATTTATTCAGCAAAATTTTCAGGTGACGTCATAAATTTTTTAAAGGGGAGGAGCAAATACATTTTGACTAAAAATTTACAATGCCTATGATAACTTTAAAATATCTTCAAGATTTTAAGGTATTCTGTTTTGTAGTTCCTGATTAAATCAATAAAATAAATTCACGCATTCATTAATTTTTTGAGTCACCCTGTATATGCAAATCCAAAAAATATGAATGGAATGATAAATCACAAGTACAGACTCTTCATAGTTTGTACATTTTAGATAGGATTTATTTGGCAAACTTTTGCTGACGTCATCAATTTTTTGGAGGGGACAAGTAAATATATCTTGACTAAAAATTTACCATGCTTATCATGACTGTAAACCATCTGCAAGATTTCAAAGCATTCGGTTTTGAAGATTTAAAATTTAATTGCAAAATGTTGCTTTATAATTTTGATTTTTTTCCAAAAATCTGGACGTTTCGGGTAAAAACTCAATTCGGAGTCGTAAACTACATGTGTAGGACTATGTTATTTTATACAATTTAAAACCAATTTACTGAAAGTTTCAGTTATTACGCATAATTCCTAATCTTTCCGGTTATTATGCATAATAACTGACAAGTTTAGTTATTACGCATAATTTCTAAAGTGTCTAGTTATTATGCATAATAACGTATTTCGGATATTAGCTGTAACATATATAAGAAGAAATTCAAATTCTTAACGGACCTTACAAACAAACATGTAGCACATATTGACGAAGACAGCGTTGACTGTGTTTTACATGAGGACATCGAATTAGGATTGAAGAATGAATGTATACAATTTAAGGAATATTTAAAAATTTCTGCTGACAGCTCAGAAACGTACTGTAACATGTTCAGATACACTCGACTGCATTTTAAAAAAAAAACCTTATTGATATTTTTCCTAATCTGTACACGGTAGTTATGATCTTCTTGACACTGCCAGTGACCAGTTGTGAAGCTGAAAGAGCTTTTTCTAAATTGAATTTTATTAAAAATAAATATAGATCGACAATGAAAAACGAAAGACTAAGTTCTTTGTCGATGCTTGCAATTGAGAATGACATCACAAGGTCAATTACGTATGACAGCGCCATACGAACGTATGCTGACATCAAGTGCAGAAAGAAAATTGTTATATAATTTGTTTCTGTTTGTTTATTATATTTTATTTTTGTATTTTTCCTATTGTTTTTTTTTATATTAAAGTATTGAAAATGTGTAAATTAAATGCTTCTAAGAAACTTCTATTCATAAATAGGGCCCCAATTAAATAATAGCATCAGGCCCCCAACAGTCTAGATCCGCCTCCGCTCAAATGGAAATAAGATCTGGTAGAACGGCCAGGTTAGGGCGAAAATATCAGACACAGAGTCACCCACTTTCAAAGCGTTATGGGCTTAGTGGGACTCCCTGCGTCTCGAGAATGGATTACTTAAGCGAGTAAACTATTTAGCACGTAAATTTCTATGGCCATCTTTAAAAAGAGATATTGTATGTTAACAAAATTCCTGAACACGTTAACCATAAATTTTATTAAAAGTGTGAATATTCGTTTAATATTCCAACAAATAATTAACCTGTATTGTTAATAACAACACATTAGATAGTATGTAATACCAAAACTACTATTAACAAAATACTAGTACATGATGAAAATTTTAACACAGCAATTGATAAATTTAAATTATTGGTTATTGTGCGTAACTTTCCCATTTTACGTGTATAGAAAAGTAATGGCATTCATTTTTACTCAGTCTCTGGTATTGCTACAGATAAATAGGGAAGTAAACATAAAAATCTGTTTAAGATAATAATTCTCCTTTTTTTTATCATAAAACTAATATTGATTGTCATTATATCTAGCCCCTGAATTTTTTTCTGCGAGTGCCTACTGACTCACGAGCCTATATTGGAATTTTTATCACGTGTATAATATTAAGTTTTCTCTTATACCTGTTGATATTTCATTCAAAAATAATAAATTTCAGATTAGGACATCATTTTGTCTCACATGTGTGTAGGGTATGCAGTTAGTGGGCGTTACTATGTTAGCACTGTAAACTGACAACTGTGAATTTTGGAAAAAATATATCATTTTCACGTAAAAGTCGTAAAAGTTTTGTAAAAAAAATGGAAATTCCTGAAAAAATTTGTGGAGCGACAGTAAACGACTTCTAACGATGAGATATATGACAGAGAATAGCAAGAGATTTTATCGAGATTTAAGTTTAAGTGAAATACTGGACTCTTAGCACCCTGTATTCCATTCAATGAAATGCTGATTCATTTTAACACCGCTAAACAACGGTAATAATAGTAGCTAGACTATAAACAGGAGTAAGAGAAAAGTTTTATGTGCGTAAAAATTAGTGTACAATATCAGGTGTGTGTGTGTAGTAAACTAAAATTATCCAAAAATTGCAAAATCATGCAAGATTCCAACGAAATTATGAAAACTTGCTCCCAGAAAAGAGCAGAGATGTTTATAAGAAAATGTATCAAACGTTCCTTAGATGAATAGAGCAGCAAGGCATTGGAGCAATTACAGAAATGGTAATTCTAAGTTATCTGTAAGATCTACATATATTATAACGTGTATAGCTGTATAATAACATTAATAACTAATAGTATTTCCAGATTTATACATAATATCCAATCTTGTGGTTCCCACTGTGTGAAAGTTTCGCTTTAGACCCGAGTGCATACTTTTTTTTAGTTCTATACGTTTGAGAGTTCGGAAAATCAAAAAGTCATTGTGAAAGGACAGTTTGAAGTGTGATGGTTCAATTCGACTGTGTTTTCAAACAAATCCCCTGCAAGAATTGCCGTTCCTTGAAAAGTATCTTGTGCATCGCTTGTTTTTTCAAAATGGAAAATGTGCACTCCACTCACAAAGGTTATTATTATTTTTTTTTTTTTTTGAAAACTTGAATCGAGAGATGAATTCCTCACTTCTGATTTTGACAAAAAAAACATCAACTTAATAAAAAAATTTGAACTCAATTTTGTGTGACGCACATGACATTGAATTGGCATTCTGCCTAGTGTTTGTATACGTAACTTATATATAATCTAGACGTTAAAATAGTGACATAAATAGAATGGTTTTCCAAGCACAAATAAATACATGTTGGAATTCCCATAGATAAATGTGTTGCGCCAATCGTGTCTAATAATAACTGAACCTCTGTGTAAAAATGTTTGATAACATGATTGTATGTTTCGTTACGCAAAGATAAAATGTGACTTTTTAGGGACGATTTTTGATAACAATATGGCCTATGCTATGCTATCCGAAATCGCAATATTGATCTCAATTTTTAACTCTTTGTAACTTCAGTTTTTAATTTAGTTGTTTGAAAAGTGTAGCAGAGGGTCAGTACGATCTACGCATTATTTAAATCTCTGAAACTCTAAATTTTCTAAAATAATACTGATAGACTGATAGAATCCCTGACAAGCTTCTTCTGTTAAATTAGGTTTTTAATTTGAATTGGGGCAACGGGTTTTATTTTCAAGGCCATATTTTCTCCACACCGGTACTTTAAACAAAGTTTCGTTAAATTCGTTTAGAAACAAAGAATTATTGTTATCAAAGGAAACACCGTGTAGTACCGAAGGAGTGAAAAAAAGTCACTTTACTTACGACTTGCAGAAAGAATTTTTTCACATTCGTAACAAAATCAAAAACCACCTACTTCAAAAACTTTTTGTTTTGGAACATAGATATTAAATGTAACCGTACTTGCCGTCTTGACAATTTCAAGGTGCACGAGAAATCTTCACCGCTGTCCGATTCCATTGTGTAAGCACACAAATTACCACACAACACTGAGCAAACTAAAACGGAGCACTTAAATAAGGATTAAATTAGAATTTTTTTTTTATTCTTATTTTTTAATTTCTGTTTGTAGGTTAGAAACCTTTAAATTTAAGGTTAAATGTCAAAACTTACATAACAAAATCACAAGTAATTTCACGACAATGTAAACTCCACAACTTGAATATTGACCATAGTGATCACTCCTAAGTAATCACTAGAAAATCATAAGGAATTTGTGTACAAAATTTATTAAGAAATCCCATAATGTACACCGACCTTACGCATGCTTAGAGTTTGTCGCATTGTTGATCTCTCCAAAAGTCCAAAAATTTGACGACGTCATTTAGACTTTGACAAACTTCTTGTACTTTGGCTATAAACTGCGCATGCGTATCTATTTTGTTTTAAATTTAACATTTTCAAATCTTCTCCGAAAATTAAATACAAGAAAATGTTTGGATAAAAAATAAGTATATCAGTCGGATAAACCAGAAGACTTTTACAAATGGTATGACACTGGCGATGATCAGTTGATCACTGAGAAACGATCTTGATAAATAGAAAAAGAAAATAAAAGATAGTTGATATACAGTGACCGGCAAAAAAATCGGGCATCCAATTTGAGAGATGTCTGCGAGATTTAACGGCATTGTTTTCGCTTGAAAACGTTTATTAACTGCCAAACTTATAATCACATGAAGAAAAACACTGTTTACAACAACCGCCTTCTTTATTGTTTTAATTAAGAAAATATCGTACTTGGTCTGTTTCTGTTATTTTGTTAAATTAAATTTAATTCTGCGTTTATAAGTCTTCTTTTTTTGCTAATTTGTACAAAATGTGTCAATAGTGAATGATTCCTTAATAAAATAACGACCACTAGTTAAATTAATAATTTTGAAAGTGGTTTTGTGAAATTTTTCACGGTGGCCGGTTTTTTTTTCCGGTCACTGTATAAATAGTTCCTATTTAAATTTGATATAGACAAGAATATAAAAACCCTGAATTTTTCCTGTAGAAATTAAATACTCGCTTCAAGGACCTTAGGTACCTACTTCCTATGTCACAGTCAAAATTATAACCCAACGCATACTATGTATGCTCAACTGCATTTTCACTGTTTGATTACAGGTGCTATTTCCGTTTACTTATGCTCTGTTTTTTTCCGGATAAGAGAAATTTGTTAATCCTGATAATAGCCGTATAATGCTATCTAATCTTGCAGAACTCATAAAATTGATAAAATAAATCCTCCAGCACTTGTTCCCGTGTCAGTTTGAGTTTAAATGTTACCCTGTTCAAAAGATGGGTCAGTCTAAAAGAAAGTCTAAACTTTTTCACTGGCAGTTCATAAACCAAAGTGACCAGGACATTATCAACAGTAAATGTTAAGTACTACAGAACTCTTAAAAACCACACTGCTAGAGTTCAAAACTTGGAAGGTTTGAGTATATCATCAAATGACAGTACAGTTTGTGAAGCCAGTCTTCAGCTTTTTCTGGGTGGTTCATTTTATATAACTCTTTCCTTTTCGAATGGAACTACCGACGAGTTTCGCATAAGTTTCTAAAGACTCAGTAGATTTTTCGTACTTGGAAGAATCTCATTGCGTAACTTGCTATCGTTCTAGGACGATAAAAGTTAGTATCAAAACTGCAAACAATCAAGAAGAACAAGATGATGAAAAAGCAAAAAGATTCAACACAGAAGGTGAAATCGCTATGCATTTTGCTTGCTAGCAAAAGTTGAAAACATCGTTAGCAAAAAAAAGTTGAAAATAATTTGTCATAATTCTGGCACAATCATTGCCATCTGCACGTTATTTATTATTCATTAAAAATTTAAGACAAAGTCGTTTATGGAAAGTAAAATGTGTTGCTTATTTAGACTTATCCAGGCATGAACAAATAAAATATGTATGTTATCATCAAAGTAGTGCAAGAAATTAACAGAATCCTCAATCGAAAATGACGAGTTCTGTATTAAACTTTATTATTACAGAAAAATTATACAAGAAGTGGGCTTTTTAAAACTAGATTTAGAAAAAAGATCTGTTGATTGTATTCTGTAAACCTTTACCGTAAGAAAAAGATAAGTATAGATTTATTTTTGATTATTTATTTGACTCACTTTATTTTTCAAATCCCAAGAGCTCACTAACTTCATTAATTTCAGATTAGAATATCAAAATATGAACATTCCACTTTTATCCCCGCTTGAATATATTCTATATATATATTTGCAATAAAATTACACACATTTATTGTTTATCTTTTCAGCCAGTAATTGTTTCATCCGCCTTCCAGTTCTTTTGGATGTAAGATTATATTTATTAATTTTTTATATCTAACAAATTTTTGTTTTTAGAATGAAAAAAAACTCTCTTTTCTTAATTCTGGTCTTTTTTACCACCATTTCAGCATGGAGTCGCGAAACACACCTGCTAATCCAAAACTTCTCAACCCAAGATATTACTACCACAGTGGTCACCGATATAGAATGTTTCGATTTTGAAAAAGGAAACGGCCCTTTAGAAAGATTCCAAAATGTTTCAATTCCGTCAAAGTCGTCGTTGGCGCGTCAGCTAGAAGTTAACCTAATAGCTAAGAATTGTCCCTTCACCATGACTTTATGGTTCTCTGATTTAACAAATGACCGGTTTAGAATTAACCAGAAGTATGCAATTAATAAAGCAACAGCGGATTTTTTGAGCGGTGGAAATCGCATAATTGAGTATATGAGAAGTAGAAACACGATTGTAGTAACAGTGAAAGATTAACTTGCATCAAATTAATACGAAAATTGTTTATTTCCAATAAAAACTACCATACAGGAATATTAACTGTTAGTATTATCATGCTGATGTTTCAGCCAGCACCTTTAAATTTTCCTTAATTACAACTCGGAATTCGTCTGTTTTTATTTCAAAGACTTTGACAAGTTCGTGGTAAACTTCCAACAATTTTTGATACTTTTCATTAGCTTCTAAGTCTTCTGTATTTTTCTGGGGATGTAACCGCAGAGCCATTTTTCTGTACTGTCGTCTAATATCAGCCAACGAAGCACCATACTTAAGATTTAACATTTTAAGTTGAGTTTTCTTCTTAATAATGTTGAAAGCGGAAGTCAAAATGTTTGTTGTAATTTCAGGACTTAAATATGGTAAAATGAGGTCCACTACATCAATTAAAGAAGCCACATCAAGACTACCGATTGCTTCTACAAGAACTTTCGTAAGACTTCGATTTATTTGTGGCACAATAGCTTTGATAACGTTCTTGAAGTATGTAGACGTTTCGATACCCAACAGTTTATCAATTTCTTCTTTAAAACTTGCTTCAGAAAAAGTTTCTACGATTTGTGTTGCAATTTCTTCAGTTAAATATGCTACAACAACATCCAAATCATTTTTTAAAGGAATATCGGGATCCAGACCTAAAATCTCGAACATGTTGTCCTTAAAACGTAACTCGTCCAGAATCTGCGTTGTTTGATTTACAATTTCTGGCGTTAGATAAGGTACGATAGCTTTCACAACTTTATCAAAGGCAGCATTAGGTCTAAGACCCAACATTTTATAAATATCTTTTTCATAAACAAATTTGTATATTTGTTTACTGAATTCTTGGTTCAATTGCAGTTCAATTGTTTTTACAAATGTAGACAAACCATGTTGAATGAAGATAGCTTTAAAGTCTTTACTGTCAAGCCATTTTGTAATTTCTTCTGTGAGGTGAGATGCGACAGCTTCCGTAGCTTGATTTAGAGCTGAACCCTCTTGAATACCACTTAAAATTGTTTTAATGTCGTCGTTAGAAGTTAGTTCAGAAATTTGATTTGTAATTTCTTGCAGCAAATGGGGCAAAATGTTTCCCATAACTGTGTTTAGTTTAGTCGGTTCAATATCTTTCTGAGTTATGTTGAAGGTTTCATTTGAGAATAAATCGGAGACTCTGCTCTGGGCAGCTTGAATTAGATAAGGCATCATATCTTCAATAGCTGCTTCTACAGAAATGCCTTCTCCTATAGTACTTAAGATTTGTCGAACATCATCGTTAGTTATTGCTTCAGATAATGAACTGGATACTTCAGATGTTATTGCTTTCGTAACATAAGGCACAATGGCTTCTAGTGTTTTATCTTCATTGTAAACAAATTTTGAAATTTCAGCTGTAATTTTCTGAGTTAGAACAGGTACCACATTTTCTATATAAGTTGCAAGATTTTCCTTAGTGACCAGATTTGGTGCTTGACCAATAATTTCTTTCAGAAGTTCGGGGGTAACAACCTCGAGAGCGCTGTGTCCAGAAGTGCTTAAAATGATTTTGAGAGTTTCATCAGTAACATCAACAACAGATTTTTTCAAAATGGGAAGGGCAACAGCTTTAACTTTCTTTAAAGAATCAGTTAATGATTCTTTACTAAGTTCAAACTCCTTCAAATCATGAATGTTTAATTTTTGAACTATTTCTTTCACATCTTTGTGATTTCTTAGAATATTCTTTAGCAAAGAGACTATATAATTTGCGAGTTTAATTGTAACTACGCTAACAATTTCATCAACGTTATTGAAGCAATGCCCTCCAGTAAGATTTTCTTCTAAATATGAACAAACATCCGCCGTGTATTTGGAAAAATCAATAATCCTTTTAAGGGGATCAAAGTCAGTGCTTGCAATATTCACAAGTGTTCTCTTTTTCTGAAGACTGATGATCGAATTTGCAATAATTGTAGCAGTATTAAGCATTTCAGTCCCCGTGGCAAATATTTCAACAGCGATCTGAATTTCATTAATTTCACAAGTTTGGAGTTTTACAACAACATTATCGTTAGTCTTTATCGAGTCACTCAAGATCTTGTTACAGTAATTCTTAATTTCTTGAATAGTTGCGTCTACCAGCGGTTGGAAAACTTCTTCTTCGATAACGGTTTGTGTTATTTCTTTCCACTTTTCTTTGTCAACAAGAGCACCAATAATTTTATCTTCATCTAAGAACTTCGTTAGATCTTCATTCTTCAACTCATATCCAATTTTCACCAAATTTAGTGTTTGATCACTGGTACTTTTCAATAAGAAGTACATTTCATCAGCAGCTTTAGAACACACTTCATCAAGAATTTGTTCCTCGTCATTGTCACAGTTACCTCCTGGAAGATTTTCTTCTAAATATGACGAAAACCCTTTGCAGTAATTACCAAAATCAATAGAGTTTTTAATGATGGTAAGAGTTGTGGACGCAGAGACTATTCCTTTGCTTTCGGCAAGGCCAGAAACTTTCGCGCTTATGGTATTAACTGCGTTGGAAGTCTCATCAGCTTTCATGAAAGTTTCAACAATTTTATCGATATCGTTAACTATCGTAATTCGTAGCTTTTCTAATAATTTGGAATTGCTGCGAATTGAATTATTCAGTGTTCGTTTGAAAGAGGATTTAATTTCTTCCACAGCTTTATCCATTAGAGGTTGCAAAATTTCTTCTCTTATAACAGTTTGTCCTATTTGTTTCCACTTTTCTTTGTCAGTCAAAGCAGCAACAATTTGATCCTTATTTAGAAGTTTTGTGAAGTCTTCATTCCTCGACTCGTAGACAATCTTTGAAACTTCTATAAAGTCTCTTCCTGTTTGTTTCAACAAAGAAAACATACGTTCAGTTGTTTTTGAACATATTTCTTCGAGGATCTCTTCAAAATTGTTATTACAGTCTCCACCCAAAAGATATTCATTCAAATATGAAGAAAGCTTGTTGATATAAATAGCAAAATCTATCGAATTAGTGACCATTGCCAGAGTTTTGGTCAAAGCTGTTATTGCTTTGTGTTGCCCCAATGTTGATAGTATCTGTATTATTTTTTTAGCTTCTTTGACACTTTCATCACCTTGTATGAAAACATCAAAAATTTTGTGTATTTCGTCTACTGATGCGGTCTCAAGCTTCTTCACTAAATTATGGTTGCTTCTGATCGACTCTTTTAAGTGATTTTCTAAAGAATCTTTAATTTCCTCAACAGCTTTATCCAACAGGGGTTGATATATTTCTTCTTTGACAATAGTTTGTCCGATTTGCTTCCACTGCTCTTTGTCAGATAAAGCAGCGATAATCTGGTCTTGGTTTAAAACTTTTGGCAAATCTTCATTTTTCAGTACATAACCAATCTTTGTTAATTCTATAACATTATTTCCTGCTTCTTTCAACAAGGAATACATTCCATAAGCTACTTTTGAACACACTTCTTCCTTCATTTCCTCGATCTTGTTATTACAGTCACCACCTGGAAGGTGTTGTTCCAAATATGGCACGCATTTATTAATGTAACTTGCAAACTCAACTGAATTTTTTACGATATCAACGGTTGTGGTGAGAGCTGTTATGGTTTTATGTTGAACAAGTCCAGAAATTTTTTCACTGAGGATTTTAACTTCATTGAGAGTTTCGTCACCTTTCATAAAATCGTCGACAGTCTTATTCATTTGGTCTCTAGACGTGGATTGAAGATTTTTGATTAAAATATTGTTGTCTTCGATAGATTTCTTCAAAGAATTCTTGAAAGATTCTTTAATTTCGTCAAGCATTACATCGATCAGAGGTTGTAATATTTCTTCTTTGATGACAGTTTGACCTATCTGTTTCCATTTTTCTTTGTCAGACAAAATGACAACAATTTGGTCCTTGTCTAAAATGTTTATTAATTCCTCATTTTTCACTTCGTAACCGATTTTTACAAGTTGCATTGAATGTTTGCCGGTATCTTTCAACAAAATATACATTTGATCGACAGTTATTGAACATATTTTATCAGTGATAACCTCCATGTTGTTATCAGAGTCGCCACCTTGGAGATGTTTCTCCAGATATGAAGAAAACTTGTCAATATAACCAGCAAAGTTTATCGAATTCTTGATGATGGTAAAAGTTGAAGTTAAAGCGGTCACAGCTTTGTTTTCTGTAAGTTTCGATAATTTCTCAGCAATTTTCTGTGCTGCATTTAGAGTTTCGTCACGGTTCAGAAAAATATAAATAACACCAAGAATTTGTTCCTCTGGTGTATTCTTCAGCTTATTTGTCAAAGTGCCGTTATTTAAAATTTTGTCCTTGAGTGTTTTTTCGAAAACACGTTTAACTTCCTCCTCTGCTTTATCAATTAAAGGTCGTAAAATTTCTTCATTGATAACGGTTTGCCCAATTTGTGTCCACTTTTCTTTATCAGTAAGAGCAGCAGCAATTTCATTTTTGTCAAACAGTTTGCTTAAATCTTCATTTCTTAACTTATACCCAATCATTGCGAGTTCGACTGTATCCTTTCCAGTGTCTTTCAACAAAGAACACATACGATCAGCAGCTTTTGTGCATAGTTCATTCGTAAGATCTTCAACATTATTGTCACAATCACCACCAGGAAGATGCTCGTTCAGATATGAAGACAACTTGTCGATATAACCAGCAAAATCAAATGAATTCTTGACGATTGCAAACGTTTTGGTTAAAGCAGTTATTGCTCTATGGTCTAAAAGACCGGAAATTTTGTAGCTGATGTTTTTAGCGATATTCAATGTTTCGTCACCTCTCATAAAATTGACGAAGTTGTCACTGATTTCATCAGTCTGAGTAGTTCGAATTTTTTTAACGAGATCTTGATTGTTGTTAATAGATTTTTTCAGTGTATCTCTAAACGAATTCTTTATCTCCTCGATGACTTTATCAATCAAAGGTTGAAAAACTTCTTCTCTGATGATATTTTTTGCTACAGTTTTCCAAGTTTCTTTGTTCGTTAAAGCAGACACGATTTCGTCCTTGTTCAAAAACGTCTTAAAATCTTCATCTTTGAGTTCGTATGTAATCTTTGCAAGTTGCACAGTACCTATACTTGAAGCTTTTAACAAATCATACATCTGATCTGCCGCTTTGGTGCAAATATTTTCGTTAATTTCGTTAAAGTTGTTTTCATTGTCACCACCATGCAGATGTTCCATCAAATGAGATGAAAACTTGTTAATGTAATTGGAAAAGTCGATAGAATTTTTGATAACCTCGAAAGCTGTCGTTAGAGCCGTTATTGCTTTATGTTGGATAAGATTCAAAAGTTTGAAACTTACTTGTTTCGCTATATTCAAAGTTTCGTCTCCTCTTATAAAGGCAGTTACGGCATCGTTAATCTCTCTAGTAGAACTAGAACGAAGTTTATCTACCAAATTTTCCTTATTTTTGATAGAATTTTTAAGTGTCTTTTTGAAAAAGTTTTTGATTTCTTCAATGATTTTGTCAATTAATGGTTGAAAAACTTCTTCCTTTATTAGCATTTGTCCAAAATCCTTCCATTTTTCTTTATCGGCAAGGGCATCAAAAATTCCGTCAGTGTTAAAAATGGTTTTTAAATCTTCGTCTTTCAGCTCACAACCAATTTTCCCAAGTTGTATGGTGTCTTTACCAGTTTCTTGCAGCAAAATGTACATTTGATCAGCAGCTTTAGAACAAATATCTTCAGTGATTTGTTCAATATTGTTTTCACAACCATTTCCTCGAAGATTTTCTCCCAAAAATAAAGAAAACTTTGTGAAATACTTGCTGAAATCAATGGAATTCTTGATAATATTGAAAGTTGTTGTTATTGCAGTAACTGTTTTGTTCTGTACAAGATTGAGGAGCTTGAAACTGATCTTTTTTGCCATGTTGAAAGTTTCGTCCCCTTTGATGAACGCATCTACAGTGTCATTAATTTGATCAACTGGAGTAGTTTTGAGTCGCTCGATCAAGCTTTTATTACTTCTGATAGATTTTTTTAATTCCTGTTTAAAGATGTTTTTAATTTCTTCTATAATTTTGTTTATCAAAGGTTGAAAAGCGCCTTCCTCTACCAAAATTTTTCCTATTTCTTTCCACGTGTCGATATTAGCAACAGTTTTCATAATTTCTTTGCTGTTAAAAATTTTCTTTAATTCTTCTTTATCCCACTCATAGCTCATTTTCACAATCTGTACATAACCTTTGCCTACATCTTTTAACAGTTTGCACAAATGATCGGCTACTTCTGAACAAATTTTTTCGATGATTCCGTCAAGATTATTGTTGCAGTCGCCACCTTCAAGGTTTTGTTCTAAATAAGAAGCACACGTGCTGATGTAAATGCCAAAGTCGACACTGTTTTTGATAATGTCGAAAATGGTGGTTAGCGCAGTTATAGCTTTATTCTTCATAACTCCCAAAATTTTGAAACCTATATTTTTCGCCATATTAAACGTAGCGTTTCCTTTAATGAAATTACTTAGAACGTTGCTAATGATGTCATATGGAGTACTCTCAAGTTTGGTTATTAGGTTCTTATTACTTCTAATAGAATTTTTGAGAGAATTCTTTAAAGATTCTCTAATTTGTTGAATACATTCATCTAAAGCTGCATTAAGTAAGGGCTCCAACAATTTATCTTGCAGTATTTGTGCCACTTTCTTTAATTTTTCTTTCTTCCGCTTCTTCTTTGTTGATTCCTCATTTTCTTCGTCATTATTGTTTGGTGTTCTATTTGAAGTTTCATCAGAGTCTTCATTTTGGTGAGGCTTTTTCTTTGGCTTGGAAGTATTTTCACTGTCGGATTCTTCATCTTTCAGTTTCCTGTTTGGCTTGGACAATGGATCATTTTCATCAACTTCCTTACTTTCGTCTGAGTTTTTCTTTTTTTTGGAAGAGTTCTCATCATCTTCGGATTCTTCATCGTCAAGTCTCTTTTTTTGATTGGGTAAGGCATTAGAATCATCATTTTCTTCACTTTCGTCAGATGTTTTCTTTATTTTGGAAGAGTTCTCATCATCATCGGATTCTTCATAGTCAAGTCTCTTTTTCTGATTGGATAAGGTATTAGAATCATCTTCACTCTGGTCAGATTGTTTCTTCGGAGCGGACGAGTCTCGATCATTTTCGGATTCTTCATCATCAACCCTCTTTTTTTGATTGGGGGAAGTATTAGAATCGTCATCTTCATCATTTTGACTCGGCTTTTTCTTCGTCGTGCTAGTACTGTCTTCATCTTCAGATACTTCCTTAATTTTTCTTGCAGGTTTTGACGAATGTTCAAGATCATCGTCTTCTTGAATTTGATCAGATTTTTTCTTTCTATTAGGTTCTTCATTATCGCTATCATTTTTCTTTGCATGTTTTGACGAAGTTTCTAAATCATCATCAGAATTATTTACATACTTTTTTGAACTCTGTTTAGCATCGTCATCACCATCATCATCAAAATCAATCTTTTTTCTACGTCTCGCAGTTCCTTCGTCCTCATCGTTTATATAATCTTCGATTTTCTTTTTGCCCCAGTCGATTCCCATTTTGATCAACTTGAAATTCCCTTTCATCACATCACAACATAAAGAAAACATTTGATCACTCAATCTTGTACATATGTCCTCCATTACCTCATCAACATCGTTATTACAATTCCCGCCGTTAAGTTTTCTGTTAAGAAAAACAGTAAGAGTTAGATTGTATCGTGAAAATTCCGCCAAATTGTAGATAATGTCAGTTGCTATGGTTAAAATATCAATAATCGGATTATCACAAAGACCTGCAAGCTCAATCCCCACCTCTTTCGCAGTCTTCAAAACTTCATTTTCTTGCATGAAATTGTCAATGACTCTATCAATCTCACTTCTTGGGGTTGAACGAATCTTGTTCATTAGGTTACTGTCTTTTGTAATAGAATTTTTGAGTGTGTCTTTAAAATGTTTTTTGATTGCATCTATAACCTCTTGCAGGATCTCATTCAGAATAGGTTTCACAACCAGTTCTTCTATAAGAGTGAATCCAACTTGTTTAGCAGTTTTCCAGGCAAACTCTCCAGTGTACCGTAACAGGACTTCTGATTTTCGTAGATTTTGTATTTTTGCAAGATTTTTCATTTTTTCCATACCACCCAACTTTTCAAACATTTGAGTATTCCCCGCGTTTCGCAGCTTCTGGAGCTCGTCTAGCTGATCAGCAGCACTTAGTTTGTTGAATTTGGCTACAGTAAGCATTTTCTGTAGTTTGTCACCAATTTTATCAACAAAATTTGCCAAATGTCTGCAGAGGTTTTTCAAATATTTACTCTTTCTCAAGAATGAAGATAGTTTTCGACAGAAACTAACTGCTTTTGATAGAATTTTTACAGATTGGGTGATGGCGCTTATCCCAAAACTTAACAAACTAACACCATACGAGATAAATTTCCCTTTCAAGAAGTCGGTGCTATCAAATTCGGTGGCTCCTTGTGTGATAATTTGCATGACGATATCGATTATTCCTTCAGAGATTAAAGTTCCAGCAATTGAACTCATGATTGGAAAAATAGGGAGGAAAGCTAGACCTGCGCACAGAGCAGCAATTCCTGCTATGATTTGCCCTATAGATGTATAGATAACTACATCTGGAACGTCATGAATTTCTTTTAGGGAATATAAAGCGTCAACACCAATCGATCGCAGCTCCGCAATTTCCCAACTCGTCAAACTATTCTTAACTTGGGGATCGTCGCTCATCTTGAGAAAGTTCTCCAGATTGGTTGGTGCCTTCCCATTTAAGTCTACACCTCCGCTAAGATTTTGCACCATTTTCAACAACTCTTCGATATTTCCATCATGCACTTTTAAACAAAAGAGTCTTGAATAAATGTGCTTCAAGAAAAGATTGTTGTCTTGTTGCTGCAAAATCCTTTCGAAATCGGGGTTCCCGTTCTTGAGGCAACTCTCGATGTAGTCGATTTCTTTCCTAATGGAAGCTCGTGCGTGATCTAAGTGTTTCTTAGCAGTTCGTCTGTACTCTTCGTTTTTTTGCACATCAACAAAGAAAATTTTTGCTACAGCCTTTTTAAACCTTTCACGAAGTTGGTCACCACTTTGAATAGCTAGTTCAAAGAGCTTCATATGGGCACCTGTTAGAAGTTCGTAGTTTTGTTCTCCACCCATCTCGATGGCATGGTTCAGGACACGAGTAGCCCCAGCTCTATCGTTTTTTTCCAAATAATGGTCTCCCAAACCCACACAGTAGTGAGGATTATGACTGATAGTGCCATCAATGATGGAACGCGCGTCATTCAGGAAGTTCTCGAATTCTTGTTGAGGCGTTGTGTTAGCGATCGTTTTAACTTTGAAGTTCTTCTTTTCAAGCCAAAAAGCCCAAAACTCTTTTAGATCTTGAAGAACGTATCGATAACTTTCTGTCATTTTTTCCTGTTTGAGGTTGCGGTGAAAGTCTGAGAAGTACTTGAACAGTTCATCTTTAAAGTCGAGTTCTTTGACTAACGTATCGTTGATTTCTTTTAGCCTGGAGCGTTCTAGTTTGTCACGTTCGAGTTTAATTTGGATGAAACTGGGAGTTTCATCTAGGATGTCGAGTTCGTCTACTTCACTCTGACGCAGGATGAGCTGGGCAGTACCATCATTGCCTAAAAAAGTAGATTAATTTTAAACTAAAACTAAAAAAATACTGACCTTGTCGGGAAGTCCTGCCGAAAGCTTGCCCTTCCACTCGTAAATTGCAAGGAAGAAAACCCACACACACATGAAGACCTCCATTCATTTCTAGACTGTTCTCAGTACGGAAGTTGGTACCACGTCCTGCAATGTTTGTAGCGAGAATCACATCACCAATCTTCACTTTCTTTGTTGTTTCTTCAGCGTTATCTTCATTCGCGTACTTTCTGATCGTAAATTTATCTTCATCTTCGAGAAGCTGCAGGTTTTCATTTACAGTAATTAGATCATGCTCGGTTTCACAAATCACCAACACAGCTCTGCCTTCGTCTACCTTTGCTAAAACCTCTAGAGTGACTTGTTCGGACCACGAATCATCGTCAACTACGATGCCTGGCAATTCGTGAAACTTCTTCATCTTGTAGGTTGGAATCTTCGCAAAGTCTATATTGTAAATGTGAGAAAGGAGCTCTTGCTCGGCTCTAGATCCTAAAGTACCCGTTAGTCCAAAAATGTTTTTGTCGTTGTAGTTTTTGATGTAGCCAATGTTCGAAATGAAGCTACTGGTTAAGCTTTCAAAGGTTAGGTAGAGGTTGTGCTTGAGTTGTACGAATTGGTGAAGACCATTCGACCAAATGGTATTTTTCATGGTCACTCCGGTATTAAGATAATCCACTGGAGTTATTACCCTTTCTCCGCTATCATCAGTGATAATTCTGTATTGTTGATGCTCATGGCAATTGTATTTAGCATGAAGAGCATTCTTAATCCAAGTATCTAATTTACTGGCGACATAGTCTTTCAGGTGAGCTGGTACCAAAGGAATATTTGTAGGATTAGAAGCCCGAATTTTGTCCTTGATGATTTTGCGTTCAGACTTAATCATATATTCTATAAACTCCGAATATTTTGCCCTCGCCTCCTCTTTGTTTGGGTAGTGAAGTAACTCTTTAATCTTCTCTTGACACTCCTTGACAAAGTTATTTTCAGCTTTACGCAGTTCTTGCCATATTTTGATATAGATGTACCTTAAGCACTCCATTCCAGGATATGGTGCTGCCAGTTTTGCAATATGGCCTCCATTATCCACCAACATGCTATCGACTTCATCCAAAACTACCTGTCCGAATTTTCTCTCGCTTCTAATATTAAAACCTTCGAATGAATCTTTTAAAAAGTCGAACTGGAAACTACTGATAGTACCGTAGAGAACATCAGCAGTGTAACAAGCCTTAGATTCTCCTGGATTATTCGTAGCAACTGTAAGACCAAAAGTAGAGTAAAACATTTTCGTTTCATCTACACCATCAGCTGCTAGAAGTGGATTGCTGGTGATAACGTCAACTGTAAGTCCCTGCAGGGCTTTGATAACTGCAAGCAATGAAACAATAACGGTTTTGCCTTCGCCAGTTTTGATTTGACATAAACGCCCTTTATTATTTTGTCCATGGAAGAAAATGAGCACTGCTAAAATCTGAGTGTCCCGGAGACGATGACCTCCTGTCAAGAGGTTAAGAACTCTGTCCATAATTGCGATTGTTTCGCAGACAGCAGCATCAGTAGTTTCCAGCTTGCCCTTGATTTGTTTGGCCCAGGTGTTGATAGAGTGAATATCGTGGCATTTCCATTTCTCGTACCTATTTTTGACGTCGTGGTATTTTGCTTCTATCTTTCGGATTTCCTCTTGAGATTGTTCATTAGGGGAAGAGTTTTCTTGGTCCATGCCCAAAGTAAGTTCTCTAAGAAGTTGGTCCAAGGGAGTGCAGTCATCAGGTGAAGATTCTTTCATCGGAGGAAGTTTTTGCGCGATGTCGGAGATATCACCAGGTAACATTTTTTGTATTTCTTCTTTTTGTTCCAAACTTGCTTTAAATTCGTACAAAGTTTTCATTTTATTGTAATCAATTCCAAGGATCTCGCTTATGTTTTCCAACGCTTTGTAAAGTTTATCGTCCACTTTAATATCGTCCAGAACTTCAAAAATATCGCTAAGTTTCTTCATTTCGTCTGGATATTTGTTCTGAATTTCAAGCTCATACTCTTTTAATTGTTCATCTTCTTGTTCTTTCGCATTTATTTTATAGTCGCCTTTAATTTTATCGACGCTTTCTTGCGTGAGATATTTCTCTCTAGCTTGTTGGATTCGTTTAAGATCCGCTTCTTCTTCCCCTTTTTCCAACTCCTCTTCCATAATTCTCTTATATTCCAACATCCCAGAACCAAGACCTAACGGAAGGTTGTCAACAAAATTTTTCAAGGCGTTTTTGAAATCTTCATTTTCTCCTAGCTCTTTCGTCAAAGAAGCCACCTTATCGAATTTCTCATTATTAAGTTCAAGCACTTGCGCAAACTTCACTTTCGGAAACTCCACAAATGTTTTCTCATCTTTCAAAAAATCCAACAAAATCTTCAAATTCCGCACGGTTAGGGGTCCATAGCTTTTCACATCGTCGTCCTTCTGATCCTTTTCACTTTGAGCAATAAACTCTACATCTCCAAACTTCTGCACAATTTTCTTTTCCAGTTTAAACGACACCAGCGCTCCACACGGATTTTTAAATAAAACAATCTTTTTGTCGTCTTTGCATATAATGCAAAACAGCACCCATCTCTTCTTGGGTTTGTTATATATAGTAAAAATGGGTTTGCCAGGTTCTAGTGTTGTATTGTCGAAACAGGTGTCAAAATTATCAATGTTGTCGACGAGACGAAACTGAGTGTCAAAGTCGTGATTGTACAGCGGGAGAAGTGCTTGAGCAACTTTGATTATATCTTCTTTTTCGTAAACTTTACCAGCCAGGAGTTTAGTGATCGTTTCAGCATCAGTTTCAATGGTTTTTGTGGACGATTTTTTGGCAAGTTCGTCAATTTCGCTGCGCTCCTTTTGGCGAGCTTTAGATTGGTGGCGCTGCATTTCCTGAAAAATTAAATTTTGTTAACAAAAGTGAGATTGGATGTGCTTGAAGTTGCGCGATATGTTTTGCTTATTTTTGTGTATTTATTGAGCTTAAATAAATTTGGTTAATGATCTACTACCTAGGATGATAATAATAATAATAATAATAATAATAATAATAATATATTTCGTGATAATCATTACAAAAAATGTTTCACATGTCCGTAAACTTATATTTAATAAACTCAGATGTAGAATAGAAAACGTTATTAATTAATAATTCTTTGACAACTTTACAAAATACATTCTCAGGTAACTCTTTTAATGACACTGGAAGTACATTAAATAGTGTAATACAATAATACCGTAGAGCTGTTCTTGTTCTCGTTAATCTTTGAAAATCTGTTTGTAGCCATTCTTTATATCTTGTTTGATGCTCATGGTCCAGGGATCTAAACTGATTTGGATTAGCTTTCACATATCTAAGACAAGCATAAATATAAACTGATGGTAGTGTCATAATACATAAATTTTTAAATGATACCCTACAGTCATCTCTATAATTTAACCCGGCTATAATGCGAATACATTTTCTTTGTATAGCAAATAATTTTAACAAATGATGAGAATGACCCCATACTAAAATTGCATATGATAAACAGTTATGAATATATCCAAAATAAGCTGCTCTTAATGTTTTTTCAGACACAACTAGTCGTAGCCTGCGAAGTGTGTAGATTCTTTTTGATACTGATTTGCTTAACTTAACAATATGTTGTTCAAAAGTCATTTTTTTATCCAATATTATCCCTAGCATATTAATTGTTTCCTCAACAGTATCCAGCTCTCGTAAAGAAAAATATAGTCTTTGAGTCTTACTCTCATTCCTACACAATTTATTGGACAAGAACCAAGTATTGATTTCATTCTCTGCTTGAGTAATTTCGTTTATTAATTTCTTTACATCCTGATTACTACCCGCTAGTGTCGTGTCGTCTGCAAACAAAATAAAGTTCGTCATGAAAGAACTGCTTGGTAAATCATTGATGAATATTAGGAATAGGATGGGACCCAAGACAGAACCTTGAGGAACACCATATCTTATTAATTGTCGTGTTGAGTTTACGTTTTTATAATTTACATACTGGTACCGATTTGTCAAATATGATTTTAACAATAATAGACTTGAACTATCGAATCCATAAAGTTCCAGTTTTTTTAACAGTAAATCATGTGCGACACATTCGAATGCTTTAGTTAGATCAAGGCATATTGCATAGGCATGTTCTTTCTTACTAAATGCGTTGAACACAATTTCCGCTACTTTATTTACTGCCATTGTAGTTGAGTGGTTCTTCCTAAATCCATACTGATTATGACAGTATAACATGTTTTGTTCAAAGTAATTATTTATTTGATTTTTGAGAATTATTTCAAATATTTTACTAATTGTTGGAATTATGGATATTGGACGATAATTTTTTAGATTATCCGTACCTTTTTTGAAAACAGGAATTATTTTTCCGAGTTTTAAAACATCCGGATATACACATTCTCGTAAGCATAGATTTATAAGCTTTGTTAGTGGAATTATGATTACATTAGTTAAAACTTTTATCATTTTTCCATTTATATCATAGGCGTCTTTACTATTACTATTTTTTATTAAAGAAATAATTTGTCTGAGATCATTAAATGTTATTTCCTTGAACTTAAACTGAGAAGTATTAACAACTGACATATAATTACAGGGATCAAAATTTGATTGAGGCAAGTCTTTTACAATGTTTCCCGGAGCATTAGTAAAATAATCTATAAAATCATTGGATGTCAAATCATTTGTGGGTGGTAATTGTACTGACTGGGGTTTAATGATATCCCATGCTGCTTTATGTTTGTTGTCAGCTTTTAATATAAAATTATCATGCGCTGTTTTTTTTGCTTTAGCCAACTCAGAACGGTATTTATTTCTGTAACTATTGAATTCTTGTTTTGATATTAGGTTTAAATTATAAAGTTCTTTTAAAAAATGTAACTTCTCTCGCATATTTTTAAGATTATTGTTAAACCATTGTATTTTCGGTCTGTTTAAATTGTTATAAGGTAATGTTTTTATGGGAAAGGAATTCTGAACCGTCATAACTAAGATATTATGGAACTTACTAAATTTCTCATTACAGTTCAAAGATATATCATCAATGAAAGACCAATCAGCCCTTTCAATTGAGTTGTATAAATTATACATGCCAGCCTTTGTGACTGGTCTGCATGATACTTTGCCTTTTATCAAGTTTGCAGTTTCTTGTAAAGAAAATGTAACACATATACCGCTATGGTCAGAGATAACTGGATCAAACACTACTGTCTCGTAACAATTTTTATGCATATTTGTGAACATATTGTCTAAGTTCGAATTAACTCTCGTTGGTTGAAATATAGTTTGTATTAAATTAAATGATGAAAGGCAATTTACCACTAGCTGTGTTTGACTATTTCTGCTATTATCAAAGTTAACATTGAAATCTCCAATCAAAATTATATTATTATTTTTTATTACATAGGATAACATTAGATTTAGATTCTCAATAAAAATATTCAGATCACCATCAGGTGATCGATATAAACATACAATAACCACATTTAAGATTTTTACTCCTGCAAATTCACAATGGATTTCTCTACTGTACTTGCTTAAATCTATTGGTATAAAAATATCCCTACAAGAATTCCTAACGTAAATGCTCACACCGCCATGTGTTTTAAGAACTCTACAAAATTTAGACACAATCGAGTAGTTTTCTATTTGCATATCATTACATTCAAGGTCATTTAACCAATGTTCACTACAACATAATATTTCTATAGGTTGAGAATCTTTCAAAAATGCCTCTAACTCTAATATTTTATTTCTTATACATTGCATATTCATGTAGAATAAATTAAGATAAAACTTCTTACCACGCATCATTTGTATATTTTCGGTATCGCCCCTTGGTGAAAATTTACATCATTTTCTTTAACATCAAAAGTATCAGTTACCTTATTCCTTTGAGTCATATTGTTAGAATCACTATTAAGTGAAGGCATACTTTTTTTATTGAAACTAAAATTAAATCTACGCACTACAATACCCTTCGGCCAGAAACTAGCTTCAAAAATATAATAACTCAAAGCATGTGATAAAATTCAGAGGAGCTGAATTTGCAGTTTCTAACAAAAATTTTCCAAAAATTTACACAAGCATGATTAAAAATATGCGTAGATTGGCAATAGTGTGGGTGTATAAATGCAAAATCCTCCAGTGCTTGGGCTTTCCATTCAATGCTGAGGGCGACGATTTCTACGAAAAACAATGTTGACATAACCCAATGCAAGGAGTTGATTGCATTTTTCAAAAAGGAGTTAGAAGGGTACAGACCCGACAAGTCAAAAATATTTACGAAAGGCCAGATTGGAAGGTTCCTGAAAGAAGCTGACGATAAGCAGTTTTTCCTTACTAAGGCCTAAAACGTCTTCAAATTATTTTAATTCATATTTTTCCGAGATTGCATGGATAATTTGCGTCGTTGGAGCTTGCAGAATAGAAGAGCTCACTAACTTGCTCCTACAAAATGTTGAGGATGAAGAATTAGTTTTCCCTATACAAATCCCGAGTAATAAAATTTAAATTTCCAGAGAAGTTTTCGTAACTGGCATCCATCCAGGGACTTGATATGGTGGAAATAATTAGGAAATATTTGGCATTACGTCCTCAGCATACGAGCCATGGAAGATTTTTTGTTGGATGCAGGAAAGGTTTTTGTACAATACAACCTGTGGACATTAATACGAAATTGTTAGATCCTAAAGAGTACACTGGGCATTGCTTCAGACGCTATTCCACTTTGATGCTTGCCATTGCCATGTAGGCTGGAAATCGAATATAGGGGCGGGGGGTACACTGATACATCAAAAGAAGTACATAGATCTTGAAGATCAAAATGAATTTCATTACACCACTAGTGAAATAATATTGAAGATTACATATAACAAATACGAGTCATAATAAAGTATTCTCATATAGGTCGCAGATAAAATAAATGACCTACTTTATTCATTAATTTTCCTAAGTCGCGCTGCATAAGCAATTGGAATTTACAAACTTTCTGGAATAAAAATTGAAATTACCGTGTTAGTCGTTTAAACATTAAAAATTTATATAGGGTTATTCAATTACGAGAAGCTCTTTAGCTAAAAAATTCAAAACGCAACCAATAATACAATGGTCGGTAGTTTTTGTTGTTTACTATAAGAGTGTTTTTAAGTAAACAAAGTTAGGTCTTTGGTCAATTTTAGGTTAAAACTTTGATTTTAGCCCAAAATTTACGTGTATTTCCAAATTATCAAAACCAACCGATTGAAGATCCAAACTCAAAACATGAAGGTGTCAGGGTGTCCCCTATAGGGTTAATGCAGCAGATGCCAAAATTATGTCATATTTCGTTCTAATTCGAGTGAAATGTCAATTTTAGCATGGTAATATTTGACATTACGTCAATGTTGTTGTAACAAAACAGATAGGGGAGAGTTGTGTAATTTGAACCGCCTCCTAATTTGCAATTTCCAAATCATTTTAGCTAATTGGGCATATATAAGTGACATCTGTTGGTGTTGGTGCCTCTGGCGGGGAACATGTTTCACCCCTCTCCACCCGTAAGGGTGGGAGCCAGAGCCACCCCCACTTGGGAACACAAGGTAGGTAGCATTCATTCATCATTTTTAACTCATTCATTTAAAATTCATTACTCATAGAATACAGACTCTGCATTCATTTTTCTCAATCGGACGGTCACATTCTATTCTAATATTCATATCACTCATTAGGCCCAATTCTGAATCAAACCTGTTAAAATTTAAAGGTTGTTAAAAAATAAACAGCCAATCAGATTTAGGGATTTAACTCGTTACTATGGAAATTTGCAATTTAACACCCTTTAAATTTAACAACTTTGATTCAGAATTGCCCCTATATCTATCAAATATACATTTTTCGTACTATTTGCTGGTCTTTATTCAATTCTACAAATTTCGACAGTTGGTATGGAAGGAAAGCTTTAGTTGTTCATGTGTAAGTCAACTACGGAATTAGTAGAATTGAAGAATACTTACTCATTATTGTAAAAAAAAAGAAAACGTAAAAATGTATCCACTTCATGATGTTACAATTCTAGTTTGTAAAGTGATAACTTGGTGTGTTTGTAAGGTAAGTATTTTTGAATTTTTCTAGATAATGTTTAGATATTTTAAAGTACTTTACTATAAAATAAAGTTGTTAAGTACTGAGATAAAAAGTGGAGGTTAGATGGACAAAAAATTCGTAAAGGTGCCTAATTTGAACCTGGTTTAGCATCTCAAATTGAACCGGTTCAATTTAAGGTGAGCCGCCACGTTTGGTTCTTGTGGTGTGCTCAATGATATTCAGAATGTAATACATGTTTCCAGTATTAACAGATTTATTGTTATGGAATTTTAAATATAACTTGTCCATGACTTGTAGGATAAAACGCAATAGTTGATTATCATCTTTTTCTAAATTTTAGCGAAATTAATTCAATACGTTTATTATTTATGAAAATTTAGGGAAGCGGTTTTCACCACTGTTTCTGCTTACAAAACTATATAACTGTTTCTTCTTTTTTCACTGACAAAAAAGGTCGACACTATTTTCCCTAGGATTTATATAGTTTGTAAACTGAAAACACTGGTAAAAAGCGCGTTCCAAAATTTCCGTAAAAAAATGGAGACTTAATTTTTACTGAAATTAAAAAAAAACCAATAAGTCTGTTAATAATAGCGATATTGCATTCTGAGAATGTATTAAAAATCCCACGTGCCAAAAGTTCAAAAGTGGAAAGTACGGGCGTTGGACTCAGCAGGATATTGAAACGGCTGTTGAAGCCTATCGGTCTGGTCTCTGGTGGGGTCGATTTTAATGAGTGCCAAAAACGATTGGCAGTGCCGAAAGCGACTTTAAGGGTGCCCAGTAGTAGACCGAAAAATGAGCTAAATAGAATTTCATTGTACGGGCGTAATTTCAACTTTGAAAAAAAGATCGACATTTCAATTGATAAATTATGTCTAAATCACTGGAGAAGACACAATATTTTTTAAAAGAAGTGATTGTTTAGTGTTTAATTAATCGTTCATTCTTCGAAGGAAATTGCATTTTTAGACGAGGAGAGAGCATTTTTCGCTTCAACTTTTACAGCAGTGCAAAGACAACATTGAGCTCTATGGGGAAGACTCGGTCATTTTTGTTTAAAATTTTATTTATCAAAATATTTGCTTTTTAAAAAAATACTGAATAATGAAAATAAAGTGAAACTAGGCAACCCTATTTACAAAGATCCGTTTCAATAAATGGTTGAGTTTTACACAACAGGGAGCCTTGCCGCCGACCCTTTCAGGTAATCAGTTCAGGTACTTTAGGTCATAAAACTCATAAATACTCTTAGCTGACCAACATTGTTGAAACTCTTTTACAAGTCGACTTCTTTCATTGCTGACATAATTTGATTTAAAAGTATGCAAATTTTTATTATTTTATACAGTCTACTAAAACATTTTCTTTCAAAAAATTCTGTCATTTTATATATTAATCAATACACAAAACTGACAAGATTTATGTTCTGATCACTTCACTAACCACTTATTTACATGACTAATCATATTTATTTAAATTTAATTATTTGATACTCTTTTCCGCACCACCTATGAAGTAGAGTATTATAGCGTTTTTACGTGGTATCTCCAATAAACCTATTCCACTATTACTATTTATTCCTGTGTGTGTTTATACTAGAAGGTCAAAAAATGTATATGAACTGCACATGACGCGAATGCAAATAAAAAATTTTAATTGTACAATTTTTTCTTTACAATTTGTCTAATGGATAGACTTGTTTAATAACGAGAATCTACTCTCTCCCGAAGTAAGACATATAAATAAAATTTTTCTAGGGCTCTATCATATTATTTTCCCAAAATTTATCATCTCGTTGAATTAAGCATTATTTAAATTGGACTTTTTATATATTTCTACGATAGCGTTTTTGTTTATTAAGCCGTGTGGTGATGCCGCTAAAAATGTACAAACCGCATTGTCTTATTGTCAGTTTGGTGCCACTGCAAAATGCTTTAGTTGCCCTTGCTTCATTTTTTATGCAAAGATTTTGGGAGAGTACATGCTGAACTAGATTTGCAGGGATGTAAAATGTTTTTCACAGTATAGTAGGATTAGCCGTGTTAATTGTTCTCTCATTTTGCAAATTTTACCAAAATAACGTTCGGTTAGCCTAAAGGATTTTCTGCGCACTATTCTGGATTACTGCGTTCGCCAATTATATTTTGTTCGATTAAAAAGACATCGACGTTTGAGAGTTCTTTGAGAAATATTTTTTGCGCTGTGACATATCAGGTATTTCCATTGCCTCGTTAGATACATCGTCGCCCGAGAACTTGTATGATCCACAGACCGGAGCGCGCTCAGGCCAATGTCGACTCTATAAGCCTCCAGAAATTCTGCGAGAAATAGTTATTATCTATATGCTTTTGTTTACACACATCTCTCATGTTTCACTCGATTTTGACATGCAACTATTTTTTTGTTTAACTAAGAATTTGATACTAACGTCCTAAATTAGCAATACTAGTGGAACAGTAATCATGCGATAGATTTTTTTGGGAAAGTACAGTTATTTTTATGTTTTAGCGGCAATGTGTTCTATTTTCTATTAATTTTTACATATTTTTAGTAACAATTTTGTAGTTATTTTTTACTTTTATTTTTAGCAATAATAAATAGTCCAAACATGAAAAAATCAAAAAAATAAAAATTGGAAAATCTAAAATTTAGAAATCGAGAAAATGAACAATCCTATAATAGAAAAATCGAAACATCGAAAAACTGGAAAATCGAAAAATTAAAAAAAAAATGGAAAATCAGAAATTTAATATCGAAAAGTTGAAAAACTGAGAAATCGTATCATTGAAACATCGGACAAATATGAAATCGAAAAATAAAAAAATGCAGAAATCGAAAATTTGAAGAATGGAAAAATTGAAAATGTCAAAAATTGAAATATTGAAAAATTGAAACATCAAAAGATGAAAAATCGAAAAACAGGAAAGGCGAAAAATCTCAATAATGTATTTATAAACCACAAGTTCAGGATTATGCTACTAAAAAACTGATAACGTCATCTCAAAATTTTGCCGAATAAATTCTACTAAAAATGTGCAAAATATGATGAGTTTTTACTTGTAATTTATCATTGCATTGATATTTTTTAGATTTGCTTATATACCTAAGTGGCTCAAAAAAATTAATGAATGAGTCAATTTACTCTATTGATTAAATCAGGAACGATTCACTCCATTTTCCCAGAAATTTTGGGAATACTTGTAAAATGTTGATGATTTCATCACAAAATTGTGTACCTAAAGTAAAAATTTAACTCGAAAATGCTGGATATGTTTCATTGTATTTTAGGTGCGAGGGAAGTTCTGTCGAAACAACTTTCCAGCAATTTTTTTTGCTGTTATATTTGAACATAAACAGTTTATTTTATATATTTTTAAAACATTATAAAGAAAATAAAAACTTGTATTAGACTAAACCTTGTGGGTTTCTCAATCTATTTTCCGCAGCATTTTAAACTTTCAACTCAACTCAATTTCTTTCAAAATACATACAAATGGATTTCGATGGTTATTTCCCTGTATCCTTCATTTGAAAATAAATAAGCTTATCTGGTGTTGTTTACCGATTTGCATTTTATGACGGACTCCCTACAGTGAATATAATCTTTCATGTTTTTGGGTCGGTACCTGCGATGGGTCGGTACTTTGGGTTGCATAGTTACAAAAAATAGTTCTTCTCACTGGAACCGCTTTTGCGGGCGACAACTGGAGACCCTTAAAGAGACACCTAAACCACGAAAATAAAGTAGCCAGCGATATCAAGAAAGTCATGGGACGATCTACTACGTTTACCAAAAATCAAGAAGAAGAATTAGCAAATTATCTTGCTTTTATTAGCTGAACATTGTACGCACGGCAAAAATGTAGAGGCTTTGCAGTTTGCAAAGGAAAATAATCTCCATTTGCTCCAGTTGCCAGGTCATACTACCCATCGACTTCAGCCTTTAGATGTGGCTAGCAGAATTATTATGTGTAAGCCCAAGATCATAGATGCGTGCTAATCCTGGAACTCCGATATCTGTGTATAATGTGGCAGCACTGATAGGAGAAGCGTACGGTCGTGTAGCCACTATTGCAACTGCAGCAGGAGCCTTCAGAAGAGTAGGAATTTGGCCAGTAAATCGTTATAAATTCCAAGATCATAACTTTGCACCATCTACTATTTTACAATCTGACGCACCGGAAGGCATAGAGTCTCCCAAAGCAATCTTACCCCCACCAGTTGATTGTATGGTCACTTCTTTCCTTAACCAACAGCAAAATCGCTCCTTACTTAGCTTACTCTTTCCAACTAGCTACGTTAGAAATACTAGTGTATCTCATATTTTAGTCAGACATTCGTCAAAAGTATTACATTCCCCAGGTCAACAACAAAGCTGGCCTTCACTTAGTTCATCCCTTCAATCAACTAGTAGTGCCAAAAATATGAGCGAACCTCTTATTCCGTCTTGCAGAAGACATTCCTCGCTCCCTTCAGTCTATAAAAAAACAGTTCAGTTTGTACGAGATTTCATCACTGCTGACCGGAAGCAAAAAGACATGTGAACGACAAGGCAAGGCATCCCAATCTGCTATGGAATTAACGAGTACACCATATAAAGAAGAATTAGAGCAGAAAAAAACTGACCAAAAAAATTAATAAAACAAAAAAAAGCAAGTCGCGGAAAAATAAAGCGATAAGGAATTTATTTGGAAAAAAAAAGATAAGCATCACCCGTCGACACCTCAGACAAGCTCCGAAGAGGAAGAGAATGACGAACGAAACACAGAGTGCCTGCACTGTGGAGACAACTACAAAGTTCACGTAGTGGGGAGGGATGGGCTTGCTGTGGCCACTGTTCTAAGTGGGGTCATGAAGAATGTCCCGGAATTGGAGAGGAAGATAATTGTGTATGTGAACCTTGCCTATCACTATTAATTCAAATGATGGTTCAAATTAGGATCATTGCGGCTCAATTTAGGATACCGGTGTCTTAAATTGGACCATTTATGTCAGATTTTCTTTTTTTATTTTTAATACAAAAATATTAATTATTTTACCTTTTCATAGCATTTATTAAAAGTCTGTATAACAAAAACTCTATATATTTTTTGTTACCTTTTTTAATAAAAAATGACAATTATAATGCAGATTTTGTGCAAACGGTACGTTAACTGTGGTTTACTTACACCGGATGTAAGAAACAAAACTAAACTAGGTATGATTTATTAGTGAATACATAAAAAAGTCTCCCCCGGAAACTTTACGAGAATAACGTACAGGTACTGCAGCAGTTGCTTATCGGCCGAGTGACCGTCGCCGTCGCGCCCAGACATATAGACAATTTGTCCAAATATATAAACAAGCGTGATGTGGATGCTGCAGCAAAGTAAAGTGTGTTACATCACTGAATGTTAAACAAAAATGTGGTCTAGGGTTACTTATACACAACTTCCCTCGCCCTTGAAATATAATAATCGAACAAATACAAAGTTTAGCTTTGTCTAGATAATGCCAAAATGGTTGGCGAAACGCGTCGACAAATATTTTGTGTGTTTTCGGTGTTGTGGGAATAAACGTTCTATCAAATACAAAATGTTCGAAAAATGATAAAATTTTACGAATTTAATTTTCAGTTCCTAAGAAAAGAAACTTTGGACCAATTTTTTTTATATTTTTCTATATAATCATGTTTAGATAAATCATTCCATTTTATTTTACGTGCGTAAGCTGCCTTTAAATCGAGCGATTAGCTGCCTTTAAATTTTCTCCCCTAGAATACGAAAAAATGGGTCTCCCGTTTTCGCCTGTCTGTCTGACCGTTTGTCCGTATACGCGTCCGTTTTCTGTGTCTATTTTTGTTAGAGTGATAGATAAGTTTCGAAACTATGGGACCAATTATTGCCAAATTTTATATGTGTATTATGAATTAATGTAGATACTAAAACGCTAACCAAACTTTGTCTGATCATCCCCGCCAACAAAGTGATGACGTCATTTCAGAAATGAAGACAGTAAATGAGTTTTAAATTGTATAAAATAACATACTCCTATACGTGTAGATTATCAATCAGTGTTAACTTTTAACCTGAAACGTCCAGATTTTTGGAAAAAAAATGAAGATTATATAACAATATTTTACAGTTTAATTTAAATCTGATAAACCGAATGCTTTGAAATCTTGTAGATGTTTTAAAATTATCGTAAGGATGGTAAATTTGAATTAAAATATATTTGCTTATCCCCACCAAAAAGTTCATGACGTCATCTCATAATTTTGCCTAATAAATCCTACCGAAATTGTGTAAAATATGATGAGTTTTTACTTGTGATTTAATTTAATATAATATGTACATTCATATTTTTATAGGTGGCTCAACATAATTTATTTACGAATGTGCCAATTTATTTTATTGATTTTCCATTTTCTTGAAACTTTGGGAATACAAAACTGTTGTTATTAGTATTACACAGCACTAATCCAACTTGATGTCATCGCAAAATTTTGTGAAATAAAAACTCATTCGAAAAATACGCGTAGCACGTTTATTTACATTTACTTTAACATTGCATCCATATGCTTATTTCAACTTATAGGGGTTCTCATCAAAAATAAAATTTGTAAATTCAAATTTTATCATTTATCAAAAATGCTGGATCTTTTTCATTGTACTTTTGGGAAGTTCTGTCGAACAAACTTGAGCAATTTTGTTGTTAAAATTTGTTTCGTTAAACTGATTCGTGTCCTTTACAAAAGTGTTTTACGATATTTGTACAAGATAAATTTAGATATCCGTTATCCAAATCACATTTTCCGCCTGGAGAAAAAACAAGCATTATAAACATCAAATGTTTCGAAAAATTATCACATTATTTTTATTTACATTCGGGAAATTCCAAAGGGAAAAGTGTGATTAGTTTTTATTTACGTGTTCTGTAGAAAATCAGTAAAGAGTATTTAAAGGAAAAACTCGGATCTCCATTCTATCTGAAATTGCTAAACATGGCACACATTTTTGCTAATGACAACGTGGCTCTCTTTGGTATGGCAGTTCTTGACTCAACGTCAAATTTTATTATTCTGACTTCTGAGCTTTCAAGAAAACAATAGGTTACGTTTATTTATAAAAAATATTTCGGTTCATGAAACTTGTAGTAATGTAGGTCCGAACTTCTGGAGGTTTGTCATATTTTGTGGTCAACAACAGCAAGAGATTATTGCTCTGTCTTTAACATCCAAGAAACTAGCATATTGTATTAACTTTAAATTCTACAGTTTAGGGTTGAAGAAAACAGCAATTATGTTGTCATTTAAATTTGATTACTGTTAAGATATTTCATACTTGTGTTAACACTCCAAATATACTGATTTAGTGTGGTCCATAATTTTGTTAAAGCAATTTTGAAGTGAACAGTAGCTTCCTTAATTATCCAGAAAAGTAAAAAACACAAAAAAGATGAAAAGTAGTTTAATGAATGTAACAATTTACGGTTTATAGAATGCGGAAATTTTTTCAGAGGATATGACGTGGGATTTGTTTAAGATAGAAATATTGTATTAGCGGATTTCTTTAATTAATTTATTTAACTGAAGTGGATTTAAACTTCAAGGAAAAAGTTTTCAATCAAATTATTTACCCAATATTAAATTTACAATAAAAATAATCCTATATCATACCTTTTAAGAATGTAATTTTTTTGTCTTTAACTTCAAACACTTGATGAGTAACTAACGTATAGTACTTGCTTCGTCTCATTTATAAAGCTGATTTAAACGAATGGCTTATCTCGTGTGGCAATTCCCATTCGAAGAGATTATGATAAAGATTGATAGTGGCGTTCATGTTACTTTAAACAATGTTTTTTTTATGTTATAGTTACTTTACACTTACACATTTTTTTAATGATAATAGTGGGGCATTATATAAAAAAAAAGTTGTGTCGTGTATATATATGTATATGTATTTTATAAGTTCATGACACAGTACTACACCTTTGTGACACACAACGTGTTACACTAATTGTTACTGGGAGTTCTAGAATTACATAAGGGAAAGAAAGCTGTTTTGACGTACATAAACAGTGTTAAGATGATATGTGTAATGTATTAGTTATTTTAGCGCCAACAGTTGGCAGCATTTTGGTGGGTCTCTTGTGTATGAAGTTCGTAATGAACGGTTGGCCAGAGAAGATAAACGATGAAAAGTTAATCCAATTTTCAAGAAGGAAACAACAGATAACGACCGAGGGAGGATGTTTATTATGGGGCGACAGGATAATTATACCAGAAGTACTAAGGAAGAGACTGCTAGAGGAATTGCATGCATCGCATCTAGGCATTGTTAAAATTAAATCAATAGCACTTTTGGTGGCCCAACATGGACAAAAAAATCGAGCTCATCACCAAAGCATGCAAGGCATGCATAATCACAGGAGACGATGCCCCGGAAGAGAGTACAACACTCTGGCATCAAAGCTCAAAGTCATGGGAGAGAGTACATGTGGACTACCTCGGGCCAATAAAAAACGACTATTATTTTGTGATGATTGGATAGCTTCTCCAAATGGCCGGAGATATTTAGAACGAAGAGAATGACGGCGGAAGTGACGATTCAAAAATTAAGAGAAAGCTTCTGCAGATGGGGAATTCCCGAAACCCTAGTGTCTGACAATGGAACTCAACTAGTCTCAAACGAAGTGGAAACATTTCTGGAAAAAAATGGAGTACATCACGTAACAAGCCCTCCTTATCATCCCACGTCTAACGGCGCAGCGGAGAATACTGTAAAATCTTTTAAGCGAGGAATGAAGGCGGCGCTGCTGGATCCGAAAAACCCAGGGGTAGATCCGGATGTGCTAGTTGCCAGGTATTTACTATTGTATAGGAACGCAGTACATAGCACTACAAAACAAACACCGGCTAAGTTGATGATAAATCGGCAAGTAAAAACGTTATTCGATATGAGACCAGTAGCTAACGAAGGAAAGAGAAATCTGAGCATGCCAGAACAGCAGAAATTTGCAATCAATGAAAAATTATTCATTCGAGACTTCAGTGATCCCAATAAAAAGAATTGGATGGCTTCGATCCACGAAGTCACGAAGCAGATTGGCTCAAAAATACATGAAATGAAAATAGGTGACAACGGCAGAACAACCAGAAGGCACATTGATCACATAAAGAAGTACATCCCCACCAAAGAGACTGAACAACAGCCACGAAAACCTCGTTTAAAACAACCCGCGGAAAACTGCAATAGAGAGAGGTCGACAATTGCCGGTACTCCGAAACCTTCTATGTCTCCTGTACGAAATTCCAATCCCAGGCCACAATACCGCACATTATGCCATACCGACAGCCAACATATCGATGAGACCAAAACGAAGCGTAAGAGCACCGCGTCGTTATTTAGAGTATTATTATTATTATATGATGTTATTTGTTTAGTTTATTACAGTAAAGATGTGATACGTTAGGTAACAGACTTGAGGGGAGGATTGTAATGTATTAGTTATTTTAGGGCCACCAGTTGGCAGCATTTAGGTGGGTCTCTTGTGTATGACGTGAGCGTCGGTAGTAAAATACAATGTAAGAGAAATAGTTATTCACCCTCAAATGTAATGTTATTGGTAGTTGATTAATAAAGTGTTTTAAGTAAGTAGTAGAGACACTACAATAGGTATTTATGGTAAATTATCTGTACATCACAAAAGGAGTACGCTGGACGATCCATATAAACGCTTAGAAAAATACTGCTAATCTGAAAAGAACTGGGTGCACATTCAAATAGTATAAGTGTGTAAGAGCACTTTCGTACATATTACGCACTGTACTTTTTCTACGTCTATATTTTTTGAGCTAAAAAAATAAATTATAAAATATTTTATACGTGTTAATTACAGTTTTTTTTTTAATTACATAGATTTTATTTATTATTTGTGAAATAATTGAAGTTTAATACAATACTGTAATGTGATGATAATAAAACACGTAAACGTCCACACAACTTCATGCGTCAACTTGACACATGCACTTTCCTGCACTCTACATGCATGTTCTGGAACGTCCTTGTAATTTGACACTTGCGGATAAGGCAAACAATGATGAAAATATATTAGTTTCGGACACACTTTGTATGATAATTGCATAAGTGAAAGATCTTTTATCGAAGAATTGTATCCAACGTACACGATTAGTGTATTAAAACTTGGAATTTCCAAACACGGGATGAAAAATACTTTATTTGTTATCTATCAAGGTTTCATATGTTATCGGAAAACAAATAATAATTGTAGCGGGATTTAAGTATACAAAGTTAACAATAAATAAATGTACATATATTACTTATTAACTAATTACTTATTTCGCGAGAAGGTCGGGTACATATCTTACGAACTTACGGATTGAAATCGCAGTATTAAATAGACTGTTCGGGTTTATAACGTTTTACAGATCAAGGAGTCAACTAATTTACACTGATGGTGATTTAATTGGCTTGACAATTTTCTTTTGGGTGATTTTAAAAACAAGTTATACACTCTACAAAACACTTGCCGCCACATTATAAAAGAGAACACAGACAGCTAGATCTAACAAAAATTTGTCAAACATAACCCCTCACGATTATCAAATTAAGATCCCATGAGCCAAGCATTCATCATGTTCAATATATCTCTTTCAGAACTCCCATGGTTAATGACTCCCATCATTTTGTCCACAATTTGCCATCAACAAATCCTGAAATCCTTATTTAAAATTTTATAGTAAACATGTTAAGGCTAAGAGCTTTCCTAAGAAATAAATAAAACTTCCGTTGTAACCTAATAGGATTACAATTTATCATACTAGTTTAATAAGACATCTTATTGTGGCACGCATGGGTTTGGGGCACGACGAGCGCAGCGAGGAGTGCTCCAAAGGAATAAGTGCCACAATGCGTCTTATTAAACGAGTATAATATACTATTTTTTCTACTTTGCATCTGATCGAAAACTAAAAATTAATAAAAATTCAAGGTTATAATTTAGGGCCTTTTAATGCGAAAGGTTAGTTGTAGCGTTGTGGCTAACTTCACAATGTCAAAGTTTGACATCTAACCACCGAACACTAACAATCTAACCTAAGTTTGCCTCAAAAAATGGAAGAAGGGGGCCCCACTTCTTGCACGCCACCTGAAATACAGTTTAACAATTGATCCCATTATTAAACTGGTTTCGATTTAATAATGAGGCCATTGTTAACGCAAAGTAGAAAAAGATTTATTTTATCTCAGTTTATTTAAAATTGTGTTATTCAAAGTGTTCCGTCAACCTGAAAGATTTCATTTCATTTTTCAAAGCTAGAGAGAGTTTTTGCAGCTAGTTTCCAGACTTTCCCTCTTCAGAATGGAGGAACAGTTTGCCCTCCATATTTTGGATTTTGATTTACAACGCAGGCTTACATTTTGTTGGCGACCACAATTCGAGGCCAAATTTTGAATTTTTCGCGTAACTTAAAATTTTGTGCTCTTACGTCATTTTGCCGGAACGTTTGTTTGAGTGAGTTAATCACATGGTGATCTAATCTTTTGGAAATAAGTGGTCAAAAACTGATTTAGAAAGTTTAAACATCACAATCAGAAATATTCACACAATCAGAAGATATCCTTAACCGAGAGAATCTCGTTACCACGAAATAATGGAGGAAAAAGTTTTGAGAACCTGGAAAATGTATACAAGCAAGTTCCAAAATTGAAGAAATATTTCTTCAGAAGATCAAAAGGAAACGAACTGTTTTGAGCCACAACAAATGAAAATTTAAGCCGCAGACCCTTAAATCCATCTAATAGGGAAGAAATATACTTGCCAAACACATTAAAATATGGAACGAATGGGTTAAAACAAACGCGTTTGCAGACAATTTATCACAGACAAAACTTCTTACAGCGCCCAGTTCAAAAAAGAACAAGAAAAGAAGAAGTCGAGAAAACATGAAAGTATATATTCGTCGGATGAACCCTACTACAACAATTCCTTAGTTTATGCTCAGTAAGTAAAGTAAGTAAACAAACAGTTCTTCGCTGCTTTACTAGGGAAAGAGTCCCAATATAGTGCTCGATATTTTAGTAAGTTTTGCAAAATAGAGGATCTTAGTTGTACTTCAGGGGCGCGAAGGAATTTCTGTCGAAATAACCTTAGACGAATTTTTATCCTAATATACTTAATTCGTTGTTAACTATGAATTAAAGAAGTATGAATTTTTAATATGTTTTTATTATCATGCAGTGTAAAGTGCAAGGTGCTTATTGATATAGTACATAGTTAAGTAAGTAAGTATATTTGTCGGTCGAAATCCGAGATAACCATTTCTTCGAAAATTTACATCCTCGAACCAATAACTAAAATTTTTCATAAAAGATTTCCGATGAGACTTCTATTTTTTCATACTCACCAAGACTCCATGGATAGCAGGCAATAAAAAAAGAAGTCACAGCAGCACTGTACATTATTAATTTGTAGATTTTCTTGGCCATTTTTTAGCAAGTTGGTTGTCCACTTAAGAAACTGAATATGTTTTCCTGAAGTGTTGATACTAACGAATAAACAACCACAATGTTACAACTCCTTTATGTACTAAACAAGTGTTACAAAAAGTCATGGTTGTATACTACGTCGTATACTCATTATCTGTCCTTATTACTGCGCGGGGATAACTCAGTGGGTGGAGACAAGTCGCTGCACGCTTAAGTTTTAATTCAGCAGCGCCGTATTTTTAAAGGAAGTCTGACTTATTTTACAGTTGTTTTTACTTCCTGAGCGTAAGCGAAGGAGGTATTGTATTCGAATCCGTCGGGCGCCTCTCTACTTTTACGTTTTATCGACCTTTCATGACCCCTAGACTACAAAGGAATAGGTATCACATTTCCGTCTATCCGTCTGTCCGTCTGTCCGTCTGTCTGTTCGTCTGTCTGCCCGTCTGTCTGTCCGTCTGTCTGTCTGTCCGTCTATCTGTCCGTCTGTCCGTCTGTCCGTCTGTCCATCTGTCCGTCCGTGCTTATGTCTGTCTGTCCGTCTGTGTGCTGTCCTGATTTTTATTAGACAGATCTCCGAAAGCACTGGATCAATACTTGTTAAATTTTGTACTTATATTAGGAATATCATGTAGATGATAAAACTCTAACCAAAATTTGTTTAACCATCCCCACCAAAAATGTGACGATGTCCCTTCAAAATTGCACATAGGAAATGGGCTTTAAATTGTAAAATAACATAGTCCTACATATATAGTTCATGACTCCGTGTTGAGTTTTTACCGGAAACGTTCAGATTTTTGGAAAAAAAAATCAAAATTATAAAATAACATTTTGCAATTTAATTTTGAATCTGCAAAACCGAATGCTTTGAAATCTTGTAGATGTTTTAAAGTTATGATAACCGTGATAAATTTTTAATCAATATATATGTATTTGCTTATTCCCCTTAAAAAATTGATCAGGTCACCTCAAAATTTTGCCGAATAAATCCTACCTTAAATGTGCAAAATATGATGACTGATGAGTCTATACTTGTGATTTATCCCTGCATTAATATTTTTTAGATTTGCATGTACAGGGTGCCCTAAAATAATTAATGACTGAGTCAATTTATTGTATCGATTGAATCAGTTATTGCAAAACTGTGTAGTTTGAAATTTTTTGCTCCAGAACGCGGTAAAATACACCGATCATGATATAATTTTTTGTACTAATAGAATGAAGTTTCTAGTATCCCGGTGTAGCATATCTATCTTTGCAATTCTTTTTATTTAGTAATTACAACGCCGAAGTGCAACTAGTTCACCCGTTCGTTGCGCAAAGTATTTTATCAAGTTTCGATGTAAAGAAAATGTCAACCCGAGTGAAATTCTGGTGGGTCTTCATTGAGCCTTTGGAGAACAGATCATGTAGAAGACATGGGTATTTGGTTGGTTCACAAATTTCCAAAGCGGCCAAGTACCAAAACCGAAAAAAGCGAAAACGATTCGATCAGCAAAAAAGTGTGCTAATCTCCTGTTTAAATATCATCCTCACTATAAATATTCATTTCATTATGTCAGTATTCTAAATTAGTTGTTTATTTAGTTGTTTTTTGATGACCAAGGCTTCAAGTGTTGGATAAGCAAGCTGTTTTTCTAGTTACAATTAGCTATTCGTGTTGCAATGACAAGAAAAACAGCTTACCCATCCAATGCTATTTTGAGGACGTTTGTTATCAATTCTACGTTATACATACATATGTCGATAAATACATAGAAATAGCATAACGAACTTTGCGATAACCAGCAAACATTAAAAAAACACCAAACAGACACTTTTACGAAGAATCAGTATAAGAAATTCTGACAACAAATGCACTTTCTTTAAATGCAACGATAACTTATTTTAATTGCAGTTTCAAGAACATAAGAGACCTTTGTTCAGAACAATTTTTATTCTTTCACCATATTTTAAAATCAGAAAGATTTTGTTTTTGCAGAATATTTTTTGCATAGCGTAAGGAATTAAAAAGTTAACAAAATTTAAAATAGAGCAAATAGCCAAGACAATCGAAATTTATTTTGTTAGATATTATAATTTGTATTGTACACTTGCGTGTTAAACTCCCTTAATATGCATGTCGGACATGTACCTTAACATTCACCTCGAATGCCATAGCAACGACAGATATTGCCAAAATTATTCATTAAAAATACAACATTTAGGTCCAGTTTCATAATAAATTAAAGTTCCTTTAAAATTTAAAGTGAGTTTTTGTCACAGTGCAACAAATTATTGTAACATTTGTTTAAAATCATTTTAAACCTAAAGGAACTTTAGAGTTTATTATAAGTATAACTTACGCTTAAAGTACAATTTTAGAAATTACCATTAGAACTGGATTAAACATGATAATCTGGATTATTGGAACAAAAGAATATTACATTGATGATGGCATGAAATATGAATATTCCTGTACTGATTTTCATTTATAATCTCCCAAGTGCAATGATTGTTTCAGGAAATTTTTTCGAATGCGTTCCAATAATGTATTAATTAGCGCGAGTGCAACACGAGGGTCTGATTCTAGGAAATAGGTTGATTAAAACACGATTGTCCTTGAAGTGCGTGTATTAAAACTTCGATTTCTTCTTTTTAAAAGCTTCTTACCAACTAACTTCAAAGATCACAAATACGCATATATAAAATTAAAACTGAAGTATTCAGCGTCTTAACCCTTATCGCCCTTTATAAACAAAATACTTACAGTTACATAGACAGAGAACGTATGGAATTTGGTGATAATAATTTTTGTCTTAAATAACAATATGGACATACAATACTACCACTCAAAAATTATAACGACTAAGTAAATACAGATATATTGATTTGGTTAATAATTACACGTCTTAGGATATTTATTCTTATCTACATAAGCGTCCTTATTGTATACCAATGTTATTTCTTATTGCTTCAAATTTTGCAACAGGAACCGCTTTGGTGAACATGTTAGCTCTCTCGTAAAATGATATTTAATATCTAAGTATATGTTTTGATGTTTTGTGATTTGTGGGGTTGTTTGCAATTCTTATGTACCCAGTGTTGTCTTCAAAAATGACAACGGGATTTAAAACTCTTATATCGATACTAGTTAACACAGACTCAAGTCACATAGCTTCTTTCACATTTTCAAATAACGCTATACATATATTCAACTTCAGTCTGTGGCGACACAATAATAAGTAGTAATAAGCGAAGAAAGATAAGCGGCCTCGTGGTCTAGTGGTCAGGATACCTGCCCGGCGTTAGGTTCCATTCCCACCGAGGCAGCAACATTTTTCTTCGCTTACCTACAAGTAGATGAAACTGCAACTGTTTGTTGTTTTCTAGAATTCCAGGTTATAGTACAAGTAGTAGTGAATAGTTTGTAAATATAGTCACTTGTACTTTTCCGGTCAATGTCATTGCTTCCCCAATCTGAATCCACATAGCCATTTAAAATGTTATTAATGTCATCTTTTGTACATATTAATCAAAAATTGTAATACCCTCTCTAAATATTGCCATACAACTTGATTATTTTCGTTTGATATCGACTTAAAATGATTACTACATATGACAAATCTGGATGTGTGCAAACCATTGCATACATTAAACATCCAATTAGATTTTTACAAGGTGCACTATAACCTTTCTCTGAATTTAAGATTACATACTCGATTTCTTCCAGAAAGGGCGTTTTAGTAAATTTGCAGTCAGTCATATTAAATTTTTGTAACACGGCGTTCAAATAGGACTTTTGGTTTAATGAAATTTTACTGTTTTCCCTTTTAATTTGTATTCCTAAAAAAATCTAACCTCATTTAGATGTCTCATTTCAAAGCATGTCATGAGATATTTCTTACAGGATAACATTCTTTGTTTATACTGTGTTGCAATTATTAAATCATCTACATAAAATACAATATAAATATTAGGTCCTTTATTTAAGTAATAACTAATGCTCAAACTAATTCGACGCCTGTTTTGGACCATATTTTATTTAGTTCGCACACCTGATTGTCTACAGGTTTGACACCGTCCGGAATTTGCTATAAATTTCTTCATTTAATGTTCCATCTAAGAAAACCGTCAGGTCCATGTGGTGGATTAACAAATTAAACTGAATGGCAATGGCTAACAATAGCCTGAAAGTGGAAATCCTTGCGACGGGTGCAAAAGTTTCAGTATAATCAGTGACTAAAACCCCGTGCTACCAGTCGCGCTTTGTTCTTTTGCGGATTTTCCTGAATGTTTGTTTTAATAGTAAAACTCCATTTACAGCTAAGTATCTTTTTGTTTAGAAGTTTAGGTACGATTGGTCTTGTTTTAATGCCGTTATATGTTAAAAATAACGACCCTACTTCAGCTTGGGCTGATGCAGCTTAAGTTAGGAGTTCATTATGATGACTTTCATCATATTGTTACGAAATACACCGTTACGCCGCCCCAGTACGACGCCTATGGCCGTCGAGAGCTTTCTGGACGTACGCACGGCGCTGATGGGTGAATCATCACTGCTGACGGTGTCGACGGCCGAGAGGCGGGCGCATAAAGACAGATCTGGAGCCGTCTCGAAGCAGCGTCCAGGGGAGTCGCGAAGCGGAGTCGCGATGGATGTTCATGAAGGATCTCGATCAGAGAATATGAGTTTAAATAGAGGCGACCGTAGGTAATGGATTCATTCAGCCTGTGAAGACAGTCAAGAGCGCCGGATTAATTTCTGTACATATTCGTTGCAATAGATAGTGTTGTAATTCGAGGTAAAGAAATAAATATTTGAGTTTTACCAACGCCCGATTTATTATTCGCCCGTCAATCGTAACACTGGTGTCAGGAGTGGGATTAATTGTGAAATAAATCGGGATTCGAATTTGTGTTGGTGCTACTAGGGGAGACCGGAACAAAGTGAACTTTCGAGAAAATTCTCTCGCGCGACGTCCGTCAAGACTCTAGAAGTTTCTAGAAGAAAATTTTATGCCGACTACCACAAGAGCGCAAACAGCCAACATGGAGGAACAACTGACCAAAATGATGAAAATGTTGAGCGAAAATCAAAGAATAATGGAAGAAAATAGAAAAGAAGATCGCAGAATAATGGAAGAAAATCAAAGAATAATGGAAGAAAATAGAAAAGAAGATCGAAGAATAATGGAAGACAATCGAAGAATAATGGAAGAAAATCAAAGAATAATGGAAGAAAGTAGAAAAGAAGATCGAAGAATAATGGAAGAAAATCTAAAAGCTATGCAAACTACACTTTTGAACAGCCGAAGTGAAATCCTCCAAGTCATGCGAAATGAAGTGGACGAGGTGAGAAATGAAATGGAAAACAAGATCAAGGAGCTCGAAGAAAGGTTGCAAACACCACGACCTACAATTACGACCCCTGCAGAATTCAGTCCGGTGAGAGTTCAACCCCCTATTTTCGATGGGCAGACGTCGTGGACTAGTTATAAGAAGCAATTTGAAGCTGTGGCCTTGTCGAATAGCTGGAATGACCAACAGAAAGCGACCGCTTTGGTAGTAGCACTACGAAGTGCGGCCCTGGAGATTCTACAGACATTATCAGAAGAGAACCAGAAGGACTATACCGCCTTGACGACCGCCCTTGAACTCAGATTTGGAGATGAACACCTCCGGCAAGTTTTCGTAGCGCAGCTTAAATCTAGGATTCAGAAGAGTAGTGAATCTCTTCAGGAGTTTGCGGCTGATGTTAAACGCTTGGTACACCTCGCATATCCTGAAGCTCCGCAAGACTTCCAAGACAGACTGGCAGCAGAAACCTTCGTAAACAGCGTAAGAGATAGTGAGGTAAGAAGAGTCCTGCAAATCTCTGGGTTCAAGAAACCATCCGAGGCGCTGATTCGAGCGTTAGAAGTGGACGCCGCATACAACAGCTCACCTCGTTCCAACGTTAAGATACGAGGCATCGGGGTTGAGGGCGAAGTAAACCCTATTCAAGAGAGTCTCGACAAAATGAGCGAGAACTTTGAGAAACTCGTCCGCGAAATAATTGCCGAAATCAAGACGGGCAGTTCTAGACAACATGGAGGGCGCCTAGAATGTTACAGGTGTGGGCGTCAAGGGCATATTAGGAGGGATTGCCGTGTTAGATCGCCAGCGCCGATGAGGAGATCGCAGCCGCGACCTCCTCTACATCAGGAGCAGGAAAACTAAAGGCAGTCGGTACCTCGGGGCGCGTACTGGCTGCTAAAAGAGAAGCCCCAACGACTATAATGGTTAGAAGTATCGCGGGGAGCGTCGACAGTCCGACAATCAGCGGAAAAATCAATGGACGGGAATCGAAGATCATCATCGACACAGGAGCCGAAGTGTCCGTTGCACGCAGATCCAGGTTACAAAATTGCCAGATTAAATTAGTATGTGCCGCCACGAGTGTGAAGACGGTCACAGGAGAAACAACACCGGTTCTGGGTACAGCGGTGGTGAATGTAGAGCTCGGTCGACTCCGAATAAAGCATGAAGTTCTGGTGGCGGAAATCGCTGACGATTTCATTTTGGGTATGGACCTAATCAGCCGGTATGGTTTAATGATCGATCCAGAACAGAAAATTCTGCGTTTTGGAGCCGAAGAATTTGTGCTGGGACGTCCGAATGTGGAAGCTGCAACGGTCAGACTAGTGGTCTGTCAGACAACGAAGGTAGATGGTAATGCAGAAGTCATCGTCCCCGCCAGAGTAGAGACGAACCCCGGATGCAGTTTGGGGATGGTGCAGCCGGCACGTGACTCGACCCACAAGCTCCTGATCGCGAGCACCCTAGTCAAAACCGATCGTGACATACCCTTACGTGTGGCAAACGTGTTTCCCAATGCAGTCAATATTAGAAAAGGGGAGATTATCGGAATGTGTGAGCCAGTCGCCCGAGTATTGAACTGCGAGGAAGAAGACGTTGAAAATGAGTCTAAGGAAGGGGATATCAAAGGCTTGGAGGTCAACTGGGACCCGCTGTCTGCTCGTGAGAGAAAACTGGCCAAAGGACTCATTCGTAGGCACCGTAATGTCTTCGCCTCAGAGGAGGAACCATTCGGGAAGACCAGCATCGTAGAACACCGAATAAACACTGGTGATACGCAACCGATCCGTCAGGCTCCTCGAAGACTACCCCTAGCCAAACAAGAAGAAGCTACAAGACTCGTGGACAACATGTTGAGAGATGGGGTAATTGAAGAATCCAACAGCGCGTGGTCATCTCCAGTAGTCTTGGTCACCAAGAAGGACGGGACTACCCGATTTTGCGTCGATTACAGGAAACTGAACGACGTGACGAAGAAAGACAGTTACCCCCTTCCTCGAATAGACGATACCTTGACGACCTTATCCGGCTCGGCGTGGTTTTCGACCTTGGACTTGAAGAGTGGCTACTGGCAAGTAGGCTTGCACCCGGACGACAAAGAAAAGACTGCGTTCTCCACCGGAAGTGGCCTCTATCACTTCACCGTTATGCCCTTCGGATTATGTAATGCGCCAGCAACATTCGAGCGGCTGATGGAGATGGTGCTGAAAGAATTGGCATGGAAGACCTGTCTGGTATACCTCGTCGACGTCATGATTATGGGCAAAACGTTTGACGACCATCTGAAGAATCTCGAGGAGGTGCTAGAACGAATGGAGAAGGCTCGTTTGAAACTAAATCCCAAGAAATGCTCGCTCTTCCAGAAAAGAGTCGAATTCCTGGGCCATATCGTGTCGGAGAAAGGAATAGAAACCAACCCGACGAAAGTTCTTGCTATCCGGGATTGGCCTATACCAAGAGACAAGCATGAACTACGAAGCTTCTTGGGACTCTGCACATATTACCGACGATTTGTAGAAGGGTATGCCGACATCGCAGCACCGTTACACCAACTGACGGAGCAGAAGGCGACTTTCAAGTGGAGCAGTACATGTGAGATGGCCTTTAAGAGACTGAAGACGGCTTTGTGCACCAGCCCCATTTTGGCTTACCCCAGGGACAAAGGAATGTTCGTCCTCGATACCGATGCGAGTAACTCTGGAGTTGGGGCCGTATTGTCGCAGATACAAGATGGGGAGGAAAGGGTTATCGAATATTTTAGTAAATTACATTCCAAACCAGAGAGAAATTACTGTGCCACAAGGAAGGAACTGCTAGCCATTGTAAAAGCCGTCAACCACTTCCACAAGTATCTATACGGACAGGAGTTTCTGATCAGGACCGACCACGCTGCCCTCTCGTGGCTACTGCGGATAAAGAATCCCGAGGGCCAAGTAGCGCGTTGGCTGGAAAGACTACAGCAGTACCACTTTAGGATCAAACACCGAGCGGGTCGACTTCACAACAACGCTGACGCTTTGTCAAGACGTCCGTGCGGAGAGTGCAAGCACTGCGACAGAATCGACGCCGAAGAAGGGAACCTGCCCGTTCGTCGAACGCTTTTTGAGCAAGATGAAGAATGGACAACGGCGCGCCTAAAGCGTGAACAAGAAGCAGACGACATAATCGGGCCAATACTAAAGTGGAAGGAGAAAGGAGTCGAACGACCCGGCTGGGCAGAATTGTCCGACCAATCTCCCAGTTTGAAGGCGTTATGGGCCCAATGGGATTCCTTGGTCATGGAAAATGGGCTCTTGAAGCGGAAGTGGGAGAGTCCTGATGGGCGTACCTCTAAGACGATGCTGGTACTCCCCAAGGTAAAGGTTTCCAAGGTCTTAGAGGAAGTTCATGCCGGAACATCTGGAGCCCACTTCGGAGTGAACAAGACTTTGTCGAAAATCCGGGAGAGGTTTTATTGGGTAGGCTATCGTGACGACGTCGAAAGTTGGTGTCGCAAGTGTACGACGTGTGCGGCCAGCCAAGGTCCTCATACCAGGGCGAGAGGAAAAATGAAGAAATATAATGTTGGGGCACCTTTCGAAAGAATCGCCATCGATGTGGCCGGTCCGTTCCCTGTAACAAACGACGGCAACAAGTTTATCCTGGTGGCTAGCGACTACTTCAGCAAGTGGCCAGATGCCTATGCCATTCCAAATCAGGAAGCCGTCACGGTCGCGAAAGTACTGGTTGACAATTGGATCAGTAGATTTGGCGTCCCCTTGGAACTTCGCTCAGACCAGGGACGCAATTTCGAATCCAACGTCTTCCAAAGAGTGATGCAGCTACTGGGAATACGCAAGACAAGGACAACGCCGCTACACCCATAGTCCGACGGCATGGTGGAAAGGTTCAATCGGACTATGGAGCAACATCTTTCGAAAGTGGTAGAAGAGCACCAAAGGGATTGGGACCAGCACCTCCCACTATTCCTGTTGGCCTACCGCGCAGCTATCCACGACACCACGGGTCAAACACCTGCTCACGTTGTATTTGGGAAGGAATGGCGGCTGCCCTGTGACCTAGTCTTTGGATTACCATCCGAAGAACCAATGGAAGTACGTGACTATGTGGACGAACTGAAAGAGAAGTTGGTCAACGTGCATGAACTAGTGAGGGGCCGGATCAAGATTGCCAGTGATCGAATGAAGACCCGTTACGATGTGAAAGCCAACTGTGGCGGATTCCAGGAAGGTGACTTAGTGTGGCTGTATAACCCCCGACGGAAGAAGGGACGTTGCCCAAAACTGGCTTCTGACTGGGAAGGTCCATACACTATCGTCACTAGAATAAATGACGTAGTTTATCGGATCCAACGTGGACCGAAGACGAAGATGAAGATCGTTCATCTTGATCGACTAAAATGGTACGAAGGAAACAACGAAGACGCTTCCGATCGGGACGATCGGATTTGAAGAGGGGGGCAGTGTTACGAAATACACCGTTACGCCGCCCCAGTACGACGCCTATGGCCGTCGAGAGCTTTCTGGACGTACGCACGGCGCTGATGGGTGAATCATCACTGCTGACGGTGTCGACGGCCGAGAGGCGGGCGCATAAAGACAGATCTGGAGCCGTCTCGAAGCAGCGTCCAGGGGAGTCGCGAAGCGGAGTCGCGATGGATGTTCATGAAGGATCTCGATCAGAGAATATGAGTTTAAATAGAGGCGACCGTAGGTAATGGATTCATTCAGCCTGTGAAGACAGTCAAGAGCGCCGGATTAATTTCTGTACATATTCGTTGCAATAGATAGTGTTGTAATTCGAGGTAAAGAAATAAATATTTGAGTTTTACCAACGCCCGATTTATTATTCGCCCGTCAATTGTAACAATATGATAGTAGTGGACGAACTTTTTCCGTTCATTTCTGCGTAATGGAATCTTTTGTTTTGGTTCCTCAGTTAGTTTTATGACTTTTGGTGACTCGCTCATTGTGATTAGGACATTTAAAACTTTCAAGATCTCCTCCTTGGCCTTAAGATTTTAAAATCTATTTTGTCCGCGACTACATCACGAGCAATTATAATTTTTTTACTTTATATAAATATATACGCTGTTGAACCAAACACCTTTAAATGATTTAATTGTGACTCTCGATTGCGCCACATTTCATATGGCGTTTTATTTCTGTTGAGTGCTTTTGTCGGGGTTCTGTTAATAAGATATGTACACGGTGTGAATTGCTTCATCCCAAAACGACTTATCAAGATTTGTAAAACTTAACACTGATCGTGCTTTCTCGGTTATTATACGATTTATGCGTTCTGCAACACCATTTTGTTGTGATGTATGAGGAACCGTAAAATGGAATACTGTTCCTTTTAATTTTAATAATAATGAAAAAACTTTCAGAGTTTAAATAATATATTTGTAGTCACTGCTACACGTGTTTCGGTACACAGTACCGTCTTGAGACAGAAGAGAAACTGGGGTTTTTACAGAGCTATTCCTGAATTTATACCTGATTTAACTAAAAAATAAATTCAGGAATAGCTCTGTAAAAACCCCAGTTTCTCTTCTGCCTGAAGACGGTACTGTGTACCGAAACACGTGTAGCAGTGACTACAAATATATTATTTAAACTCTGAAAGTTTTTTCATTATTATTAAAATTAATATGGAGTTTAAACACGTATCAGCCTCATCAATACAAACACTATTCCTTTTTCTGAACAAAATTCGATTACATCTTTAGATAAATACGCATTCCTGCATTGTCACAGTAGAGGTTTTATAATTTGAGAGAGAAATGTGTTTCACTTTTAGCTACAGTCTTTAAAAATTTTACATAATTCTGATTTGTACTTTAATAAGTAAGTAACTATATAGTGAGTGAAATCATAAATAAAGGAAGCAAAATCATTTTTACAGCTCATTGTTGATGGTGTAATTAGGCCGAATAAGTCCGAATGGACAATATAGGGTGAGTATTATAACAACGGAACCCTGACCAAATTTCAATGCAACGTTCTAAGATGTACAAACATTGTTACCTAGTAGTTAATTTTGATTTTCGCAATAATTCTATTTGTCAATTTTGAGCTCCGATAAGTTTTTAGCCTTCGCAATAAGATGAGGGTGACACGAACGATGAAAAGATGTTTAAAAAACGTTAAGGCAAAATTGGCCGAAAGAAACAAGAAATAGACGACTTACCACTACTGATGTCGAAAATGAAATTCGTGTAAGTGAAGCCGTAGTCAATGACCCACATGTGAGCCAAAGATTAGTAGGTAGGAATATCGCAATTTTCCGTTTCAAAAATTTTGCGAGCGAATAAGTTCCACCCTTACCATGTGACATTAGGACAAGATCTAAAAGAAGAAGACTTTCCCAGAAGAATACAATTTTGCAATTTTATGCAACATCAACTAGAGTTGGACAACAATTTTTCAGTCAAAATTTTGTTGAGCGATGAAGCACAATCGGCACAACTGTCACTATCACTCCCAAAATAACCCACACTGGACAAGAACAGCTCATTTTCCAAATGTGTTTTCCATAAATGTGTGAACTGGTATTTTTGCACACTACGTAATTGGCCCATACTTTTTCGGAGGCACCTTAACAGGACACAGGTATCGAGAATTTTTGGGAAATGATTTTCCGGGGTTATTAGAAAATGTTCTTCTCAACCTCCCACAAGAACTGTGGTTTCAGCAGGACGGAGCACCACCTCATTACTACAGAGTCGTTAGGGACTCTCTTGATGAGACGCTTGCAAATAAGTGGATTGGCAGAGGCAGTGTGAATGTCCCCTCGCAGTCCCGACTTAACACTTTTATATTTCTTCCTCTGGGGGGTTGTAAAGGAACACGTTTACCAAAATCCTATTCGTAATTGTGAAGATTTAAAAACGAGAATTAGAAACGCATGTGCTGCAATAACTCCTGAAACACTTGCCCACGTCCGGTTGTCTTACCTAAATCACATCGAAATGTGGTAATTTGAACAGTACTTACGCTAGTTAAATTTATTTAAATGTTCAATTTATTTATTACATTTGTTTGAATTACAATATTGGTGTTTTTTTAATATTTCATTTATGAAATTTTGATTGATGTCTTTCAGAAACAGTGACAACTAGTAAGAATACGTTACCACCTGAGATCCGTGTCTCCGTCTTGAGAGCAACCCCGGCGCTCCCTCCCCCGGAGAGGGAGCTGGCGCCCGAGCGACAGGCGCTCCTGACCGAAGGCGGTACCCCAAGCGGCGTTAAAGTCGTCACATAAGCCTAGGTTAGCCAGACGTGTTTCCTATATCAGCGGCACTAGTCGGCCCAAGGCTTTGCACCCAGGTATGCCGCCACCACCACACGTTATCGGCGAGATTCCGGACCGTCCGTCTGTTAAACTGGAATTTCGTCGCACATTGAATACCACTTTCAGACCACCCTCTTGAGTTCGACGAATGGATAGTAAGTTGTACATGTAGTACTGCCAACTCAGCCAACAATGCCCGAATTCTAAATTTCCACACACAATAATTTTCACTTTTAAACTGTTGTATATTTCGCTTTACACGTATGTTATCCATTTTCAATTCATTTCGTTTGTCGCGCCGGCAGGTAACACGATATATACACACACTTTAGGTTCGACTGGGACCATTACCTCTAGGAACTTCGATTTGTTCGTTTTAAAATCTTGTTACGAGTGTAAGACGATTCTTGGCCAGATTGAGGATTTAGCGTAAATCATCGACAAATATTCATTATTATCAATGACGGTCAAACGGCTACAGCCAATTGCAAACTACTGATTCACCCTTAGATGTGACTCTCTAGTACAGATCCGCACCCGCGACATTTCGATCCCAATCATGAATATGAAAATAGACACACCTGACTTATTTCCTTCTAATGATTAAGAATGAGGTCACTCACGGGGGGGTTTCCCCCTCTAGTCCAGTCCTTGTCGATTAGTGATTCCAATTCGGCGTCGTCTTTGGCGCGCGATCTCCTGGTGACGTTGTCAAGTTATCTGAAATTGCCCTAGATGTACAGTTTGCGATGTACTGCCCGCCCACAGCCCCTTCAGAAGCACCACTGTCAAGGCCAAAATGGAGAGGACACCCCCACGTTCATACGTCACTATGTTTCCTCCAGAAACTGGGTTAATCTCTCAACCTAACCAGTAAACGTATTCTCTGTTGCATTCGGTTGCGACCACCGCCACCACCGATCGATCAACAGCTAGGACACCCCTTTCACGGCTTTCGGCAACCTGCGGTCATGGGCCAAAGGCGCCCTATCTGAATTGGCCCTCAGTGCCCAAGTAAATACCATAATATTTGCTGGAGATTTTACCCGTCAACACTGCTGTTGTGGCCAGGTTCACCCTAACCTGCCACTTTCTTTTATCAACACCTTAACACTCAACTCTTTGCTCTTATGTTTCACCCAACCTGAGTCCGGCCTTTTCAGGCCATCACAACACAGCTGGGCTTTCTTGCCCATTGGCTACTTTACACTTACTCTGTCTGCCCTCAAAATGCACCCTCGGCGTCTGAGATATGTACGAGGTAAGCGCCAAATATTCTCGTCCTGATGTATTTGCGATTGTTCGTCGGGAAATTGGTACAATTCATAAAAGACTAGAGAGTCCCCGTAGAGTATGTGTGTAAAATTTCAAGTCCCACTGCCCATTAGTTTTGACACATTTGAGGAGTAAAGTTTGAAAAATGATGAACTCATCTGTTTAAAATTGAACATAGAGCCGTAATAAAATTCTCAGCAAAAGAAGGAATTACTCCAAAGGATATTAAGGACGGGATGGTTTTTGTGTTTGCAGAAGCTTATCATATTCTACTAAAAAAAAAGATCACAATTGTTTCGCGTGGGGTAAGAAACCCTTGAATACGTACCAATCTTCCAAAAAAATCATGGCCACAATTTTTTGGGACTGTGAAGGCATGTTGTTGATTGATTTTAAAGAACTAATTACCACTGTCAACGCTACATATTATGCTTCCTTATTGCATAAATTACGAGAACGTATTCAGGGAAAACGACCGACAAAATTAACAAGAGACGTTCGATTGCTTCATGACAATGCGCCCATTCATACCGCATGTCTTAAGCCGGGTCCACACTTGCTGTATAACACAACTATATAGCAAAGTTATATAACATGTTACTAAAATTTAGGCGAATTGTAGCAAATTTTCTTGCTATATAACTTGCTAGATGTTATCCATCTGGAGTCGGTAAAGCCCGAAAAGATCAAAGAAAGTTATATCGCACTGCTATTTCAAACGCGTCCAGACTTGTTATATTTTATGTCAACAACCGGTCACTGGCGTGCAGAGTTTCTTCCAGAGAGTTTCATAATAATAAAAGGGTTTTCACTGTATATTTTGAATAAATACATCAAGCTTTGGTAAGAATCTCCAGTTGCTAAAAAGCGCAAAGTTACTGCCAGACGTTCATTAATGGGTATTGCATCTCTCAATCTCGTGTCCGTCTTGCAAATTTTAGGGTCAATTAATCTTAGCAAATGGTCGAAATCCACACTGGATAATCTACGGAAGTTTTTGAAGCTTCCCCTGTATGTCATTCCGTAATCGATAGAACCGACATCGTCTCGTTTCAAATCTTCCAATAAATGTGTCCCATTATACTGACTTCTTGACCGCAGTGTGGGTCTAACCCAAAACCGTCTTTTCTTCGGTTTTTTCTTACTCTTGGTAAACAAAATTACGCACGCCGCTGCTGCAAGGAGTTGGTTTTCTGCATCCATCTCTTCACTGAACGGGTGTGGACGCGACTATGTTTTAAACAAAGTTTCATAGCAGAGTTATATAGCAAAGTTATATAGCAAGTGTGGACCCGGCTTTACTCAAGCTGCTATAGGGACCTCTGACTTCGAGTAACTTGATCAGCCACCCTACAATACTGACTTAGCTTCGAACGATTATTATCTGTTCTCTAAGGTAAAAAAGACTTGCGGGGAAAACGTTTGGGACTGATAACCCATTGCAGATATTTGTTTAAAATGAACCATCATTTCATTTTAGATATAAATAAAATCCCTCCAAGAATTCCTCCTTCATTCGTAATACAGCCTGCCAGGGTGTGCAGACCTTACAACGGTAAGAAACATTTTGTAATAAGGAGTACTTAGCTAAAATTTTTTTAATTTAACTTTTTAGTTTTTTGTTATACAAAACCATGAATGTCATCGGAAAAGTTGCCAAAGCAGGTGCCACCCAGTGGGAGTAGTAGCAGCTGAAAAAGCAGCAGAAACAGGAACAAAGAAATTAATTACCACAGAAACGTATCTCCGTATTGTTAACAATTCAAATAGCAACATAATTTCTACTCAAGTCAGCGAAACTGACTCTTTTGACTGGTCTAGCTCAGGTCCTGCTGGTAATTTTCAGAAGAGAAAAATCCCCATTGGCGATCATTGGGAGGAAAGAGAAGATGTTAATTTTTTTGCTTCGAATTGTCCATTTACCATGTTGCTGAGATTTGCTGACGGTAGTAAAAATAAATTCAGAATTAACCAAAAGTTTTCTGTTGGGAAAGCGAGTGCTGGGTTCAGCCATCGTGAAGGAAAAAGAAAGATTAGCTACGCAAGAAAGGAAGGAAATAAACTTGTTCTTACCATAAAATGATTTTAATTAAATTGCGTATTTTTGACGATTCTGTATGCTTACAAGAAACATAATAAATTACTTTTTTTTTTTAATTTCACCTAGTTCATTTTATTTTTACCAATTATATATAATTACATATACAATATGTTGTTCTTAAAAAAAAATAATTCAGGGCAACAGTTTCACTGAGAATGACTGGAAATTGTCATTAGTAACAAATTTAGCGGACGAATATGGAAAGGTTTTGTTATGCTCATTTTGATTAATAAAATGTTCAACTCAGACATAATCACCTCAATAATTATGATGCTATCTACATTCTGTAACCATCTCTTTATTGAACAGTCCAGTAATGTTTTGGATCTTTGCGGGAACTTTTGGCGGTTCGGTTGAATTCATTTTTTATGAAAATGGTGAGGATTCAACAAAATTGTACGGTTTAACTAGGTAAATTAGAAATTAAAAAAAAATATTTGAGTACAAAAACGGCACCGCCTACAAAAAATTATTAATAATTTTAAAACAGAGGTGAAAGAGTTGCACAAAAAATTCTTCTGTTGAGTCAAAAAAAACTTGATTGATTTTGTCAATTCTGAAAAATAAAACTGAGTTTATTATAATGCGGGCTATTTACGAAAAACTCCACTCTTAAAAATTTCACGACGCAGTCAGAAATATATATATATATACTTATACAATTATTTCAAAACCATTTTTGATATTTCACACGATTAAAAAAAAAGTAAACATAGTTATCGGTTTTGTGTAACAACACTAATGTATTGTCCTTGTCATTTCTATTGAAACACCACCTGTTGGATTTTGCTTAAAATTTAGCAATTGGTAACAGCTTTCGACTAATTGAGAACGGTTTTTAGTTGCCAAATTTACGATCAACAAGTGGCGTTTCAATAGAAATGATAAAGCCAGGTGACATAGTTTCAGATACTGTCACTGACATTTTGTCAAAATTGATGTAGTGTTTGAACGACGAAAAGATTAATGTGATTTTGATACATGGTGAGTCATTCAGGATTTTGTAGCGATCATTATCCGTACGGGAGATTTTCTGACGAGCTCTTATTTTGAATGTGCTTGCTTTTAATTTTAACCCAGTCATCGATGTTTTCTTAAATTTTTTCGGAGTCAACCTATAGTGGTAATTATGTAGCTTATCTTTCCTTGGCTTCTCATCATTCGTAAAATATAGATTAGTTGTTCCGGTGTGTTTTTCATATAGGTACGATAGTAATAATGAACATGGCCAACTCAATCTAACTCCGCTGCGCTTCATACGGCCGTAACAAAATGGGCCTTTGACTGATTCTGGTAACCTAAAAAACCATCCGGCAATTGACTCCATCTATAGCATATTCGTTTAACTAATTTTCGTTCGTTGATTGGAAGCGCTATTTTTGTCAATTTTGATGGAAAAAATACTGCGTTTGAAAAGTTCATTGAACATTAATTTTAAATAAGAATCGAAAATTTTCCTATATTTTTTGAAAAAATTAAGAAATGGGAAGAAAGTGTTTAATTTGTGGCGAAAAAAAAAACAATAGTTTTTTAAATTCCCAGTAATTTTGAGTTGCGGAGAAAATGGATGGAAACTATGGATAAATTTTGCGGTAATTACAGTTAAATCCATAAGGTTGTAACCACTCGTTAAATTGTAAGGTTGGCATTACAGCCAATGGTGTTTTTCACATGAACAGATTGGTAGCGGCGCATATGTCAAAATTTGACAATTACGCACGAGAGAGTTTTATTTAAATATCTCACAGTTTGTTATTAAACCATACCATTGAAAAATGGTACCGACACGGCATATTGTGGTAAATAAGCAGATGAAAATGGCACTTGCCAACTGCCACAATGAATTGAAACTTGCTTATCCCCAAGCATCCTCCCGAGAACTTGAATTCAAGCTTGTAAAAATCTTTTCAGTATGTAGTTATTCTTATACCATGGAAAGAGAGTACTATACTATGAGAGTAACGTATCGACATTCGGAACTTTTTTCATGTTATTACAACATGGTGGTATGTCGAAGGACTTTTAGTTTTAACTATCTCAAGTTGAAAGTGTATATCTCGCTTTTTAGTACAACATTGTCTTTTCAAGTTTTATACCCACTCTTTATATCCTACACAATACAACTAAATGTCCCTCATTAAATTCAAGCACTGCATACTTTCCCTGTAAACTTATCATTAATTCCTATCCTTTCCATAGTGTTCTCGATGTCAAGCCCACAAAATTATAACCCAACACCAATCTGGAGAACCGTTACAAGAAGCAAAGTGGAAATCAAAACAAAAATCGCAGTGGTATTCAAATTTGGAATTTAAAGAAGATCTAACCTACCGTATATTTGACAAAAACAAAAAAAATGAGTTTTTTACTCTTCAGGATTTGTTTATTTTTGCGAAAGAACATCCAGAATATACAGCAAGTTTAAATACTTTACGTTGAGTATTAAAATCCATGGGATTCAGATTTAAGAAAGTTAACAACAGAAAAATAATTGCTTTTTGGTTATTTGGTCTATGTGTTCCCAATGTTTCTAACCACTCCTGTAACAGTAAGTTTAAATAAGCCGTCAAATTATTTTCAACATACCTATTATTTTAGCCTCTGAATTTTGTGAAGTTACATTTTGTTCATTATTACCACTAAAATCGTCAGGACGGAGGAGCATAGCCAGACCTATCGCCTTCAACCAAATCCCTTGTACATTTTGTAAATAATAAGTAGTACCAAATATTAGAGTTATTAAACATAACATTAAAGACTTGTTGGTGTCCCATTTTTTTGATGAAAAATTGGTCATCCATTGCAACTAATTAAGGTGATCTACCCATTATAGACAATTTTGGTGTTGCTCGCGAGATTGATCATTTCAGTCGAGAGAGCTGATCCTTCGAGTCATAGTTAGCCACACATATAATTATCACGTATACTCATGTACAATAATTTAAACAAATTCTGAATATCTCAGTTATTCCCCATCTGTAAAGTAATTTTTATGAAGCAGCAACAATAAATAAATCAATTCACCTTGTTTTTTTACCAGCCCAATATTTGATTTCATTCGTGACCACAATATTTTTGGGTTCATTTTATCGTAATTCGTAAACGTATCGACTGCAAGTCTAAATTACAGCAGGTGGCATTCTTTCTACAGATGAAAGATAAAACACGTTTCTATTTATCGTTGCTCTTGTATTATAATTACCATGAAGACTCAGGTTATCCTGTTTTTATTGAAAATTGTTTATCAGTTTTTACAATATTGCGACAAGTTACAATGATAATTATGAAATAACCTGTGCAGGAGTGCAAGAATTGCAGTGAAGTCGAACGTAATCATGTGTCGCGAATACATGAATGAACTGACATTATATTGACAGGTCACCAAATATGTCACCAGGTTATTAAAAGACAGATTTACACTGAATAATTTTTAAAAATTTACACTAGGGAGTGGTTACAACCTTATGGATTTGAGTTTACTTACGTATACTGTATTACTAATTAAAGATCTAAAAGAAATATCAACATAAAATATGATCTTTCTTAAAAATAACATATTCGAATAAGATCTTATACACTTTGAGGTAATAATTTAGATTCCTTTGACAGTTAACTAACACTGTATTTATATTTATCAGATATCTCGAAAATTAAACAAAGTACTGTGGTGTGCAAGAAACATTTTGGTGAAAACTGCATAAATAATTTTGGAAATAAAAATCGGCTAATTAAAGGAGCAGTACCTTCTAAATTTGTATGTAAAAGAGAAGGTCTTCATTAATCTCCTATTAATTTGAATTTTAGGATGTTTGTGGCAGAAATAACTTCGCTAATAAACGACATAACAACGACATCTTAGTTCAAAGCAATATGGTTAGCATTGAGAGTGAGAACAATTCAAAATTTGTACAAGTAAACTCAGTTACACAAAAAGAAGTTGAGGATCTCAGAGATCATTATAAAATTCTAAATTTGAAGTTGAAAAGAATGACCCAAAAATATCTAAACTGTTTAGGCGAATTAAGGAATCTTCAGGTTGAAAATGAGAAAAGTCTAAATTCAAAGTTGTTATACAAATCTCCAAAGCCGCGGAAAACAATGATGAAAAAGCCATATTTCCTTTGGACATGGTAAAAAATTATAATAAAAAAGTACCTCGATGGTGGGAAACATCTGTCCGTTTATGTACCCTTTGGAGATTTTGCTCCTCAAAAGGATATGAATTTTGCAGAAAACATTTGGCCAAATAACCATCAAAAATGACAATCTTACGTTATTTGAGGCCTTTCAGCGGAACCTCAGCTCTAATCAAAGAAAGATTAAATTCCGAAATTTTTAGTTTAAAAAAACCTGTCGAACGTATATGTTCGTTGATAATAATCGATGATATGTCAATCAGAGAAAAAATGTTTTATAGTCGATCCGAGGATCGTATCTATGGTTTAAGCAATTGCAAAAATCAAAATGTAGGCGAACATGTAGATCAAGCTAACAAAATGTTATGTTTTGTGATTCATGGATTGAGCACGCGATATACAATTCCTGCAGGCTACTTTTTTCATAGCAACTTATCCGTAGAGACATATCATTCGATTACTTTGAACGTTTTGGAACTCCTTACTTCTTGTGGGTTTATTGTGCTAAGAATCGTAACAGACGATTTCTCCGCAAATGTCAAACTTTTCAAAATTCTTTGTAATGGTACTCTTTCAAATTCTATTGCTCACCCATTTTTGGCCCCAATGCCTTTATTCTTAAGTTTTGATTACTGTCATGCGCTCAAAAATGCGAGAAATTTATTTCTGCAACGAGAGATGAATTCAAGTGCAGATATTATTTCTTCCGAGTATTTAAAAAAACTATATGGCTTTCAAAAAGATCTGGCTATAAAACCAGTAAGGAGTTTAACAAAAAAACATTTATTTCCTTCGAATTTTGAAAAAGTGAACGTTTTACGCGCAATTCAAATTTTTTCACCATTTGTAAGTTCTTCTTTAAAATTTTTACAAGAGAATGGTCACCCCAGATTCCAAAGTGTCGATGCTACTGTTAATGTATTGAAACAATATACACTTTCTTTCAATTAGATAATGCAAGTAGTAAAAATCACTACGTTAAGTCGTTAGATAGTACTGTTGCCCCGTATGTAAATATTTGTGATGAACGCTTAAACTGGTTGAACGTCGCGTTTCAAGATTATATAAATGACATCCAAAATTCATCGTTAGCTGTTGGTTTACAAGGTTTAACCAAAGAAACTGCACATGCTTTGGTTTTTACTGCAAGAAGCACCTATCTTTGCATTCAGGGCTTTTAGTTCTGACGCTGTTGAAGGAATGTTTTCGCATATCTGACTTAAAGGAGGATCTAATGATGCAACCGATGCAAGAGCTGCAGAATATGCTTTGAGACAAATTTTACGTTGCGGTATAATTAAATCATCGAGTTCGTCCAACACGACAGAAAGTGTTAATTATGTCAGTTTTGCAACACTAGAAAAAAATAGAAACAAGAATTTTATTTCGCTATTTGACTTCTGTGATCCGGCTTTGATATTACCTTTTGTCGTATTAGAAAAAATTCGAAATTTAAGTGAACCAATAATGAATTTAGATAAGACTATATATGAATTGCTAACTGCAGAAAGGGGATATATCACATTTTTCAAAATGTTGAGGAAATGAATAAAACGTCTCAGATTTTTACAACTACTTGTTTCCGATCCCCGTTTTCAATTGTCGGTTCTCTATGTTCTCAGTTATCAACGAGTGTTGGTTAAATGCATGTTTTCTTTTTTGGGTCAATTTGGCTGTCAAATTTGACACTTGGACATATCCCCTTTTTGCAGTAAAATGAAAAAAAAGGTAAAAAAAAAACACAAAAAACAGCTTTATTTCAGTTATAATTTTACACAAACATGTTATATGTATATCTGACTAAAAAACTTAATCATTATCGCGCTCCTGTTCTACAGTTGGCCAAGTAGCAATCTCCTGCCAAAATGCGCTATAAGCGTCTGGGATAAATCGTAAAGTGTTTGTTATATCCGTCATTTTCTTCTGGCTGATGGCTAGTTTTTCGGGATACGCTTGTATTGTAGGAAAAGCCAAATTCTTTTCTGTATTTCTCAATCTAAAAGTGTCTGTGAGTAAACCGTTTATCAGCTCTCGACTAACAATTTCGCTAGGTGAGGAAATAGTTATCTGATGAAAAGAGGCAATCGCAAATGACTTTTTCTGACTGCGTGGTACGCGCTTCCCGTAAGACTCATTACTTAGGCATGTCTTTTTGTAAAATCTTGACCACCAGCTTTTAAAATCATAAATCATATCTCTAGAAACCTCAACAATTGAAAATTTCTGAGGATTCTTTGATGCTGCAGAGATTATTTGAATGTATTCAGGTACTGTGTAGAATCTTTCAGCTCTTAGTCTTTAAGACGTTGAGACCACGGTGTTTACTGCAGAAAGTCGATATCTCCTGGACATATCCCTTTTCTGATGTAACCGTAAATTTCATCCGCTTGTAGCCCCTAGCTAAATCATTAAACATGGCCCGTTTTTGCAGTAAAGATGTGTTTAGACCTCTAGAACACGATTATGTACGAATGTTATTGTGGTAAAAAATGGGACATGTCCCCTTTCTGCAGTTAGCAATTCAATGCGGTATCTGTTGTTTTTTTAGCAGGATACATTGTAAAGAAAATCAACGACAAATTTGAGTGTGATACTTGTCTGCTTCCCCTATTATCTTCATCAACTCCCGGCCCTCTTCTACGCTTGATTTATCTTCAAGATCACGGCAGACTGACCTACCCAAATTATCAATTTGTAAGTCTTATAAAATCTTTGGCCGATCTTGCGATAGAAATTGTATCATTTTTAGATCAACTAAATACTGGTGGCGTGAGTGAGTGTGTTCGCTGTAGTGTCTCTCTTGAATCAAAGTGCTCAATCTATGGTTTTTTCTTGGTTTAATTGTGTTAAATTAGAGGAACTGTCTTGGTTTGGTGTTTCACGTTCGACACCCCCATCCTGGGGGGTGGTGAGAAAGCCTTAACCGTGATTTTTGATCGATTTATCGGGTTGAAACTCGCTACAATCTTGTCAGTGGTTCTTCGTCGAGTTCTTATCGCTCTTCTTGTCCCTATCATCTGGTCACCGTTCACCTGCTAATAATAAGCATGCCGGTCAAATGCGGGAAATGCAACCGTAATATTACTCGTAATGAGAATTATATTTCATGTAAATCCTGCAAACTGAATTATCACCCTGATTGTGTCGGTATTGATGATGATGACTATGACCTTCTTAAAAGCCAGGACAAACTTACAACATGGAATTGTAGTTTTTGTTTAATAGTTCCTATGTCCGATAATAATCCTGATCACAAATCTGCAAAAATGAAACCGTTGCCTTTTACCAGTGAAGCTAATTTATCGTCTAATGCCCTAAAAGAGATAGATATGATCGTGTTCAGTCATGTTAAACCATTATTAAATATAATTGAAGCACTACAAACATCAGTTAATAGTTTATCTAAAGAAAATTCAGAACTACGCGGTGAAATAACCAAATTAAATAAGTGTGTCAATCTAACCAAAGCTGAGGAGTTTACTAAACCCACAGATCCTGAGGAATTAGATGCTAAAATCTCATATTCTAATATAACGAAGAAAAACTCGCAAAAAACTTTAATAGTGAAACCAAAAGATGATAAGCAGCGTTCGTCTAAAACTAAATTTGATGTTATGAATAACATTAACCCCTTAACTGACATCAATATCGGTAAAGTGAGAACGTTAAGAGATGGGGGCATTGTTTTAAAGTGCGAAAACTCTAGTAATTTTAATCAGATTGCAAAAGATAAATTGGCGGAAAAATATGAGGTTCGTGAGGTAAAATCAGCTTGCCCTAAAATTAGAATCTCTGGTATTCCTAATTATATAGATGACAAAGATTTTCTTCCTTATCTTAGAAAACAAAATGAATTTTTATTTGACCAAAAATCAGTCTGCAATCTCTTAAAATTCTGCCCTACAAAAACAAATAATTCCATTTTCCAGGCCCTTCTTGAAGTTGATTTATCACCTTACAAAAGAGCAATAAGCGTTGGTCATTGTTTAGTTGGTCTGAACGGATGCACTATTTGTGACGCTGTAGATGTTACGCGATGTTTTAATTGCAATGCATTTGGGCATTCGAGCAAATTCTGTAAAAACAGTCCATCCTGTCCTAAATGTGGAAACAACCACAATCTAAATGAGTGCAAAGAGGAAACTGTAGATTTCAAGTGTGTCAACTGCAACAATTTAAACATCAAAAACAAGAAACAAGACATAGACGTCGAGCATGCAGCATGGGATTATTCTAAATGTCATTCGCACGATCTTGTACTCAGCAAAGTTAAAAAAGATCTGTTTGGACTTTCGGCATAGCAATCAAAGGAATCACTTTCATCGACCTTGTCATATTCTCTGCTCTCTATTTATTACCAAAATGCTAGAGGAATTAACTTTAAATTAACGGAACTTCGTAATGCATTGACCTGTTGTAACTTTGACATTGTAATTCTCACGGAAACCTGGTTAAATGACTCCGTCGCTAATTCTGAGTTTTGCCCTCCTTCATATCAAATTGTCAGAGCGGATAGAAACTTTCAAAGAATGAAAATGTCTAGAGGCGGAGGTGTGTTAATAGCCGTTCGTTGCGAGTATACAATATTCGAACTCCACTTGTCAGCAGGTTTTGATTCTCTTCAGTTTACGGATGTAGTTGGTGTCAAACTTGTTCTTCATCATTCTTCTGTCTTTATATTAGCCGTATATATTCAACCTAAAGCAACTGTCGATGAATATGATTTTTTGTTTAACTTATTAGGTAGTTTAACTGAACTTCTTAATCAAAGGGTTATCTTAATTGGAGATTTCAATATTCCTGAGTACTCTCCAGATGTATCTGACTATGGTATGAACAAAGGAAATGTGTCGTCATTACTAAACTTTTTGCATTATTCTGATTATTATCAACATTTTAATAATATTTCGAACAATAATAACCGTTATTTGGACTTGGTTATGACTAATCTGAACTGTCAAGTTAAATGTTCTGGCGACAGTCTACTGAACGAAGATCCGCACCATCCGTCTCTGTTCATTCAGGTATGTACAGCTCGAATACGTGTTATTAATAGGAACAAATCTAGTGATAAACAATTGAATTTCCATAAAGCTGATTTTGTGAACCTATATACGTATATAGCAGAAATTGATTGGTCCTGCCTAGTTAATATCGACGATGTTAATGATGCCACTGTTTTATTCTACGATAAACTTAATGCGGCCTTCGACTTGTATATCCCTAAAACAAAACAGTACCGAAAATCATCCTACCCACCGTGGTTTACTCCCGTTATCATAGGTAAACTTCAACTGAAATGGCGTCTATTAAGTAAATTTAGATCAAATAACTGTCTCGCAACATACAATGAATTTTTATTTTAAGTTATCTATAAAATCCACAGTTCTTTATAAAGTACGTCGTCAATGGTAACGTCCTTTATACTATTTAAAGTACGCTGCTTCATTTTTCGTAACATTTATTTATTGAATACAAAACTACAATTATTAAAATATAAATTTCCATTACTCTTGAAGGGTGAATTCTTGTTGTTGATGTTGATTGTCTCTACTACTTTCGAAGGTGGAATCCAGCTTTGTACATCTAATCTGGTTGCTGACCTCTACATTGGAATCGTCGCTACCACTGTTTAAAAAATTTAAAAATGCTAAATGTATAGGTGATATTATGATAGATGAGCATAAACCCAGCATAAAACTGGTACTTACGCTTGCATCAAGGAAAGTCCGAATAACGTCTTCCGTCACTTCTTTTACACCTTTTTCTGACGTCCACTGATTAAAAGCCACGTACACCTTCTCATAAGCGTTTTTTAGATTTTGCGGGTAATAATTTAGTGTGTAATTTATTGGCTTTTTCTAATATTCCGATTGGAACGCGATCACACATTTTAACGAACAAAATTTTTTTTCAAAATTTGTTGATACTATTACCATGACTACTACCCGCAGCAGCCTCAAGAAACATTTTGCCTCACTAAAAATCTCCCGATAAAATATTAATAACAGACGATTTCGGATCAAATAAGCTCAGTGTTAGAAAAAATTTTGAAGATAACACGGTGTTTTATAGTTGAAAGGACTCGGTCCCATTAAAACCTCGCTCCCTTCGGTCGCTCGGATTTAAACTGGGACCGCGTCCTTTAAAGTACCTATAAAACACCTAGTTATCTTAATAGCTATAAAAACATTAGATCTGAAATTAAGCGTGATTTAAAAGTAGCCTATGATAACTATTTGCGTGATTTGGAATTGAACATTAAATCTAATCCTAAGAAATTCTGGGAATTTACGAACAGCTTAAAACAATGTAATGGAATTCCATCTAGTATGACCTATTGTGACAATCTCCTAACTAGTCCTCCACTTATTGTAAATGCGTTTGCTGAATTTTTTAGTCGAAATTTTGATGACTCGAAGGTCAATAATATTAACCGATTGGTTACTGACTTGCCTCACACGACAATCCATTTGCCTCATATTTCTGAAACTGAGGTTTTAAACGCTGCTAAAAAAATAAAGACGAATTGGGTTTCTGGTTATGATAATATACCTGCATTTTTAGTATCTGATTGTGCGTCAGCTTTAGCTTACCCATTAATGTTATTATTTAATCTAATCCTACAACCTGTATATTTCCTGAAATTTGGAAATCATCCGTCATAACTCCTATTTTTAAGACAGGTAAAAGAAGTGTGATAGAGAACTACCGTCCTATCTCGCTGATCTGTAACTTTGGTAAGGTTTTTGAACTTGTTTTGCATAGATTTCTTCTTTTTAATATTCGTAATAAAATCTCCGAATCTCAGCATGTGTATGGCCGTTCTACTACTTCCAACTTATGTACTTTTACTCAGTTTGTGTCTGACTCTAAGTTAAATCATAAAATTCTATTGGTTAAGTTGAACAATATTGGATTCTGTGTCGTCCTCCTGGAACTAATCAAGTCTTATCTAGCTAACAGGCTTCAGATTGTAAAATATTTAGGGCATATGTCCAAGACGTCTGTTGTTTCTAGTGGCGTACCACAAGGCTCAGTCTTAGGTCCTCTCTTCTTCGTGATATATATTAATGACTTACTCCAAGCTATTCAGTCTAATATTCTTTTGTATGCAGACGACGTAAAAATATACAGAGGTACAGCTAAATATGAGGACTGTCTATTACTGCAAACGGATTTACTTTATTTCCTGCAGTGGAGTAAGTTGAATATGCTTCCAATAAATTTTGATAAATGTCACATAATGTCTTATACTAATAATAATTCACAAATCTCATATGATTATACTTTAAATGAAGCTGTGTTATCCAGAGTAGACTACTTTTCTGACCTGGGCGTGACTTTCGATCCCAAACTTACGTTTCGAGCACATATTAACAACATCTGTGCAAATGCTCTGAAATCCCTTGAATTCATTCTGCGTTGTGGCAGTAATTTCAATGACTTGGAATGTTTGCGAATCTTATACTTCTCTTATGTGCGCTCTAGGTTGGAATATGCAAGTATAGTATGGTCCCCTTTCTGTCAAAACCACACTGACGCTCTAGAAAAAATTCAGCACCGCTTTCTTAAATATTTAGCATATAGAGTAGATGGTACATATCGAATAAGAGGTGCACCCCAAATCTCTCTTTTAAATCGATTTCAACTTACGGATTTAAACACTAGACGCATTTCTTATTCATTGAACTTTCTTAGAAATTTAATGTGCTCAAAAGCTGACTGTTCCAATCTTCTCAGCAAGCTGTATATCTATTATCCAAGACTTTCTTCTCGTGACCACCGTTGTTTCTATCTGCCTACACCGCGTATAGATGTCGAAAAGTACTCGCCATCTAATTTATCAAATGACCAATAATTTTAATCTGAGTCAGAATGATTTTGATATTGTGGTGACCGAATTCAAATCAAAGTTTTCGCGCTGAAATTAATTAACAGCGGCGCGAAATCACATTTGAATAATTTGAATTAAAAAAAAAAAAATTCAATCACGAAAAGGGAATCGTTAAACATAGGCAGCCAAATAGACATGTCTGGGTTAATGCATGTCTGGCCTAATGCACGTAGCACATAGGGGTTAGTTTGCATGATGTTTGAGTTAGATGGCAGCACGTAGCGCTAGGGTGATTTCAGTTAGAGGGTTGGTAGAGGGAAACTGCATGGGGGTAGAATGTGTCATTACGAATGTGGCTGTGTGTGTGTAACCACGTAGTAAGAACTAGGTTTAAATTATTTGGTTTGGTAGTTAATAAAACGGGAGGAAGCCTTTGTTTAACGACAATCAAACGTATTTTTCATAATGATACAGTTGTCCCCAACCCGCGCGGTTAATTCTTGCGGCCTTTTAATCGGAGAAATGCGAACTTCCGGTCCACCGAAACACGTGCTGTAAATTTGTTTCTTTGTTTGTAAATTCACCAATCAAGTTAGTTTTTCTTAATAGTCAGCTAGTGCAAAAACAATTTAACAATCAGGATTATTTAAATAAACTATTTGCTAGAAGATTTCATGAAATTCACTTAGTCAGAAAAAAAAAAACCTTATGTTTAATTACGAATAGGTCTCTGGATGCATATACGTAAGTGTTACATTATAACACTTCTAAATTCTTCACACAAGATTGCTAATAGTTCATTTACGGCAGTTAAACAAGTTCATTATACTGCGGGCTGGCGGGGGGGTTATGATATTTTCTCCCCTTAGGTGGTTATCATCGTTATCACGATTAATTCGTCGGGGCATGTTTCGCAACGCCAGATTGATTAATTAATCAAGGCATGCCCCAACGCTACAGAAAATTTACATCACCGAGACGCTTTTTCCTCGCAACGATTTTGGAATTCACATCCCCGAGACGCTTTTTCCTCGGGGCGATAATTGGATATTTTTGTGTTTGTTTATTATGTGTTTTGTTGGGGTAACCAGTTCGTAGTATTTTAAACTCTCAAAGTAAATTATTTTTGAAGTAACCAATCATTTAGATCATGATATAATTTGGCATAATGTACCTAAACTCTTTGTTTGAACCGTTGATAAAGTGTGGCAAAAATTAATCTCATGTAAATTTTGTTAACTCTGCAAATTTTCACATCATACAATATTTCTTTAATCTCACAATTTTAACCTCAGTAATTTTATTTGTTGTATAAATTTAATTGAACGTAAATTTCATGTTCTACAGTTTTAACCTCACATGATATTTCTATTTGTACCAGTTTATTTCACACCAGATCTTCTGTTTCATAAATCCTTGCTAAATTTTGTGTTGTAAATACTTTGTTGATGAATGCTTCTATGATATAAATTAATTGATGTCCAACTTTAATCTCACATAAAAATTATTTGTTGTTTAAAATTTCACAAGATTGTATGGCGAATTTAAATGTTGTGTATTGCTTTCTGTTGAAACTTTAACACTTGTTCGGTTGTCATTTAATATTAGAGTCATGGAGTTTGAACATTTAAATAGAATTGAAGGTAAATAACACAATAACACGTAGTGTTGGCGATGGGCGCGGTTGCTAGTTGGAGGTAGCGAAATGTATCGCGCTATCTGCACAAGATGTGCAGGCTTTGAATAAGATTTCAGTGGGAACGGTCTGGACGACGAGGTAGTTGTCGACCAGACTTCACCTCTAGTTTTTAGGCCGAAACGGCCTGCTAGGACGGCATGTTCGTCATGGAGGGGTGCTATGCGGCAGGCTTTGGTGTAGATAGAATCACCGTCGCGGGGGAAACCAGCCCAGACCGAGAGCCCCAAACTTCGCTCACGCTACGATGCCTCTTCTGGGTATTTTGTTGTGCTCCTGTTAACTGCCGTAACTTAAAAAAAGGAAAAAGAGATCGGCCGCCACACGCCTGTAATAACTTGTGTATTTGCATCCAGTTACTTGATTCAACTTTTGCTTTGTTTTATTAAATTTGTGATATTCAAATACTTGCATTGATTCCAAACAGATGTATAGAATTTTCCGTTTGTTCGTTTTTCATATGTGTATGTGTGTCAATTCGCGAGTGTTTTTCTTTCATATATCTTAAGGTGTTTGAAATGTAATATGTCGTCCGGGAATAAAACCAAAGGGGGTTTTTGCGCTGAGGGGTAAATCTTCGCAGCGTTTTTCCCCCTGTGAGGGGGGTGCCGTACTCCCCCCTCCAAAACAATTTTGTCTATTATTTGTTGCGCTCTCAACTCACATGCAGTATATGCTCACTTGTATGAAAGAACGTCTTCCCGCCATTTTTCAAAAACAAAAACAAAAAAAAACACACAACGTAGGTTCTCATTTGTTAGACGATCACAGCCAAGGCCAAACTTTGAATTTTTAAATTTTTCTCGGGCCTTTCAAACTGTTTCAAGGTCAAATTCAGAGGCGGGAAGTTTGGGTTATCACAATATTTTTGTTAATGTTCCCTATGGGATAAAGTAGTAATTTTAGCTACTGATTACCTATTATACATTTATTCTCATTTCTTTTGTAAGTCTGTAATGGGGTCTTGCACCCGTTGACTTACGTATATATAATAATAATATTAATAATAATAATATAAATAATATGTCAATAAGAAGATGTCATTGATTTGGTTAAAAAAATCAGGTTTGTATGCCGAAACAGAAGGATTTGTGTTTGCTATTCAAGACCAAGTAATCAATACCAAGAATTACAAAAAATACATCATCAAAGATCCGAACATAAGAAACGACTGCTGTCGCCTCTGCAAAGCAAAACCTGAAACGATCCAGCACATAATCTCTTCTTGCAGCATCCTAGCACAAATTGACTACAAAGCTAGACACGACAACGCAACGTCGCCAAAATCATCCACAAAGAATTAGCAACACTTATGAACTTAATCGAAGATACGACACCCTATTACACTTACATTCCATCTCCGTTCCTTGAAAATAACAAATACAAATTATACTGGGATCGTACAATACTTACAGACTTAAACATTACAGCTAACAGACCAGACATCATACTTATCAAAAAACACACGAACGAGGCCATTCTCATTGACATTGCTGTTCCTAACACAAACAACATTATTCAAACATACCACACCAAGATTTCAAAATATCTACAATTATCGATAGAAATGAAATCCATGTTGAATCTTAAAAAAACTTCAATTCTACCCCTAGTTATCTCTAATGTAGGTGTAGTTCCAAATAGCTTAGTTGAGAATTTAAAGTCTTTGCATTTGAATGATTCAATAATTGTCAAAATTCAAAAAGCTGTTTTGTTAGGAACATGTCATATTGTTCGTAAGTTTCTTGAACAGTCTGATCAAGTCAGTCAGATTAGATTAGCACCAGTCGGCCAGAGTAGTGTAGGTCACTTTTCATGTGATGCGCGGATAAATGGTCGGTAGTTACGCTAGACTTTTGGGGATGGGGTGAGATTAGAGAATAATAGCGGACTAATTTGTATGCTGTAATTCTAGAATCTCGAAAGTTGTTCTGTTAATCTAATCAATGCATATCATTACTTGATCTTAGTACCCGTAATGATAGAAGTCTTGCCTGAATGCCGGTCATTTCCGGGTCAGTGATGGGTCTTAATAAATACTTGCCAACAATTATTTAAAGTTTTAAATCTTCATTTAATTCAAAATCCTCTTTTGATCTGCAATAAACAAAAACACAGCATTTCCAAACTGATTATTAATTTGTCAATGAAACCAATTGAAAATAATATTTGTGTACAAAAAAACGATTGTGTGAGAAAAAAATCTGTCACCAATAAAAGCATTAGTAGAAAGGTTTTGAAATTATAGTGTTGATTCCGTATTGTTAGTAATCCGCTTTTGTTACAACATCTTGAATTATACCTTTTATTTGTTAAACGTTGTGGTTCCAGCTTATTCTTTGTGTTGACTTCTATGCAATCAGCCCCGTGAGCTTTGTTTTTAATCGTTCAATCAAATCTTTTTCCGAAAAACCTAGAATACGTACCTAGTTTATTATTTTGTTGATTTTACTGTTTATTTTGTGTTCATTCGAATTATACATGCTTCTTTTGTACGCCTTTTATTGCCTTTTTCCATGTTTTTGACACTTGAAGATTAAACGTCAGTCAAAATTAGACGAAATTTTATGGATAGATGGAGTCAATTGCCGTATCGATTTTTGAGGTTAGCAGAATCAGTTTCAACAATGAAAATGGACTACGTGGTGTTACGGCCGTACACGAAGCGAAGCGAAGTGTCAATGGAGTTGGCCATGTAATAAGATAGTAAAGTGCTAGCAAAAATTGTTGATTTACGTCTTCTTAAAATTGATGACGTTATATCTTAGTTTTGTTAAGTAAATCAAACTTGAAGTTTGATTGCGAATGTTGGTATTTGTGACTTAATAATCCTATCTTTACACATCGAACTTATCATAAAAATGTAAAGTTGGTGCAAACATACGTTAAACACGATTAAATATTTAGTTTTTAATGGAAAAATTTGTCTTGATATGCAACATTGCAGTTGCTCTATTATTCAGCTTTTATTTTTTAAATGTGTTGATACAGGATGTTGCACCTTTTTTATAGTAATAATATAGATGTTATTAAACTAAGTAACATTTTATGTTTACCGAGGAGGTAAATCTAAAAAGGTGAACAGCCACTTATTGTGAAATTTGCTAGGTCAAAAATTAGAAATGCGATATTTTATAACAAATCAAAGCTGAAGGGATCATTGATTGTGGTTAAAGAAGATCTTGTACCGGCCAAGTACAAACTTCTGTTGGAAGCTGAAAATGAATTTGGAAGGGGCAGGGCCTGGACTAACCAAGGAAGGATAATGGTGCGTGATGGTGACCGCAGTCAAGTCATAAGCAGGCATGGGCGTACCTACCTTTTCGTTAAGCCATTAATCTAGGTATCAAGAAACACTACTTTTTGTTCGCTTTTTATCTTATTTTTAATACCATTTCTTTTGTAGCTATAGCGTGCAGGGAAATTGGCTGTACCTTATATGAAATTTAATAAAAGTAAACTGGAATTTGGCGATCTAAATATTATATCGGTAACGGCACATTTTTATGACTTTAAACACTTTTTAATAAATAAAAATTATGATCTTATAGGAATCACAGAGACGTGGCTTGATCCCAGTCAGCCTATTGATTTGCATCTTCAAATTCCAGGGTATAGATTTCTGCATTGTGACAGAGATGGTCGTGGTGGAGGTGTTGGTATTTATCTTAAATCATCTTTTCAATATTCTGTTATTGATGTTAATTACGGTTATGAACAATTATGGAATAATGTTAATATTGAACATCTAAAGGTTGCGTTGGGAGTAATTTATAAACCACCTAGCAAAAATTCGCTTAATTTTTTACATAACTTTGAATCCACCTTGATTGAACTTGTTCCCATAACTGATAAAATAATTTATGTTGGAGATTTTAATATTGATTTATTTCATTGTGGTAGCAGAGATTCGATTTGTTTTAATAATATTTTAGAAAGTCTAAATCTTAAACAAATTATTTCAGAACCAACCAGAGTTACCTTGTTAGATGTAATTGTAATACCAGAAATGTTTGAGGTATTGGATGAAGGAGTTCTAGGAGTACCTGAGATGAGTGATCATGAACATGTTTTTTGTAGGCTTGAGGTAAGCGTTCAACCAGTAAAATATAAAATAATTGTACAATCAAACTAACAGCTTACCTGTGAAGTTCGATTGAGATTGTATAATCACCTTCTTGAAGTAATCACTCATAGGCAGCCATGCATACGCAGCTGCGAGCCCGCTAATTTAAAGTAACTATAAAAATTACGCCGTTACCCATCATCCCACCTGTGGAAAGACGCGCTCATTATGTTTAAAGCAATGTTGACAACAATTTTCTTGGAGATGGGTTGGTAGTGGGTGGGAGTGATTACTTCAAGAAGGTGATTATAGAATCTCAATCGAACTTCACAGGTAAGCTGTTAGTTTGATTGTGCAATTGTATTTCACACCTTCTTTCCGTAATCACTCATAGGTAGTTGTTTAAAGCAGAAATTGTTGTCAGTCCAGAGCCAAAATATTGGCAGTTGCCGAAAGTGGCAGAGGGAATATGCGTATTTGAGTACTGGGAACAGTAGAGAACCTACCCGGGAGCATATACCAAAGAAGCGTATAATGTGGTTGTGTAATGAATAGAAAATAAACAAAATTTCATACAGAACTTAAAAAGAAATTAGTTTGTCCGCAGCAGTACTCTGGGGATTACTGACTGAGTGGAAAGGGGTCTATTATAGAATTTTTCAAAAACTGTGGACCGTCCTGTCCAGCCAGCAAGTTTTCGGATATCCTCCACGCTGACGATGACGCCTGAACGCAGCGCAGCTGAGGTCGTCGCATGGCGAGTCGAATGGGCCCCGTAGATTTGAGTATCAATTCCTGCTTTTTGCAAGGTAGTTCGAATCCATCTTGCGATAGTGGTAGACGAGGCACGTCCGTGGGGTTTCCGAGTAGAAAGAAACAAGAAGTCTTCGCCCACGCACAGAGCTGGGTCCTCGGTGAAGTATTGAAATGTAAAGGATGGATATATTCCCGTACGGATGCTGGTTTTAATAGGATCTGTCATGTTAATTTGAACTCCTGAGGGATCAAATTTTATACTGGAGAGGCGAATTAATGATAGTGTTTGGACTCTATGGGCAGTTACGAGAGCCAATAAGGTTGCTAATTTTGACGAAAATTGTTCTAACGAAAGCACCGCGTTAGAGGACGAGTTTTTCAAGTAGTCTATTAAGTGTTGAAGAAATCCTAAAATTTCCGCGGAAGTAGGAGAAAAGGGATCCTGCTGCTCAACACAATATGTATTCCACCTTTTATATGTGGAGCAGTACTGTCGTAGAGTAGAGCGGCTAATGGACTGGAGTATTGTTACAATTACCGCCTCTGGGATTCCCCTCCGTAGGAAAGCTTCCCGGACAAACTTCCCGCCATCAAAGCGAGGGTTGCTGATAGTGGGTGCGTAGCTCTGAAAGGAGAGGACAATAAGTTGATATCTGGCCCTAATTTCAACGGAGTTGTCGTTAAGAGTTTGTTAAAGAGAGGATACCAGGGCTGACTTGGCCAGTCTGGAACTACTAGTATACCCTCGGCCTTGTCTGCGATAACTTTCTTAAGGCATCGTAAGATTAAGGAAAAAGGTGGAAAGGCATAAAAAAAAAGAATCCTTCCACGAGAACGTAAAAGCATCGACAGCGATCGAACTCGGGTCGGGAAACCAGGATACATATCGCGCACATTTATGGTTATTTTTTGATGCGAACAGGTCTACGGACGGTTTACCAAATTTTGCCAAGATTTGATTGAAGTAGCGGTCTGATAGTTCCCACTCTGTAGCATCGGAATGTGCCCTTGATTCCCTGTCAGCTTCTATGTTAGCTGTGGAATTAATATATGAAGCGACAAGCCAAATATTCCGTGCTTCACACCACTGCCATATTTGTCGTGTCAAAGTGGAAAGATGTGGATACTGAACGCTACCCATGCGATTAATATACGATATTGCTGTCGTATTGTCAATCCTCAGTAAAACCTTAGAATGGAGGAGGTGCTTTGCAAAACATTTAAGACCGTAAAGGACTGCTTTCAGCTCGAGGTAATTAATGTGTTCTCTTTGCTCCTCTGGGTTCCACAACCCACGAGCCGTATGTCCCTGACAGTAAATTTCCCATCCAGAAAGCGAGGCGTCAGAAAATATTTCCATTGTAAAGTGGTCAGACCCAATTTCATTGCCGATGTCTGAAACTAGATGACGCTTCCACCAATGTAAATCTTGTTTGATTTCTGGAGTTAACCCCATCCTGGCTTTGAAATTTCCACCTGAATTGGTTAAGGCCAAATATTTCTCCCTTTCAAACAGTTTCGTATAAAGGAAGCCGTATTTTAGTGCGGGGCAGATTGAAATTAACGTACCAATAAGTTCTGCAAACTTTTTAATGCTGCAACTTGTCCTATTCTCCAGGGTGGCTATTAAATGTAAAATGTAATTAGTTTTGTCCGGCGGGAGTCTTAGATGCATGTGCGCGCTGTCGAGAATAAATTCCAAAAATCGGCAACTCTGTGAGGGTTCCAAGATGCTTTTTTCAGTATTAATCGTAAAACCCAAAGACTCAAGCAAATGCACTGTGAGGTTAACACTCGCGCGGCATTCGTCGATGGTGCTGGCAAAAAGCAAGAAATCGTCAAGGTATAAAACGCACGTAATATTTTGTGATATAAGATAAGCCGCTATCGGTTTTATCAACTTGGTAAAAGTTGCCGGAGCAGAACTGAGGCCAAAGGGAAGACAAGTAAACTCGTAGCATGTATCGTTTAAAAAGAAACGCAAATATTTTCTATCCGAAGGTTGAATGGGTAGAGCAAAATATGCGTCACGGAGGTCCACTGTCGCCATATAGCAGTGCCGTTGTATGAGTCTAATTGCTGAACGAATGTCTTCCATTTTGAAATGGGGAGTATCAATGAAAAAATTCAGGCCTTAGGTTTAAAATGAACCTGTTTTTACCGTTCGGTTTACTGACCAAAAAAAAACGCGAGAAATAAACTGGTCTACACAAGGTTCACATTGAACAATTGCACCCTGTTGAAGTAGGGATTTGACTTCGGACTGCATTGTGGTGAAAACGGCTTTGCGACAGGGACCTGCCGTTGAACCGGAGGTCTACTAAAAGGTAAGGGATAGCCTCTGAGCCAGTTAAGGATAACTGGATCACTGGTTATCTGTCGCCAAGCTGGTACAAAATATTTCAGCCTACCGGCTGGTCGTTTATTCACCTGACTTAAGGGCGGCGATATCGGTAGGTTGTTGCCCTTGAGGTGCTGCCCGTTTGTCTCCTCCCCCCCCCTTCTTTGGTGAGACGGGTCACTCCGGTTTTTTGGAAAACTGGTTGAGGCCTGCGTTGACAGAAAGACTCGTGAGGTCGTGAGGCAGGACCTGAAGCTAGGCGTATAGTGCTGCCGGATACGGAACGGCTCTTTTAGTCGCTCGCATTTCCCTGCCAAGGGATTCCAAACTCTTCCTCTTCTTAAATTCCTCAGAGACGTCTGCGCCAAACAAATATCGCCCTAGGGGAATTTGACTGACGACGTCCCTTACAGTAGCAGATAAATGTGGGAGGATAAGGTCTCGTCTCGTAAAGCTTAAGGTGCGAAATACGTCCATGACGAGTTTGGCCGAGTCAATTACTAAAATCCCAAGTGAAGCCCTATTCTCACTGGAGAGACCGATGCACTTCCATAGAGCTTTTAAAAGTTCGGAGTGGGCGGTAAGACTGGACAGCAAGCTGTCTTGTTTGGTTTTTAAATGGAAAGCACGAGCTTTACCAGTGTAATTCAAAATAGACGATATTTCATCATTCAACTCTGGACTGGTGAAGGCGTCTTGGTCTTTGGGCGGGGGGTACTTCTCAAGCAGCTTGGTACGTTCGTCCTTTTTTAAACCTTTGGCGAGAACCTCCGTCCAGGCGGTCAGCAGGCACTGTGGAATAACTGGCTCATTAGCGACAGTATTTGTGGGCTCTACTCCGAGCTTGAGGAGGGATTCTTCGGGTAATTCCTCGTCGTGAATGAGTAAAGGAGGAGAGTCTAGTGGTTTATCAGGCGCCGGTTTGGTGTCCGGGGTGAGACTGCGGGAACTTTGATTCCCCATGGAAGAGGTGCCTTGAACAATTCGGTAAGCTGGGACCCTGTCCCGGGACGTTGTGACCCTGTCACGATATAAGACGTCAGAGGCGCGAGACCTCGACGATGAGCACGCACTTGGAAGGGCTATGGTCCTCGGCTCTCCCGATCGCGATCGGGAGAACGTTCAACACACGGTATATGTCGACTATTAGATGGACGAACAGGTTATGCCACATGGCGCTTTGAGGTTAGGAGCGTTTCAAGGCGTGCTAGGCGACGTTCCAACTCACGTCTGGGTACGTGAGGGGAACGCGAACGTCGACGATGCTTAGTTTTACCCATTTGACTAGAAAAAATGGGCTAAACACTTACCTGTAGCAAGAAGTAAAAAGTGAGGTTATACAAACCGTGCTTGCGGGCTCGCGCAACGAAGCATAATGAGCGCGTCTTTGCATAGATGGGATGATGGGTAACGGCGTAATTTTTATAGTTACTTTAAATTAGCGGGCTCGCAGCTGCGTATACATGGCTGCCTATGAGTGATTACGGAAGGAAGGTGTGAAATACAATAATTATTTTGATTGTCCCGTTTTTCGACAACTACAAATTACTGTTAACTTGCTAAACTTATTAAATGCAATTTTTTGCAGATTTCTCTACTGCCGTAATTTAAATTTACCACCACACCATCGTAATAAATAACTAATAATTTAGTATGAGCATCCAGTTACTGTAATAAAGATTTATTTTATCTCCGTTTATTCAAAATTGTGTTATTCAAAGAGTTCCGTCAACCTGTAAGATTTGATTTCATTTTTCAAAGCTGGAGAGAGTGTTTGCAGCTAGTTTCCAGACTTTCCCTCTTCAGAATGGAGGAACAGTTTGCCTTCCATATTTTGCATTTTGATTTACGGCAGCATTTCCCACTTTGGGGTTGATCCCTTTGCACTTGTACGTACGCCGCCAACCAAAAAAATAAACACAACGTAGGCTTACATTTTGTTGGCGATCACAATTCGAGGCCAAATTTTGAATTTTTCGCGTAACTTAAAATTTTGTGCTCTTACGTCATTTTGCCGGAACGGTTGTTTGAGTGAGTTAATCACATGGTAATCTAATCTTTCTTTTGGAAATAGGTGGTCAAAAACTGATTTAGAAAGTTTAAATCAGAAATATTCACACAATCAGAAGATATCCTTAACCGAGAGAATCTCGTTACCAAGAAATAATGGAGGAAAAAGTTTTGAGAACCTAGAAAATGTATACAAGCAAGTTCCCAAACTGAAGAAATATTTCTTCAGAAGATCAAAAGGAAACGAACTGTTTTGAACCACAACAAAAGAAAATTTAACCTGCAGACCCTTAAATCCGTCTAATAGGGAAGAAATATACTTGCCAAACACATTAAAATATACAACGAATGGGTTAAAACAAACACGTTTGCAGACAATTTATCACAGACAAAACTTCTTACAGCGCCCAGTTCAAAAAAGAAAAAGAAAAGAAGAAGTCGAGAAAACATGAAAGTACATATTCGTCGGATGAACCCTACTACAACAATTCCTTAGTTTATGCTCAGTAAGTAAAGTAAGTAAACAAACAGTTCTTCGCTGCTTTACTAGTGAACGAGTCCCAATATAGTGCTCGATATTTTAGTAAGTTTTGCAAAATAGAGGATCTTAGTTGTACTTCAGGGGCGCGAAGGAATGTCTGGCGAAATAACCTTGGACGAATTTTTATCGTAATATACTTAATTCGTTGTTAACTATGAATTAAAGAAGTATGAATTTTTAATATGTTTTTATTATTATGCAGTGTAAAGTGCAAGGTGCTTATTGATATAGTACATAGTTAAGTAAGTAGGTATATTTGCCGGTCGAAATCCGAGATAACCATTTCTTCGAAAATTTACATCCTCGAACCAGTAACTAAAATTTTCCATAAAAGATTTCCGATGAAACTTCTATTTTTTCATACTCACCAAGAAGCCATGGATAGCAGGCAATAAGACAAGAAGTCACAGCAGCACTGTACATTATTAATTTGTAGATTTTCTTGGCCATTTTTTAGCAAGTTGGTTGTCCACTTAAGAAACTGAATATGTTTTCCTGAAGTGTTGATACTAACGAATAAACAACCACAATGTTACAACTCCTTTATATACTAAACAACTGTTACAAAAAGTCATGGTCGTATATTCATTATCTCTATCTGTCCTTATTACTGCGCGGGGATTACTCAGTGGGTGGAGACAAGTCGCTGCACGCTTAAGTTTTAATTCAGCAGCGCCGTATTTTTAAAGGAAGTCTAACTTATTTTGCAGTTGTTTTTACTTCCCGAGCGTAAGCGAAGGAGGTATTGTATTCGAGTCCGTCGGGGACCTCTCTACTTTTACGTTTTATCGACCTTTCATGACCCCTAGAGTCCCTAGACTACAAAGGAATAGGTCTCACATTTCCGCCTGTCTGTCTGTCCGTGTGTCTGTCCGTCTGTCTGTGCGTCTGTCTGTCCGTCTGTCTGTCCGTCTGTCTGTCTGTCCGTCTGTCTGTCCGTCCGTCCGTATGTCTGTCCGTCTGTCCGTCTGTCTGCTGTCGCGATTTTTATTAGACAGATAATCTCCGAAAGTACTGGGTCGATACTTGTTAAATTTTGTACTTACATTAGGAATATCATGTAACTCTAACCAAAATTTGTCTAACCATCCCCACCAAAAATATGATGACGTCCCTTCAAAATTGCACACAGGAAATGGGTTTGAAATTGTAAAATAACGTAGTCCTACATATATAGTTCATGACTCCGTGATGAGTTTTTACCAGAAACGTTCAGATTTTTGGAAAAAAAAATCAAAATTATAAAGCAACATTTTGCAATTTAATTTTGAATGTGCAAAACCGAATGCTTTGAAACTTGTAGATATTTTATGATAACCATGATAAATTTTTAATCATGTTTAATTTATATGTATTTGCTTATCCCCCTTAAAAAATTGATCAGGTCACCTCAAAATTTTGCCGAATAAATCCTTTCGAAAATGTGCAAAATATGATCAGATTATAGTTGTAATTTATTATTGCTTTCATATTTTTTTTATCTGCTTATACAGGGTGAGTTAAAAAAAAAACAATGAATCAGTCAATTTATTTAAGTTTCCCCCTCTGTTGTTACATTAACATTAAACACGACTCCGTAAACTGTGTTATCGGTGTAAAAGGTACGTGTCCACTGGAGAGTGACTTGGCGAGAATTCGCGAGAGTTACTTTCAAGGGCTTGTCGATTTGAGAGGACAAAGCTCTCAAAACCCCTAGACAGTTGCACTTGCGAGGAAAATGAACCCTCTTTACTCGAACCGACAAAGAATTTATGATTTTACGAGCCTTTTGTTAATTTATTTTTCAAGAAATGCGGTAAAATATTGCAGCTGTGAAAACAGGTAGTAAGAGGACATAAATTATTATGTGGACCTAAAATTGTGCTAAGAAATACGCAAATGCACGATGCTATTTCTATTCATGAAAGAGTAATAGTAACATTACGATTTTTTTGTATCAGGTACATATGCAAAAGTATTATGTAAATCATTGAACAAAATAAGGTGTTCTCCATAAGTTATGTCACGCACATTTTGGGGTTTTTGGACCCTTCTTTTCTGTGTCACAGGTTGTCACATTCATATGATCCCACCCTCTATTATAATGTCATATAATTTTAATGTAGAGTTGATTTTGATTAAATCAACATTGCCATTATTACTCTTATTTAATATTATGTAAAATCTTCTTTCCACATATCTCTTAAAAATGTAACAAATTGGTCGAAAGTTGTTTCGACAGAACTTCCCTCACACCGAAAGAACAATGAAATATATCTAACATTTTCCAGTTGAGTTTTTTCTTTACACAATTTTGTGATGACGTCATCAACATTTTTGCAAGGGCACGTATATCAACTTGGATTGGTGCAGTATAATACTAAAAATAACAGTAGATGAATATGAATATGAATGCAGTGATAAATCACAATTAAAAACTCAACATATTTTGCACACGTAGAATTTATTCTGAAAAATTTTGAGATGACGTCATCAAGTTTTTGTTGGGAATAAACAGATATACCTGAAGATTATCACCCCGGCAGGTTATGATTCATCAAAGGACAATTACATGCAATATTGTAGTGTTAAAAACATCTATAAAATTATTGTCCCTAATAATTATACTTTCAGGTGAGGCAGGTATCAATTTATAAAAGCACTTGTGGATAAACACTGAAAATAAATATAAATATTAATTTTTGAATACGCATGCCAACAATACATTTGTAGTACCTAATATGTAATTCATGATTAAAAATTTATTTAAAAACGTTATTAGAATAATAAAAAATAAATTTACTTCGTTGTGCATAGTTTAATCTCGTACTGCAACAAAAAAATAATAATAATGAAGTATAATCAGAATCACTTATACAAACTCTGATGTTTAATTATAAATTAAAAAAGTTAATCTAGTCTACTTTTCACATTACTTGCTTCAGATTTACGATAAATGAACATAATTTAGTCATTTATTTTCATTTTACATTTTTTTAGTGTTTAATAATTTCATTAAAATGTGTCACCAATCTCAAAACGCTGCATTGAAGTCAGGTAAACGATCAGATTTGGCCGAATTGCGTAGTCCTTTTCACGACCATTTGCATAGAATCATTAACGTGTAAAACAAGTCGGCTTTACTCGAGAAATAATTTATGATGAACTGCTTATTCTCGGGGAATACTTCCCCAATTCGAAACTTCTTCGCACTGAGAGTATCTCTCGCAAGTAAACGCAGTTTGGCTTGTCCACTGGAGAGAATATCGCTCGCGGCGAGATCAGCCGATCAGTGTTTCGTCTTTACTCGATTCGACTCGGAGCTCTCCAGGGCTGATTTTGAGGCGATTTCTCGCAAGTGGACACGTACCTTAAAGGTACGTGTCCACCGTGTCCACTGGAGAGTGACTTGGCGAGAATTCGCGAGAGTTACTTTCAAGGGCTTGTCGATTTGAGAGGATATTTTGGCAAATTTTGCTCGCCGATATATGTCGATCAAACAAAGCTCTCAAAACCCTGTCCACTACACAGTTGCACTTGCGAGGAAAATGAACCCTCTTTACTCGAACCTACAAAAAATTTATGATTTTACGAGCCTTTTGTTAATATATTTTTCAAGAAATGCGGTAAAATATTGCAGCTGTGAAAACAGGTAGTAAGAGGACATAAATTATTATGTGGACCTAAAATTGTGCTAAGAAATACGCAAATGCACGATGCTATTTCTATTCATGAAAGAGTAATAGTAACATTACGATTTTTTTGTATCAGGTACATATGTAAAAGTGTTATGTAAATCATTGAACAAAATAAGGTGTTCTCCATAAGTTATGTCACGCACTTTTGGGGTTTTTGGACCCTTCTTTTCTGTGTCACAGATTGTCACATTCATATGATCCCACCCTCTATTATAATGTCATATAATTTTAATGTAGAGTTGATTTTGATTAAATCAACATTGCCATTATTACTCTTATTTAATATTATGTAAAATCTTCTTTCCACATATCTCTTAAAAATGTAAAAAATTGGTCGAAAGTTGTTTCGACAGAACTTCCCTCACACCGAAAGAACAATGAAATATATCTAACATTTTCGAGTTGAGTTTTTTTTTTACACAATTTTGTGATGACGTCATCAACATTTTTGCAAGGACACGTATATCAACTTGGATTGGTGCAGTATAATACTAAAAATAACAGTAGATGAATATGAATATGAATGCAGTGATAAATCACAATTAAAAACTCAACATATTTTGCACACGTAGAATTTATTCTGAAAAATTTTGAGATGATTAATAATTTACCACGCTTACAATAATCTTAAAACGTCTGGAAGATTTCAAAGGATTCAGTTTTGCAATTCTTGTGTTATTCAGTAAAATCAATTCACGCATTAATTTTTTTTTTAATCACCCTGTATAAGCAAATCTAAAAAATATGAACACAATAATAAATTACAAGTATTAGACTGATCATATATATTTTGCACATTTCGGGTGGAATTTATTCGGCAAAATTTTGTACTGACGTTATCAATTTTTTGGAGGGGATAAGCAAATATATTTTGATTAAAAATTTATCATAACTTTAAAACAGCTGTAAGAATCAAAATTAAATTGTGAAATGTTGTTTTATATTTTTTTCTCCAAAAATCTGGAATCGGCCCAGTACTTTTGGAGATTATTTGTTTAATAAAAATCGGGACGGCAGACAGACGGACAGACCGACAGACGGAAACTGGAGGCATTTCTTCGTACTCTAGGGGTCATGAAAGGTCGAGAAAACGTAAAAGTAGAGAATCGGCTGACGGAAATAACGATGTGTGAAAATTGTAATATTTTAGTTTTTTTTTATAAACACTCGGCATATTAGAATTTAATTTAATTGATACCACAGCAAAGCACGTACTTTTGTTTACCTCCCCATAAAATATTATAACACAGATCTTAAAATCAATACGATTGCGATTTTTTTGTGAACCGCTTCATTACAAAAATTTTTTAGAAAATTAGAATTAGGCATTCTATTTAAAAAAGTACGTTGCATATTACGCCTCAAAAACAGAACACTCTGTATAGTTGAAAATAATTTTAGTGTATGCTACGCGATTTCTATAGTCCTTTTTTTCCATATCGTGCAATTAGTTCTGCAGTTTGGTCTTTTGACCATCCAAATTTGGCCATGGCAAAGCTCACCACTCGCGGACAGCACTGTAGGAATTCGAAACGTGTTCGTATTGTGAAAGTACCTCCAGAGAGGCACAGCTTTGGTTTTCAACTAGAGCCCAAGTTCTAGCGAATTTGCTACCCTGTCCACTGCTCGGCTACACTAGCGAAAGAAACGAGCGATTTGTACTCGACCCACAAATATAATTTATGATTTTATGAGCCTTTTGTTAATCCTCTTTCAAGAAATTCAACTGAAATGTGAATGCTGGGAAAACAGGTAGCAAAAAGGGTATAGGTAAATTGTTTCCCGGGTTAGGTTGGTAAGAGCGCTTAATATGACCGGCCTGAAGATTATCATCCCGGCAGGTTATGATTCATCAAAGGACAATTACATGCAATATTGTAGTGTTAAAAACATCTATAAAATTATTGTCCCTAATAATTATACTTTCAGGTGAGGCAGGTATCAATTTATAAAAGCACTTGTGGATAAACACTGAAAATAAATATAAATATTAATTTTTGAATACGCATGCCAACAATACATTTGTAGTACCTAATATGTAATTTATGATTAAAAATTCATTTAAAAACGTTATTAGAATAATAAAAAATAAATTTACTTCGTTGTGCATAGTTTAATCTCATACTACAACAAAAAAACAATAATAATGAAATATAATCAGAATCACTTATACAAACTATGATGTTTAATTATAAATTAAAAAAGTTAATCTAGTCTACTTTTCACATTACTTGTTTCAAATTTTCGATAAATGAACATAATTTAGTCATTTATTTTCATTTTACATTTTTTTTAGTATTTAATAATTTCATTAAAATGTGTTACCTATCTCAAAACGCTGTATAAATGTTGAAGTCAGGTAAACGATCAGATTTGGCCGAATTGCGTAGTCCTTTCCACGACCATTTGCATAGAATCATAAACGTGTAAAATAAGTCGGCTTTACTCGAGAAATAATTTATGATGAACTGCTTACTCTCGGGGAATACTTCCCCAATTCGAAACTTCTTCGCACTGAGAGTATCTCTCGCAAGTACACGCAGTTTGGCTTGTCCACTGGAGAGAATATCGCTCGCGGCGAGATCAGCCGATCAATGTTTCGTCTTTACTCGATTCGACTCGGAGCTCTCCAGGGCTGATTTTGAGGCGATTTCTCGCAAGTGGACACGTACCTTAACATTTGCTTTCCCAGTGAAAGTCCCGAGTAGGAATCCTACAGCGTTGCAAATTTTTTTTCTCCATCAAAACCCAATTTTCTCCACAATGTGAGAATACAATAGATACTGTTTGTATTTATCACGCTGTATTTATCCGTGTGCTTTACAACAATTCATAGTTTTCTATTATTACTAGCATGATGCAACAATCACTGCAATGGATGTCATAGACAAAAGTAAAGGACTCGTATGACTGCAGAAAAAAATCTCCAGAAGAATTTCCAAAATAAATTCCTTCCCATTCATTTGTTTATCCGTGACGTACGTTGCGGTGAAATAGTATATGTAAACAAACTCATAGACAAGACAATCGTGTCGAAGTAGAGCTTGCGGAGGGCGGGTGCAGGGAAACACTCGACTAAATGGAGAGAGGATAGCGACAATTGTGAAACCATTACAAAAAAAAAAATTGCTTACTGAGGTTATGCTATTCTATGTTTGTCACCTGGGTCATTATCATTTCCGACCAAGGATAATACACATATACATATGAATGACTTCCTGAGCGTAAGCTAAGGAAGTATAGTAATCGTGGTTTCTCGACGTTTGAAGACTCCTAGAATACGAAAAAAGTGGTCTCCCTTTTCCGTCTGTCTGTCGTCTGTGTCAGTTTTATATTAGACAGAATGACCGTGTACAGAATTTTATACGTGTACTAGCTTTTCGCCCGCGGTTTCGCTCCCGTAGACGATTCGTTGTGTGTTGAAGAGCATTATTATCAACCTTCAAGTAAAAAATGTGTTGAAGGACATTAATATAATTTCCAGTAAAAATGGACATAAAAAATGTTTGCTCATAAAAACTCTGTCACCCCCTTTCATGTTCTTAAGGGTGGAATCTCGAAACAATCTGAAATACGAGTTTCATTATTTGTGTTGAAGAGTATTAATACCCTGCCAAGTTCCCCGTAAAAATTTAAAGGAGAAATATTTTTCCCATACAAACTTTGCCACCACTTTTCACGCCCTTAGGGATTGAATTTGTATTGAAGAGCATTAATACCAAGTTTCACGTAACAATTTAAATTTACAAAATAAATATTTTTCCCACACAAAGTTAGCCAGTACTTTTCACCCCCTTAGGGGTTCAATCTCGGAAAATGTTTAAATACGTGTATCATTTGTGTCGAAGACCATTAATACCAAGTTTCACGCAAAAATTTAAATATACAATAGAAATAGTTTCCCATACAAACTTAGCCTCCACATTTCATCCTCTTAGGGGTTGAATTTTAGAAAATGCTTAAAGACGGGTTTCATTATTTGTGTTGAAGAACATTAATACCACGTTTCACGTAAAAATTTCAATTTATAGTAGAAATATTGTTCCGATACAAACTAACCCGACCAAACTTAGACACCACTTGTCACCCCCTTAGGGGTCGAATCTTCGAAAATCCTTAAATACGTATTTCCTTATTTGTATTGAAGAGAATTAAAATGTACCAGGTTTCACGTAACGATGTAAATTTACAGTAGATATATCGGTCCTATACAAATTTTATCACCCCTTTTTAACCCCCGTAGGAGATGAATGTCGAGAAATCCCTTCTTAAACGATGCCTCCACTATAAAATGAACATTCTCTCCAAATTTCAACTTCCTAGCATTAGCGGTTTGGGCTGGGCGTTGATAGGTCAGTCGGGACATTGCCTTTTATACATAAAGATTAGGAATAGCATGTACTTCTGCACTTGCGATGTATGAGTCCGTGCTGCGTTTTTACCTTAGACATCCAGATTTTTGGGGAAAAAAATAAAATTGTATACAATTTTGCAATTTAAGTTTGAAACATTTCAAAAGCACTAATTATACCAAAAGAATAACATTGGTCACAGACAAGAACGAACAAAAAAGGCAATAAAATAACAATAAGATCACACGAAGAAAAGTTAACCAATTATCATAGAGGAATACGTGAACCCCATAGGAAATCACAACGCTTATATTATTTTTGACCAAAATTTTAATGAGTCTTGATGTGTTATATACATCAGGACATCATGCGCAGCAACTTTAGACCACAGACTCAGACACAGAATATTTTAACTGAGACAGTTCTGTCAGTACTCTAACTTGGAACTAAGTACAAGAAGAGATTTGCAAAATTTTCACGAGTATGAAATGGTAATTTTTAAAATTTGGATTACAACTTTGTTAGAGGACACAAATAAGTGAATTAACGGTGCTGAGGACTGTCCTTTTTTTTGAAAAACAAAATATATAAGCAAAAGCATATTGTAATACTAGCCACACGGATGAAAATTACAATCCCATCTGCATAAATCAAGGTTGTGCCTATAGGAGCTAAAACAAAGCGTGGCTTCGAACCAATGCAAAGCAAGCATTAATAAATTAACTATTTAGTAGTTTCTCTTGTTTTGGAGATTATAATGTATTCATATCGGGTGATTTTTAAATTTCAGCTCTAGTTGACTATAACGCTTATGTCAGTCGTTTCAACTGCACTGTTTACGTAAGCGTGATGGCCAACTACATCAGAAATTTAAAAAATTGCACAGTATTATTTGTTATGGAAAACTTTTTATTTTTATTAAACAAAAATATGTTGCTAGCGAACACTTATTTGTCTACACTTAACAACTTCGTTCCTACAAATACCACAACCGGGAATTTTGCTCCTGAACGCGGTAAAATACACCGATCATGATATAATTTTTTGTACTAATAGAATGAAGTTTCTAGTATCCCGGTGTAGCATATCTATCTTTGCAATTCTTTTTATTTAGTAATTACAACGCCGAAGTGCAACTAGTTCACCCGTTCGTTGCGCAAAGTATTATTATCAAGTTTAGATGTAAAGAAAATGTCAATCCGAGTGAAATTCTGGTTGGTCTTCATTGAGCCTTTGGAGAACAGATCATGTAGAAGACATGGGTATTTGGTTGGTGCACAAATTTTCAAAGCGGCCAAGTACCAAAACCGAAAAAAGCGAAAACGATTCGATCAGCAAAAAAGTGCTAACATGTTTAAATATCATCCTCACTATAAATATTCACTTCATTATGTCAGTATTCTAAATTAGTTGTTTATTTAGTTGTTTTTTGATGACCAAGGCCTAAGTGTTGGATAAGCAAGCTGTTTTTCTAGTTACAATTAGCTATTCGTGTGGTAATGACAAGAAAAACAGCTTACCCGTCCAATGCTATTTTGAGGACGTTTGTTATCAATTCTACGTTATACATATGTCGATAAATACATAGAAATAGCATAACGAACTTTGCGATAACCAGTAAACATTAAAAAAGCACCAAACAGACACTTTTACGAAGAATCAGTATAAGAAATTCTGACAACAAATGCACTTCCTTTAAATGCAACGATAACTTACTTTAATTGCAATTTCAAGAACATAAGAGACCTTTGTTCAGAACAATTTTTATCCTTTCACTGTATTTTAAAATCAGAAAAATTTTGTTTTTGCAGAATATTTTTTGCATAGCGTAAGGAATTAAAAAGTTAACAAAATTTAAAATAGAGCAAATAGCCAAGACCATCGAGATTTATTTTGTTAGATATTATAATTTGTATTGTACACTTGCATGTTAAACTCCCTTAATATGCATGTCGGACATGTACCTTAACATTCACCTCGAATGCCATAGCAACGGCAGATATTTCCAAAATTATTTATTAAAAATACAACATTTAGGTCCAGTTTCATAATAAATTAAAGTTCTTTTAAAATTTAAAGTGAGTTTTTGTCACAGTGCAACAAATTGTTGTAACATTTGTTTAAAATCATTTTAAACGTAAAGGAACTTTAGAGTTTATTATAAGTATACGCTTAAAGTACAATTTTAGAAATTACTATTAGAACTGGATTAAACATAATAATCTGCATTATTGGAACAAAGAATATTACATTGATGATGACATGAAATATAAATATTCCAGCACTGATTTTCATTTATAATCTCAACAATCATGCAATGATTGTTTCAGGAAATTTTTTCGAATGCGTTCCAATAATGTATTAATTAGCCCGAGCGCAACACGAGGGTCTAAATCTAGGACATAGGTTGATTAAAACACGATTGTCCTTAAAGTGCGTGTATTAAAACTTCGATCTCTTCGTTTTAAAAGCTTCTTACCAACTAACTTCAAAGATCACAAATACTCATATATGAAATTAAAACTGAAGTATTCAGCGTCTTAACCCTTATCGCCCTTTATAAACAAAATACTTAACAGTTACATAAACAGAAAACGTATGGAATTTGGTGATAATAATTACACGTCTTAGGATATTTATTCTTATCTACATAAGCCTCCTTATTGTATATCAATGTTATTTCTCATTGCTTCAAATTTTGCAACAAGAACCGCTTTGGTGAAGATGTTAGCTCTCTCGTAAAATGGATATTTAATATCTAAGTATATGTTTTGATGTTTTGTGATTTGTGGGGTTGTTTGCAATTCTTATTTACCCAGTGTTGTCTTCAAAAATGACAACTGGATTTAAAACTCTTATATCGATACTAGTTAACAAAGACTCAAGTCACATAGCTTCATTTACATTTACAAATAACGCTATACAGGGTTATTCAGTTAAGATGACCCATTTATGTTTAAAAATAGGCAACCCAAAATACCGATTCCACCTGAACCTGGATTACAAAAAACGTTTCAAAATTAAACTGTATCAAAGTTTGCTAAATGTATAGAAACGTCAGTCAACGTCAGTGTCAGAAAAACGCCTATACATTCAATAACGAGAAAACCGACATGATCCTTAGTTATGAACACGTTAAAGAGAATGACACAAAAAGGCTAGGCGTACAGCACAATTGTATGCCCGAAGATACCCTGGCCGTGTGGTCCCAACACCCAAAATTTTCAAGAGGCTAGAAAATTCGTTGCGTAAGAAAGTGGCGTGCTAACAAGAGGAAACGGAACCCGACTGCGACTAGCTTGGAAAATGAAGTATAACTTCTTGCACAAGTTAATGAGAATCATCACATGGGAGTTATGGGACAAATTGCTAGTGCTAGACAAATAAATAAATTTCATCATAACCGCTCTAACCATCTGCAGCTGGAGCTAGCACTTCGACCCACAAGGGAACCACAAAGATTGGTCGGTTTTCTCGTTATTATCGTAAGAATACATAGGCATTTTCTGACACTGACGTTTCTATACATTTAACAAACTTTGATACAATTCAATTTTGAAATATTTTTTGTAATCCAGGCTCAAGTGTAATTGGTACTATGGTTTGCCTATTTTAAAAACACAAATGGGTCATCTTAGCTGAATAACCCTGTATATTCAACTTCAGTCTGTGGCGACAAAATAATAAGTAGTATTAGGCGAAGAAAGATAAGCGGCCTCGAGGTCTAGTGGTCAGGATACCTGCCCGGCGTTAGGTTCCATTCCCACCGAGGCAGCAACATTTCTTCGCTTACCTACAAGTAGATGAAACTGCAACTGTTTGTTGTTTTCTAGTATTCCAGGTTAAAGTACAAGCAGTAGTGAATAGTTTGTAAAGATAGCCATTTGTACTTTTCCGGTCAATGTCATTGCTTCCTCAATCTGAATCCACATAGCAATAATATTTTAATTAATGTCACCTTTTGTACATCATATTAATTAAGAATTCCTTTGAAATATCGTAATACCCTCTTTAAATATTGTCATACAATTTGATTATTTTCGTTTGATATCGGCTTAAAATGTTTACTACATATGACAAATCAGAACGTGTGCAAACCATTGCGTACATTAAACATTCAATCAGATTTTTATTTTTACAAGATGTACCATAACCTTCTTCTGAATTTAAGATTACATATTCGAGGAAGGGCGTTTTAGTAAATTTGCAGTCAGTCATATTAAATTTTTGTAACACGGCGTTCGCACACCCGATTGTCTGCAGTTTTAACACCGTCCGGAACTTGCTATAAATTTCAAAATAACCCACACTCGATCAGAACAGCTCATTTTCAAAATGTTGCAGACTACACAATTGGCCCATATTTGTTCGGAGGCAACTTAATAGGACAGAGGTATCGAGAATTTTTGGAAAATGATTTTCTGGGGTTATTAGAAAATGTTCCTCTCAACCTCCGACAAGAGCTGTGGTTTCAGCAGGACGGGGCACCACCACATTATCGCAGAGTCGTTAGGGACTCTCTTGAAGAGACGTTTGCAAATAAGTGGATTGGCAGAGGCAGTGTGAATGTCCCCTCGTAGTTCCGACTTAACACCTTTATATTTTTTCCGCTGGGGGGTTGTGAAAGAACAAGTTTACCACAGTCCTATTCGTAATTGTGAAGACTTAAAAACGAGAATTAGAAATGCATGTGCTGCAATAACTCCTGAAACACTTGCCAGTGTCCGGTTGTCTTACTTAAATCGCATCGAAATATGTGTTACGCATGAAGGAAGGCATTTTGAACAGTACTTACGCTAGTTAAATCTATTTAATTGTTCAATTTATTTATTACATTTCTTTGAATTAATATGTTGGTGTCTTTTTAACATTTCATTTGTGAAATTTTGATTGATGTCTTTCAGAAACAGAGTGACAACTAGTAAGGTGAGTACCTATGTTGATCCTAAAAACGTATGTGTTTATTTTGGAATCTAGCAATAACTGATAGATGTATGTTGTATTGCATTGAAGATTGGTCAGGGTCCCGTTGTTATAATACTCACCCTCTATATAGGGGCCTTTTCACATGACTTTTAATTTTGTTCTTACTAAAGGAAGTCTAGTTTGTTTTTCATATAGGCAAGCTTCAGAAAGGTGACTAGTGGTATTATTTTATTTAAATCAGACATTTGAGAACGTTTTAACTGCTGAAATTTGCCGTTGCTAATATGACCTAAACGTTCATGCCGTAAACGAAAATTGTCACTTTTACTGACCATTAATGAACTTCCACTCTCTGTCATGTTCTTACTAATTCTAAACTTCACACCAAATCAACCATTATATGTCTTACCTGTTAATATGATATTACCCATTTTATTCTGGACTCCAACTATAACTCCAACTCCAGGTACGCCGCTACCACACGTTATCGGCAAGATTCCGGACCGTCCGTCCGTCACACCGGTATTTCGTCGCAGATGAACACCACCTTCATACCACCCTCTTGAATTCAACGAATGGATAGTAAGTTGATAGTAGCCTCGGGTGTAAATAACACGTCTTTCAAAATTCCAGTAAAACCCAACGTGGTGGTAGTGTGGCTTAGACCACGCTTTGTCGCCGTCATAAATTCTCCCGTTTTCGCAACAGCAACCTGCGGTGGCAGTGGACAAAACAAACCAGGAGGTAAAAATATCATCTCTGTTAATCATATAGTCGGTGACTTCCGAATCGAGATTGAAAACAACGCTATCAGGGGTGTAATTTTGTAGATTTTTATCATAGCTGGTCATCATGAAGTCAAAGTGTTTCGTGTTCGCAATATTTGATTGTGGTGGTAGTTTATCACCTGGATGTTCTTGCTTTCCGTTTATAATATAGCAGTTACCCTTTTGATGATTGCGTCTGCCATAATGCTCATATTTCATATGTGATAATTTATACTGAGATTTCGAAGAGAATGTTTGTCGAAATTTGTGTACCCTCCTTTTGAAAAATTTCTTTGTGTCTCGTACGCTTTTGTAGTTATCTTGACTCCCACTGTGTCTTTGCGATGAATAAGAGCTGCTCATTCTTAAGGCCTTTAGGTGAGTAGTTGTCTTCCCTTTGTAATTTGATTTCGTGATCTAACAAACGAGTTTTTACAAAGGCGAGGCTTAAACTGTCCATTCCCAGGGTTTCTAATGCAGTTATTACAGTAGATGCGATACTTTGTCCATCTCTTTTAATACGGTTCCGGCTGCAAGTAAATCTGCAATGATGACATCGCAGCGGGTGAAGTGTTGGAATAAGGTGTTGTCGCCTTGTAATTTCAGGCTTAATAGTTGTTTTCTTAAAGCCAGCTGAGTTGCCAAACTCCTTCTTTCGTAGATATTGTCTAGTTTCGATAGTATCTCTCATGTTTGTTCATTCTCTTTCGCAAAACCATGAAACGGGTCGTGGAGATTTTCTACGATGACATTTTTCGCTCTTGAATCTTGTTTCTTTCATTCATTCGTTATCACTGTTGGTACGGCACTGTCTATGATATGTAGTACTGCCAACTCAGCCAACATTGCCCGAATTCTAAATTTCCACAATAATTTTCACTCTTACACGGTTGTATATTTCGCTTTACACGTGTGTTATCCATTTTCAGTTCATTTCGTTTGTCGCGCCAGCACGTAACACGATATATACACACACTTTAGGTGTCGACTGGGACCATTACCTCTAGGAAATGGGTTGATTAAAACACAATTGTCCTTAAAGTGCGTGTATTAAAACTTCGATTTGTTCGTTTTAAAATCTTGTTACAAATGTAAGACGATTCTTGGCCAGATTGGGGCTTTAGCGTAATTTATCGACAAATATTCATTATTATCAATGACGGTCAAACGGCTACAGCCAATTACAAACTACTGATTCACCCCTACATGTGACTCTCTAGTACAGATCCGCGCCCGCAACATTTCGGCCCCAATCATGAATATGAAAATAGACACACCTGACTTATCTCCCCCTAATGATTAAGAATGGGGTCACTCACGGGGGGCTCCCCCCTAGCCCACTCCTTGTCGATCAGTGATTCCAACTCGGCGTCGTCTTTGGCGCGCGATCTCCTGATCTCCTGGTGACATTGTCAAGTTATCTGAAATTGCCCTAGCTGTACAGTTTGCGATGTACTGTCCGCCCACATCCCCCTCGGAAGCAGCACTGTCAAGGCCAAAATGGTGAGGACACCTCCACGTTCATACGTCACTATATTTCCTCCAGAAACCGGGTTAATCTCCTAACCTAACCAGTAAACATATTCTCTGTTGCATTCGATTGCCACCACCGCCACCACCGGTCGGTCAACAGCCCTTTCATGGCTTTCGCCAACCTGCTGTCATGCGCCAAAGGCGCCCTACCTGAATTGACCCTCAGTGCCCAAGTAAATACCATAATAGTATTTGCTGCAGATTTTACGTGTCAACACCACTGTTATGGCCAGGTTCACCCTAACCTGGATTAAATGATTTTGGATCATTGCACTGTTATCCGGTTATTGCAATTAGTAGAAAATGTCGTTTAATTTAGATTCTCTGTTTCATTCTCACATGTAGAGCTCGACAAGTGTTATCGCTATTTGTCTTAATTACGAGTACTTAGAAATTCTTTTATATTAAACTGTTACGTTATTTTACCGATTAATTCAAGATTCAAGAACGTTTTACTCCATTTACACAAAAATTTAGGAAGACAGTACTATTATTGTTTGCGTGTGATCTAAGATGGTCGTCGAACGTCGAGTGTTTGTTTTTATTTAGGTGTTCCTTAACCCGTTGTTTTAGCGTTCTTCCCGTCTCACTTATATATATATATATATATACGTAAAATTGTTTATCTACCAGATCACCACGTTCTCTTTATTTTCTAAAAACACTTTAATGAGCTCTGCGATAACTGCTATTACAGTAACGATAGGAATTACGAGCAAGTAAACAATTTTTTAAAGTTCTTATTTGTACTAATAATACTGCAATTATTTGAGGTGAGTCAACATAAACAATAAGAAATTTTGACATCAATTAAACCTTCTTTAAACGTAAAGATGAAATATTTTAACGAGAAGTTTTGGTACGTTAATTATAAATATTTTCATATTACCCCAATAATTGTGGATACTGATTTATGGCCAACAGTTTCCAAGGTCACGCTCAACAATTTGAAAGAAATTCTGTAATTCTGTAAAATATTGGTACATTTTTTTTTTGGTAAAAAGTAACTAACATTTCAAAAAAGACAATATCAAAAGATTTTTCAATATTCGTTTTTAACTAATTTGAAATAAATTTTTCGAGGGGATAACGGGATTCATTTTCCATTACCTTCAGGTAGCCATAAAGCGATTAATTAAAAGCGTAGTGCTAACAGTATCATAAGTACTAGTTTCTTGAGAAGCAAAGTAGGACAATGAGTTAGTAACTTTAATATTTAAAAGTATAAAATAAATGCACGTAACAGGTAAATATGTATGTAGATAATTAAGTAAAACACAACAAAAAAGGTTTGCGGTCTTGTTCTCCTAAATAATTCTTAACTACGTAAAAATATCGTATGATCAAAAATTATTGTCATCAAAGTAGAAAGTAGGCCTAGGGAATTGAAAGGCACGTCTTTATTTGATACAGAAATAATTGGCTTTAATATTTCCTGCACTAATCCAGTACACACTTCCATTTAAATTATAACTTCAAAAGAAAACACTTTTAACTTTACTACGTTAAAATTGATCATATCAGTAATCAACATGTTAGAACTACAGAAAATACTGAAAATTTCTACCTACTTCTACAAAGTGTAGCACACCTCATCATATTATCAAGGCTTTCCGTAATAGTTCCAAGGTTTTTTGAGCTGCGTGTGACTGGGTATTATCCTGCTGAAAGTAATCATGCTGCAGTTCATCAAAGTGCAATTGATCAATATTTTTTTTTAAACGTTGTTCTAGTATCTTTCACTCGTGAAATGACGGAAATATCAAACCATTACTCATCTCAGAAGAACGTAAAATCTAAAGTGTTATTGTCAAGATTGTCCTTGAGCCAAGTACAGAACCTGCGCAACCCTTTTATTGTAATCTGAAGCAATATATTCAAATCTAACTATAGTTTATTTTTTAAGGGCGTGGATAAAATGATGCCACATAATATCCACAAACTAAGGGTGACGTTGGCTAGATTCAAATCGAATAAAATGTGTAGTTCAAGACATGTTAAAACAAATGAAACAAAAAATTTGAGGTTAACAATGTAATTTTTTAAGAAAAAACGGTTTTTCACTGGTGGCCATAAAGCATACAATTGTCGAGTTGTTTCGAGGTAGTGAAGTTCAACTTTACTACCAAGGTTAAAAAGGAAGATATAGGTTATGTTTGAAATACTTGATGTAATTGTTTCTGAAAATGAATAAATGTATGCAACTAATATTACTTGAGTATAGGCATGGTAGTTGATAGACGGTGGAAGATAAAATTAATTCAGCGACGAATGTAAACGATTTTCTTTATCTTGAAGATTTAGGTTAGGTTTGATTAAACATTGAAACAAAATCTTTTATGTCAAAAAATTGAACATTTATTTTTTCAGCTTTTTGTCTTACGGTTTCTACTAGTGAAAAAAAAGTATATCGACCACGTTTGTGAAATCATTTCTAGACCTCGCCCACGCCAACGCGTCTCGGGTTCTAATTTGCCGAGCGTCTGGAATGATTGCTTCACAACCTTAGTTAAATGTCACTGTTGACGTTTATTTTTTTATTCAAAACATACATTGATTTAAAACTGTTTAACTGCGAAATGTGTTTTTTGGGTGTGTCGATATTTCTACACTCTTAAAAAATGAACTATATGATGTCTTTCTTGTGATAACTTTTAGTCTTCCTCCATTCGTGTTCTTACTTCTTTAATAATTTCTTCAGTTCGCACTCGTTTTCTACCACCTCCTTTGTTTGGCCTACATTACCAGTTTGTTTAAAATTAGCAACAGTATTCTGCAGTTGGCGAAAAAATGTACCATCAATTCTTATTTCTAGTTTTTTTTTTGCTTACCTGCTTTTTTAAACAACTAAGGGACCGTACCATTCGCAGATGATACGATCATTACAGAACAACAACAACAATTTATTAATTCAAACATTGGCCTTTGACTGGCTTCATAGCAGTGGACTGGTTGTAAATCAAAGTGTGTGCAAGTTTTGTTTACTTTCAAATATGTTCTTGATACAAGCTTGCATGATTTGGCATGAAGTGTTTGCGCCCCAGAGACATGTAATTCGAATAATTTTTGGTCTCAAATTCAGGGATGATTCCAGAGATGCATTTAAAAAACTTAAAATCGTGACGTTGCCTAGTTTATTTATTATCAATATCTTTTGTACATTAGAAAACACAACAAGGAATGCACTGCTTACACTGATATTGATCATTATAATACAAGGAATAAAAATAAAATTTACTTAGAAGCCGCGAGACCAACAAGGACACATGTGGCACATACTTACATACCATGCAATTCATTTCTATGAAGTTTTGACCTCCTAAGTATAAACATCTTGACTTAAATAAATTTAAATTTATTATTAAAGATTTGCTATGCAGTGGGACCTTCTATTTTTTGAGGAATTTTTAGGCTATTTCAATATGTAAAATATCTGTTTATTTTAATGTGTGAAATTGTGATAATCATTCTCTCTATGTACATAATTGTATCTACTTTTGACGTTTGCAAACTTATTACATGTATTGTAATGTAAAGTGAAGCATGAAAATAAATTATTACTTTAGGATCCACCACTGACCCGGAAATGATGGGAAGGACACCACAACGAACATTCAGGTCAAACATTCTGTTTCCGACTTAGTCGCTGATTACAATTATCTACATAAAGTCATTTGTCTCTTTTTGTTAAGTTCAATTGAAATCAAATTGTGGATATCCCCATTACGTGTATGTGATAAGTGAGTCATTGGCTATTTATCACAGATAAAAACCGAGGCACTCAGTAAGAGTTTGGTTGTGTTACCCTAATGTGTGTGATTCGATTTACGTCAAATAAGTATATTCATTGATTAAAAAAATATCAAAATGGGCCGTAGCAAAGAAACTCAGATCCGCATAATAAACAATACCCGTCAAGAAATCGTCAATACTCATGTTTACGGAGTCGACAATTATGACTGGGACGGAAATTCTCGTCCTGACCATAATCTGCAAGGTTTAAGAATATCACAAGGAGGAGGAACAGTCCAAAGAAGACTAGAAGTCAACTACCATGCACGTAATTGTCCTTTCAACATCACATTTAGTTACTCAGACGGAACAGTAGACGAATTTCGTATCAATCAGAAACATGCTATTGGTTGGTGTGACCTCAACTATCAGTCAATCCGAAAATCCCACGATACATGGTTTTGGCGCGACGGAGATAAAACTCTCGTTGTACAATTTCACAACACCGAACAACAAGTACAAACGCAATTGCAAAACGATAGAGCTGAAGAAAGAAACAAAGAAGGAAACGCAGCGATAAACCAGAAGAGATATGAAGCAGCGATGAAAAAGTTTGACGAAGCTGCAAGTCTTACGAATCAAAGTTCAACTAGAAGTAACATTCAACACAATAAAAGCAGGGCTTGCAATGAGTTTGGAAAGGAATGTTTGCAGAAAGCGTGGGATGCAGAAGCTGATGATACTCAAGATAAATCGCAAGAAGCTCAAAGTAAATTCGACCAAGCTAGAAGTTTGTTTCAACAGGCGCGGAATCTGTACAATTCTACTGAATATCAAAAAAATTTTAACCTTGTTAATTTGAAAATTGAAGGAAACCGGCTCTTTAATGCAGCGAATGAGCTGGAGAAGGAAGCTTTTAAGTTGTTTGATAAAGAGAAAAGTGATAATTCCGCAGCGCAAAATAAGTACAGAGAGGCTTTGGTTAAATATGAACAAGCCGTGAAGAAATTTGAGGAAGGGTCAAAGATTGATGGGAAATTCGGTGATAGTTTGAAAATTGCTAGAGAATTGGTTCAAGATGTGAACAAAGCGATCGATAATATTAATCAGGCTGAGTTAAATACCAACATAGGCCAGGTAAAAATTGACGACGAGAAGCAAGAAAAAAGGGAAAACGATGAAGCTGTTAATACAAATCTTCATGAGGAAGTTGATGTTACAAACTGATAGAGAAGAAATGATTTTTTTTTTTTGAAAAGTAAAAAAAACCTGCTTCTAATAAATTTTTTGTATGACATTTATATTTCAAATAATTGAAGGCAAAATTTACAAAAAACTGCAACATTTTGAAAGTTGATGTTTGTATTAAGTAGTTGGTACTAGTAGTAATAATGTCAGAGTTTTATATATAAGTGTATATATTATTAATATATATTTTTCATTAATTTGACGTTAGACTTTTATTATTATTATTATTATTATTAATATTATTATAACTATTGTCAGAGTTTACACAGTTACTTGCTTATCCACTAATCCGCTTCCTTGATTGTTGTGAAATTTGTAGAGACATTCACATATTGAAAAGTCTTTTAACCTCAAAGTCTTTTATAAAATCAAATAGTATATTTTACACAAAAATTATATATATATGATATTACAACTACCCATGATGATTTTTTTTTTGTATTTGCATTTACTATCTGATTCTTGATATTTTCTGTCCTAATCACTATCACGGTTATAAAACATATAGTATTTGCCATTTCTATTCAAACACCACGTGTTAGTTGTACACTTGGCGACGTTCATATTCAGACAATTTTCTAATTAAAAGCCGTTGTCAATCAACCGAAAGCTGTTACCAATTGCTAAATTTTAAGCAAAATCAACAGGTGGTGTTTCAATAGAAATGGTAAAGACAATATTGTGCGTTTGCGTCGATATGCACAAACGCCAACAGTATACTTTTGATTGATATAGAAATTGTCCATTTTTCTGTTTCGGAAAGTCAAGGTCATGGTAAATGGGTATTCAGAGGCTTGGTTTTTCAGTGGCTTTCTGCCAAGGGAGGTTTTGGCGGGAATCACAGTGTTTTGGATGTTGCGGTCAGGGCGGCAATTTCCGACCCAATAGAAATTAAACACACCGAACGGAAGTTTCGGTGACTAGTTGGAAAATTTTTCAGAAGCTTGTTATGTGATAATCAATATTAGCTTTATGATAACGAAGGGAATTATTATCTTAAATATATTTTTATGTTTACTTCCCTATTTATGTGTAGTAATGCCAGCGACTTAGGGAAAACTAAGGCCATGACATTTCTAGGTAAAATGCGGAAAGTACGCCGACTGATTTTACTAATGCACAAGAACCAATAATTTATCAATTGCTCTTTTAAAATATTCTTCATGGACTAACATTTGTTAACAGTAGTTTTAGTGTTACTAACATATGTTATGTTGTGTAAAATGTTGTAATTAACACTGCATGTTAATTATTTTGTGGGACTGCGAAAATACTTTTTCATTAAACGAATAATAATTATGCCATGTTTCGAATTAGAAATTTCATGGATTTTGATTTGTGACAGCTATATCTTTTTAACAAAGCTTATGGTTAACATTATCAGCAATTTTGTTAAAAAAAAATATATATATATATATATATATATAGATCTACAGAAAAACATGTCCATTTACACAGCACTTTTATTCTGTTTATTCTAGGCAGTTTTAGGTCTAGTATATATACGTGTATATTAGGGTGATTCAAAAAAAAAAAATATTTTTTTTTTTCGTGCAAAGAGGTTCAAAAGTTTCTTTTCAACGTAAAAAAATACCAGTTAAAATTTGAGCTCTTAATATTAACATTAAGACCGTCCGCATCGCGTTTTTCTATTTCCCATAAGAATAACATGGGAAAATTTTTGTTTGCACCTTCTGATTTTTATTGCTAGCCCGTCGTGTGTCGTGAAAAAAATTCAATCACATATTTTTATAGAGAATTGAACGCTCTACAAAAAGTGTCTCCTATGATTGTGCGAGAAACCTGATAGTTGAAGAGTTATTTTAGGCTAAAGTTAAATTTATCCAAATTTTGACGTTTTTGATGCATTACAATAAATTTGATGGTCTTATTGGAATAAATCACCACAAAAATTTATACACATTTTAAATTTAGTTTTTTAAACAGTAATTGTTTATAATTTTATGCTATAATAAGGCCAGTAAAACTCTTTCCGAACATTTTCAGCATCAGTGGGTTAAAAAATCATAGTCAGGTTTCTCGCAAAATCATAGGAGACACTTTTTGTAGAGCGTTCAATTCTCTATAAAAATATGTGATTGAATTTTTTTCACGACACACGACGGGCTAGCAATAAAAATCAGAAGGTGCAAACAAAAATTTTCCCATGTTATTCTTATGGGAAATAGAAAAACGCGATGCGGACGGTCTTAATATTAATATTAAGAGCTCAACTTTTAACTGGTATTTTTTTACGTTGAAAAGAAACTTTTGAACCTCTTTGACACGAAAAAAAAATTATTTTTTTTTTTTTAATCACCCTAGTGTATATATAGCTGTACGCTTGTCGAAGTATTTTCAATACATATTGTTATAAGTTATATTATCTTAAATATTCATAACAAGCTTATTTTTTTTAGAATCCATGAACTTCAGAATTCGGACATATATAAGCTCGATTGTCGAATATTAATGCTATTAGTTTGAGTGGCGAAAAACAACGATTTCAAAATATCAAAGTTCCTAAATAGAAAATAGAAATTTTACCGCCTTAAAGGATTTCAAAAATAAAATTTCGGAAATTCAATCTAACAACTTATGATTGAATTTGAAATTCGACATATTAAATGTGAATTCCTGTGATGTTAAAAATCAAATTTTGAAAGTGAATTCTAATATCATCATAAGTTGGTTTTCGGTATAAAACGATTAAATTCAAAAGTTCATATTTTTCTAGACTTGGAACAAATATTTTTATGCAGACTAACATTCATACAATTCTCACCCAATTGAAATACACAATTCCAAGCAAAATTTTGTCCAGCATGCTTAACCATTGAGATGCGAGAATGAAGCAAGCAATAATCTCGTTTTTCAGTGGCAATTTTTAAGTTTTACCCATAGCGCTGAATGTTTGCTAATATTTCATTAATACATTTGCTTGACCACATTTTTTTTAACTATATCTAAGAGTTCAACACAAGAGTTAAGTTAGTTATAATAGAAATAACTAGCATTCCCGATTAAAAAAGCAAATATCTTTATCTCTACAAATTTAACTGATTACTGATTACACTATTATTTATCGCATGACCTTGAACTAGTACGTTTTATTATGCGATATGCTAGTCCTAGCAAAAAAATATCAACACACAAAGAACTAAACTATCTGTCAAAATATTTTCAGTGCAGAATCTAAATGAGGATTGCTCTGCAGTATACACAATAAAATCAGAGGTTATCAAACCGTTTCTGTTACACGCATTGAACTGATAACACTGATAAAAGTGAATGAGTGTTATCGTTCCACTATTTCACCAGAATATCGAGGTAGGTAAGTGGACCCTTAAAACACTGTAAATTTACTTCTGTTATGTTTTATTTTCTAGTTCGAAGATATGTGCCAAAATGGGTACAATCGAATCTTATTTAAAAGTTGTCAATAACACCAACCAAGACATCATAGACACTTCAGTTTCCTCATGTGATAACTATGACTGGGACGAGAATTGTAGACCAGATAGAAACTTTCAACATCAAAACATCCCAGCGCGAGGCGGTTCAGTCTCTCAAAGACTTGAAGTTAAAAGAAATGCAAGTCACTGTCCTTTCAACATGGTCCTAACTTTCGCTGATAGTACAGTAGATAAATTTCGTATTCATCAAAAACATGTTTTTGGGTGTTGTGCTGGTTTTAACCACATGCAACGAGCTCACGACATTACTTTCTCCGTTTCTAATGAGAACCAACCAACACTCATTATCCAAATTGCAAATACGAATCAACAGGTCCAAAATGAGGAAGCCGAAAAGAAAAATCGAGAAGGTGAAGTTGCTTTGGAAACGAAGGACTATGAAACTGCTATTAAAAAGTTTAACGAAGCTTTGAATTTGAACAGTCAAGATTCAGTTAGCAACAAAATCAAAAGTAACAAAAGTCAAGCTTTTAACCAGTGGGGAGAGGAACTTTTACAAAAAATTGGGGATTTGGAAGCTGATATTACCGACGATAAGTCTCAAGAAATTCAAGATACGTTAAACGAAGCCCTAAAGTTATTCCAGAATGCTGAAGCTTTATCGAACTCACCGAAATATCAGCACAACTTGACTCTAGTTAATTTGAAAATTGAAGGTAATCGAATTTTTAATGAGGCGAATGAAATGGAGAAAGAAGCATTTGTAATATTTGACAATGGGGGCGGTGATATCGTCGCTGCGCGAAATAACTACAAAGACGCTTTGGTAAAATTTCAAGAAGCATTGAAGAAGTTTGAGGATGGACTGCAGTTAGATAGAGACAAATTTGAAGATTGTGTAAACATTGCTAGAGCGCACATTGAAGAGGTGAACCAGATGATTGATGATATTGAGAGGATTGGGCTGAATGATCGCACCAGTGGACAAGGTAATATTGAAAAGGATGAAATAAAAACAGAGAGTGAAGATCGAATTGATCCGAGGTTAATTTAAAGTGGTAGTTAAAAAGTACTCACCTGTCATGTATTTTTTCGTTTTAAACAGATTACAAATAATATAGATTCGATAACCATATCTTATCTGTCTAATATGTTTAACACCTGGTTTTTGTCAAAAAATGTTTGTTTGTCTGTTTAAATAATTGAAATATAAAATAATTTCGAGTTTCGTTAAGTAACACTTAAGCAGATGTTAAGATGGTGGTAAATAGAAAATCGAGAGTAAATATATACTTACTTTATACACATTTTATACAGTGTATCTTTTTTAAAAGTAGCCATAGGGATTCCCGTATTAACTTTTAGACCCCAGGTTAATTTTTGTTAGGGTGAAAACCCAGAGATGATTTTTGCGGTGGAAAAATAGTATCCTACTTTCATTGATATTACCATTTTTTGCAGAAAAATGTTAAATTGTGCTTTAAAAAGTAAAAAGTAAAAGTAAAATCTAGACCTGTTAGCCACCAAATATAGGAATGTCAACATGGGTTCATGGAAAATAGATCAACAGTAACCGACTTGGTGAACTTCAGTCAATTTCTTCATGAAAATCTTCGATCTTATAGATCACTATGGCTTCTTACATAAGCTGAAGACATTTGGTTTAATAGACAATTTAATATGGTTATTTACCTCATACATTAATGATCGTAGACAATTAGACGAATACCAAAATGTTCGCTAGAAATGTGTTACACCAACATACGGAGTATCGCAGTGCACCAGTGTGGGACCCCTACTATCCCTGATATTTATTAATGACTTTCCGGCGTCCCTCAATTACTTATGTTTGCTGACGAACTTAAAATATTCCGTAACATCCTCACAACAAATTATTGTCTTGCTTTGGAAGCGATCGAATAAGACTCAGGAACTGCTGTCGGCTAATTTACTTGAATTAATTATAACTATATGCTTAGTTCTGACATTTATTATGAAAATATATTATGAGAATATATTTATAACATATAACTATAAAATCAATGACATTCTTTTAACTCGTGACGTAAAGGATTTGGCTGTACTCTTCGACAGCTATTTAAGCTTCTCATTTATCCAGACAATGTTGTAAAATCAGATTATAAAATGTTGGAATTCATTTACAGAAATTGCAAACACTTGAGCATCATAAATTTCCAATCAAAATATATTTGCTTACCCCGGCCAAAAAAAAATATATATAGTAACGTCACCTCAAAATTTTGCCGAATAAATCTAATCTAAAATGTGAAAAATATGATGAGCCTATACTTGTGATTTATCATTGCATTAATATTTTTTAGACCTGATTATGATTCAAAAAAAAAATAACTAATGGCACAATTTATTTTATTGATTAAATCAGGAACTGCAAAATCGAATGCTTTAAAGTCTTGCAGACGTTTTGAAGTTTTGAAGGAATGGCAAATTTTTAATCAAAATGTCTGTTTATCCCCCCTACCCTCCAAAAAATTGATAACATGTCAAAATTTGTCGAATAAACCCTATATAAAATATGCAAAATATGATGAGTTAGTCTATACTTGTGATTTATCCCTACATTCATATTTTTTAGATTTGCTTATACAGGGTGGCACAAAAAATTAATGATTGAGGCCGTTTATTTTATTGATTAAATCAGGACTGCAAAACCGAATGCTTTGAAGTCTTGCAGACGTTTTGAAGTTTTTGTAACCTTGGTAAGTTTTTAATTAAAATTGATGTGTTTATTCTCCCCAAAAACTTGATGACTTGATCGCAAAATAAATTCCATGTAAACTGCAACATATGATGAGTTTTCACTTATGATTTATGATTGCATTCATATTTTTCAGATTTACTTATGCAGGTGGCTCAAATGGATGTGTCAGTTTATTTTATTGATTAAATCATTAGCGGTTCACTCCATTTTCCCGAAATTTTGGGAATTCAATCCTGTTATTATTAGTATTACACGGCAGTAATAGAAGTTGATATATGTGTTCTTGCAAAAATGTTGATGACGTATCACAAAATTTTGTAAACTAAAAACTCATTTGAAACATACGCGTGGAACACTTCTTTACATTTACTTTAACATTACATAAAATTGGTTTCAAAAAAAGCGGTACATAATTTTATTTTTATCATGTAATGCTGACCAATAGTGACAATTAATGACAGCAATCAGTATCAAAGTTTGTCATTTAATTCCTGTCATCATTAATTGTCTCTCACAAAGACTTGTGTCCATGCCTTATTTAACGAAAGTTGATTGAGCACGTATTGTTGCTGAGTTAGAGTCCGGAAGAACGGATTTATACGGGATAAAATTGAGTTACCTAACCTGTCTTTCTATAAACTCACAATCTAGAAGCCGTAACAAAGTATGAAAAGCATTGAAAAATTTGACGTTTGTCTTTCTGTCAATGTCCCGCTTGTTTTGAAACCAATTGTTCAACTTATAGGAGTTGTCATAAAAAATAAAATTCCCAAAATCCAGTTTTATCATTTTTTGAAAATGCTCGATATGTTTCATTGTACTTCAGGGGCGAGGGAAGTTCTGGTGAAGCAACCTTCGACCAACTGTTTTATATCCACTTCAGTTGAAGTACTCTTTCCATCGTGTTTTGCATGCCTTCTTTTAATAATTATTATTCGTTCTCCGTACCGTGCTCAATTCCGTTATTACCAGATTATTTGATACAGATTTTGTTCTTTTTCCAGTTTTACGACTTTCTTTTTTTGTATCTGTTAGTTTGTTCTTTAATATATTACTTTCTTCTGTCTTTTTCTCTTTTATCTTTTTGATCTCTTCTTTTATATGTTGTATTTCTTCTCTGTTTGGTTATAAAATATACTTTCTTTGATGTCCTTCAATTCGTTTTGCAAATTTTTCATTTCTCCTCTAATATTTGCCTTAATTTCTGGAATATCTTCTCAATCTGCTTTTTTAGTTCTTTCGACATTTGGTTTATTTTGTTCCACTGGTTTCACTTTTAATTGCTCTTCTTGGCACTACTTTGCTTTCTTGAAAAATGTGTTTTTTTGCTACTAGGGGGTTATCGTAGACTGATTTATTTCTGTTGCGCCCATTTTCTTCTTCGTCACTACTAATGTGATCTTACATCTCTTCCTTCTTACTTATCCTTACCTTAGTCAGCAGCACGCTGAAGGATCACCTCACTTCAACTGTCACAGTCGATTCTCGCATGAGCCTTTTTTATTTCTTACACTATTCCTACTGCTATTATTCTTCTTATTTTATTGATCAAATCAAGAAAACATACTTATTTCACAAATGTCTGCATATATCTTCAAATTAATAAGCGAAATGTGTGTTAGGTACTTCTACTTTTCCAATTAGGGTGCATAAAAGAATGATTACTGTACTGAAATAGCATTTAATTTCTAGAACTCAATTAAAAATGTACATACCTAAACAAATTTTTGAAAAGAAAAACGCCAGCAAATATTTAGATTAGGATGCAGACATTGGAAAGCAGATTTGTGGTGGAGGTGAACGAAATGATCTACATTTTATTATTATTTACATACAAAATGCAAATAAAACATGTATCACTTTTATATTGATTACTCATACAACAGGAACGTAAAAGATTAGTAATAAATATTTTAACAAGAAAAATTCTTAATAATTATTAAATCTTTAATAATTATTATTAACCTAGCTTGCTACATCATCAATTTGTTCTTGTAACATTGTATCAGTTACCTGTTCATTTTTGTCAGTCTTTCCTTCATCAATATTCACTTTATTAATCCTGCTTTTCAACTCAGTTGTTTCAATATCATCAACCACTTTCTTCACTTCTTGAACAAATTCGTTAGCAATGTTTACACTCTCACCGAACTTGTTATCAAGCTTTGCACCTTCTTCAAATTTTTGTACTGCTTGTTTATACTTCAACAAAGCTTCTTTATACTTATTCTTAGCACTAGTATTATCATCCTTCCCACTTTCAAAATACTTGAAAGCTTCTTTCTCCAGTTCGTTTGCTTCATTAAACAGACGATTCCCATCAATTTTCAAATCGACGATTTTCAGATTTTGCTGATACTCTGACGAAGCCCACAAATTTTGTGCTGCTTGGAACAGACTTCTGGCTTGATCAAACTTACTTTTTGCTTCCTGCGACCTGTCATTCTTATCATCACTCTCCACATCCCATGCTTCTTGGAGCAATTTCTTTCCCAACTCACTACAAGCACGACTTTTATTTTTCTTGATAACATTTATAGTAGAAGTTTGATTTGCCGATTTCAAACCTTCATCAAACTTTTTCATCGCAACTTCAAATTGTTTCTGTTTCAAAGCAGCTGCACCTTCTTTATTCTTCTCTTCAGCTCGATGATTTTCTATTTGTTGGGCTGTGTTCTCGACTTTGATAGTAATTTTTTCTATACCAGATCGATAACAGGTGATGTGGTCAGATCCTCTTAAATGGTCGAACTCTGGATTTCCTAAAAGACGAGCGCCTAGACGAAACTCGTCGGTGCTGCCGTCCATAAATGTGAGAACAATAATGAAGGGCACAGCGCTCGAAAAATGGTCAAAATCTTCATGGCGCTCGATTCTACCTCCTATTGCTGATATTCTGAGATTTTGAAGAGTGTGATATGGGCGTGTTTGTATGTTGGTGTTGTTTGTGTCGAAAAGAGTATCGTAGCATCGAGTATTTGTGATGTCTTGGTAGGTGTTGTTGATAATTTCTATATTTGAGTCAATTCTGTAGCTTTGGGCTTGGCCCATTTTAAAGGAACGTTTTTACCACGCAAAGTAAATTGCGAATGGCATGAAGATTAAATGCTTTTGTGATGCAAGGTATTTTGTCGAGAAGTTTATGATAAACTTTTATCCCTTCTTAAGTGATTAGATAAATTGGCTTTGTCACGAGGTTTTGTTGGTTTATTCATTTTTATTAGCGCTCTGTGAGGGACATATTTATGGAAAGATCTTGTTTTTGTGAAATGTTAACATAAAGTGCAGCTTCTATCAGTTACCAACAGATTATATAACCACAACAGTGTTTATCGCTGGAAATTCCCGACTTTGAGTCATAAAGGATAACAAGGAAAAGTAGTGTGAAATATTATCTTTTATTAGCCTCAAGGTTGAATTCGTATGTTATCACTGTTATCTGAAACTGTTATAAAACATCACATACGTAAGAATATAAGAAAAAGTAGATTATGGAACCAAGGAGAATCCTCCGTTTAGTAGCTTCCCCAAAATTTTATAATTTGATTTTTTATTGATTTAATTTCACTGTTGCCATATTTTACATCGTCAGCATTTGGGTTCAATTAAGTTGTAGGTATACAAAACTCACTTGACATATACCTTGTAAAATTTGTATGATTTAGCTTATAATCATTTTTATCTATTTATTGTTTTATTTCCATTCATTGGAAACACGTATAATAAATAATCATTAGTCAGTTGTCTAATCTTATATCAACAACTAACATTACCACTAACGTTATTTTACTTGAAATAATTAAACCATGATCAATAAAAAAAACATATTTTAATACAGCATATATATTATTCGATTTACATCTAGAGAGCCGTAAACACGATAAAAAATTTGCCGCTTTCGCAAAATACAGTTTTTTGGCGGGAGAAGTTGAGTATTCTAATTCTGCATCAATTTCTTGGCCAGACAGAAAACGGGCTTTGAAAATAAATTTATCTTCTTCTACTTAGAGTCCACATTTTTCGTATCATATATGATGTAAAGAAATAAACATTTAATTTTTTTTCAAAAGTTGATAACTAATTGACATATTAATAATTTAGCAAGTCAAATGAAGCGACAAATTTTCATTCCAGAGCCTACCAGCTGCAAATCATTTATTAACACCCTGCAAATAAAAGAGGTTTGGTTTTTGTATATTGTCTTTTTTCCAGCATTGTGTTTTTCTATAAACTAATAATTCTAAAACATAAACCAAGAAAGATATCAACAATCCTACACCTAAAAGCACAAAAACACAGACAATTCGATCTAGATCCAGATATCCTTCTTCTACGTCTTTATATGCCGAAACAGAGAATTTTTCTTCAGCAACTTGACTTTCATGAAGCCACTTGGACATCAATCCAGCTTCTATAACATGTAAGAGTGCATCGTTGAACTTCACATAAAATGGAAAAGATTTCCTGAACATTATATACGAATGTAAAGTCGTAATCTGAAATAACGTTTTTCAAAAATATGCTTGTAACAAATGTTAAGTACCTTATCGTGAGACACAATATGAAGCTTGTGGTGATTTTTAATAATATTCATCCGTGTATTTGAATTCACAAATCCATGATCGAGATTCTTCAGGAAAGTGGTTACCTGATCACTAAAAGAATTTTCATTGTCAGGTATAGGTATCTTCTTTTTAAAAATTTCTTTCTCGAATCTCGTGCCTATCAAGAACTGATCCCAAAAACTATTAAAACGTAACTGTTTACTGCTTAAGACGAGATCTTGCATTGTCAAAAGTTTTGGTTTCTTAACTTGGTTTACTCAAAACACCACTCAACTGACTAACATAGATCCAGTTTAAATTGCAGTTATAGAAAAAGAAGAAAACAAAAATAAACCGATTTAGCCTACTTTTCGGAACGAGTTTTATAGGAGACTGCAGCATAAACCTAAACACTTCGAAAAAACACCGTTGTAAAGATCCGTTGGTGAAGTTTTTCAGAAGCGCTGTCATAAAAAGTACTGTAACGGTGATTAGGCACCAAATTTCTGCAGAAAAAATAACCAAAGTATTGGTACTACTAGTGATTTTGCGTCTTGGTGGTAGTACAAGGAAGCTGTAGGTTTCGAAATAAGATACACTCATCTGGAATTCCGGTCCTATGGGTGCTGGAAAATTCCTTACGATAAAAGTCAGATCGATAGATCGTTCTAACATGTCCTTCTTCCATTCTAGATACTTCTTTGTCCCAGGTAACCTGATACTTACATTGCTTTTCACGTAAACCACATATACCTTCATTTTTTCTGCAATAGTGTCTAAAACGCGAACGCTATACCCTGGATCCCGTTTATCAATAGGATTTTTTATAGCTAAAGCTAGGTCTTCCCAGCTCGCATTAATCGAACATCCTTTTAAGTGTTTAGGGATTTTGTTATCGTAAGGGTGCTTTGCGTTTTTCACCAAATTGAAGGCAGTTCCACAATGATTTCCGATACTGTAGGGGTACCATGTCAAAAAGGAGGTCCACTTAGAATAAACCACGACATTGTAAACGTAATGGCTCCATAAAGTTTCAAATATAGTTTTGATTTCATCATCTGAGGAGACGTTTTGTAAAATGATGAGAAAGCGTCCTTTGGTTTTAATTTTATGCTTTAGTGAATCAACACAAAGCAGCAGTGAGGTCAGGTTTGTTTCAAAAATGATGTAGTTGTTGAAGATTTCTAAGTTGGGGCTATTTTTAGGGTGTATTATTAGTTTTGGTTGAATTAAATGTAAAGCAAACACTAATCTATCGTCAAAAGTGTTCATATTAGAAGTTATTAGAACGATTGTTTTCTTATTGAAGTTATGCCACATGAAATTTTCCAGAGGCGCTAATGTTTGCAGTAATAAAAATTCTACTACAATTGATGTAATACTCATTTTGAATAAAGTCCACAGCGCTCCGTGTTAATTTTATGAAAAGGAAAAGTTTTGTTTATCAACAGCGTTATTAATTTAATTTGACATTCAAACAATTGATAAGAATTAATTTAGTAAATGCATTTTAGGATATAACTCCCACGGGACAGTAAATACATAGTTAATTATGAATATCGTATATACGGCGTGTAGAATCGTTTTTGTAAATATAGAAACTTGAAAATATTGCCCCCCCCCCCCTCTAATTATTTTAGAGCAAAACATTTCATACAAAAATTGTAGACAATTAAAAACTGTATCTAAATATTGTTTTATTTATTTTTTTACACCTTATGGTATTCAAATAAAAAGAAAAAAATTGGTCGAGAGTTGTTTCGAAAAAACTTGCCTCGGATTTAACATGCAATGAAACATATCCAGCATTTTCGAGTTGAGTTTTTACTTTACACAATTTTGTGATGACGCCATCAACATTCTTGCAAGGACGTATATCAACTTGGATTGGTGCAATGTAATACTAAAAAAAATCCGGGACGGCAGACGGACAGACGGACGGACAGACGGACAGACGGACAGACGGACAGACGGACAGACGGACAGACGGACAGACGGACAGACGGACAGACGGACAGACGGACAGACGGACAGACAGACGGAAATGGGAGACCTATTTCTTCGTCTTCTAGGGGTCATGAAAGATCGAGAAAACGTAAAAGTAGAGAGTCGGCCGACGGACTCGATTACAATACTTCCTTTGCTTACGCTCGGGAAGTAATAACACCATCGATCGTATTCCCAAAATTTTCTGGGAAAATGGAATTCCTGATTTAATCAATAAAATAAATTGACTCATTCATTTTTTTTTGAGCCACCTGTATAAACAAATCTAAAAACTATGAATGCAATAATAAATCACAACTAAAAAGTCGTCACATTTTGCATATTTTGGGTTGAATTTATTCGGAAAAATTTTGAGATAACGTCATCAATTTTTTGGCAGGAATAAACAGATATATTTTGATTAACAATTTACCATGCTTACAATAACTTTAAAACGTCTGCAGGATTTCAAAGTATTAATTTTTGCAATTCTTGATGTATCCAATAAAATTAATTGACTGATCCATTAATTAATTTTTTTGAGTCACCTGTATAAGTATATACGTTGGTTATATATCTATACTGTGCTATATTCATGAAGTTGCCACATTCATCACGACAGTTGCACTATTATAAATGTGCAGTAGTGTGTTTAAAATATCGATACCTATATTTAAGTGAACGCGTATCCTTGCTGAATAGACCATTCACAACACAATCGATATTTTAATATTTACTAAAATTGAAAACACTTTATAGGATTTGATAATAAAAAAAACAGTTTTGTTCATGTTTCGACGAATATTCATACGAGAATTTTTAGGGTCTCAACAGATTAAAATGAAATAAGTCACTGTAGTCACTATAACTTTAAAGGGTGTAAAATATTTCAAAACAATTGGTTTGGTAATTTCTAATTTCAAAGAGCTACATGCACAAGAATTACTAAATAACAGGTGCAGGAGCATATTATTTTGCATATTTTAAATTAACAGTTACTTAGCAAAATTTTAAGAAGATATCATTCAAATTTTTGGTGAGGATTATCACACAAATTTTGATTAAGTACATGGACAAATCTGGAACAATTTAATGCAACGCTGTTGCTATTTAACCCTTGTCCTCCTACGGACACCGTCCACGAAAAAAATGTCTTGTATATAACATTCAATAAGGAAGGCCACTCAGGGTATATAAAACAAACTCTCTGGTTTGTTTTGATTTGTTGTCTGCAAATTTTCTGATTTATTAATTGGTTTTGTGCATTTCTCTTTTCATTAGTGCCGAAGGGGTGAGTCATTTTTTAGTTTTTTATAATTTTGATAAGAATTTTGTTTTATTTTATGCATTTTTTGGTTAATTTAAGCAACGTAACCTAAACTTTTACACGTGGTAGGCTGCGTGCCTATTCTCGGATTTTTCACTTCTCTCATGTGAGACTGTGTGTCATAAGAGCATCAGTTTTGTGAAAACTTCTAACGAGTTACTCGTGTTCTTTTTTTTTTTAAAAATGCTTTTCGCTTGCGGTGTTTGTCATGGACATATACAGCAATCTTCTCTCTCACTGTCTTGTTCTGGTATTTGCGATAAACATTTTCATTATCAATGCGTTAACTTACCTGAAGATTTGCAGAAATATTTCCATTTAGCCTCTGGATTATCCTGGAAATGTCCTGCCTGTGTCAGAAAATGTTTCTGTGTTGATTCAGAGAGCTTAAATATTTTTCTTCAAGATAAATTCAATGAACTTGTAGGTAGTATGAAGGACGTATTCAATAATTTAAAAATCGATCATCTTAAAGATGTTGAAAAACGTAATATAGCTGAATCCACTGCATCCATAACTCCTGTTAAATTTTCGGACATCGTTAAAAATAAGAACAAACCTATTGTCATTATCGAGCCAAAAGACGCTAATCAAGATTCTCAGAAAACCAAATCTGATATAGCTTCCACCATCAATCCTGTTGACTTTGATATTCACATTTCTAAAGTTAAGTCTGTGAAACATGGAGGTATTTTGGTGGGCTGCTCTTCGATTGAGGACAATTCTCGTTTTAAGAAAATCGCTCAAGAAAAACTTGCAGATTCTTACGTTATCAAAGAAGTTAAGGGTATTCATCTCAGGGTAAAAATAGTTGGTCTCACGCACAGATACTCTTCAGAGGAGTTACAGGATCTTTTCGAACATGTTGTTAAAGTAAATAGTGATATATTTAACCCTAACTCAGTATGCAACGTTGTCAAAATTTGGCCGACGAGGAAGAAACCTAATATATTTCAGGCAATTTTTCAAATTGACAAACCCACTTATGATCGTTTAATGGCTGCCGGTGGTTTTTTCGTAGGATACGATTTCTGTAATGTATATGACGCCTTGGAGATAAATCGCTGCTATAAATGTAATAGTTTTGGTCATTCCTCTCGTGTCTGTACTGTAAAGGTTTGTTGTCCCAGATGTTCTGAGGAACATGAAGTTAAAGACTGTTCGGCGGCAAATTTAAAGTGTATCAACTGTGTTAAAGCTGCAAAAAAATCTGATACAATACTAGATACTGGGCATGCTGCTTGGGACACACGTTGTCCTACTTACTTAATTGCTCTTCAACAATTAAGAAATAATATCCTTTCGTCATAGCAACTATCCGAAACGTCCTCTATTTTAAGTTCAAATGACCTTCTCATCTACTACCAAAATGTTAGAAGCGTTAACTCTAAACTTGATACACTATACAATGAATCTGCAGCACGTAATTTTGATATAATAATTCTGACTGAAACTTGGCTTAATGATTCAATTCATAATGCTGAGATTTTCCCAAATAAATACAACATCGTTAGGTCTGATCGTAAGTTTAAAGATTTGCATTTAACTAAAGGTGGAGGTGTTGCAGTAGCCCTTGATCGTAATATTTCTTATGAAGAAGTAGATCTATCCAAATTTACAAATGCAGTTTTACCATCCTCGATTGATCTGATTCTGTTAAAAATAATTCACAATAGCATGAAATTTTATTTGCTTGCTGTTTATATTCCACCGAAAGCTGCCTTAAAAGATTATGAATTATTTTTTGACGTTATAAGCAATCACTTACAGGCAAATAATTCTAAGGTGTTAATTGTAGGTGATTTTAATATCCATAATTACAAGCCACATGTTGTAAATAATACAGATAACAAGATTAATTTACTTACTAGGTTTTTAAATATAATGGAGTGTACACAACTTAATGCAATTCCAAATCATCATAACATTTTTCTTGATCTTGTCATATCCAATACAAACTGCTTAGTTTCAAAGTCTGAAGAGCCAATTCTTACAGAAGATCTGCACCACTCAGCTCTACTTATAACTTATTCTGTAAAAACTTCAAAACTTGAAAGGAACAATTGTAAAACCCACGTCAACAATAGTTATGTATTTTGGAATTTCCGCAAAGCTAATATTCCTTTATTGTATAATACTTTGGAGAAAGTTGATTGGTCCACCTTAAAAAATTTTAAAGATGTTGATGAAGCGTGCTCTCATTTTTACAACATTTTGCATTCCTTGTTTAATGATTGCGTGCCTCTTTGTAGATATAGGAAATCGTCGCATTTGTTTCCACCTTGGTTCAGTAATAAACTGCGTAAACTTATTAAAACTAAATGGTCTTGCTTCAAGAAGTATAAAGCAACAGGTAACCTGCAATCTCTTAATGAATTTCGCTGTCTAAGGAAACAGATTAAGTTAACCATAAAACAAGATTACGCTAATTTCATTTCAGAGGCAGAACAGAAGATTATTGCTGAACCAAAAAAATTTTGGTCTTTCATTAATTGTAAAAACAGAGACAATAGAATTCCTGGTGCTTTAAGTTATCAAGGTGGTAGACATACAGATTTTGAAAAAATAGTAGACACATTTGCATCCCACTTTTCAAATTGCTACAGGCCCCCGTTGATGAACTCTAATTCTATAACTAATCAACGATTTAGCATAGATACACTGAATCTGTTTAATTTGGAGGAGAAAGACGTACTTGATGCACTACATTCTTTAAAGTCTACATATACTGCTGGTCCTGACAATGTTCCTAGTTTTATTCTTAGAGATTGCGCTCAAGTTTTTGCTGTTCCATTAACCATTATTTACAATTTATCACTGGCCACGGCTAAATTTCCAGAAAGATGGAAACGATCACATATAACGCCAATTCCTAAAAAAGGTGAAAATTCTAAAGTGGAAAATTATCGTCCTATTTCTCTTATCTCCAATTTTTCAAAGGCGTTTGAGATTATTCTTCATCGTTTTATCGGTGAAGACACAAAGAATATGATTTGCAGTCAACAACATGGTTTTGTGGCCGGAGGATCGACAGCTTCGAATTTATTCAACTTCACCCAATATGTTTGCGAAGCATTCAATAACAAACAACAGGTTGATGCAATATATACTGATTTTGCTAAGGCTTTTGACATGGTAGATCACCTTTTACTAAAAGCGAAACTTCATAATTTTGGTCTGTCCCAAAATGTTGTTAAGTTTTTATATTCGTATCTGTCGGATAGAACACAATGTGTTGTCTACAATGGCTATTTCTCAAAGAATATCTATGTTACGTCTGGAGTTCCTCAGGGCTCGGTTTTGGGGCCGTTGCTTTTCAACCTATTTATCAACGATATTGTTGATGAATTGTCTGTTCCATGTTTGTTATATGCGGATGATTTGAAATTATTTCTGCGTATTAGATCCTCGAAAGACATCTTCGAACTTCAGAAAAATGTTCTAAAGGTTTTTGACTGGTGTTCTAATAAGGGCTTTGAGGTGAATAAAGACAAATGTCACGTTTTTACATTTACAAACAAAGTGCACGTTCTAAATCACGGTTACATTATGGACAGTTTCCAGCTGAATAGACCTGAAGTTATTAAAGACTTAGGGGTTACGTTTGATCCTGGGCTAACCTTTACTACTCACTACAATAACATAATTAATTCATCTTATAAAGCTCTTGGCTTCTTAATAAGAAACGTACGCGAATTTCAACAACTTGCTATCATAAAGACTATAATATACGCAACATTCGTCAGATCTAAACTTGAATACGCAAGCGTTATATGGTCTCCTTATCAACAGAAATATATAGATTTATTTGAAAAAATTCAAAGAAAATTTTTAAAATTTGCGACGTATAAATTGGAAGGAATGTACCCGCCACGGCAAACATCACAAGAATTCTTACTCAACAAAGTTCAGCTACAGACCCTGATTGACCGCAGATTCATTTGTTCCCTGATATTTCTGCATAAAATAATACATGGGATTATGAATTGCCCTTACATTTTGGAGAAATTACCTTTTGATTGTCGTACTAGACATAACAGGAATTCAAACACATTCTATTTGCCCACTCCTAGAATTGATATATACAAATATTCCCCTCTATATGCGATGTGCTCGAACTACAATAGGGTCTCAGACGAAATCGACATATTTTTCTGCAAAATACGTGATTTAAAAAAAATAAAAGTTCATTTTTAATTTACGAATTTCATTTATAAGCTTGCCTTTCCAACATATTATGTCTTCTCATAATTGGACAACCGTCTGTGAGAAGATGCAAAACAATAATAATAAAAATATATAGGTGTTCCATTTAAAAGAACAAGTTGTATTTAATTAAAAATGCTATATTTGCATACTTAATGTCACCATATTATTATGTCGCTAGGAGGTGTAAATGAATTCTTACGGTTAATTGCCTTCAAATAAACCTTGTCGTAAAGATAAGAAAATCAATAAAATATAACAATCATTTCCACATCGTAAAAGAACAGACATGAAATAACCCGCTTAAACACTTACAGTTTTTATCTTTAATTTGTCAGTAAATTTACCTTCACAACTAACATCAGTTGACGATTACTTTCGAGGCACGGAAGATTAAAAATGGGTACTGTTGAATCGCATATACAAGTTATCAACTCCACCGACAAAGATATTGTGAATACAATAGTTGACAGATGTGTTAATTACGACTGGGTCGGAAATAACAGACCAGACCGTAACTTTCAGGGCTTTAGAATATCAGCCCGTGGAGGCTCTGTGTCCCAAAGAGCATCTCTTAACAAACCAGCAAGCAATTGCCCTTTTAATATGACCTTAGTCTTCTCGGACGGCAGTGTCGACAAGTTTCGCATCCATCAAAAGTACGTCATCGGGTGCTGCGCTGAATTTAGTCATAGCGAAAAATCTCATAATATCACCTACGACAAAAGTGGGAACACTCTGGTTATCAAAGTGACTAATACTCAGCAACAACTACAGAATCAAAAGGCAGAAGAAAAAAATCGTGAAGGTGAGGTTACAATGAGAATGAAACAGTACGAGGCTGCAATGAGGATTTTTGATGAAGCACTAGGCCTGGCCAATCAAAATTCAACTATCAATAATATCAAGACCAACAAAAGTAAAACTTCGAACGAATTTGGAAAGGAATGCCTGCAAAAAGCTTGGGATTTGGAGGCTAACGCCGCTGAAGATAAATCTCAGGAAGCTCAGCGCAAATTCGAGTAAGCACAGAACTTATTTCAGCAAGCTTATAATTTAAGGAATGCTTCGGAATATCAAGAAAATATCAGTCTTGTTAGTTTGAAAATTGCAGGAAATCGTTTATTTAACGATGCCAATGACTTGGAGCAAGAAGCATTTAAGCTGTTTGAAAGTGGAAACGACCTTGCACAGGATAAGTATAAAGAAACTTTGTTAAAATATAAAGAAGCGATGAAGAAGTTCGAGCAAGGAGCCAAGATTGATCAGGGAAGCTTTGATGACAGTATAAAAATTGCTGGTGAACATATTAGTGATGTGAACAAAGTGATTGACAATATTGACCAAGCTGAATTAAGTAAGAATATTGGCAAAGTGAATGTTGACGATGAGAAGAAAGAGAAAAATGAAGTTGAGAATGTGGTGAATACAAATTTATTTCAACAGGTGGATGGTGTATATAACTAAAAGATTACTGACATTTTTACGTTCATTAAATACTTGTGTTTCATTTCTTCATCCCATATATCTATGAAAAATTGTTACGATTGGACCGGGGGCTTTCCGTAAAACACGTGCCCCCGTGCCAGGTGTTGGATGTATGATTGTTATTCATACATACGTACCGAAAAAGATTGATATAAATGATACACAAACATGTGCTGTGTAACACTGTATTTACTTGTTGTTGACGGTTCGGAGTCTATGTACAAAGTTGTTAAAATCGGAAGTGATACATTGCAGGTAAAAGAGAAAGTTGGGGACGCTTGTTGACAAGGGTTGCGGTTGGTAGGTAAAACCGAAACCCGAACATGGTCCGGCGCCTTGAAAGAACTAACTTTCAACATGACAAAGTATAACATTTGCAAATATGAAATACATAATGTGTCTACATGACAGGTGCATACATTGACAATGAAATAGAGTACAGAACACATAGAAAAAAATTGGTCTAAAGAGTTTAGACAGTACTTCCCTCGCTGTCGGAAACTTGACGACTGCATGCCTATTGTGTTTTTTTTCTCATTACATTTTTGTAGTGGGAATTTAAAAAAAAATTGCGATGACGTCATCAACATTTTTGCAAGGACACATATCAGTTGGGATAGATGTAGTGTAATACTAAGAATAAAATTATTATATTCTCAAATTTTCGGGAAAATGAATTGGGTCGTTTGAATATTGATTTGTAATAATCAATAAAATAACGAAACAATTTACTCACGTATACCTACGTATCAGAGGCAACTGAAAATCGTGTATGTATAAACATTGTTAATTTAAGATGACAGGCGTAACAGCATACGTGAGAGCCAAACACAGAAACTGTAAACAAAACGACCGTCGGTTTTATTGCTTCGACTTCCGCTTATTATATAAAACATTGGGTTTTATTTTAATTCTTGAAGGTGAAATTCACAATTGGTTGATTATAAACATGTCTATTTCACATTCGCGGAATCAAGTGAACGCATAAAACAAATGCAGGTCTGTAATGTTAAAGTCGATGTAAATAAGCGTGCTACCCTTATGTTTCAACCGAGTTTTTCCTTTAACAAATTTTGTGTCTACCAAATTGGGTTGGTTGGGGTGTAATACTAATAATAAATAAATTGACTTCATTAATTTTTTTGAACCACCTCTTAAGAAAATCTAAAAAATATGAATGGAATGATAAATCACAAGTACAAACTCATCATATTTTTTGCATTTTAGATAGGATTTATTCAGCAAAATTTAAGGGTGACGTCATCAATTTTTTTAGGGGGGATGAACAAATACATTTTGAACAAAAGTTTACCATGCTTATAATAACTTTAAAATATTCCCAAGATTTCAAAGCATTCGGTTTTGTAATTCCTGATTAAATCGATAAAATAAATTCACGCCTTCATTAATTTTTTTGAGTCACCCTGCATATGCAAATCCAAAAATATGAATGGAATGATAAATCACAAGTACAGGCTCATCATATTTTGTACATTTTAGATATGATTTATTCGGCAAACTTTCGAGCTGACGTCATCAAGTTTTTGGAGGGGATAAGCAAATATATTTTGACTAAACATTTATTATGCTCTTTATGACCTTAAAATATCTGCAAGATTTCAGAGCATTCGGTTTTGTAGTTCCTGATTAAATCAATAAAATATATTTACGCATTCATTAATTTTTTTGAGTCACCCTGTATATGCAAATCCAAAAAATATTAATGGAGTGATAGTTCACAAGTACAGACTCATCATATTTTGTACATTTTAGATATGATTTATTCCACAAACTTTTGAGCTGACGTCATCAAGTTTTTGGAGGGGATAAGCAAATATTTTTTGACTAAAGATTTATGATGCTCTTTATAGCCTTAAAACATCTGCAACATTTCAAAGCATTCTGGTTAGCAGATTAAAAATTAAATTTCAAAATGTTGTTTTATAATTTTGATTTTTTTTCCAAAAATCTGGACGTTTCGGGTGAAAAGTCGATTCAGAGTTGTAAACTACATGTGTAGGACTATGTTATTTTATACAATTGAAAACCCATTTACTATGTACAATTTTGAAGTGACGTCATCGCTTTAGTGGTGGGGATGATTCGACAAATTTTGGTTAGCGTTTTACCATCTACATGATATTCTTAATATAAGTACAAAATTTCACAACAATCGGTCGAGTACTTTCGGAGATTATCTGTCTAATAAAAATCCGTGACAACAGACGGACAGACGGACAGACGGACAGACGGACAGACGGACGGACAGACGGACAGACGGACAGACGGACAGACGGACAGACGGACAGACGGACAGACAGACGGAAATGGGAGACCTATTTCTTCGTCTTCTAGGGGTCATGAAAGATCGAGAAAACGTAAAAGTAGAGAGTCGGCCGACGGACTCGATTACAATACTTCCTTTGCTTACGCTCGGGAAGTAAAAAGGGGTAAATTTAGACACTGCACATTTGTTTATGTCGGAAGCACACACAGCTTAGTCACTTGCAGGTTAATCACATCATGCGCGGTTCTCACTGTCACTACGCGAATGGGGGCATGTAGACCGGGATGAACAGTAATAACGCGTCCCAGTGGTCCATATAAGCGGGGGTGTGTGGTCTTCCTTAACGACCACCAAATCGTCCACCTTATGCTGTTGCGGCTGGCCTTGGTCCAATTTGGGCGATGATGAAGTTGGCCCATATGTTCTGCTGTCCACCGTTTCCAAAATTGCTGCTGAGTGCGGCTGAATTGTTGCCACCTGGAGAGCCGGTTCGTTGAGACCGTGGTGACGTTATCCTCTGAAATAACAGTTAGAGGGGTTCCAACGAGGAAGTGACCGGGAATTAAAGGAGTCAAGTCATTTGGATCTTTGGACATGGCGGTTAACGGGTACGAATTCAAACACGTTTCGACTTGTATTTGCAACGTCTGCATTTCTTGCAAATTAAATAAAGATATACCAGTAACGCGCTTTAACTGACTTTTCGCAGATTTGACCATTGCTTCCCCGATAGTCCCCATATGTGGTGCGGAAGGCGGAATGAAATGAAAATTGATGTGGTTAGTTGTCAAATCATTCAGCAAATTTGTATTCGAAGCCCGTTTAGCTAAAGTGACACGTGCTTGGTAAAGCACGGGATCATCCCACCACAAAGTTTTTTCGTATCGTCTGTCTTCGGGTTGAAATAAAATTTGATGATACATGTTACAAATGTCCGCAGTAAAAGCGACCTCATGCGCCCTAGATCAAATTATTGCATTGGAAATGTCGTTTTGTACTTTTGACCCTGTACTGAAACAAGCATTTATGCTTTTTCCGACTGATGGTTTGACTGACCCATCAAACACTACGCAAATCTTTTCAGTGACCCCGTCATTTTTGGAAACCGCATGGTGAGGCAAAAAATGACGGGGTTCACTTTCGATTTTTTGCTCTGTCAATGAACCTAGTAAAAGCATGTGATCTAAATTAATGTTTTCTTTTATAAAATTATGATAGTTGATTTCTAACATAATATTTTTTGCGAACTTAAGTTCCGTTGAGTACAATCGTTGAAGCGCGATTTCTTTCGAATTCCTCAAAATTGGGAAACTCTTGCTAAAGGTTAATCTGACTTGAAATCGTCCGTTCGACAATCGAGTGGCATTGTTAATAAAATAGTTCTCCTGTTGCATTTCAGGAGCTGTGAGCGACTTGTCATCGCTTGAATGGCTTTCAAGTTTGCAGAACTTTTCAACTTGCTTTTCTAAATTGACATTATTGACCGCGCAATGTAGATTTTGACGAGTGTTACTGGTGGGGCATCCGTGCAATGGCCCCCCTGCAATCCAACCCAATAAAGTTTTCTGTAATATTAGGCCACGTCCTATTGTTTGAATTTGACCTACACATAACAGTTGCCAAAATAATCCAGCTCCGATTAACAGATCGATTGGCTGTGACAAATTGAAATTAGGATCGGCAAGTTTTACCGCTTCAGGTATGTCCAGCTCATCTTTAGAAAAGGTACGGACAGGTATGTTCTTCGAAATTTTTGGGATTACCAGACAATTTAAAGCTGTTGTAAATGAGTAATGCAACGACTCGATCTGTACCTGAACCTTTTGTCTAGCGGTCGTATTTGAACATTGAATACCTGCTACGACCACATTTGCATTTTCTGTACTTAAACCCAATTTGTTAGTGGCGGCTTCAGTAATAAAATGCGATTCTGAACCCACGTCTAACAAAGCCCGGAATTTTTGAAATTTGTTTTTACAATCCTTTATTAGAATTATTGCTGTAGACAAAACGGCTTGTGGAAAAAGGGCGGATGAGCAATAAACTCCACTGGTACTAGGCTGGTTTTCGTTTGAATGGGAGGGTTGGTCACTATGTAAAAGTGTATTATGTTTCAATTGGCATAATTTACATGACATAGATTTACAGCTATGGGACGTATGCGATGGTTTGAGACAATTTTGACATAATTTCAACCTATCTACCTGAGACCTTCTTTCCGAAACACTGAGTTTTAAAAAGGTAACACAGTTGTAAATTAAATGAGATTTTTTACAAAAATAACAAGTGGATTGTGTACTATTGCGATTTACTGCCGCTGTAAATGTAGACACCTTTTATGTTTTAAATGTAATATAAAAAGGTAACCATTCAGTATAAATTCCGCTAAACGGTTTAATAACATTCGGGAGCAACTGCACCGATGGTGACGGTGTGCTCGTAGGTGCGTTACCTTGCGGTGCAGGTGAAGATGTGTTAACGCGTTTTTGTTCAATAGCATCTTCGACATCTGCACATAAATCGTAATACGCGTTTTCAAAATAAAGTCTTGTGGCAGCTTGTCCTAAATCGGGGGTGGCGTCATCAAGAGCTTCAATCTGAGAATGGATTTTGTCAAACTGAGCCTTAATACGTACAAAATCGCGCAATCTTACTCTTAATCGAGAAGCGGATGTACTTAGATTGTTTGTTTCAAACCACAACTTGAAACGCGATATTTCGTCGTGAATGCGATTTCTTTTTAAGAATAAAATTTGTAAATTTCCTGCATCCTCTGGTGTAGGATTTGAGTCCGAAAATGTTTCGGCATTGTCGTCACCTTCCGCGCCTGCCATGTGTGGAGCATCGAAAGTTTGCGAACGTGTCATAACCATTTGAAAAACCGCTTAGTTGAAATACGTAAAACTGGTACAGTTCGGGCAAGGTAAATGGTACTTGCCAATGAAATTTAAATAAAATGACGTGCAATTACGGTCGAAGGCGTGCTTGACCGGAAATAGATAAAGAAAAGGAATAGTTGGAACCCACTCACCGCAATAAGGCCCTCTGGCACCTGGGACGGCTAGACTGATTCGCTGCTCTCCTGTCCGGTTGGGAATTTCCAATGGCTGGATCCCGTCTCCCGATGCAGGCGTCGAAAATTGCCAAAACCGTAATAAGATCACCTGGAGCCTGGGTGAATTGACTGGATGGGCTGAATTCGCTGCTCTCCTGCTCGGTAGGGAACTCCGATGGCCGGTAGGTCACGTCTCCCGATACAGGCGTCGAAAATTACCAAAAACGTGATAAGGTCACTTGGAACCTTGGATGAAACGACTGGATGGGCTGGATTCGCTGCTCTCCTGTCCGGTAGGGAACTCCGATGGCCGGTAGATCACGTCTCCCGATACAGGCGTCGAAAAATGGCACCACCGCGTTTTATTGTTGAATTCACAGCACTGGATCACACATGTAGAGAGATCCGGCTCGAAGGACCAATGTTGGATGTATGATTGTTATTCATACATACGTACCGAAAAAGATTGATATAAATGATACACAAACATGTGCTGTGTAACACTGTATTTACTTGTTGTTGACGGTTCGGAGTCTATGTACAAAGTTGTTAAAATCGGAAGTGATACATTGCAGGTAAAAGAGAAAGTTGGGGACGCTTGTTGACAAGGGTTGCGGTTGGTAGGTAAAACCGAAACCCGAACACCAGGTTTTACATTATTTTTCCAATGCCCAAATTTACTTCAGCTATTAAATTACGAGTACTTATAAATGCTTTAACAAAACAATAAAATTACCAGGAACGTGTTCATCATTTGAACAAACGTTATGTTAATTTTGATACATTTCATTCCGAATTTTCATATTGTCAACATTCATTAAAAAAATTGGTCTAAAGAGTTTAGACAGTACTTCCCTCGCTGTCGGAAACTTGACGACTGCATGCCTATTGTGTTTTTTTTCTCATTACATTTTTGTAGTGGGAATTTAAAAAAAAATTGCGATGACGTCATCAACATTTTTGCAAGGACACGTATATCAGTTGGGATAGATGTAGTGTAATACTAAGAATAAAATTATTATATTCTCAAATTTTCGGGAAAATGAATTGGGTCGTTTTGAATATTCATTTGTAATAATCAATAAAATAACGAAACAATTTACTCACGTATACAAAGAAACTGTAAACAAAACGACAATCGGTTTTATTGCGTCGACTTCCGCTTATTATATAAAACATTGGATTTTATTTTAATTTTTGACGGTGGAATTCACAATTGGTTGATTTAAAACATGTCTATACCACATTCGCGGAACCTAGTCAGCTATGTTTCAACCGAGTTTTAACTTTAAAAAATTTTGTGTCTACCAAATTGGGTTGGTCCAATGTAATACTAATAATAAGTGTTGCCTTTAATTTGATCAATAAAATAAATTGACTTCATTAATTTTTTTGAGCCACCCTTTAAGAAAATCTAAAAAATATGAATGGAATGATAAATCACAAGTACAAACTCATCATATTTTCTGCATTTTAGATAGGATTTATTTAGCAAAATTTAAGGGTGACGTCACCAATTTTTTTAGAAGGGATGAACAAATACATTTTGAACAAAAGTTTACCATGCTTATAATAACTTTAAAATATCTCCAAGATTTCAAAGCATTCGGTTTTGTAATTCCTGATTAAATCGATCAAATAAATTCACGCATTCATTAATTTTTTTGAGTCAGCCTGTATATGCAAATCCAAAAATATGAATGGAATGATAAACCACAAGTACAGACTCATCATATTTTGTACATTTTAGATAGGATTTATTCAGCAAACTTTTGGGGTGACGTCATCAATTTTTTAGGGGGGATGAGCAAATACATTTTGATAAAAAATTTACCATGCTTATAATAACTTTAAAACATCTCCAAGATTTCAAAGCATTCGGTTCTGTAAATCCTGATTAAATCAATAAAATCAATTGACGCATTCAATAATTTTTTTCAGTCACCCTATATATGCAAATCGAAAAAATATGAACGGAATGATAAGTCACAAGTACAGACTCATCATATTTTTCACATTTTAGATAGGATTTATTCACCAAATTTTAGGGTGACGTCATCGATTTTTTTAGGGGGGAAGAGCAAATACATTTTGATAAAAAAATTACCATGCTTATGGTAACTTTAAAACATCTCCAAGATTTCAAAGCATTCGATTATGTAATTCCTGATTAAATCAATAAAATAAATTGACGCATTCATTAATTTTTTTCAGTCACCCTGTATATGCAAATCGAAAAAATTTGAATGGAATGATAAATCACAAGAAGAGACTCACCATATTTTGTACATTTTAGATAGGATTTATTCGGCAAAATTTTGTGGTGACGTCATAAATTTTTTAGGAGGGACGACCAAATACATTTTGATAAAAAATTTACCATGCTTATGATAACTTTAAAACATCTTCAAGATTTCGAAGCATTCGGTTTTGTAGTTAATGAGTAAATCAGTAAAATAAATTTTGCGCATTCATTAATTTTTTTGAGTCACCCTGTATATGCAAATCCAAAAAATATGAATGGAGTGATATATCACAAGCACAGACGCATCATATTTTGTACATTTTAGATAGGATTTATTTGGCAAACTTTTGAGCTGACGTCATCAAGTTTTTGGAGGGGATAATCAAATATATTTTGACTAAAGATTTATGATGCTCTTTAGAGCCTTAAAACATCTGCAACATTTCAAAACATTCGGGTTAGCAGATTCAAAATTAAATTGCAAAATGTTGTTTTATAATTTTGATTTTTTTTCCAAAAATCTGGACGTTTCGGGTAAAAACTGAATTCGGAATCGTAAACTACATGTGTAGGACTATGTTATTTTATACAATTTAAGACCTATTTACTATGTACAATTTTGAAGTGACGTCATCGCATTAGTGGTGGGGATGATTAGACAAATTTTGGTTAGCGTTTTACCATCTACATGATATTCCTAATATAAGTACAAAATTTCACAACAATCGGTCCAGTACTTTCGGAGATTATCTGTCTAATAAAAATCCGGGACGGCAGACGGACAGACGGACGGACAGACGGACGGACAGACGGACAGACGGACGGACAGACGGACGGACAGACGGACGGACAGACAGACGGAAATGGGAGACCTATTTCTTCGTCTTCTAGGGGTCATGAAAGATCGAGAAAACGTAAAAGCAGAGAGTCGGCCGACGGACTCGATTACAATACTTTCTTTGCTTACGCTCGGGAAGTAAAAAAATAATAAAGAGTAATTACTTTTAAAAAAAATCATTATATTGTTTGGTTTAAAATATTTGCTTAAACAATTCTACTTTGGAATTCAAGATTTTCTGTAATCAAACCAGAAAAGTTTGGTTCCTGTCCACTTTATTCCATCTAAGGTTAAGATATTATGGAGGCCCGCAGTGAGAAGGCGCTGCCTCGCTGCTGGGTACCAACAATACTTTTGCGTGCGATAGTAACTTTCGACAAATACTTCACCCATTTTTCTTTAGCAAATAGTTTATTAGTGAGTGTTCTAATAAGTTGCGTACATACAAAGAAGCAAAATAAAAGAATTTCTAAAAAGTATAAATATATATTTGTAAAAAGTATATTTACCTACGTACCAACAGAAGAGCATTGAATTTTATTCACATTCTGTAAAAAAAGCAAAAGAGAAAAATATTAAATATCAATCAATAATACTGTATCTACCTACTCTACTTAGTGAAAAGTTTGATCGCCCGGTCTACAATAGTAAACTATTTTTAGAGTTGCCCGATTTAGTAAAATTTGGCTTTTTTTAAGGAATACAGAAATTTGCTTCATTCACGTGCTCTTTTTTACATAAATCAGTACACATAGCAACAATTTGCATAATTTAAATTTAAATAAATATAAATCAATGCATAGATAAATAAATAAATAAATCAAGAGTTATTTGTCCACCAGAAGAATTCCATTTACGGGGAAAAATTAATTGCACATCCTAACCAATGGTACAATAGATACAAGATACAATAAAGAAAAATATATGTATAAATTGAGTACCCAGCTGGCTTCACTTGCAAAATATAATTACCTAATAGATTTATAAAGTTTAATTATTCTAATATTTCAAAACAATACGGAATATGAATGAAAACTTTAGGTTGAAAGTTTATTGTTGGCAGCCTGCCATAAACTATTATTAGTACTTTGCAACATCAACATACCGTAATTGTATATCTCTTTTACCTTTTTACTCATCTCAGCTAAGGTAAATTTTAGAAAAATTGCTGATTGCATTTAGGGCAACAAATAGCACAATGTTCCTGTCGTCTGGCGTTCCTCCTCGAAATTGAATAAAAAGATGGTTTTAATTATTATACAACCAATATTACACATACCTAATAAATTTAATAAAAAGCCTATAATAACTTATTTTAAAGACATTTTATTTTATCGATTTATAATATCAGTTCTTTTTCATTATCACATTTATACTATTTCACGTTCCCTAAAATCTCCATAAAAGTGAGCATTTTGGGGAATTTCTCAAATTGACCGCGTGTTTCCCATTATGGATGATGTATTATTACGTTGTACGGGTGGTTGAAAATCACTGGTCAACAAAATTCAATTTTTTCTCTCTAACTTTGACATAATTGTAATGTTTTCGTTTAATTTGTCTCTGTGTTTGTAACAAAGGGCATAAACCTTACAACTTAGCTCAATTAAAAATAAAAATGCATATTTGATGTTAAAAACAAAAAAGCAGGTAAAACAATTTAGTGTTTGTATCTTTAACGGCAAAAAGTGATGTATTAACAAAAGAACAACCATAATTAAGAAAAAAACAAAGATTGCAGTTTAAAAAACGAAAAAAACAAAAGAAACAGCTAAGACCGACGTTTTTTCGGTTGCCTCCTATAGATTTCATTGGAGATCTCTCGCTTGATGGTCCTGCAGTATTCTGCGAGCATTTAGGTGTTCCATCGATCTTGGTAACGTTTTTGTATCCACAAAATGCCCAGATGGAAGCGTTCTCTACGCCCGTCACTCACGTCGTCATAATTTTTGGGGAAAAAATCAAGATGCGAATACATAAAATGCACATTTAAGAATATGTTAATTTTAAATTTTTTATATGATGATAACATGTTTTCTACTTACTAAACGTAGTTTTCTTTATGTTTCCCAAGAAGTTTGTAGCAATTTGATCACAAAAAAATACACCTTATAGAAAGTTTCCTATTACTTAATAGTACGATTTTTGTATTTTTCAAAGGATAATATTGAAGATTACTTTTAAATGAGAGCTAAGTTTGGGTTTAGCCGTTTATAATATCATTTAAAATTGTTAATTAAATAATAATTGGCTGCTATAATAAAAGTTAGAGCTTAGCTGTTGACCAGTGAAATTGGCGTGGGTGAAACTCAACAATTTATTTCTTACTAACTGGAATTTACACGACTCACTGTTGTAGCGATTATGTACAGAACAACTCTATGGTGCGAATTGCTGACTCTTCGTAACATTGGCTGGACTCGTGGTTCGACTGAATAATGAATCATTCCCGACGATGGCCTCTATTTAAACTCGTACTTCCTTCTAGATGTCGGGCATTCGGGATTTTTTTGGATTGCTGTTCGCGAATACCGCTTCCAGGCTTTTCTGTGGCGATTCGCCGCTTAATTATCTACTTTATCGTTTGAACGGTTGTTGAAGATGATGAAGTAGACAGTATTATATCTAGTTATGTTTGATGGCATGCATTGTATACATAGGTTATATACCTAATACTGTGATAGCTCAAACATCCCGCCTTAATTTGACATGTGAAAAAAAAAATTGAAAGCCCGCGAAAAAATCAAAAATTTGGTCTTGGCTGTGATCGTCTAACAAAATGGGACCTACGTTGTGTGTGTGTGTTTTTTTTTTGTGGTGGAATGCGTTCAGATGCAAGTGGTGGACCCCAAGCTTGGAAAAGTACCGGTAAATAAAACAGCAAATATATGGAGGACACCAAATTATTTATTCCTCTACTGACAAAAAAAAAGCTGCGACTAAGTTGCGCAGGTTGAAGACCTTCTTAGTGCCCAGCTACAAAAAAATACATTCCAAACTTTGAATGATATCAAATTAAACGTTCTGAATCAATGCAAATATTTGAATATCACAAATTTGATAAAACAAAGCAAAATCTGAAGTAAAATAACTGGACGCAAATATACAGGTTATTACGGACGTGTGACGGCAAATTTAATTTGTGGCAGTCAACAAACGAACAAAATTTTAATAAAAACTGTGCAGTCGCAGCGGCACCAGAACGCTATAAGAGTGTGGCGATCGACTCCAACATTACCCATAGAGGGCGTTGCAGCACAAGCGGGGTTTGAGGCTCCTGGTCGTGGCTGTTCTCCTATCCACGACGGTGATTCTAGCAAGCACTGCCGCACAGTAACCCTCCATTACGGGCATGTCGTACGAGCAGGCCGTTACGATCGCAAACTAGTGGTTGTGTCCCGGTTATGGGGGAAAGGCCGACAGCTTCACGTCATCTCGATCCTCCTGGCTTCTATACAAAGCCTGCATCCTTTCTGCAGATGGAGCGATAAATCCCGCTAGCTCGACTAGGAACCGCGCTCTCCGCTTCTACTAAGTGTTTCTGTGTTATTTACCTCAATTCTATTTTAAATGTTCAGTTTCCATGACTCTAATATTAAACTACAAGTGAACCAGTGTCAAAGCTTCAAAGAACAATAAACAACATTTAAATTCGCCATACACTCTCGTGAAATTTTTAAAAGACAAAGAATTCTTATCTGAGATTCAGATTGGACATCAGACAATGCTGAACGCATTAATCAACTAAATTATTTAGAAGAAAAAAACTAGCAAAGATTTATAAAAACAAAAAAGATCTGGTGTGAAATAAAACTTGTATAGACAAAAATTACGTGAGCTTAGGAACTGCAGAACATGAAAATTTACGCTCAATTTAAAATTATACAACAAAAAAAAAAAACTGAAGCTAAAATTGTGAGATAGAAAAAAATTGCATCAGGTGAAAAATTGCAATGCTAACAAAATTACATGAGTTTAATACTTTATGTCCGTTCGCGTTATTGGTTAATTTTTAAAAGCGAATTTATTCAGCTGCATTATTGGCCATCGTTTACATTCCCCCAGACAAACATGTTAACAAAAAACATAGCAGACAATCTGGAGGTCCAAAATGGTGTCGGACGAATGCGTTATTAAAAAAGAATGCGTCAAAAATATGTGATTCCAGAAATGTGATCAATCCTATGGCGCTGTGCAAATAATCGTCTAAATCAAAGGAATAAAATGCACGTCCCACATGACCCACAATGTTGTTAATTTGTTCAATAAGGTTTTACAGTTCAAACATGTGCTCAGTTTGAAAATACTCTTTCAACATGGCCGCTGTCAGAACAAAGAATTTACCTGATGTTAAATTATTCCACACTTTATCAACGGTTCAAACAAAGAATTTACATTATGTTAAATGATACCTTGATCCAAGTGACTGGTTACTTAAAACAATTAGTTTTGAGAGTTTATAGCGTAGACTGTCCCCCAGCTTATCTCAAACAGAACACATGATAAATAAAAAACACTAAATATATCAGGCATTGCAAGTGATGTAATTTTCCACGTTGCGAGAAAAATATCTCTATGATATAGCTTTCCACGTTGCGAGAAAATATCTCGGTGATGATGATATGATGATAATAACTGCTTAAGGGGAGAAATTTTTAATTCCCCCATACTTCAGTGCACGATATTATGAATTCTATCGCACTTTTCGCGGTCTTTTTCCAGAGTGGAGCAACGTTAGGTTAATTTAACTGCCGTTAATGAACTATTAGCAATCTTATGTGAGGAATTATGAAGTGTTATAATGTAATACTTAAGTATAAGCATCCAGAAACATTATTCATAATTAGATAAACAAAAGATGTGTCCTGACTAAGTGAATTTTATAAAATCTCCTAACAAGCGCCATATCTAAACACACTCCTGAATGTTACATTGTGTTGGCACCAGTTAACGATTAAACTCCTGACATGAACTGTGAATTTACAAACAATAAAACAAATTTACACAACTTGTTAGCGTAGGTTGAAAATTCGCGTATTTCCGCTTCGAAAAATCGCAAGAATTAGCTACGCATGTTGGGAAAACTGTGGCATCGTCGTCGTTACGATTAAGTTTCGTTAAACAAAGGCTCTCTCTTTTTTATTAACTACCAAATCAACTAAACTTAACCTAGCTAACTCACTACGTGGTTACACTCACAATAAACACACCAAAACTGACCCTCTTCCCTACAAAGCAAACACTACCAACCCTCTAACTAAAATTTCCTAGCAGAACTACCCACTACCAAAAAGAGAACTAAACGTGCACATGGTTGCCTATGTTTAACAATTTTCTTGAATGATTTTTTTTTTCAAATTTAAATTACTCAAATGCGATTTCGCGCCACTGTTAATTTTTTCAGCGCGAAATTTTAATTAAAATTCAGTCATCACAAGACTTATTTCGATATTTTGTTCATCAACTTTTCGCCAGTAAGTTAAAAAAAATCCTAATATTGTTACAACTGTTTGGCAAACTTTAATTAAACCATGATGAAGAAAATATCCACCTCAATCAAGGATGTTAATGCAATTTCACCAGGGGCGGCTTGTCCTATGAGGCAGGTGCGGCAGTGCCTCACCAATGAATTTTACGCCTTATTAGGATTTTTACTATTTTTTAACGACAAGGATTTTTGGCCAATAATTTGTGTCTTTTTTCTAAAATTTTAAAAATAAATATGGAAAATTATATTCTTATTTTTATCTCAGTAGGTACTCGTTGCTCCCTTAATTAAACAGCGCCGCTGAAACACTCGACACAACATGTATTTTGTGACGCGAATGAGGCAAACTCGAAGCTTGCCTCTACAGCAGATATAGAAATCATATCGTTAATAGGCAAGCAACCTGCAATACACTCATAAGCGGTATGAGTTGAAAAAAGACAAAATTGAGGCTAGCCTCATTTCCGTGCTTGCAAAAGAGATGGACAACAATATTTGCGCGCGGAGAACGTGCGATTACAATGCAGTCTGCATTTGCAGAAGTATTCAAAATTAGACCGTTGATTGTTTTGCCACAAATCTGTGTGTGTATAAATTTTGTCTTAAAAGTGCCTACGTTTGCGTGTGTCGCGTTAGTGCTTTGTGCTTGTCATAATTTGATTTCGGTAATCGTTATTTAAGATTACGAGTAAATCGGAATTTTTCTCTACTAACGTTAAATGACAATAGCAGTTCTGTTTTTTCTACTTTCACGTATGATGATAAATTGTATGTAGTTAAGGAATTAAAACGGCCGGTTCCTGATTTGAGTAAATCGTTATTTGATTTATAAAAAAGTTTAAAATAAATCCAGAGTATTTATGTTTTATATGTTTTTCGTTTTGTTTTTTGTTATAAATCAATTTAGGTTTATTTTATGTTGTATTTGATTTTTTTCGATATGTTTTCTTTAAAATTTATTTTAATTTTGTTTTTTTTTAAGTTATATTAGTTTTTTCTGACCACGTTTCCCTTTCCTTTTGTCCTGTCATTCCCATCCTTTCCTTACAAGAGTTCCTTACACCTTCACGTTGGTTCTTGGTGGACAGTTAAATGAGTTTACAAATTTGTTTATTTGACTAAGTAGAAAATATTTAAGTAATCTTGATTTATTTATATTTTGGAGCGTATTGTGCTTTGCCTCATCAACTTTTCAAGTCATGAGCCGCCCCTGAATTTCACTTCTCTTCAGCTAACTCCTGACCCCAATTGTCTAAAAATAGAATTAAGACAAATAATTTTGTCTTTAGAGAGGTCAAGTAAAATTTAGACAACTGTATCCTGTCCAAAAATATCTTATGCCTCGGTAAATTTTGCACTACACCAGTATACACAGAATATTAAAATAATCTATACATTGATTTGACAGTTTTTAGATCAAAATTATAAGTTAACTTAATATAACCATAGTGATGAGATAACAGTTCTCTAAATCCTACACAGTTATCTTACTGATTTTTCCGAATGCATCCAATAAAGATAATGAAAGATGAACACATTATAAATAGAATTTTTAAAAGTGTTCTGTATATCAGAATTAGAAGTAAGGAGAAAGATGTTTGACTTGATATTTCTGTTTAAAATATTATCTTCCTTAATTATTGTTTGTCCTGATATTTTGAGATTATTTATGTTGCATGTACCTGAGAGGAGGAGCAGACATAGCCACCTGCTTGCTCTGTTTTCTTCACGTATCTGCTACAGATTTTACTGCCCTGTTGGTCGTATATCGCGTTTATCGTTAACATATAGTGATATTGATATAGTGGGTCACTTCTTTCAAGTGCAATATTCGGACTACACTGTCGACTAGTCTTAATAATTAAATGTTTAATTGCATTGTTTGTGTAATTTTTAGTTAGATCTATGTTATTTATTTGCATATTATTTCCCTTTTTTGTAACTGGTCTAATCGTTAAATAAATCATTATTATTATTATTACACCACTTAAAAAAACTGATTGAATGTTATTTCGACAGAACTGCAGTATGTACCTAACAGGCCAACAGTCCGCCTAGGCCATATTGATTCCACATCACGAGCGAACATATTATCAGTAACCCCAACTGAAAGGCTGTTAAGAAGTACAACTAATGCAGATCATTTAAAAGCGGAAAAAAGGAGCTACACAATTATAAAAATATGAAATTGCTAACGTAATTGAGATTAAAAGTATCCAGAGAAAACATAAAATAGAACGCACACTGACTCGTCAAATCACCATCACAAATAATTCCATTGTAAGTAAAGGACACGGTGTATTACTTCACTGATTGGTCCTAAATGGTATAAAAACGTTCCAGAATGTATCCCAGTGGCGATCTACCACATTTTATTTGAAACATATGAGAAAAAAGCAATAGGCCATATTGGGTACTATATGACATAATTAATATAATTCATAATGTTTAAATATGATAACTATTAATATGTGATAATTAAACCGAAAACCATTTTCCTAAGAACACGAGGTTAACAAAAACAAATTAGTTTGTTTAAACATTGTTAAATTAACCCCGAACATGTACAATTTCTGAGCGAAAATATGAAAAATAATTTTTGCAATCTCATCGTGACGTACGATGACGCCACTGTCACGTGAGCCACCTGATAAAAGGTCACATTTTTCGGTCCTCTGCGTTTAGTTTTGATTTCGGTTTGGTGGCAGCAACATCAGAGTCCGTTTTGGCTTAAAAGTAGGGCTCTTTTCACGAATTTCTAATTTATATATTTAAATATTAGTGAAAATGTGTTGTATTAGTACTGTGAACACGAACGAAAATGGATATTTTTTCGAAAAGGACCGAAAACAGGGTAACTTCGAGTTCAGTTTTAATTTATCGGATTCCGTGATTCGTTCACTCGACAATATTTAAATTTTGGGAAAATTTTCGAAACGATTGAAATCGGTTGATCAAAGCTATACCTTTTCACGACAGAAATAAATAAATTTTAAACATAATTAATATCATTTATAATGTTTAAATATGATAAGCATCAATGTATGATAATTAAACCGAAACCCGTTGTCCTACAAGCCCGAAATTATTAAAAACAAATCAATTTGTTTAAACAATGTTAAATTATCCCCGAAAATGTGCATTTTCCCGGCCAAAATATGAAAAATAAATTTTGCAATCTCATCGTGACGTACGATGACGTCAATGTCACCTGAGCTACTTGTATAAAGGTCACGTGTTTCGGTTCTTTGTGTTCAGTTTTAATTTCTGTTTGATGGCGGCAAGATCGTCGCTTCATTTCGGCGTAAAAGTGGAGCGTTTTAGCGAATTTCTAGTTTATTATTAATACATATTACGGAAAATATGTTGTGTTGGTGCTGTGAACACGAACGAAAATGGATATTTTTCCGAAAAGGACCGAAAACAGGGTAAGTACGACTTCAGTTTTAATTTATCGGATTCCGTGATTCGTTTGGTCGACAATGTTTACATTTTGGATAAATTTTCGAAACGATTGAAATCGGTTGATCAAAGCTATACATTTTCACCACATAAATAAATAAATTTTAAACATAATTAATATCATTTATAATGTTTAAATATGATAAGCATCAATGTATGATAATTAAACCGAAACCCGTTGTCCTACAAGCCCGAAATTATTAAAAACAAATCAATTTGTCTAAACAATGTTAAATTATCCCCGAAAATGTGCATTTTCCCGGCCAAAATATGAAAAATAAATTTTGCAATCTCATCGTGACGTACGATGACGTCAATGTCACTTGAGCTACTTGTATAAAGGTCACGTGTTTCGGTCCTTTGTGTTCAGTATTAATTTCTGTTTGATGGCGGCAAGATCGTCGCTTCATTTCGGCGTAAAAGTGGAGCGTTTTAGCGAATTTCTAGTTTATTATTAATACATATTACGGAAAATATGTTGTGTTGGTGCTGTGAACACGAACGAAAATGGATATTTTTCCGAAAAGAACCGAAAACAGGGTAAGTACGACTTCAGTTTTAATGTATCGGATTCCGTGATTCGTTTGGTCGAATTTGTTTAAATTTTGGGGACATTTTCGAAACGATTGAAATCGGTTGATCAAAGCTATACATTTTCACGATATAAATAAATAAATTTTAAACATAATTAATATCACTTATAATGTTTAAATATGATAAGCATAAATATATATGATAATTAAACCGAAACTCGTTGTCCTAAAAGCCCGAAATTATTAAAAACAAATCAATTTGTTTAAACAATGTTAAATTATCCCCGAAAATGTGCATTTTCCCGGCCAAAATATGAAAAATAATTTTTGCAGTCTCATGGTGACGTACGATGACGTCAATGTCACGTGAGCTACCTGTATAAAGGTCACGTTTTACGGTCCTTTGTGTTCAGTATTAATTTCTGTTTGATGGCGGCAAGATCGTCGCATCATTTTGGCGTAAAAGTGGAGCGTTTTAGTGAATTTCAATTTTATTATTAATACATATTAAGGAAAATTTGTTGTGTTAGTGCTGTGAACACGGACGAAAATGAATATTTTTCCGAAAAAGACCGAAAACAGGGTAAGTACGACTTCAGTTTTAATTTATCGGATTCCGTGATTCGTTTGGTCGACAATGTTTACATTTTGGATAAATTTTCGAAACGATTGAAATTGGTGGGTCAAAGCTATACATTTTCGCGATATAATTAAATAAAATTTAAACATAACTAATAGAATTCATAATGTTCAAATATGATAACTATCAATATATGATAATTAAACCGAAATCCATCTTCCTAAGAACACGTGGTTAGCAAAAACAAATTAGTTTGTTTAAACCTTGTTAAATTAACCCCGAAAATGTACAATTTCTGATCTAAAATATGAAAAATAATTTTTGCAATCTCATCGTGACGTACGATGACGTCACTGTCACGTGAGCTACCTGATAAAAGGTCAATTTTTCCATCCTCTGTGTTTAGTTTTGATTCCGGTCTGGTAGCAGCAACACTGGAGCTCCGTTTTGGCTTAAAAGTAGCACGTGTTCGCGAATTTCTAATTTATTGTTAATAAATATTAGCGAAAATGTTTTGTGTTACGTGCTGTGAACACGAAGGAAAGTGGATATTTTTCCAAAAATGCCCGATTTTTTTTGAAATATGTTGTTAATAACATTCATTCAGGACTGATAAAGTACGGCTTTGGAATATACAAAGTGCAGCGTTCATAATTCACAAAATACCGTATGCATCATTTTTAAACTACGGCGTCCAAATTTACAAAATACGGTGTCCTTCACCCATGCTATCAAACCCTAGTCCTCTCTTTTAAAGGCAAGACGCACTCCAGACCTCCTCGTATTGTTTGGTTCTTGCTGGGCAACAGCAACGAGCGAGCACAGTCATCGCTCTTTGTTGGCAAACGTGGAGAAATTTGTATATTGTAACTTTTGTAATTGAAGCATTTTGTACTGTATATTGTTTGTGTTACTAACTTAACTTGGGTCTTGCCAATTTAGCTCCAGTGGTGCAAATGCTTTGTTTTCACGGTGCATCTGCTTGGGTTTTAATTTTGCAACAGTGCATTCTTTGGTTCCGAGACTGAATTCTCCATGTCGTCAGACGCTTTGGCCTGGGGGGGTTCTTTTGGCCCTTAGACGCTAGGTTGCATCGTTCTTTGAGAATGAGGTAAGACGACCTTGGATTTATGCGGCTGCGTTCTCCCTTGGGCGTGTGAGCGCTGCGACCAATAGATTTCGTCCCGAGTTCCATCGGTGTGCTTGCTTGGGTTTTCATTTTGCAACATTCTCAATTTTTGGTGCAATTTCTTCCGGTGGTGTATTGGGTACTAACTTTGCATTTGTATTGTATCTGAATTGTATCTGTATCTGTAGTGTATTCTGTATTGTAGCTAGATTGTAGGTACCTGTATTGTATTTCCGTTGTATTGTACTGTATAACGTTCTATCCCTCATTAACAATTCCTAGCCCTCTCCTTTCCTAGCGAGATCTGCTCCAGACCTTCCCGTGGTTCTTGCTGAGCATCAACTATCGAGGACAGAAAATTCAAATTCAAAACCAGCAAAGTTTCACAAAAATCATGAAAATCGCTCGTTGGTGGCCAACGTGGAGCAAAAGAGACTTTTGTAATTCAACTAACTTTGTTAACTCTATATTCTTAAGGAAAAAAAAATATTACATTTAATTTATCATTTATAAGGACAAATAGTCATTTGCCACGCCGATGCTCATTTTTAGATTAAATGCTCACAAAACGCGTAAATGTTCAATTTGTGTCCGGGGAGATACAATGTTTGCAAGTAGATACACAGTACATCGGTTAGATGCTCAGGTATATAAGAGTAATAATGAAGTAGGTATCCTGTACTTCGAATATGAGTATCTACTCAGTTTTATTCATACCACTCAATGTCTCGCTTCAATGTTTGATTATGTTGATTATGAGCACAACGCTGATCAACTTCCGTATCCGAATTGCCCATGAAATAAATCATTGCGATTTGCACCTGAGGTAATTCGTCGCAGATTTGATTGACTTCGTGGACCTATGTCAGCTTGTTGTCTTCTCGACATTGTAATGGACTTAATAAAACGACAGAATTATTTTCACATTCTTGAAAACTTCAAACTAAATCCTCGAATAACGGTAAAGGTTGAGGTTTTGTCGAAACCAACAAACTGAACATAGGTAAATAGAATGGCAGTTCAAAATTAATAAGAACCTTTCGCAATGCGTAACTAAATTCACTTTAACGAACACTTTTCTTAAAGTAAACGACGTTTTTTGTTACGAAAAAACAAACAACGACTTGAAATGCAATAATACTTTTCACAATCGCACGGAAGAAATAGTTTTGTATGACACGTCAGTCAAACGACAGGTCCGTCAGGAACGCCAACTATTCAAATTCATTCGAAGTGGTGATTCCCATGCAAAATTTTTATTTTTTTTTTATCTTTTAGCCATCTTATTTTTTATAAATTTTCGTACATATAAACCTTGTCCTGACAATGAGGAACACGTAAAAAAAAGAATCGTCCAATTCGGTGCAGTCGTTCTGAAGTTATGAGCGTACATACATTTCGGCGATACATTTTTAATAATATAGATGTATAAGATTAGCGAAAATCTTTTGCGTTATAGCTGTTCACACGATGGAAAGTGGATATTTTTCTAAAAATGCGCGAAAACGGACTACGTACGAATTGTGTTATAATTAATCGAGGTCCGTGATTCGTATAATAGACAAATATAAAAAAATTATAAATTATCATGACACAGTGAACAATATTTAAACATAATTTAAACATAATTGACATTATTTATTCTGGTTAAATATGATAAGTATTAATATGTCATTAAACCAACGATCGTTTTCCTACAAACATGAAGCTATTAAAAAAAATCAATTGTTTAAATTTTTGTTAAATTAACCCCAAAAATGTGCAATCACGTCACGATGACGTCAATGTCACGTGAACTACCTGAGCAAAGGTCGCATTTTTCGGTCCTTTGTGTTCAGTTTTGATTTCGATCTGATGGCGACAACTTCGGCGTATCGTTTTGGCTAAAAGTAACGCATTTTAGCAACTTTCTAATTTATTGTTAATAAATATTACTAAAAATGTTTTGCGTTAGTTAACTTGAAGGTTATATTTTTGCAAAAATTTCCCATTTTTCTTTTAATTTATGTTAAAAATATGCATCACATCACGGCATTCAGCATTGATAAAGTACGGCATCAGAAAATCCAAAGTACTGCATTCATAATGCACAAAATACCGTGTCCATCATTTTTAAAGTACGGTTTCGTAATTTATAAATTACGGCATCCAACATCCATAAAATACGGCGTCCATGATTTTTAAAGTACAACATTCATAACTTACATAATGCGTTGTCCTTCTCCTTGCTAGCAAAACCTAATTCTCTTTTCATGGCAAGATGCGCTCTAGATCTCCTCGTATTGTTTGGTTCTTGCCGGACAACAGCAACGAGCGAGCACAGTCTCTTTGGTGGCAAACGTGGAGCAGTTGTGTATCTTGTAGCTTTTATAATTGAAGCATATTGTACTGCATATTGTATGTGTTACTAACTTAACTTCGTAACAGTGGGTCTTACTAATTTAGCTCCAGTGGTGTAAAGCTTTGTGGGTTTTCATGGTGTACTTGCTTGGATATTAATTTTGCAACAGACTCAGAATTCAGATTCGGAACCAAAGGTTCTATCAACTGTTCAACAGTCTGAATTCTCCATGTCGTAGACGCTTTTGAGCTAGGGGGTTCTGTTGGCCCTTAGACGCTGGATTGCATCATTCTATGAGGATCAGGTCAGTCGACCTTGGATTTATGCGGCGGCGTTCCTATAGTTTTCGCCCGAAGTCCATTGGTCTGCTGGGTTGGGTATTTATTTTGCAAGATACAGGTATGTCTATTCTTAAAGTAGGTCGCAGTTTTTGACGCTAAACATTTCTTCAGGTGGTGTATGTGCTTAGGTACTAACTATGCAACTATTTCTGCATCATCTGTATCTGTATTGTATCTGTATTGTATCTGTATTGTATCTGTATTGTATCTGTATTGTATCTGTATTGTATCTGTATTGTATCTGTATTGTATCTGTATTGTATCTGTATTGTATCTGTATTGTATCTGTATTGTATGTGTATTGTATATGTATTATATCCGCATTGTATCTGTATTGTATCTGTATTTGTATCTGTGTTTGTATCTGTATTTGTATCTGTATTTGTATCTGTATTTGTATTGTATTTGATTACCGTTTCACCATATACGCGATACTCCTAATATACGGGGCGAGTATTATAATAATGGGACCCTGACCAAATTTCAATGCAACACAAAATACACATCTCATATGTAACTCTTTTTATATTTTGTTTTTCTAAAATGTACAAATATCTATCTAGCAGTTAATTTTGATTTTCGCAATAATTCTAGTTGTCAATTTTGAGCTCCGATAAGTTTTTAGTCTTCGCGATAAGATGAGGGTTAAATACACGAACGATGGAAAGGTTGATACGATCTTGAATTTTGGAGAATGCGGAAAAAATGCCGTCGCAACAACAAATCTCTACGGAAGAAAATATCCCGATAGGCGACATCCATCCGACCAAATCTTCAGATGTTGAGAAAAAACGTTAAGACAAAATTAGCCGAAAGAAACAAGAAATAGAGGACTTACCGCTACTGGTGTCGAAAATGAAATCCGTGTAGTTAAAGTCGTAGATAATGACCCGCATGTGAGCCAAAGTAGATAGGAATATCTCAATCTTCCGTTTCAAAAATTTTGAGAGCGAATGTAACGTTAGTACAAGAAGAAGACTCCCAGAAGTATACAATTTTGCAATTTTATGCAACATCAACTAGAGTTGGACAACAATTTTTTTATTCAAAGTTTTGTTCAGCGATGAAGCAAGATTTGGCAATAACGGGGTTGTTAATCGGCACAACTGTCACTATTACTTCCACAATAACCCCCACTGGATCAGAACAGCTCATTTTCAAAATGTTTATTTCATAAATATGTGGGCTATTAAAAAATGTTCCTCTCAACCTTTGTCAAGAGCTGTCGTTTCAGAAGGATGGGGCACCACCTCATTATCACATAGTAGTTAGGGATTATCTTGATGAAACGTTTGTAAGTAAGTGGATTGACAGAGGCAGTGTGAATGTTTCATTTCTGAAATTTCGATTGACGTCTTTCAGAAACAGTGACAACTAGTAAGGAGAGTACCTACGTTGACCCTAAAAACGTATGTGTTTATTTTGGAATCTAGCAATGACTGATAGATGTATGTTGTGTTGCATTGAAAAGTGGTCAGGGTGCCGTTATTATAATACTTGCCCTGTACATATAGATTTTGACAACAATTGGCCCGGTAGTTTAAAGAATTATCTGTCGAGAGATATATGTTTTCGTATTCTAGGGGCCATGAAACGCTGAAAAACGTAAAAGTAACTAGTCGCCGAATGAACTCGATTACAAGACTTCCTTAGCTTACGCTTTGGGAGTAGTGACTTTCAATTGAACACCCTTTATGTGTTTTAAATAATTTAGATTTATTTCGGTAGTCTAAGAATTATAAATGAAAAGCCCTATCTCCATCTAGCTACTAGTTTGTATGCTCATCCAAAGTCTGTTGTTGGACAACTACACTTATTTAATTATTTTTTTCACCTTTTACTTACTGAGCATCCAGAACGAGAAAATGTTTAGCTTCAGGGAAATGAATAAAAAATTACCCACAATTAAAACTCTATAATCTTATCAAGATGTAAAGTCAAGTAAAATATATCCCTAATTGATAATTTTTCATACAACAAATAGAAATTTCTCTACTGCTATCACAACGTTATCGTTACTTAGGTATATGTACTTGTACCACACACAAACCACACTTTGAATCAGTTGACATTTTTTCTCGATTAGCCAGCATTAAAATGGGCAACATCGATTCGAACCTAACAGTAATCAACAACACTAAGCAAGACATCGTAAGCACTTCAGCCTATTCATGTGCCAACTTCGATTGGAGGGGAAACAACAGGCCGGACCGCAACTTCCAAGGTTACAAAATCAAAGCAAAAGGAGGTTCAATAACCCAAAGTGCAGTCCTCAGGAAACAGGCAAAACACTGCCCTTTCAACATGAAATTAACATTCTCGGATGGCACAGTGGACGAATTTCGCATCCATCAAAAACACGTCGTTGGTTGCTGCGCTGGTTTTAACCACATGAGACGATCACACGACATTGTCTACCATACTGTCAATAGGAACACACTCGTTATCACAGTTAAAAATACCTCCCAACAACTACAAAATGAAAAAGCAGAGGAGAAGAATAAAGAAGGTGAAGCTCTCATGAAACAAAAACAACACGAAGCAGCAATGAAAAAGTTCGATGAAGCTCTTGGTCTGGCAAATCAAGCTGCAACTACCAATAAAGTCAAAAAGAACAAAAGTCAAGCCTGCAATGAGTTTGGGAAGGCGTGTTTGCAACAAGGGTGCGATTTGGAGGCTGATGTTAAACAAGATAAGTCTAAGGAAGCACAAGGTAAGTTTGATCAAGCAAAGCGCATGTTCCAACAAGCAATTAGTTTGTCCAATGTTGCGGAGTACCAGAAAAATATGAATTTGGTTAATTTGAAGATCGAGGGGAATCGTTTGTTTAACGAAGCGAACGATTTGGAGCAAGCAGCTTTCACTTTGTTTAAAAATGGGGCAAGTGATAATAGTGTTGCACAAAATAAATATAAAGAAGGTTTAGAAAAGTATAAAGAAGCAGTGAAGAAGTTTGAGGCAGGAGCGAAGATTGACCCCTCGAAGTTTGACGACAGTGTAACAATTGCTAATGAATGTGTTACTGAGGTGGCGAAAGTAATTGACAATATTGATCAAGCCGAGCTAAACAATAATGTTGGTAAAATGAACGCCGATGAAGAAAAGAAAGAGGAAAGCAAAGATGACCAAGTTGTTGACACAAGTTTTATTCAACAAGTAGATGGTGCAGAAAACTAGAAATCTACTTAGACACAAAAACGGCCAGTAAACTGCGTTCTTACATATTTTTGGCAAATTGAAATAATCCCTATTTGTTTGTAATTGATTAGTCTTAAGATATTGTGGATATTTCCTCTAATTTATGTACTGCTAATATATATTTTTCGAAGTAAAATGTAAAATATTTTATTTTCAAGTACCACTTCAATTTTAGTTGGCCTTCCCAGATAAACTGAAAAGATTCTAAAGTTCACCACTATCATGTTACAAAAACTAAACTTATTCTCTATAAATAAACTTTGAATTTTATACTTTTGTTTTTTTTTTGAGCGAATCCTCGCCAACAAGGTCAGTTTCTGTTGCTTTTGCAAATCGTAAACTTTATTCAATACTAATGAAAAACAAATAATCAATACAACACAAATTTCAACACGAATTACAAATTGATTTTTTTTGTTATCTTATGGTTCGATTCCTAAGTAATTTAAAATTCTCGACTATCAGACTCGGAACATAATCTCTTCCAGTTATAGCAATTCTAGAATTACTAATTTTAGTAATCAGCAGAGTTAGGCAAAGCCGAAGTGATGGGTAATCAATCAGACAAATATTAAAAACGACGGCGCGACGTCAGGCGATAAATTTGGCTAACGGCCTGTGCAGTCCCAACCTCAGTCGCGTTTGATGCAATTCAGGGTTTATCTGATCAAGACCATCACGAAAATTGTGATGTTGAACAGTCATTTTTAATTTTTAAAGCCTTTTAACGTCTTGGAGAACTCGTATAACTGTAGAAAAACTTGAAAAAGTAGTCATTGTTATTAAGAACTCCCGACGTTGTAGGCCACGACTGCAATAGCGCTGGCGATCGGCCGGCAATGAGCATCACTTCCGAGATGCCGAGGTCTGGTAATTAGTCATAGTAACAATTATATACCCGATTTAATTGTCCATGTTTTAAATTTAGAAGAAATTCTGTTACTTTTATCTCAACCGTTACTTAGAAGCAATTCAGATGTGATTCAATGTTTTATTATCGTACTTTAACAAAAGATGATAATCATTCTAGAAAAGCTTAAAAGTAATAACTATCCCTGCATCGGAGTAATTAAAAATTTCAAATCACTGAATTCGATGTGCTATAACCTACATTTGTGTGTGTAGTTACAATTGTGAACATATGCGAACAACAATTTGAATTACCCGGTACAGAACAGGTACTGAATACGATATTGTAGCATCAAAGTAAACGTTATAGATATGTAATAATATTGTGACAACAAGATAATTTTTATCTTTTGCGGATGGGGAAATCCAACACAACTACTAATTATTTGTTTATCAACGTGATAAAAATACGGTTCACCTTGATGGCAAAGTACCCATCAATTTTCTTATCATACCGACAACGCTGTCATAAATAATCATTCACCGTGAGTACAACAGTGTAATTGTGTTTACAATCACAAACAAGTTTTTTAAACCAAAATTCTTTAATTTATTTAGCTTTAGAAAACGAAAAATGGGCGCCACATATACTGTACTGAAGATTATCAACAGCACGTCCACAGATATCGTCAATATTTCTATTACAAATTTCAATGAAGCGCATTTCTGGCCAGAAAATAGTCCCCACAAGAATTTTGACGGTAAGAAAATTGAAGCGAAGAAATCTTTAGAGAATCCTATCCATCTATACTCGCCTCGATGGCATTGTCCATTTACAATGACCTTTCAGTTTAAAGATGATGCCAAGGATGTAATTCGCATCCACCCAAAATGTGCAGATACTTACAAGTGTGCGTTCAAACATTTAAACAAAAACCACGACATTATTCACAAGCGAGAAGAAAATACAATTATTATTACAATAGAAGGCGAGAACAAAAGTGAAGATCGAGAAAAGGAAAGTAAAGAAAGCGAAGCCACTTTAGAAGAAAAACTTTTCAATGAGGGTTTGCGTCTAGAAGCTGACGGTAAGGAAAATGAAGCCAACGAAAAGTTCGCAGAAGCGAAAAAAGTCTGTGAGGAGAGTGGTGATACAGAGAGCTTGCATGTTGTCAACTTGAAGATAACTGGGAATATTTTGTACAACAAAGGCATAGATTTGACAGAGGAAGTTCGGAAACTTTTCGAAAGTAATACTGAAGCTGCCATCAATAAGGCCAAAGAAGCTTTAAACAAATTTCAAGAAGCAAAAAGTATATTTGAAGAGGGTTTAAAATACAGCACATTGTTTTCCAGTAGTGTCGAAATTACTGCACAACAGTGCGAAGATATGGAACATCAGTTGCTTGAAGCAGATCTCCAAGACTTACACGAAAACACTAAAAGATTGAGCCTCAGTGATGTTCAGAGACAAAACAAAAACACAGAGTATTTACACACAGAAACGTTTGTTCAACAGATCGATGCTACCATTAAATAGAACTTTTTTTAATGTTTTTGTCTGTTATACTTACTCAGTTTATTTATGTTAGTTCTGATTCTTGCATTTGAATAAAAATTTCTGTTTCCTAGATAATTATTTTTTGAGTTTATCTATCCTCATTTTCCACCGACCTCACTGTCGATTCCTTTTAAGATTGATTTTAAACACATTTTTTAACGATTTTGTCAGTCAGAATTTCCGTTAGAAATGTGATCAAACACATGTTCAAATTTTGTTTTTAAAAAATTTATATTTAGCCTACTTTTCACAGTTTTCTCTTTAATTTATCAACAAGTTGTTCATTATTATTATTTTTTTTATGTAGAAATACTCATGAAACAAAAATTAAGGAGATCAGTTGACATAAACTACAATTTTATAATGATGTATTCATGTGGTATTTCGACTTTCGGCTAGAATCAACATATACAAGATTTATTTAAATGATTATTATAGGGTCAAAGTATGTTATGGAAACGTGCAGCCTAGCACTTTATGCGGATTTTACTAAATGCTCAAGGACTCACGACAAATACCAAATACCACACGTATCTGTATAACTAGTTGATTTCTAGATTTGTTTATATAGTTTGTTTGTTACAAGTGAAGCTAATATAAGCGTGTTAAAAAGGAGAAAATTGCAATTCAAGTGTGATTCAGTTCTTACGAAGCCATTCGCTTTTGAGTTAATGAGTTCAAGCACCTAGTAAAACTTTTATGACTTAAGCGGCTCACGCCAAACCACCCTTATAAGGCAAACTGGCTATTGTATAACTTAACTCAGTTGACATATTATTTAGTAAAACTTTACAGCTCCATTATGGCAACAATGAACAGTAATAATCGTTGCGGTTCGGGTCCATAAAGCTTACAAAATAGCCAGGTTGACTTATAAGGGTGGTTTGGCTTAAGCCATTGCAGTCAAAAGTTTTAGTAAGTGTATGTCAAGTGAGTTTAGTATAAGTAGCTTCATCCTAGAGTTATAGAAGACATACCTGACTTTAAAGTTGGACCCAGGACACCACATGGATAGAAAAGGTGGTTTTAAATTTTATAAAAATAATAAGCGATTGTTTCTAATGGAGAGACTAAGCTAAGAAGAACAAATTTTTTTGCGTGAATATCAGCACTACAAAAAAGCAAAATTATACAAACACCTTTTTCTGCATGAAACATGAATATTTAGTAAAGTTAGTATATGTAAAAAAACATGGTAAGATATAAATATATTGTATTTCACGCTAGCAATAAACACGATTTTACTGAAGAAGATGGCGATTATCATAACATTAACCAGGAAAATTTTGAAAAGTGGTTTAAAAAGCAATTAATATCCAATCTTCCGGAACCATCTCTTATTATAATGGATAATGCAACTTACTATGGTATATGGTGTTTATTTTAGTTTTGATAAGTACACTATACTTATATTTCTGCTTTAGTTGTAGGAAGAAATTCTTCGAAATAGTTGGACAAAGAAAAAAGGGCGGCTTTGTCAAACACAAAAAAGATTATCCCGAGAAAGCGATGAACGACCAGATTTGGAATATTGTGCACAACAGACTGCTCAAAAAATCATTTAAATCACTATGTTCAAGCACATGGACATTATGTCCACGCTTTAAATATACATTATTTCTCCGTAAAGTTTGCACTGCACCAATAATAATCACAGCATATTAATAATAAATTTATAAGTATATAACAGTAATAATGATAAGATAATGTAATTATTGGTTCTTCCAGATGCGTCAAAAAACGAGAATGAAACATAAATGGATTACATGAATCCCACATATTCATTAGATTTCCGAATGCGTCAAAAAACGAGAATGAAACATAAACGGATTACAAGAAGAACTTTTAAACACTTAAAAAAACCTGATTGTTAAAATATAATCCAGTGATAAAATACACGGAAAAGCAAATATAGACTATTAGACTATTTGTAAATAACAAATAGGAGTACAATTTTTATTAGTTTGTCTGGATGAAGACGACCCACATTGGTTTAGTTTGTTTCAAACTGAGATGAAATTGTTTAAACTCTAAGTTTACCAATATTTTAAAATTAAGTGTCCAATTTTTTTCAAACATATTTAAATTTTACTCATAAATGATCCATCATCTTTCGTACAGCTCATAAGTTGGTAACGGTTGTTAAATCACCGGTGCTTGTTAATTTTCTATGGAAATATAGGGATTGCAACTGAAGAAATTACCGCATAAAAAAAATGTGATAAAAAACGAGTTACAGTATATGGTACGGAAAGGGTCATCAATGGCTCTTGCGCACAACTCTTGGCGACATTGCACACCTGTTCAAGACATGCTCCCTCCTGTTATTCTACCTCCATGATTAATGGTATATTTGACCGTTCAGAATCATTACTCTGTATTGTTAAGTAGAAGTCGGCAACAAAAATATTTTTCATTTAAAAAGTTACAGTTTTTAGTGAGTGGAAATAAAAATATCAAAATATGGGTATTCGTTTTTTCTTGCGCCATAGCATATGAGTTCACAACAAGCAACTATCTTCTGAGAACGATGCCTACAAACATACATATTTATTTAATAAAAACTATTTGTTGATATTTGTATGTAAATAAATATACATAAATCAACAGGGTTTTTTTTAAATATATCTTTATCTCCCCTGTTTCAGCTGACCTTATATGTATTTAAAAACAAAATTAACAAAAACAATATTCTCTTGTGAAAAATTGCAGGTAGGGGTGTTCAGTAAAATTTAAATGAAATGAGTATTGTGTCCTGTCTAACAAATATCGTATAGTGGCGGTAATACCCCGGGTAAAAATTTTTCTCGTTCTATCTTATAAACTTCGTGTGAGACAAAAAAATACCAAATTTTGAGAATGTCGTACAAATTTTACGCAAAAATTGTGAAAGTCATCAGAATTATATGCCAAACAGAATCTTTGGTTTACTTAACGTTTTACTATTCTACTTAATTCTTAATTCTACAATGCAACGATTTAGTGATGAAACAAAAGAAGTTATATAAATTTGTTGGATTATATAAAAAAAAGCAGAAATAGTTTATGTGAGTAATTACGGACTGGATATGTGATTATAGGGTGTACAGCCATATTCGAGTTTTGTACAATAACGATTTTTAATCCACTAGTGACAAAGCAAAAGGAAAATGGACGCCACGTACACAACTTTTTTTAAAATCATCAACAGTATCTTGTCATTATCTCCATCATAAACTGTAATGAAGCTCATTCCTGACCAGAAAATTCCACCATGTTGGAACTCATCTCGATGACACTATCCGTTTACATTATTGACAAACGAGAAAATATTGGTTATTGTTAGAACAGGAGAGACCGAAAGTAGAGGTCGAAAAACAGTTTGCAAAAGCAAAACGATTATGTAACGACAATGACAACGCAGAAAGTTTGCATCTTGTCAATTTGAAGATAAATGAAAACATGTTGTATAAGAAAAGTGTACATTTGGGAGGAGAAGAAACTGCGAATTTTTTTTTAAGTTACCGTAGAAGCTGTGATAAACAAGGCAAAGGAACCTGTAAACAAGATGCATATTTGAAGAAGATTTTTTTAAATCTACAACACAGTATTTTCTCCAGTAGTGTCGAATTTAGCAGCATTTATTGGAGTCAAACTTTCAAGAACTTCACGAAAACACTAGATGGTTGAACACCAATGATGTTCAGAAGCAAAAAAAGAGTAGACAATATTCACTTGAACATATATTTTCGTTTGGATATATGGATATAACAATAAATACACTTTTAACAATGCTTTTATTTACCTCAAAAACAATATTATTAAGAAATTACACATTTACTACTAGCATTTACTTCTTTTAGTTCTGGTGATTGCTTCGTTTGAATAAAAATTTCTATTTCCTGGATAACTATTCTTTCAATTTCTCCATCCTCGTTGTCCTCAAGCACAGACTTCAATGCACCAATTATTTTCAGCATTATTTGTAAACACATCTCTTCAACTATTTTGTCAACATCGTTATCACAGTTTGCGTTGGGAAGGTGTTCAAATGCATGTTCAAAAATTGATTGCAACGAGTTCGCATCTAGCATGCTATTGTCTCTTTTCTTTAATAATAATTTACCAAGGGGTTGTTTCATAGTTTCTTCTAAAAGCACCAAAAGGTCGCAACCAAATCCAGCAATTATACTCTCTGCATCTTTTTCTTTCATAAACTCGTCCATGGCGTTTATTATATTTTTGATGGCAGACGACGAAAATTTCTCTTTTAATTTTTCGTTCCTTTCTAGGGATGATTTCAGTATATCTTCTAATACTTTGAATACTTGACCAAAAATGAAGTTGCAAGTTTTTTCCAAGATGACGGCTTTAATTTCTTTCTTTTCAGTTCTTTCAAAATTCGTAAACAAGGTCAACGAAGGATAAGCAAGACCTTCCAGACTAACACAAATGTCATCCAATTTGCTGGCGGAAATCTGCGAAGTTTGATTAGACTGCTTTAATTGTGACGCTAATTTAACAATGTACCACTCCAACTGTGTCAGATTAACACTGAGACTAAAGTTTGACATTAAAGCGGTGGCTAAGGGTCTCTCAAGAAAATCGTCAAATGAAGACAGCATGTCTGGGAGGAGGCTTGTAATCAGTTTTGAAATGTCCTCAGATGACTGAAGTCTGCTGATCATCATGTCTGCCACTTCGTCTGTCAAACATTTATTTTCAAGACAATTTCTTGTAGACGCTTTAATTTTTTCCATTACTTTATCCAACACTATGTTCCATAGCAACGTTTTGGTACCATCCAATCGGAAAATATCGTCCGTTTTGTCGGATTTTGACATGGTCGAAGTAATAATTTTCATTATTTGTGATGAAATTTCTCTCAAAATATCATCTAAAGAATTTTCATCAACGCCTCCAGGTAAGGTTTCTTCAAGATTAATCAACAAGCTTGTCCCGTATTCTGCAAACTCTGACAATTCCAAAATATCTTGTGCACTCATTGCTAATTTGTCCTCTGGGATGTTTCGTAGGACATTCGAAACTTGATAACAAATTTTTAAAAGTTTGAACCTATGGTTATCAAGAAAATCTTTCGTTATTTTCTTAATAATGTCGATGGGAGTTGTTTTTAGCTGCTTGGTTAAACCTGGTTGCATTTGCACGTAGTCCATTAGAAAATTTGTAAATTTATTTTCAACCTTGTCGTACAATTTGGAAGACAATACTTTTAGAATATGTTCACTCATTCTAAACGCAAGTTGACTTAAGTCGTGGTTCGTTAAATATTCTGGATAACCCTGCGACAAATATCCTATAAAATCTTTTACTTTAGAGCACACTTCTTGAGTCAAGTCTTCAATTTCATCGTTCCCATTTCCATCCAGAAGTATTTCAAGTTGGTTGGCAAACTGAAGACCACGTTCGACGAACATATCATAATTAAAATCTTCAACAGAAAAGAAAATGTTGCAAATTTCTACGACTTTTAAGTAAAATTGGATATCATTTATATCAGTTCTTCCTGTTAGTTTACTCACATATGAAATAATTGTCTCTAATTGTGGTGTGCTAAACATCTGCTTTATAAAGGGAAGGTTTGTACTAGCATCTGGTAAAATGTTTTTGATTGCGTTTTCTATACAAAATTCAGATGAGAGAATTTGTTTAAGTTGATTCTGGAAATGATTAGAATCTTTGATAATTGTCTCCCACGCAACAAAAACTCTTGTTGAAATTTTCGCTGCAATTTCTTCAACAACTCTCGACATATCATTATTACAGCTTCCATCTTGAAGATTTTCTTTAAGGAGTGATACCAACTTTTCGCAAAATCTCGAAAATTCGGACACACTAATCGATAGTGATGGACTTCCTCTTAATAGTTCAGACATTGACGTATTTTTCATAAAGCTGGAGAATACTGAGTTCATTATAGGTTTGGCTTCCAACAGTTCCGCAAATTGGTCAACAGCCAAATATATATTTTCTTCTTGGGTTGTCATCAACTTTTTCTTCAATTCTGAGTCAGAATCGCATGATCTGTTCAATGCTTCGACAATTTCGAAGTGGATAATGTTCTTCAATTTAGTTTCAAAAAAACTGACCACTTTTTCTTCGACCATAGAACTAGTGAAGATTTCGGGAATTATGCCTTGCAAAGAAAGATCTCTTGACTTTTGATATAGTTTCTCACCACTGGATCTAATTTTTTCAGCATCCAGAATAATTTCATCCAACAAGGTAAATGCCCTTTCGGTGATCATCTTTCCAATTTCTGTTACAATATCTTCAAAATTATAATCGATGTTGCCACCCGGAAGATGTTCTTCAAGGTACGGTATCAGTTTCCCACAAATTCTGGCACACTCTAACATATTAATCAAAGTAGAAAAACCAGAAGATAATAATTCGGAAAATGGTGTATTTTGAATAATTGTTGACAAGTGGAAGCTCCATTTTTTGATAGCAGCTTTAAAATCTGTCAGTTGAGTGAATGCATGTATCAATGAATAAGTGATTTCTTTGTTCGTAGTGCACAGTTTTTTCTTAAGGGCAGGATTACTTTTGGAAAACTCCTTGATTTCTTCTGTAATTTTATAGGTTAAGAATGATTGAAGTTTTTGTTTCAGGTAACTTAGAATTTTATCTTGAACGATGGAACTACCAAATGTTTCTGAAGACAAGTTTACTGTATCAGAGAAGACTGAACATGTTCGATCGAAATCTTCAAAATTACTTTTTATAAGTGTGGCATCTTCGATTATGGCTGTTAGCAAAGTCCAAAGTTTTCCTTCTACTGTTGTTCCAATTTCTTCGATAACTTGAACAACACTGTTATTACAAGTTCCAGGAGTAAGATGTTCTTTTAAATTTAGTATCAATTTTTGAGAAAATCTTACGCATTCTGACAAATTTATTGAAGCCGAAATACCAGCCGTCAACAATTTGGTACCTTGTCTTTTCCCAGAGAGTTCTGAAGTAATATTCTTAATAAAAGCTTTAGATTCACTTAATTCTGTAAAATTATTTACTACCAGATGGATTTCTTCTTTCTTCGAAGTACAAAGTTTAACTTCAAAACTTGAATCATCTTGTGAGGTTTTCTTCAGTTCTTCAATTATCTTACTTTTGACTACGTTTTTCAAGTTATCTTGTATAGAACTGATAATTTTCTCACCCAAGATGGAGTTATTAGCTACTTGTAAGAATGTTTCTTTCATGGATTCGAAAAATGATTCATTTCGTTGTGATACTTGGTCTTCCCCAATGTACTTAGCATTTACAACAATTTCTTCCATTAAAATAAAAACGCCTTTTGATGTTGCCAAACTAATTTCTTCTATGACATCATCCAAATTGTTATTGGCAGTTCCAACACAAAGGTTTCTTTCAAGATGTGCTGTTAATTCTTTAGATAACCTTATGCATTCTGTTAAATTGTTTATCGCGGAAATACCAAACTTCAATAATTCGGCAGCTGTAGGTGTTTTTACAACAACGGATAACAATTGCGACCCAACCATTTTAATGATGGCTTTGGACTCACTCAGTTGTAAAAATTCCTCGACTACTAAGTTGATTTGTATTTTTTCTGTGGTACATAATTTTTCTATTAAAACAATGTCGCTTTCAAAAGATTTCTTCAGTTCTTCCGCAATTTTGTTAACTAAAAAATTTTCCAAGTTAAGTTTCAGGTAACTAATAACTCTTTCTTGAAATATAAAATTCTGATCAGTTTGTAATACTGAACTAGTTTGCTCCGAGTCTTCATCTAGTACTCTTCTCATCGTTTTTGCCAGATCTACCATATCGTTGATTACTTGTTCTACTATCCCCAACATCTTGGCTGTTAGCTTCATCCCCATTTCTTCAATGATTTCATCGATATCGTTGTTCAATTCTCCATCTTCGACATTACCTTTAAGGTTTAAAATACACTCTTGGCAAAATTTAACACATTCTGACGCATCAAGTGATGATAGTGACGTCCCAACTGTTAATAAATTATCAAATTGTATTTTCTTGACTATATTTGAAATTATCTTCTTTGTAAAAGCTTCTGTTTCAGACAGTTCAATGAAATTATCGACGACTTCGAATATATTTCCTCTGTGGGAAGCACGAAGTTTATTGTTTAACACTGGGTCTTGTTTAGATGCGTTTTTAAGTTCAGTGAAGATTTTATCATTGATTACAGATTTCAGTTTATTTCTTACGCAACTCGCAACTTCTTCCAAAAGGACAGTATTGGTAAAGTATTCTTCAGCTCTATCTTGTAATGACTTCAAAAGGGATTGTTCTTGGTGGTCTGTTTCTTCTCCTTCTTCTTGTGTTATCTGGAATATCCCTTTCTCTTGCAGCTTTACAATATTACGTATTGTGTCGAATGCATCTACACAGATTTCGTCTAAGATAACGAAAACTTTTTGAGTCACCTTTGTACCAATTTCTTCCACAATTGACTCAAAATCATTTTCAGCACGTCCACCGGCTAGATTTTTCTCAAGATTCGATATCAATGCCTGGCAAATTCGCGCACATTCTGATAAATTAATTAATGTGGAAATACTAGAGGATAGAAGGTCAACAGCTGGAGTCCTTCTAATGATCTTTGATAATTCCATGTTCAGCCCTTTAATGGTAGCTTTAAATTCAGTCATTTCTGTAAAGCTAACAATAATTTCATCGATATTTTCTTGTTTAGTACTGGACAACTTGTTTTTAAAACCAGGATTTGTTACGGAGCATCTTTTGATTTCTTCTTGAATTTTGCTATTTAAAAACAACTGAAGCTTTTGTTTTAAATAATTCATAAGTGTGTCTTGTAGAATCGGATTAGTGGTTGCTTCTGAAGCTATTTTCATAACAGAATTCATCATAGTACCATTTTGATCGGATTCTTCATCTTTGAATACATATAATTGATCAATATTAACTGCTATTTTTAGAGCGTCATTGGTTAAGTTTTCTAACAAATTCGCAAATTTTACTGAAACTTCTTTTCCAATTTCTTCTATAACGCTGTCCACATCGTTGTTGCAGTTTCCCACATTCACATTTTGTTTTAGATACAGTATCACGTTTCGACAAAACCGTATACATTCTGACAAATTAATCCCTGCTGAAACACCGGCTGTTAATATTTCGGCAGACTGGCTGTTACGTAGTAGTTCGGAACTGATATCTTTAATGAGACCTTTAGATTCCGATAGTTCGGTGAAATTATTAATGACCAGACGGATGTGTTCTTGATTAGATTTACACAGCTTCTCTTCAAACACAGGTTCGTTTTTTAAGGTTTTTTTCACTTCTTCAACAACATTGTTTTTGATGATATTTTGCAGTTTATCTTTTAAATAACTGACAATCTTCTTCTGCAACATGGGGTTATTAGCTGCTTCTAAGGCCTTTTCTCTTAACGACTCCCAAAATGATTCAGACTGAGTTGGCAACTCATCTTCTCCTAATATGGCTGACATACCCTCGTCATAAATATTTTCAGATCTTCCAACAAGATATTTAGCATCTACCATTACGTCCTCTAATAAAGTAAAAACTTTTCGTGATATTGCCAGACTAATTTCTTCTGTGGTTTCCGTTACGTTATTATCGGCGCCGCCGACACGAAGATTTCGTTGAAGGTGTGATGTTAATTCTTTAGATAACCTTATGCATTCTGTAAAGTTGTTAATCGTGGAAATACCAAAGTTTAATAATTCAGTAGAGGTTGTTTTTGGAACAATGGACAACAGTTGCGAACCAACCATTCTAATGATAGCTTTAGACTCACTCAATTGTAAAAATGTCTCTACCACTAAGTTCATTTCTGTTTTCTCTGTTGTACGTAATTTTTCCCTTAAAACAGGGTCGCCTTCAAAGGATTTCTTCAGCTCTTCTTCAATCTTCTTGCTTAAGAAATTTTCAAGTTTGATTTTCACGTAACCAACAAATTTTTCTTGTAAGACAGAATTTTGAACAACTTGTGATGTCACGTTCATTACTGAATTAAAAAAAGAATTGGTCTGTTTCAATTGTTCATCTATAATTCCGTTAATCGTGCTTGCCAGTTCTGTTGTATTTTTAATTACTTCTTCTATCATACCTAACACGTCAATTGTTATCTTCTTTCCAATTTCGTGAATAACTTCATCGACATCGTTGTTAAAGTCTCCGTCTACGATGTTGCCTTTTAGGTTTAAAATAAACTCTTGACAAACTTCCAAACAATCTGACACATCAAGTGATAATGATGATCTTCCTGTTAATAAATCATCAAACTGTATCTTCATGACTATACTGGAACTTATTTTCTTTATTAAAGTTTTGGTTTCAGATAGCTTAATGAACTTATCAACAACTTCAATTATATTTCCTGTGTTGGATGCACGAAACTTATTGTATAACACCAGATCTTTCTCCGATGCGTTCTTCAGTTCAGTGAAGATTTTATCGTTGATTATAAGTTTCAGTTTATTTCTTATGAAACTTGCAACTTCTTCTAGAATGAGAGTATTAGTAAGATATTCTTCAGCTCTGATTTTTATTGACATCAAAAGGGATTGCTCTTGACTGTTTGTTTCTCCTCCTTCTAGTGTTTTCTGGAGTATTCCTTTCTCATGTAGTATTCCAATAGTACCTACTGCATCTTGTACATCCGCAAATATTTCTCCTAAGATTATGAAAATTTTTTGCGACACCTTTGTACCAATTCCTTGTACAATTAATTCAAAGTCATTTTCAGCATCTCCACCTAAAAGATTCTTCTCGAGGTTCAATATCAATTCCTGGCAAATTCTCGTACATTCTGACAAATTAATCACAGTGAAAATACTAGAGGATAGAAATTCAACAGCTGGTACCCTTTTCATAATATTTGATAACTCTACGTTTAGCGCTTTAATGGTAGCTTTAGATTCGTCCAGCTGTATAAACCTATCAATAACTGCATCGATATCTTCTTGTTTAGTACTGCACAACTTGTTTTTAAGACCAGGATTTGTTGCGGAGCATTTTTTGATCTCTTTTTGAATTTTGTCATTTAAAAACAACTCAAGTTTTTGTTTCAAATGGTTCATAACTGTGTTTTGTAAAATCGGATTAGTGGCTGCATCTGAAGCTATTTTCATAATAGAATTCATCATAGTACTATTTTGCTCGGATTCTTCATCAACTTTAGCTGCTAAATTTTGAGCGTCGTCGATTAAGCTTTCCAACAGATTCACAAATCTTGCTGACACTTGTTTTCCAATTTCTTCTATGACTACTTCTACATCGTTGTCACAGCTTCCGACAATCACATTTTCCTTTAAATACAATATCACCCCTCGACAAAACCTTACACACTCTGACAAATTAATCGCAGCTGAGACTCCGGCTACTAATATTTCGGCAGATTTATTGTTTCGTAGTACTTCTGAACTGATACTTTTAATAAGAGCTTTAGATTCCGGTAGTTCAGTAAAATTGTTAATAACCAGACGGATATCTTCACTGCTGGATTTACGCAATTTCTCTTCAAAGACTGCTTCGTTTTTTAAAGATTTCTTCACTTCTTCAACAACCTTGTTTTTGATGATGTTTTGCAGCTGATCTTTCAAATAACTGATAATATTCTTCTGAAAATTGGGATTACTAGCTGCTTCTAAGGCCCTTCCTCTTATCGATTGCCAAAGAGTTGATAACTCATTTTCTTCTGATATAATTAACCTATCCTTTTCATAAATATTTTCAGATTTGTCAACCATGTCTTTAGTGTCTATGACAACGTCTTCTAATAACATAAAAACTTGGCTTGATATTGCCAAACTAATTTCTTTCGTGGCATCATCTACGTTATTATCGGCATTACCGACACAAAGATTTTTTTCAAGATGTGCTGTTATTTGTTTGGACAACCTTATGCATTCTGTTAAGTTGGTGATCGTGGAAATACCAAAGTTTAAGAACTCTGTAGTTGTTGTTTTTGGAAGAACAGATAAAAGTTGCGAACCAAGCATTTTAATGATGGCTTTAGACTCACTCAGTTGTAAAAATTTCTCGACAACTGAATTTGTTTCTATTTTTTCAGTTGTGCGTAGTTTTTCATATAAAGCAATATTGACTTCAAGAGATTTTTTCAGTTCTTCCTCAATCTTCTTGGTTAAGAAATTTTTAAGCTTAGTCTTCACGTAACTAGCAATTTTTTCTTGAAAACCTGAATTCTGAGCAGCTTGTGTTGCCGCGTTCATTATCGAGTTAAAAAGTAAATTAGTTTGTTTTGATTTTTCATCTAAAATTCCGCTAATTTTGTTAGGCAGATCTGTCGCATCTTTGATTAATGTTTCGATGATTTCCCACATTTTGGCTGTTAATTTCATTCCAATTTCTCGGATAACTTCAGCTATATCGTTATTAAATTCTTCATCATCTACGTTGTCTCTAAGGTTTAAAATTAACTCTTCACAAATATTTACGAATTCTGGTATATCAAGTGATAATGATGTCCCAGCTGTTAACAAATAATCAAATTGTATATTCTTAACCATATCAGAGCTTATTGTCCTAATCATAGTCTCAGTTTCAGAGAGTTTACTGAAATTATCAACAAGCGCCATAATATTTCTTGTGTTGTAAACTCGAAGGTTATTATTTAACACCGGATCTTTTTCAGATGCTTTTTTCAGTTCAGTGAAAATTTTATCGTTGATAGAAGCTGTAAGTTTATTTTTTATCCAATTTGCAACGTCTTCTGGAATTATAGTATTGGTTAAGTATTCCTCAACTCTATCTTGGTTGTCTAGCTTTTCTTCTTTTTGGTGCAGTTTTTCAATATTAATTATTGTATTTTGTGCGTCCATAACAACCTCGTCTAAGATTACGAAAATTTTTTCTGTCACTTTTGTACCAATTTCTTCTACGATTAAATCAAAATCACCTTCAGCGTCTCCATGGTGAAGGTTTTTTTCAAGGTTCGATATCAAGTCCTGGCAAATCCTCGTACATTCTGACAAATTCATTAATGTGGAAATACTAGAAGACGTAATTTCAACGACTGGTGTCTTTCCGATAAAATCTGATAATTCGGTGTTCAACGTTTTAATAGTAGCTTTGACTTCAGTCATTTGTATAAACTTATCAACTACTGAGTGGATGTCGTCTTGTTTAGCGCTGGACAACTGCTTTTTAAAACCTGGATTTGTTGCAGACCATCTCCTAATTTCTTCTTTAATTTTGCCACTTAAAAATAATTGAAATTTGTGCTTCAAGTAATTGAACACCGTGCTTTGTAGAATTGGATTGGAAGCTGCTTCTGAAGCTATTTTTGTGATAGAATTGATTATGGTAACATCTTGTTGTGAGTGTTCGTTTTTCAGTTCATATAATTGTTCAACATTAGTCGCCAAATTAAAAGTATCGTCTGTTAAGGCTTCCAACATATTCAAAACTTTTGCTGTCACTTCTTTTCCAATTTCTTCTATAACTGCATCAATATCATTGTTGCAGTTGGCAATAATCATATTTTCCTTGAGATATAAAGTCACGTTTTTACAAAATCTTATACACTCTGACACGTTAATTGATGCTGAGATACCGGCTATTAAAAATTCAGCAGACTTTTTGTTCCGTAATACTTCAGTACTGATGTTCTTAATAACAGCTTTAGACTCCGGTAGTTCTGAAAAATTGTGAATGATTTGTCGGATGCCTTCTTGATCAGATTTACACAGTGTTACTTCAAAAATTGGATCGTCTTCTAATGATTTCTTCACTTCTTCAATTACTTTACTTTTGATTATGTTTTCTAGCTTATCTTTCAAATAACTAATTATCTTTTTTTGCAAAACCGAATTATTAGCTGCTTCTAAGACTTTTCCTTTAATGGATTGATAAAATGATTGATATTCGTTTAAAGACCCTTCATCTCTTCCTGATAACAATGGGTTTTCTTGATACTGGTTTCCATATTTGTCAACAATGTGTTTAGTGTCAACAAAAATTTCTTCCAACAATATCGAAACTTTTCTTGAAATTGTTAAACTAACTTCTTCTACAACGTCATCAATTCTGTTGTCAGCATTTCCACCATGAACATTTAATTCCAGCGTTAGTATTAACTCTTTGATCAACCTTAAGCATTCTGACATATTACTTAGGGTACTAATGCCAAAGGTTAATAATTCTACAGATGGTGTCTGCTCGACGATAGACATTAAGTCTGTATTTAAACTTTTCATGATAGCCTTGAACTGGGCCATCTGGGAGAATTTTTCAAGGACTAATTTAATTTCAGCTTTTTCCATAGTACGTAAGTTTTCTTTTAGGGTAGCATTCACTTCGAAAGTCGTCTTCATTTCTTCTGTAATCTTCTTGCTTAAGAAATTTTCAAACTGATCTTTAAGATAACGAATACATTTTTCTTGAATGGCAGAATTCACAGGAGTTTCTGAAGCACCGTCTAATTCAGAAGTCCTAGTTGAATCAATTGCCTTCAACTCTCCATTCAGCATCCCGTGAACACTACTAGCAAAATCTTCTGTATCTTTGATGACGTCCTCAACCAATGCAAATATTCTGGTTGTTACCTTCAGCCCAATTTCCTGAATAACTTGGTCGATGTCATTGTTACAGTTTCCTTCTTCGATATTTTCATTAATATATAAAATTAATTCTTGACAAAACCTCACACATTCTGACAAATTAATTGATAGTGATATACTGGTTGTTAACAGTTTGTTAAATGGTATATTCTTGACGACGTCCGAGCTCACGGTCTTCAGTATATCTTTGGTTTCAGGCAATACTATAAATTTATTAACCACCAAACAAATATCTTCTATTTTGGATGTACGAAATTTCTTCTCTAATGCTTGGGATTTTTCAGATGACTTTTTTAGTTCTTTAACTACCTTTGTATTAACTATGTTCTTCAATTTACTTTTCAAATAATTAATAGCTTTGTCCTGCAGTGAACTATTAGTTACGATTTCTAAACCTTTTTCTTTTAACGATGTTAGAAATATTTCTGTATTTTCAAAGGCTGCCCCTTCATATACGTTTTTAATATTAGGGACAATACATTGCACTTCGTCTAAAACTTCTTCTAATAAACAAGTAATTTTATAGGTCACAAGTATTCCTATTTCTTCTACAACTAACTCAAAATTATTACTGACAACTCCATTAGAAAGGCTTTCTTCAAGTTTTAATATGAGTTCTCTGCAAATTCTAACACATTCTGACATGTTAATTAATGCAGACAATCCAGAAGAAAGTAATTCAGTAGCTGATGTGTTCTGAATGGCGGCTGACAACTCCATATTCAACGTTTTAACCATAACTTTAAATTCAGTCAGTTGTGTGAGACTGTCAATAACTGCTTTGATATCTTCTTTTTTGTTTGTACATAATAATTCCTTTAAAACCAGATTGCTTTCGGATGATTTCTTAATTTCTTCTGCGATTTTATGTCTTACAAACTGTTGAAATTTATCTCTGAAATACCCAATGACTCTCTCTTGAATTGTAGTATCATGTGTAGCTTTTAAAGCAGTTTCCAAAATGGAATCAAAAACTGAGTCAATTTTTTTAAAGTCTTCACTTTTTTGTTCATCATCATAAATTTCTTTGATGTTACTTGCTAATTCTGAACTATCATGAACTATTTCTTCAAACAAAGTAAGGAATTTTGTCGTAATATTTGTTCCAATGTTTTCAATAATTTCACAAATGTTATTATCGGAGTTTCCAGAGGGAATATTTTCTTTCATAAACGATATCATCTCGCGACACAATCGTACACATTCTAACAAATTAATTGTTGTAGAAATACCAGTCATTAGTAAACGAACAGTTGGTGTATTTTTGATTATCTCTGAACTTATTTCTTTGATCAGAGCTTTAGTTTCACTTAATTCGGTAAATTTGTTGACAGTTGAGTAGATATCTTTGTGATTAGCTGTGCGAAGTTTTTCTTTGAAAACTGAGTCAGATGATGTCTTCAATTCTTCAATTATCCTCTGATTGATTAAATTTTTCACTCTTTCTTTGAGATAGTTGAAAACTTTGTCTTGAACAACAGGATCGTAAACAGTTTCCAAAGCTTCTTCTTTGATGTACGTGATGAAAGATTTATTTTGATTTAAAATACCATCTTCATATAACTTTTCAACGTTGACTACCACATTTTTAGTATTATCAATTATTTCTGTTAAAACACCTAACATTCTTACAGATATTCTGCCTTCAATTTCTTTAATAACTTCATCAAGAGAGTTGTTAGCAATTCCACCATGCAGATTTTCTTCAAGATTATTTGTCAGGTCCTTACAAATCCGCAAACATTCTGATATACCAACTGTTGTGGAAATCCCAGAGGTTATCAACTCAATAAATGGTGTATTTTTGATGAAGTATAAAATGTTTGAACTTAAATTTTTTATTACTGTTGTGGTTTCGTTTAGCTGAAAAAACCTATCCACTTCTGAAACAATATCTTCAATTTTGGTGGTTCGTAATTTTTCTTTCAAAAGTTGACTTTTCTCAGAAAGTGTTTTCAATTCGTTTATCACTTTGTTTACCATAGCGTCTTTAATTTGGTCTTGGAAAAGCTGGATAATTTCTAGATTGTTTAAAATAATGTCCTTTGCATTTGCATCTGGTTCGAAATCTTTCAGCACACCTTCTTTCTTTTCATTTAATAATTTGTTTTCTTCACTATTCAAAGTCGACTTTTTATCTTCATGGTCAGTCCTCGTTTTTAAAATGTGATGCACCCCCTTCTTAATATCCCACGCATCTTCTACAACATCTTCTAAAATTGTAAACATTTTTGTCACTACCATTTCAGCGATACATTTCGTAACAACATCAATATCATTTTCTTCATTTCCAGTTAAATTTAATCCATTGAGATATACAATCAGATCTCTGCGAAATCTCCAACATTCTGATAAATTAACAATTGTTGAAATAGATGAAGTGACTAATTCAAACGTTACTGGATTATCAAGAAAAAGCCCAAGGTTGAAATTTAACTTCTGAACAAGTTGTTTCGATGTTGGTAATTGGGTAAATTTATCAACAGCGTCTTTAATAGCATCGTTGCTGCTAGTATGAAGTTTTTCCTTTAAAGCAGGAAAAAGTTCAAACGATGCTTTTAAGTCTTCCATAACCGTAAGTACGAGATTGTATTTTGCAACATTTTTCAAAACATTTACAATGTTTTTTTGGACATCAAATCCATTTGCGTATTGAAGAAGATTTTTCAGGCAATCATCGAAAATATTATCAGTTTTTACTAGTTCAGTCTCTGCATAATGGTGATCATTCCCAGTTTCATCGTTATTATTATTACCTTCGTTGTCAACTTCATCTTCCGCTTCTTTATCAATATCATCTGCTTCTTCATCGTTGTTTTCTTCTTTTGATTCTTGCATATCATTACATTCACTTTCATCCGTTTCATTTTGACCTTCCTCCTCATCAATATTGTCGTCATGTGTTTCGTTTCTGAAATTATCACTGCTTTCTTCCTGGAGCTCTAGTATTTCCTCTTTCTCTAAACAATCGTTTTCCTCCTCTTCATAACATCTTTGAGCGTCTTCCGTGTCACAATTTTGCTCAAATTCGCCAAGTTGTACCTGACGTTGTTCTACACATTCGTCATTCTGAGTCTGTTCTTGTTGTTCTTCATTTTCACTAAAAATATTTTCAGAAATTGTGATATGTTGATGGTTTCCTTGCATTATATCGGATATTGCCATGTCTTCAACGTCTTGATTGATTTCAGTATCTTCTTCTCTACTATTGATGTGATTATCATTGTTGTCTGCATGAATCTCCTTGGCCGTGTCTTCTTCAACTTCTTCTAACTGCTCATTTTTTTCACTAGAATTTGTAACTGAAGTTTTGTTGTTTGAAATCTTCACACTTTCTTTAGATTTTTTTACATTTTCCTTCTCCACGACCATGATAACCCTATCAACCGTTTCGTCAATCATATCTTCACCATTGTTTTCAACTAACATATCGTTGTCTTCATTTAAAACATTTTCTTCTTTTAGATTCAAAATCATATCCATATTATTGAAAATATCTTTAAGATTACCCATCATCTTCTCCAAAGAAACAAACATTTTTGTCGCTACCTTAGCACCGACAAATTCGATAATCTTATCAACATCGTTATCAGCTTTACCACCTTTTACATTTTCCTTCAGATGTGCTACCAACTTGGTACAATATCTTACAAATTCTGACAAATGTACGATACTAATCACACTGGTAGATAACAAATGGATAATTGGTGTACCTTCAAAGAACGTTGGTAATTTAGCAGTCAACATTTTCAGAGTAGCTTTAGATTCGCTCAACTTTGTGAAGTTTTCAACAACCGCGTTTATTTCTCCTTCGTCAGTAGTATGGAGATTTTCTTTCAAAGCAGCTTCTCCATCGAATAATTTTTTTAGTTCCTCTGCAACTATATTGATAATATTTTTTCTAACTCCATCTTCTACAATAGCCATGGCATGTCGATACACAATTGGATTCTTCTGCAAAGAAACAGCAGTCCCCCAAGCCAAATCTTTCGAAAAATTAACAAGTAACTCAACTTGATTTGTTTGTTTCTGTTGAGCCAGTTCAGCGGCCATTTGAATGTTATCAATGTTATCAATTATTTTATCAACTCCAGCGGCCAAAATATCACATATGCCATCCATCTCTGACAAGCAGTCAGATAATTCTTGAAAGGCGTTAATAATGTGATCGGCAATTGCGTCAATTGTTAAAGCAGTGGTTAAACCAAGAGATAATAAACTTTTGCAAAGAGAAAACATCTTTGCCTTAAGAAATTCCCATCGACTAAAATCTTTTTGAGAAAAACTGTATGCCAATAAGTCTGTGATTCCTGCAGAGATCAACGTTTTTGCTACAGACGATGATATCGGAAAAGCAACGGGAAATGCCAGTCCCGATGTTAGACAAGCAACTCCTGCTAAAATTTGTGTTCTTACGGCATTGATAACATCATTTGGGACATCTTGAAGTTCTTTGACAAAAAGTAAACAAGACATACCGGCAGCTTGGAACTCCTTGATCTCATTGGTCATGATATCTTTCATTTCATGCCTCGTGTTTTTCATGTCGCTGAATTTTCCAGAATTAGTTGATATTTTTCCTGATATGGCTACTTCATTCTTCGACGTAGTAATACAGTCTATTATTGTGTCAATGTTGTTCTTGTACATTTCCAAACAAGTGAAACGCGAACGAAGATGTTGAAAGAAGAAATTTTTCCCTGATTTAGCCAGAATTCTTTGAAAGTGCGGATCCTTCACTTGAGTGACTAAGTAATCAATTTCTTGCTTAATAGAATCTTTAGCATCCTGTAGATGCTGAAGAGCTTTCCTCTTGTACTCTTCATCTCTTTGGAGACGAATATACATACAATCACTAACGGCTTGTTTAAGTTTAGCTTTGATCACGCCACCCCCTTCAATTGCAGTTTGGAAAAGTTTTAAATGAGCACCTATTAGCGATTGTGACTTTCCTTTTCCATACAATTCTATAGCATTTTGTAGTTCTATTGAAGCTTTAGTCGGATCGCATTTCTCCAAATAATGTTGAGCCAAAGCGATCAAATAATATGGATTACGACTGATCTTCCCGTCGATGATACTTTTAGCATCCTGCTTAAACTTATCAAACTCAGCTTGAGGATTAGTTCTTGATATTTCATCTACGTCAAAACTTTTGCTCTCTAACCAGAATGCCCAAAATTCTTTTAAATCTTGTAATAAGAAAGCATCTTCCTTCTTATTTTTTTGTTGCTTCATCTTCTTGTAAAATCCCGAAAACATGTTGAAAAGTTCATCTTTAAAATTCAGCTCGGCTACTAGCACATTTTTCACATGCTCTAGCCTTTGACATTCCAAAACATCACGCTTTTCCTTGATTTCAGAAGGAAACGGGTTTTCAAGTTCAAGCACTTCGATTTCGCTTCTGCGTACAATAAGTTGCGCACTTCCTTTATTTCCTTGTCGTGAAGTTCTCCCAAAAGCTTGTTCCTCAACTCTCAAATTACAAGGAAGAAAACAGACACAAACGTGTAAACCTCCTTTTTCTTCTAGAGAAGCCTCTGTTTTGAAGTTGGTACCACGTCCTGCGATATTAGTAGCAAGAATAACATCACCAACTTTTACTGCTTCACTTGTTTCCTCAGAGTTGTCTTCGTTTGCATAAACTCTTATTCTAATCGATTTTTTAAATTGTTCCAGTTCTTTTTTCAGAAGGAGCACATCCTTTTCTGTTTCGCATATCAAAAGTACTGATCTGCCTTGTTTAATTGTTCTCATCACTTCTGAAACGACTTTTTTGTGCCAATAATCTTCATTAGCAACTTCCAGGGGGATCTCTTCAAAGATCTTTTTCTTATACGTTGGAATTCTGGCGTAGTCAACGTTATATATTTTGGAAAGCAGTTCTTGCTCGGCTTTAGAACCTAACGTGCCTGTCATCCCATAGATGTTTTTGTCTTCATATTTTTTGATGTAGCTGATGTTTGATATAAAGCTACTCGTCAAAGTTTCAGTTGTTACCTGAAGATGGTGTTTTAGCTGAATGAACTGATGGAGACCATTCGACCAGATGGTATTCTTCATGGTCACTCCGGTATTTTGGTAGTCGACGGGAGTAATAATATCTTCTTTCTCTTCATCTTCTTCAGCTGCTTCACCTTCAATGATGCGATATTGCTGGTATTGGTTGCAGTTATATTTAGCATACAACGCGTTGTCTATCCACGTTTCTAATTTATTGTTGGCATAATCCTCCAAATGTGGTGGTATCAACGGTATATCTGTTGGTTTCGATTCTTTGATTTTATTTTTGATAAAATCTTGCTCCGATTTAAGCATATTTTGAAGAACATCTTCACTTTGGGAACCGGAACGAGACAACAAGTTATTTACATTTGAACGAACTTCTTCGATAAACATTTGTTCAGCTTTATGCAATTCCTGCCAGATTTTGATGTAGATGTACTTCAAACTTTCCATTCCTGGGTAAGGTGTTGCCAATTTGGCAATATGGCCTCCATTATCTACCAACATACTATCAACTTCATCCAGAATCACTTGCTCGAATTTTCGTCCTTTCCTGATATCCATTCCTTCAAAAGTATCTCTCAAATAATCAAACTGAAAGTTGCTTATGGTTCCGTAAAGAATATCAGCAGAGTAGCAAATTGAAGAACTTCCCAGATTATTGGTACCAACTGTGAGATTAAAAACCGAGAAAAACATCTTAGATTTTTCGACAGCTTCGTCTGCCAAAACAGGGCTACTAGTGATTACATCAACAGAAACTCCTTGGAGTGCTTTAATTGCTGCTAATAGCGACACAATAACGGTTTTTCCTTCACCAGTCTGAATCTGGCATAACTGACCTTGATTATTTTGGCCTTTGAGAAAAACCAAAACTGATAAAATTTGAGTCGGGCGAAGACGATTACCTTCTAGCAAATTGTATGTTCTGTCCATTACTGCAATCGACTGGCAAATATCTTCGTCAGTGGTACCCAAACTACCTTTCGTTTTCCGAGCCCAGTTATTGATTTCATAGATAGTACTGGAATGCCATTTCTTGTATTCACATTCAACCTTCCGAAAATTTTCTTCCAGTTGTAGAAACTTTTCTTTTAAATTTGTTAGTAGTTCGTCATTTGTTCCCACTGTAATTTGTGAAAGATATTCTTCCAGTGGTAGATGTTGTGATGACTGGTGTTTTATGTTATTAGAACGTTTGTTTATATGCTTTGCAATGACATGGATTTCAGTGGCTTGGAATGCAAAAGGTTTTTTTTCTTCCGGATTTTCAATTTTCATTTGGTAGCAATAAGTAAGTTGATCATAACTTATTCCAATAATACGACATATCTTTTGTAAAATAACGGAAAAGGATTTGTTGGTTTTACACGTGCTGAGAATTTCAAAAACTTCATATAGCTGAGTCATTTCGGCAGGAAACATCTGAACAACATTCGGAACTTTATCATTCTGATATTCTTCATAAGATTCATTTATTTTCCTAATTACGTCATCACCTAGATACTTCTTTCTGATGTTACTGATTCTGTTTTCTTGACCGTCATCTTCAACTTTTTGCAGTTCCTCTTCTATTTCTTGCTGATATTTATCAAATTCAGGAATTAGACGAACCGGTAACTTGTCAAAGAACTCTTTCAAAGCTTTTTTAAACTGTAAATTTTTTGCCAATGCTTTCATGTTTTTCTGAATGTAATCCTTCTTGTCCTTTTTTAATTTAGCCGAGTTCATAAAAGGAAAATTCTTGAAAGTCTTCTCAATATCAGACGATTTAGGAGTGTGTTTTACAATACCAAGTAGAGCATCCAAATTTCGCAAACAAAGAGGGCCATAATAACAATTTTTTTTATCGAATAAATCTTTACCGTCAGCAACGAATATTTTAACGCTAGGGCAAACCTCTTTCAGTTTATTTTCAATCTCAGCAGGTATACTATCACCAGAAGGATCTTTGAACACAACGCTGAGTTTATTTCTCTGCTCCACAATGCAGCAAAAGAGGACCCAAATGTGTGGACGTTTTGCATAAACACAAAAAATTACCTTTTTATCTGGAAGTTGAAAGTTGTTGACGAAATCTACTTCGTTAATAAAAATTTTGAATTGATCGAAGTAGAAGCCATGGTTTTCAAGTAAATACTTTGCAGCCGTTAGCATGTCCTCCTTATCGTACTCCTTTTCCGAGAAGAATTTAGAAGCAAGTTCTCGCTCAATTCTACTTTCCAAAAATTCCAAATTACGAAAACTTGGAGCTCGAACCATAGGAGGCTTACTGGATTTCATTTCTGAATGGGGGGAAGATAAACGTACATGAAAATTTGAATTACTTAAGAAATATATACAACACTTACTTTTTTGAAAAACAAAATAGCTGTAACTGAACACAATTTTTCTCGATAGTTAATATAGATTTTTATTGTTCTGGCGGTTTTTTAGTAAAGCTCGAAGAGTTATCTTGTCTTTAAGATTAGATAACGGTTTCAACATGTAGGGTCGCTGCTGATAAAAGAATTAATATTATTGATACTCTATGGATATAACGTAGTTCGGAAATAATAAACACTAATATCATCTTACAATTTGTTTAAACTAGTTCAATTTTAAGTGTTTTGTTTACTTTGTAGTGGAATTTCCAAATCTTGAACTTATCTATGACTGATCAGGATCGCAATTAATTTTAGGTACGCTTATCCTTATCAACTATTTTGTTAACTGTTTTGAATATTTATCTATTTATATTAAGATTAAAGTAAATGTAAGTTTCATTATGAGTGTCGGTTTTTTTTATGTACTGATGAGTACGTACTTCTGTATTTCTTATCATTTATTTAAACTTATGATGTTCGCTTATAAATATATCAGGCGACAAAAAATGTGTGCAATATTTAATTTTTTTTTAGTTTATATTAGGTAGAGAATTTCACAGTTAAAATGGTTACACACAAAATTAGTAATCACGAATGCCAAACAAACATCAAATTGTAAAATATCTGGCATTCTCAAAAAAAAAACAAAACTGCAAATATTTCCAAAATCTGTGACTGTAACTAGTTTCTATGAGTAATATTGTACTCTTAATAGATACTATGTCGGGCCAAAATGCCGTTATGGCCAAACTATTAAATAATCTCTATAATATAAAGTATATAAATAATAAAACTGCTTCAACTTTTTAGTTCCTGAGCGTATTTCCTAAATAAAATTAGTTATTTTAAACTTATTAATAAATAGATATGTCAAATTGTTGATTTTACAAAATATCGCAGAAAACATTTGCTATAAGTAGTAAGTGAGGGTCGCCTACAGGGCCGGTTAAATCTTTTGCGTGGACCACTTTTAAGGTGCCTGTCCGCCCCTGCGTGTGACAACACATAGGTACACATAAGAAATTAAAATCCAGTTTATCGAAAAATGATTTCTTATTTCTTGTTCCTTATGTGCTTAACATTTTAATTTCAAATTATTTATTTTATTTCTTATTGTTTGCATTGAGTTTGGGTCTTAGGTATGACAGTCTCCCTTTTAACCACCCTTACCACAAATAGCCAATTTATTATTTCAGTATTGTAAATATGTTGCCTATTTGATCGTTGTCTGATGGGCAAGGTCTTAAGTTGGCATTGGATAAGCAGGCTGTTTTTCTAACTACCTATTCGCGTGGTAGACGATGACAAAAACAACTTACCCGTCCATTGCTATCTTGGGAGTTTTTGTTTTAAGTATGTCCATAAGTACATAAATTTTTACAATACCATAATGAGCTTGGCGAGAACCAGTAAACATTAAAAAAGCACTAAATACGCACTTTTACGGTGAACCATTATTTCTATAAAAAATGCACGTTAATTGCCCTTTCTTTAAATATAACAACTTATTTTAATTACAATTTCTTCATTAGTTCTGCAGATAATCATCTTCAAAATTTTGGCAAAGAAATCCTGCCTAAAATGTGTAAAATACGATGAGTCTATTCTTGCAATTTATCATTACGTTCATATATTTTAGAACTGCTTATTCATACAGGCTGGCTAAAGAAAAAATGAATGAAACAATAACGTATTTTAACTCCATTTTCCCGAAAATTTTGAACCACAATACTGTCATTATTAGTATCACACTGCACCTACCGCAGTTGATATACATCACAAAATTTTGTCAAGGAAAGACTCATTTGTAACATACGCCTAACACGCTTCTTTATATATATTTACTCCAACATTACATACATATACAGGGTGCCGCATCCAAGTCTGGACATAAGGAATTAACATGGCAAATTAGTTTTTATTTTATAAAATCTCCCCAGATCACTTTAAAGCTATTATTGAGTGATGCCTTTATGGAGGTCGAAGAGAGCTATCGGCCAGTATTTTTTTTAAATCGTTGCATCGCGCTCATTTACTGTAAAGAGGTTTTAAATATCGTATTTTGAAATGCGCGCCCGATCCGATTTGTGGCGTAATGTTCCGTCGCACTGTCGAAGTTCGGCGATCGCGTCTTTGGATTAATCATGCAAAATCCAAATCTCAAAGTGAAATTAGAAATTATTCTCAGAAATCAACGAACAACTCAAACTGAATTATTTTATCGAGTGTGATGATTATTGTAGGAAAAATTAAACGGAATAAATGCACAAATTGATTCATTCATTCGTCATAGTGCGCGACCCCGTCAAACGAGCCATCTCGAACTACACTCAGGCCATATCCAAAAAGCCCGACATGAAGACTTCTAGCAGCTGGGCTTCCTAAAACCCCATCGGCAGCATTGTGACATGTCCTGGGGGCCCGTCAAGCTAGGAATGTACTCGCGCTGCCTCACTCAGTAATCACTGAACGACTAAAAGTGAATTATTTTATCCAATATGACGATTATTGTAGGTCAGTTTAAACGGAATAAACTAACTAAATTACATATACAAAAAATATCGTTTCTTCTGAAGCTAAGTTTAAGTGAAACTGTCTTTCACTGGAGGCTAATTTGCCACATTTATTGTTAATTAGGAATCATAATATCAAGTCGCAACATTTTTGGCTTCCGTCATTAAAATTTAAAATGCCGAAAATTATTTTGTTACAACCGTCGTCTTCGTTGTTTCGCTAGTCCCTTAAAACTGACAGTGGTGGCGCATGCAGCGGGAGGTGCAGGAATCTGTTATGCCGGCTGAATGTCTGATCTGATTATGTACTCGTCAGAGATATGTAAAAGACATATCTCTGGTACCCTATTTGACATAATTTCATCGGACAACCACCGTTAATGTAACAATGTAGTAATGTCACCGAGTGTAATGTGACGGTGTACTATATACAGCGAATAAATAAGATGATTTGAATATCATGGTCGGACGAATGGCCACTTTTTCATTTTCTCGACGTTTTATGACCCAAACATTACGAAAATTAGTCTCCCGTTTCCGTCTGTTTGTCTGTCGGTCTGGTGTCTGTATCCATTTTTATTAGACACGTGATTTCCGAAATTGTTGGAACGATTGTTGTCAAATTTTGCATGTGGATTAAAAATATCATGTAGATGGTTAAACGTTAACCAAAATTGTGCTAATCATCCCCACCAACAATTTGATGAGGTAATTTCAAAGAATTCTATGTTTATTTGATTTAACTGTTATACAACAATATACTCCTATACAAATCCGCGCGGAATTGTTTCCTTAAGGTTCGCGTCTGGTTCGGTTTCGTCCTATACTAAATACATTGAAAACATCGTCGTGGTTTCCGGAGTTGCATTTTACAAATACGGGATATATCGCTTTAAAAAATATATATTTCGAATTAACAAACTTCAGTCCAGGGGATACAGACAACCAACAAAATTTAAACAGGTTAAGGTACTTTACGTGCATTTCAAACAATTACATTCATAGGATTCTATCATTTCTACCAACCAGATCTAAACAACCACCTCCAATAAATTTAACAACTTTTGTTTGTCACCGGAAGTGGGACTGGGTCTGTGGACTGAAATTATCCCTTGTACATGCTTTCGACTCCATTGAGTAACAATTGTTTTCCGAATTTAAAATTACGTTCAAGATGTTGTTCAAGCCTAAAATTTGCAATTGAATGTTTCCGAAAGAGTATGACAAATATGTAGTGAACAAAAAATATTTATACCCTATACAAAAAAATGAGGTTTACGATGCGCAAGCATATGATATACGTAATTAAAAGTGCAAGTCAAAGTTAATATGCATAAAAAATAGCAGCTGCTTCTATTAAAAATTTATAATTAATTATTTAAATCTTTACAAAACGATATACTAACAAGCAGTTTAAGCAAAGTCACATTTTGAAATAAACTGCCTTCTGCCATGCGATTAGCCGCCAAAATAATTAACATTTGCGTTGAAAAAAAGTAAAAAATTTTGCTATGTGCCTAATGGCTTCACGGACACGTTATTATTTTACTAACGTTCATCTGTGCCGCGATATTAAAAAAAAAAACAACACAAAACATGTTCAAACGATTGCCACTAATAATTTTAACATTTTATTGTTATTTACTTGGTAAATATATTTTTATTTTTATTACTATTGCTTTTGTTGCAAACGATAAAGTAAATAACAAACCAAACTCCTAAATATTATTTATTTGCGAAAGTTTAAGACAAATTTTCCACCAAAAATATTGCATTTGTAATGAATGGGCATGTCCGACCAGTGCAGATAGTAGGAAATAATAAAAACATTTACTTATTCCTGAATCCTAATCCTAATCCTTTTATTTCAAGTTTACCCTACAAATGTGGAAAATCCCTCCCCTTCGTAAATAGTACCTTAGCGCGACCAATTTTTGCTTTACATGATGTTCCTGTAATTCAGACAAAAAACACTCCCTTGATAGGAATAAATCACATATCTACAGATAATCCCACGACAGAAAGAGGTACTTTAATTATTTACATATAATAAATATAAGTATTTACTGAAAACAATTTAAGTACGGAATCAAAATAGATAATTAACTGGGAAGAATTAACTGTAGCCAAAATAGGAAAATGAATCAGTGAGTTTCACATCTTTCCGGTTTTGAACGGTCAAGGGTAAATTCAGGTATTTTTTTTATACCCGGGTTTTGTTTGCAATTATTATGGCTAGACAGGCACTGCGGGCTTGTGTACCAAAACTTATTTCCGTACAGTAAAAAGTAGAATTCTACGGATCGGTGCTGCATTTATTCATATTTTAGCAACTCACTAACAGGAGGCAGCATCTCCCGGGTAGTTTTATTCTCACTTTGACTAGGCCGATATTTTGCTTCCAGACGGCACCCTTAACCGTCCAAATTTCGCATAATGCACATTATATATAATAACAGGTTACCATTAGCGTAATATATCCCGGTCGTGATGTAGTGAATTTTTAATTTATTCTGAATCTTAGAGGTGAATTTGATAATTTCCCACGTTAATTTCCCATAAGAATAAGCCAGAGCCCTTATTGCTTAAGTATTGTCGTCCAACACGCGAGTAGGACCTGGTTTATAGAAACCGAAATTAAAGTTAATTCGCTGTTAACTTTTAATTGAGGTCCGTTGCTAGGCGACGTGCATGTTTTAACCAATCCCAAGCTGCCATTCCACATTTTAATATACTGTTAAATTAATCGAGGATTAAATATTTAATTCCCCTTTCTAAAAACCGGCCCTTATCAGAGTGTTAAAAAAGCGTCTTGCTTATCCAATGCCAACTTATGGCCTTGGTCACCAAAAAGTGACAAAAAGTAAACAACATGTTTATACTATTGCAATAATGAAGTGGTTATTTGTGGTAAGGGTGAATAAAAGGGATACTAGTACACTTAAAACCCAAACACAATGCAATCAATTAAAAATAAAATGCGAGTACCTATATGCAATAAAAAAAAGTAAATTAAAATTTTAAGCACATAACATGAAGTTATAAACGAGAAATAAGAAATGATTTTCCTATTTCTTGTTGTCCTGGCTTTTTATTTCTGCCACGCGCTGTTCTAAAGAAATTGGCCTCCTTACACGCGCTTTTACCACAGTACCTACACAACAGTTATTAACATAACGAGCAAAGATAATGAATAAACGACGTAGTATACGACTATGATTTTTTGTACTACTTGTTCCGTATATAAAGGAGTGGATTATTCGTTAGAAAATTTATTTAGTTTCTTAAGTGGACAACTAACTTGATAAAAAAATGGCTAAGAAAATCTACAAATTAATAATGTACAGTGTCACTGTGGCATCTTTAATTATTTTCTGTGGTCCTACCCCAGTGAGTATGAAAAAATAGAATTGTTACCAATATTTCTTTATGAAAAGCCCTAGTTCCTGATTCGAGAATGTAAATTTCCGAAGAAATGGTGTCTTGGATTCCGACCAACAAATATACTTAACTATGTACTATATCTATAAACACCTTGCACTTTGCACTGCGTAGTAATAAAAGCATATTAAAAATTCAAACTTCTTTGATACATGGTTAACACCGAATTACAGTAAGTACTACAAAAATTAGTCGAGGTTATTTCGACAGAACTTTATCCGCTTCTGAAGTACAATAAAATAGTTATATTCAACTTTTTCGAAAATTTATAAAAATTAATTTTGCGAATTTTATTTTTTTTAAAGAAAAATATGAACCAGATTCTAAAATAACAATCTTAACGACAACGTAAAATTAATTTAAAAAAATATTAAATCACAGAAGACAGGATACAAATCAAAATTTCTTATAAGACCCACCACTGACCCGGAAATGACCGGCATTCAGGCAAGACTTCTATCATTACGGGTACTAAGACCAAGTAATGATATGCATTATTATTATTCTTACTTTCCTTTATTATTTAATATTGAAGTACCATGTTCCAAATATTATCATCTACATATATTTATAAAAATTTCCAAAAATCATCAGTGTTCATATTTTTTTTAATTTGATTTTCTGTTAAAGAAAGAACGTTTACTAATTAATTAACTTGTAAAATATTCTTATACAATTTTAATTTTTTTCCAAAAGCCTGGATTCAAACACCACAAGTGCAGGCATTTCCTATAAGTAAAATTAAAAATAAAAAATAAAAAAAGAACATTGGAAATTTTGGAGATGACGTTATCCCATTCTTAGTGGGGATGATCAGCCAAATTTTGAATAGCGTTTTACCATCTCCATGATATATATACCTTACTATATATACAAAATTTAACAACAATCGGTGCAGTAGTTACGAACATTATCTGTCTAATAAAAATCCAGAGAGATGGCAGACAGACAAACAAATAGACAGAGTAAGTAGCAAGTTGGCCGGTGAACTCGAATAAAATACCTTTTGAGCTTATGCTCCGGAGGTAAAAAAGAAAGGGACACAAATTGTTTCCTTTATGTCGGTTCCAAGCTCTAAAACAACACACTGTCTGTCCCCTTGCCTCCAATAAGGATAAGGCTGACTGAGGTCTATCATCCAAGCCAACTTGTTTGAAGGACCAGACCTTTAAGGACACCATCTACGACCACTTGTGGAGTCCGTGTCACTCCACACCTAGCCTTGGGTCCTTTAAATAAGACTTCGTGGCTGCTGATACCGACGGTTGCTGGTAAGAAAGTTGTTAATCATCCTTCCGTTTTCCCTGAGTCGCCAAAGGCTCTTCGCTGCGAGCGAGATACAAGTATCAATTGCAGCAGAAGTTGCAGGTCTTCCCACAGTTTGTGAAAACAGCTGGCACCAACTAAAACATGGGGTTGACATCGAACAAGAGAGGTTATGTTTTCGCATCATTGACAACATAGGTTATGTTCTACTAGTAAAAGGAGAAGAAAGGTGAATTAACAATAAGCAATCGAGTCGTGAAGAAGCAGATAAGTTGAGTTGGGAAGTGTGTGCGTAAATTTGAACAAGAGAATTCGTTTAGCAGGACCCAGACACCAATTACGGTCTATCGTAAGTACCGATTGGGTTTTCTGCAAGTTAAAATCGCCCCCTCGAACGAGAAAGCCTTACCGCCGTTACCGTTTTTTGTTGAACCCTCGCGCGATTTCCGTTACAGACCCGCCGCCCCCAGGGCCAGGAGGAGCTCGTCCAGGAGCCCAGAACGACCGTGTCGGATGTTTTGTTATTTTTATTATCTTGTAAAAGAGTTTTAAGCTAGCCTTAAGGTTTTCAGTTTAGCCGTGTACCTAATGGCAGGAAATAAGAGCCGATTTATTGTAAGTAATTTCCTTCATAGTATTTCTTGTTTCCGCGGACGCTCGCCAGACCACCTGGAGAACCGTGTCTCCGTCTTTAGAGGCAGACCGTTGCTCTCTCCCCGGAGAGGGAGCTGGTGTCCGAGCACCGCCGCTCACGACAAAAGGCGCCACCCTCAGTGAGGTGAAGGTGACCACATCGCCTTAGAAACGAAAATCGGTAATAGATTATGGGCTTGTAGACGCCGAGGCCAAGGATGAAATCTGATATTTTAGAATTGGGGACAGAATTGAATAGGACCACATACCACAAGAAGTAACAATTAAGGCTACATTAAAAATAAAGGAGCAGAACATGGACGATTTTCAGCAACAAAGTGAGGTTAGAGTCTGAAACAAAGAAGTAGTAAATAAATTTAGAACATAAACGCTTCAAGCAGTTTTCACAGCCGAGTATGTTGAGCAGATATTAGAAGGAGTGTTAATAACCTATACAGGGTGCCGCATCCAAGTCTGGATATAGGGAATTAACATGGGATTTGGTTTTTATTTTATAAGATCTCCCCAGATCACTTTAAAGCTATTATTAAGTGATGCCTTTGTGGAGGTCGAAGAGGGCTATCGGCCAGTATTTTTTTCAAATCGTTGCATCGCGCTCATTCACTGTAAAAAAGTTTTAAAAATGGTATTTTGAAATTCGCGCCCGATCCGAATTGTCGCGAAGTGTTCCGTCGTACTGTCGAAGTTCGGCGATCGCGTCTTTTCATTACCCACACCCAAGGATCCCACACCAATGCAAAATTCAAATGTCAAAGTGAAATTAGAAATTATTCTCATCAGAAATCAACGAACAAGTCAAACTGAATTATTTTATCCAATGTGATGATTATTGTAGGACAAATTAAACGGAATAAATGCACAAATTGATCCATTCATTCGTCATAGTGCGCGACCCCGTCAAACGAGCCATCTCGAACTACAATCAACCGTATCCAAAAAGCCCAAGATGAAGACTTCGAGCAGCTGGTCTTCCTCAAAACCCCATCAAAGCCCATCGGCAGCATTGTGACATTTTCTGGGAGCCCTCAAGTTAGGAATGTACTCGGGTTGCCTCACTCAGTAATCACTGAACGACTCAAATTGAATTATTTTATCCAATATGACGATTATTGTAGGTCAATTTAAACGGAATAAATGCACAAACTGGACAAAATATTTTATTAGGTTATGTTGCTGGTGCTGATCGAGTCTTTATTACTAAAATCTCATTAAAATGCCATGTTCTACTGCGATTAGATGAAAAAGCGAGGGCCCGCTTTTCTTATTGTGTGATGATAACATTTACCATCAAAACAGCTGGCGCTTTTGAAGAGGACCTTTTAATGAACCATTTAGATAACTACAAATAACAAAACTTAACAATTGTTGATGAATGAAGTAATGAAATATTGTACAAATCTGGAGAAGTATTGCACTATTTTCAAGAATTGCTAAAAAAGACTGCTCTCAGCAGCTGTACAGTAAGTAAGCCTATCTTCAAAACTCCTACGCGTGTTGATCAGCATTTTACTTGAAATCTGAAGACAATATTGCTGGATTGCTTGTTTCAGCGCTCCTCCGTTTGTATAGCTTGTCTGAATGCAGATGGTCGTGAAGAAATCTCCAAAGAAAAAATTCTCAGGGGTTTAGATCCGGCGATTGCATAGGTGCAAACTTTCCATTCCAACATTGCTGAAAAATACTGGTTCAAATAAACAACATTTATGCGAGCTGTACGGCTGGAGATTTGGTCCTGGATGTAAAAGACCTGCTGCAGATGCCGCACCCTCCGTGTCCCAGGAAGTATTTGATGAGCTAGCATATTATCCTACTTCTGAGCATTCAATCCGGATTCGATGAAAAAAGGTGCAATGACATGATGTCCTACAAGCCCCAGTCATGCACTGACAATTGCACGCCATTAATAACGAAGGTCATGGACCACGTGAGGGTTGTGTAATGCTCAAATTTGATCGTTCTGACGATTATAACTTCCCTTAAGACCAAATGAACGTCAGTAAAACAAATGTTCCTCAAAAACTCTCCATCAGCCTAGATTCTCTCAAACGTTCCTTCGTAAAACTCTATATGTGAGAAGTAGTCCTCAGGCTTCAATTTTTTGTAATGATGCTTTTTGAAATTCTTCCATCTCATCTGTTTAAGATTCCTAGAAAACATCGTGCCCACCTGATTTTATGTAATTTTTATCACCTTTGAAAATAAATGTAACTTTATTTTGCGAAATATTATTTTTATTTTTGTTAACACAATAAACAAATAAAGCAGTAATACAAAAGTTTCTGAATCCCAAAACACATTCGTAATAGAGACAAATACTTTAAAATGTTGATGAGTCAATGTTCTACATTTCTCTCTCAAAAATTTCCTGTAATGAAGATGCTTCCTGGAGGCAAAAAATCCATCCCTGCTTAACGAATGTAAAATCAATTGACTTCGAATCTTTAGTGATTCCAAAAAAAAGGGTGAAATTTATCCAAATTACCTACTAATTAAATTAACCGTTGAAGAACATGCAGGCCCCCGCTTTTTCATCTAATCGCAGTAGAACATAGCATAACCTAATAAAATATTTTATGCAGCTTGTGCATTTATTCCGTTTAAATTGACCTGCAATAAATCATCACACTGGATAAAATAATTCAGTTTGACTTGTTCGTTGATTTCTAATAAGAGAATAATTTCTAATTTCACTTTGATATTTGAATTTTGCATGGGTAATGAAAAGACGCGATCGCCGAACTTCGACAGTACGACGGAACACTTCGCGACAATTCGGATCGGGCGCGAATTTCAAAATACGATTTTCAAAACCTTTTTACAGTGAATGAGCGCGATGCAACGATTTGAAAAAAATACTGGCCGATAGCCCTCTTCGACCTCCACAAAGGCATCACTCAATAATAGCTTTAAAGTGACCTGGGGAGATATTATAAAATAAAAACCAATTCCCATGTTACTTCCCTATATCTAGTCTTGGATGCGGCACCCTGTATAAATGAAGCAGCACCGAAGAAATATACAAGAAGAAGACATAAACACAGAGACAGATGGTTCAACAAAAAGTACCGAGAGCTTAAAACAATAACTAGATAGCTATTGAGACAATGAAGAAAAACAAGAGTACAAAAGCAAACTATTACTAAGCAAGAACAGAGTACAGAGAATGATGTAGAAAAAGCAAAAAGGAAATTAGGGTACAAAAACAAGAAAAGTTGAAAAGCGTGTGATCAGGAAAGGAGATAGGACAATATATGTATTAACAGACAATGGAGAGTAAAGAAACACGTAAGCACCAAAATCAAGATAAAGCAGTGGAGAAGTCACTTAATGAAGATTTTGGAAGGGAAAGAATCAAAGAAACACAACAAAAACGAGGCACAGAAATTTGTTGTATGGAGCGGAGACAGGGGGTTGGAAAAAATATGAAGAGCTGGAGAGTGTGGAAGACAAGTTTTTCAAATGGAGTTTGAGAGTAGCAAGAGAAGCACCAGGGTACATAGTGAGAGAAAAAACAAAAAGAACGAAATTAAAGGACGGTATAGGGATGAAAGCAATAAAGTACCAAGAGAAAATGAGTGAAAGAACTGAGTGTAAGATCGTGTACGATTGCTTTAAAGATAAAATTGAAAAAGAGGAAGGGAACAGCTAGAAGGTCAGAGAAAAATATTAGAAAGAAATGGTTTTGCAAGTAGTGAAGTAGAGAGATTAAGAAAAAGAGATATCAAAATAACAGGAGAATTAAAAATGCTAGACAGGGCACGGACTAATAACAAAGAAGGGAAAGCATTACGCGATCATAATACAACGCCGATTACATTTATAGTTGAAGAGTGATCTAAATACTGTGCAAAAGAAAGTAAGAAAGAAAAATAATGGTAGCGAGGTTCCGATGCAGGAATGATGAGGGAACAGAGCATAGGTATTGAGCAGAAGACGAGGAAAGGCTATGCAGGTTGTGTTTGGAAGAGCGAGAAACAGTAGGGCATATGAAAGAATGTACAGAAATGAGAGTAGGGCAGAAGTGCTGTGTGAATTTGGGAGAGGGATTGAGTGGATAGAAGAGGGATGGAAAAGGTGGTAAGGGCAGGGAAAAAGAAATGGAAGAAGTAAAGGACGAAATAATTAATTTAAAATATCGTAAATGTTTAGGTAGTACCTACATAAAATGGAAGGTAGGGAATCTGTTTAAGCCCATAGGGAGAAAAAATTTGATTTCATTGTAAAAAAATTGGTTGCTTTACTTTTTGCTGTGATATTTTGAATTTTTTCATACACTATTTAGCAAAATCGGTGTATAATAATAGAAAACAGGTTTCTGACAATTTATTGGACTATACAGTGTCGTTCTAGAAGTAGTTCACTTATGGAAAAGAAAGTTTTGCAATTTTTAACTTTCGAGTGTCACTTTCCTACTAATACGTAGCAGGTTTCCAGTTACGATCTTTTTAGCCATGTGAGAATCAACTCAATGTAATAAAAATGTCATCATGGCATAACATAAAAATCTTTCAAAATATACATACCTGTATATATATATATATTAAGCGTTTACAAAAAATGGGGCACATTTGACCGATTAAGTAGAAATCCTCCACGACTTCTTGAATACTAGAATACACGACATAAGAAAACGTGGCCATAGGAAAATACCACAAAGCCAAAAGCATATAGTGGCCCTTAAAAATAACAAACCAACGTTTTTTCGTGAATGGTGGCAATTTGAAATTATATTTTTTTAATGAAGGACTTTGCAAGTTTGTTTTTGAAAAAATAACAAGCAGTCCTAATTCAAAGTTGTTTGCCAATAATACCTAATTGTTAAGTCACGAACTATAATCAGCACTTTGTTAAGTAACAAATGTATAACTAACCATTATTTTAAATTATCACTTATCAGCTAGGATATATGTTTAAGCTATTTTTTTTGTATAGTAAGTATAATATAAATAAATCTATCAGTAACTGATGTGTAGATTTTAAATCCCATTCTTTTAGTGAAAAAATATGACTCAGTAAAATTTCCAACAGAAAGCTATATCTCCATCAATTACAAGCTATCTCTTCTTAGGTTTGATTAATTGCTACGTAAAGGATTAAAATCTAAAAATAAACCGGTTATTATCACAGACTTTATCAGTTATTGCCTGCTTCTAAAAAACGGAGAATAATGAATTTTCAATTGGTAAAATTATGATTGTGCTTTTCCATATTAGAAGCGGCAAAACATGATGTGTAAACATACAAAATTACAGTTTTTACAGTTCATTCCTAATACAAGCGTTATTAGGAATGCACTGTAGTACACTAACAATAAAATAAAAATATTAACTTATCATAAGACACAGGTTTTTTAATAATAATAACCTAATAGAGTATAAAGAAAAGGTACCTACATAATTTTAGTTCTTTCTCTTTCAAAATTTCAGATGATTTACCTCTTTACTCTAAGCACTTAAAATATATGCAGTAGTATTTACACATGCCTCTAAGAGCTTTTAAAAACGGATTGTATTATTAAAAATATGCCCCTTTCACATACTTAATCGCAATTTAGTGGAAAATTTTACAGGCACAACATGGAGTAGCCACGGAAAAGCCGCTAGTCAGCTGACACGTTTATCCCACACTTCAAAATATCATTTCAAAATGTATTTGTAAAAGTAATATAAATGTAGGAAAATGATTGTACAAATTTTTCTACACAACTTTAACTTAATAAAATAAATGTTTTATAAAAAAGAGAACACACCAGTAAATTTAGTGTTAGGTGAAAATTCAGAATGTCGTTATGTTTTATAGCTCGGGTATGCATTGCGAATGATGGTCGGCATTTTGAGCAATTTCTATAAAAAATAAATCGTTATCGTTTCACTACTCGCTTCTGTAATTGTTCAATCTTAATTCAAAAGGCAAGGCTACTTTTCAAAATCCAAAGACTTTCGACTTGTCAAATCTGACTTTACCTTTGCCATTTTGCTTACTATACATTTTGATTCAAAATAATTTTAAATTCGTTGCTAGGTTTTTATTCAAATTAAATGCAATCAATTTTAAATTTTAGGTGGATATTTTCATCAGTAGTGTTCCAAGCAGGTGTTTCAAAAAGTTATTTTTTTTTCGTTAAAAAAAGATTGAGACTTATTCAATTCGATTCCTTAAGGATGCCAAAGACCTTCCACTATGCAAAAAAGTCATTTACATCCCAATTACCTCTATACACTATGCAATCCTCTACAAAACTCGATGTTATATAAAGAAATTAGAACATATTAAACTTTGTACGTCTCTAAAAATGTTTAAACGAGAGATGAAAAAATTGTTATACAGACAGTACTCCTTTACAAAATTTACTCAAATGTCTTTCTATGTAATAAGTTTTGTATTTTGAAGTATTAGTGTTAATATATAGTCTTTGTAATAAATCCTACAATTACTATTCGTATTCCTCTTTTATATGTATATACATTTTAATACGCATACAGTTGTTAAATATTTCTTTATTGTAACTTTAAATTTATAAGCATATGTATGTACTAGTTTTCGCAAAAACGTTTTTATGTACCTGATTTCTCTTACATCTCTATGTCAAAACTGCAAAATGTACAGTTCTATTCAATAAAAAAGCGTACAGCATATGTAGACTATTTTAAGCGTTCTTATCAATGACAATTTGGTGACAAAATTTGCGAAAAAAATCTGCCTAATATTAATTAGGTAGTAGATATCATCATTTACAATTACAGTTTACAAGTATGCCTCAACATTTGATTCTCGTGGAAAATGTTTGCATTATAACGTGACTGGAAAATGGTTGCTTGGTCAATTCGAGTTGTCGCGATAAAAATAATTTAAACAAAGGTGTAGTTTTAAGAATTGAAAAACGCTGGGAAAAGTGCCAGTCATTATTACGAAAAGTTGGGTCAGACAGAACTAGATCAAACTGTGCTTTTTTAGCCAATCTTTTTGATTCCGAGAGAGGTTGTACCTCACTGCAACAGATTTAGACCACAAAAACTACCGACGAATTATTTGGGCGAATTGAAACTTGTTGGAAAAAATCAATAAAAATGCTATTCGAAACTTAATCCACTCAATGCGAAATAGACTAGCTCAAGTCGTTGCCCAAAACGTGAGCTACGACCAAACACTAGTTTTAAATTGTTGTCAGCACTACCTACGTTATTTGAAATCGCAATTTTCTCCACACGTGCGTGTAATAAATTTGTGTGCCCTATTTTGTCTTAAGTCTTGAAATAATAATGTTACATGCAATTACAAGTGTCTTTAATATCCTAAAACAAATTTTGCTTATCGTTATTGGATAGCTCAAAATTATATAGATAACCAACAATACTATTTTAGCTAAATTCACAATAATTATTAGAAAACGAATATAAGAGTTGTTGCTTTTATATAAATACCACTGTAGCTCAAATGCTAAACAATAAATCTACTATTATTACACTATTAAACAAGTTTCAAGCATAGAGCTAGAATGCGAAGGAAAATAGTTTGAAAAATGGCTGTTTCTTAGGTTGTTCTAGTGGCGTGCTCAATTGCAGGCAACACATAATACGCAAACATCTAGGTTACCTGCCGGCAAAGAAAATATTTCTAATTCTGATTTTGAAACTTAGATAAAAATATTTATTTACTGTGTCTGTTCACTTTTCGAATTCGTTTAATAAATTATATAATTCAATTTAAACAAACGCAACACTTGTTATTTTATTAAAAAAATGTTTATTTTTGTTCATTCTAGTTTTTCACAAAGTACATACAAACAATTTTACGTGTCGGAGGATATATGGAGGGAGTGAATGAATAAATTTTAACTAACGGTTTGTGGTTATCAAATCAATGTTATCTACAAAGAGCAGATTTTAGGCAAAAAAATCCAAAATAAACCCTAAAATAGGCGATAAAAACGAAATATTTAGGCCCGAAAAATATCAAAATAGCCTAGTTTTAGAAAAAATAAATTTTATACAACGTCTGTTTTTTTTTAGATCTACATTCATTGTATTATTTTACATAATCAGCGATCCTAATATTCGTTAAAATTTGCATAACAAATTAGATAGTTTTATAAATTTGCGATAGAAAAATGTTTCCGTTTGTCTGTTAGGACAATTTTGTACATAGAGAAGGCTCTCTCAACAGCACACGATGTTAAAGGAGAATATCTAAAATTACAAATTTCAGTGGGCTTCATTTTTAAATCTTTTTTCTACATTTTTGCCTTGTAGTACTTTGCTGACAAGTTTGAGCTCTTGGTACCCGGTATATTTTTGTAAAGTGTCTTGCAGTTTTATAAATGCCATTGCACCTACTTTTCCCGGGGTATCTTCCAATTGTTCATACAATAATTGCTCTCTTATATCCACAGACTGATTTAAGGTCAGCCCAATGGTCTCTAATCTAGTTATACTTACTTGTTTTTGAAATGGTAAAATTATGTTTGAGATGCTTTTGTTGGAACAGTATTGAGCATGGGCGATGGATTTCGACACTGTGAAGTCTAATTCCATAACAACCTAAAATGTTTCATTTAATTTAGAATTACACAACAAAATTATTAATAGCAATAAACGGACCTTTTTTATATCGTCAAAATGATCGCAATAAATATTGTCGCTTCAATCCATAAACCCCATCTTTTCAGAACGGGTTCCGGAGGCAATGGACAATCCGGTAAGGCTTCCCGGAAGGCTTGGATTCTCAAATGAGCTTTAAGAAATACTTTCTTTATCTTGACAATTAAACCATTGTGATTTTCATATTGATTCTGGATAACTTCAGCTACTAAACTTAAGGCGTGAGCCAAACATGAATTAAGTTGGGATAAAATACTTGCCAATGTTTGCCACATTTAACCATGTATGCAGCGCCGTTCGTTAGGCAGTTTTAGTTTTTCTTATTTGATTCCCGTTGGCCATAATATACCTGTATTATTATATTTTGAATTATCATTATCATTTCAGAAATTGGGTCACAGATTGGCTTAAATCAGATGACTCTTTTTACCTTACCATATAGCAAAGTTGCAAATTTGCCCTAATTGTGCAACAATGTTAATGGAACTTTGTAATCGTGCATTGGTAAATATAACCAATCTGACTGACGTCACTAAGATGCAATTTGAACACTAATGTTAGTCGAAGTTAATTTAAATCCAACCAAGAAAAATGTTTTTTTTTAATAATTAATAGAACTACGTAACGATTCATTATTGATAAAACGTGCCACTGTTACATTATTATTGGTTTTTTCCAATATTTTCGATGCCCGCAAATGTGGTGCACCAGCTGCCTCTACAGATAATTTTCGCACTACAATGTTTACAACCTATTGCCCATTCGAATTTGACTCTAGTATTTGTAGATTCAAGAAATTCGTTAAAAAACTTCAGACACGTTACTTTTCAAGCGTTTTCATTTGATTTCAAAGTTACCAGACACCCTTCGGACTCGAAAATATCAAAGAAACCATCAAATTTTAACTAGAAATCATAATTTAGTTGAATTTTAAGAATTCTGAAATATAAGTATTTCGACATGTTTTGACGATTCTGATCGGCACGACGTACTTCCGGTATCGACTTAATTTGCCAAAAGGGGACGATTCCGTTAATTTTTCACATTCTGGCGTTTGTAGATTCAAGAAATTAAGATTACCAAGTGGTTGAACGAAAATTAAAATTTTGTTTGTTGAGTTCAAATGTAAATTTCCAATTACTCTGTAAATTGAGAATACAGTCTTGTTCAAAGTGGAGTCTTGAAGAAATCCATTCGCATTAACTTTTGAGTTAGCTTCAAAAACTGTCTTATACAGGGTGAGTATTCGGTATAATAACGGGACCCCGACCAATTTTCAATGCAACACAACATATATCTATCAGTTATTGCTAGTTTCCAAAATAAACAGATACGTTTTTAGGATCAACGTAGGTACTCTTGTTACTAATTGTCACTGTTTCTGAAAGACCTCAATCAAAATTTCAAAAATGAAATATTAAAAAAACACCAACATATTAATTCAAAGAAATGTAATAAATAAATTGAAAAAATTTATAAATTTAACTACCGTAAGTACTGTTCAAAATGCATTTCTTCCTGCGCAACACACATTTCGATGCAATTTAAGCAAGACAACCGGACGCGGGCAAGTGTTTCAGGAGTTATTGCAACACATCCATTTCTAATTCTGGTTTTTAATTGCGAACAGGACTTTGGTAAACCCCCCAGAGGAAGAAATCTAAAGGTGTTAAGTCTGGACTACGAGGGGGCCATGCATTCACACTGCCTCTGCCAATCCACTTATTTACAAACGTCTCATCAAGATAGTCCCTAACGACTGAATGATAATGAGGTGGTGCCCCGTCCTGCCGAAACCACAGCTCTTGTCGGAGATTGCGAGGAACATTTTCTGATAACCTCAGAAAATCATTTCCGCTTAAACAAAATTGTCAAAATTAACATTGCACGAGCAGTTGGCGCCAGACAGAAACAAGTATAAAATTAAAAATTCCTGTACACAAAATTGGCATCAGTTTCATGCAATACGCGCTAAATGGCAGTCAGTTACAGTAATCCTTATTAACTTTTATGATTTTAGGCAGCATTTTCAAAATAACAGAGGTGGGCTTTATTGGTAGTATGGGCTTTATTTGGTCGAGGTACCTTACTAAATTAACCTTTCTCTTTCAGGTTAAAAACAATAGCGTTTACAGAATTTTAATATAGCTATCCGTTCACAAGATATAAGGCCGCGCATGTTTAACTGGGACAGTTTGTATGAAATACTTAAATGTCAATTTTCAATATTTTGAAATTCAATTCTTAAATAATAATTTAAAATACTACGTATATTGCCTAAAACTACTAAAACTTCATTTATAATACTCTTACACTTGGTATACCACCAATTTGGTTAACAAAATGTGTCTATTTTTATTGTGACAATTTATGGAAATAAAACAAACTGATGTCCAAAATTTTACTTCGTTTGAATAAGTTACAAATGAGTAATAAAAATTGTATGAAAGCTAATGTTATTTATATTTATAACTTATAATGTTTTGGTTTTGAGTGATATCAATCATGGTGTTTACAAACATTTTTTTATCAAATAAAAGTCCTCTTAATCAGTATTACTTAATTATGAATTTATATTATACTTAGAACGTTTCTTAATTTATATACAATTGCTAATAATAAATCTGATACTTATTATAACACTAAGAATGACAATCATGTATTTATCATTTCCAGTAATAATATTCCTAATGTTCAAAATCAAATCAAATAAAGGTGAGTCAGTCAGTGTATGTATTTCTTACAACTGTAGATGTCATTTTTCTGATGCCATATGTCATATCTCTTGTAATACGAGTTTCCCTCTCCTTGTCATCATTCTGCCGATCTGTGTGTCTGTCTGCATGAGAAACCGCCTACAGAACAGATTCCTATGAAAGGCTAGCTGGATTATGTTGTAAATGACAAAACGCGAATCAAAATTTGTGTTCCTATTCATTCTCACGGAGATGGTTAGACAATCAGTGGAGATAGGGGATAGGGGATACTAAACTTAGCATATTTATGAATAAAATGTGGTATACTTTTAGACTTGTATTTCAAAAGATCAGTTCAAAATCAGCTCTAATTGAGAAAAACGTCAAATCTAAAATACTTTTAAATACAAAGGCAGAATGTCACATTGAAGAAAACCTGTAGCGCCCTGCGTCATCCACCGAGATGCCGGTAACAAATACCTGCATTTCTCCATCTCAATTAAACAAAACACGACCAAAACGCGGACAAAAAGCCATCACAAGATGGCCGTACACGAAGTACAGCAGTACGCGACAAGCGGATGTTGTAGTCGAGACTTAACTTTTTTCCACGACTTGCTGCGATAGAGACGAGCATCCGGTCGATGCTCGGATGTTTAGTGACGTAACCGATTCGCCGAAGACAATGGGGAAGAAAGTTTTTCGCATCGGATGAGAAGGTGAATGGATTTTTTCGACCTTGTTCGCACGATTGACGATTTTATTCATGAATTGGGGAAAAGTAGGCGAGATTGTGTGAAAATCAAGGTCATGGTGAGCGGCGTTGCCAGACGGCGTTCTAAATTGAAAAAGGGTTGTCACATGAAAATCGACACGACGTAATCAAAATTTGTTAATGATACAGTGTACTGATTTTTGTTGCTGGTTTTATATTTGCTGTGGGATATTTATAAAAGATTCAAAAATGAAGTATACAAAGTATGAATGGGTAGTAAAATAATACCAGAGTATAAAAAGTAAGGAAAATGCAAAAAAAGGCGTAACCATTCAGATGTTCAGAATCAGAGAACTGGAAATATTCTCTGAGTAGGTAACCTCTTTGTTGGCGTATTATTTGTTGCCTATGTGTAAACCGTAATAAGTTGATGAAACTTGTTCAGCGGTGTATATTATAAATGTTGTCTCAAGCAGTTAGTTAGTAATGTTAATATTATCTATTCATTAAGAAATTCCTCGAAAAATGTCTCAGCTATATTGTGAAAAACACAGTGAGGTTTTCAGTTATGGACGTTTTATTATTTGATGCATAAATCTGGCAGCTTTCAGCTATTTACACTTCCATATTCTATATTTACATGATTTTAGCCATTGGCGTATTTAGGCAATTCATTCAGGGAGATAATATAATTATTCAAATAGAAATCTAAGTAAGTGAAGGCGCTTTGGAAATAAATGCCTCTACTGGACGTTTTTTTGGTAAATTATTGCTTAAATTTTATGAAGCCACTGATATATTTTTTCCACTAGTAGCATTACAATGGCTAATTGTCGACTTGTCTAGAGGTCTGTAATTTGGAAAATTGTGAACCTTGGTCAATAATGTAAACGTGAAGTTGGCCACCTAATGTGACAACTGTCCACAACTGTCAGAAAAACTGAGACATAACCTGAAAACGATCATTTTGGAAAATTTGCTTTTAAATTATGCCCTGGAATGATTTCCAAACCCTGAATTGATTATAAATTGAGGATAAATTGGTGAAACAAAGTTGATGAAGTTGATGGGAGTGAAAATGAAGTTTACGGGACTGAAACTGAATCATGGTTCCGATTTGGTTTGACTTGATTTGCCGTAGATGAGCTTTGGACGATTTCGGCGATTTTTTTTTTTATTGAAGATCGAGCCGTCGTTGTATCCTTCTGCTATGCTGGAGGATTTCCATTCCCCGTGTCGCTTTAACGATAAAAGGTCCATACCTTTTTCAGCCAAATTTGTCGCGGTCGCGTAAGTACGACGGAATGAGGAGGGGTACATGATGGTTCACTTTACAACATTTTTCACACAAAAATTTATTAAAAACGGGAAATATGGAGGAAATTAAAACAAAAGTTCTGGACCATTTCTGGATTGTCAAAAAATAATAAAATTCCAAAGCTTACTAAAATGACGTGAGTACACATTTTTATTGATGCACTTCAGAAAAAACATTTTGAAAATTCGCAAACCTCAAATGGGCTACTAGTGGAAAAAATAGTATATTAACCACGTTTGTGAAGCCAATTCTAGACCTCGCGCTTTAGAGCCCTCGACGCTGCGCGTCTCAGGTTCTAATTTGCGCTCGGTCTAGAATGTCTGTCTTCACAACCTTAGTTAATAATATACTATTTTTAATTTTGTAGGATGTGGCGAGCCGCCGCTGGGTTTACGTAATGGTAACTTTTCCACAGTGTTGCCGTTACATGTTTCGAAGGAGCAGCGGTGCTTGTTTTTCAATTTACGAAGAGTTTATTTATCTAAATTACGCGACACTATTGTGACAAAATTTTCACAGTGGTAATTATTGTTACAAACACGAAGCTGTGAAAAAACATACGTTATGAACAAAAACAATATCTAAGTTGTTAGCAGGACTTTGCTATGGTAATTATTACAAAATATTTTTCGTTGATAACATTTATGTTTTGTATTTTGTTTCCATAAATTAACTGAAACAATTAGTTAGATATGACAAGAACAACAATTATTAAAATTTACAGATAACAAGTGTTACTTAATCACTTTTGTTCTGAGTTCCAAAAATTAATTCAAATTTGTTTTGAATTTTATCTACAGGGAGTGTTTACAAAAAAATTAGGGTTCACGATTTTTCTTTTTGAAACGCAATTTTTTTAAATTTTACTTCAAAGACACTAATGAAAATGTATTTGTTTTAAAAAGATAACAAATATGTGTTTATTTTCTAAAACTACTTACGCGGAGAGATGTTGTTAACTTTCGCTTTATTCTTTCAGCTGTGTATTAACAATACAAATTTTTCTTCTTGACATAGTTTAAAAAATCTGTTTCGATTTTTAAGGTTAATCACAATGGAAAAAAACAAAATTTCAATCAAAAAAATCATACATTCGGTATTATGGAATATGGAAGAAAAATTGTTGGTAACAAAATTTTCTTTTTTTTAACTCCACCAATACATTGAAGTTTAGTAATGTAAAAATTAAAGATGATTTACTGATAATTATTACAAAATTATTTTTATATCTCGTAAAACTGATTTTCATTCATTCTTACCAATCTACAATTTCAGTCGCATATAATGCACGTATTTTTTTTAATGTTCCAACTTTATTACTGTCTTTAAAATCATGATAGTTTTAAATTTTAATTCCTTAATGTTAGTTAAACAGTATTATAAATAAGCACAATAATTGAGCTCTATCGAAAAGACTGTGTGTTTGCTAATAACCAGATGTCAGTGTGTTACGTGAAGTTAAATTAAATTATATAATAACCATCAAAGACACTTTACTCACTATTTGTTCTTTAGCAAGAAATCTTGACGAACTACAACTAGGAAACATTTTAAACCAAAATTTACTGTGCATCATTCTTTCTCATTGTCCATTTATAAATTAAGTATCTTGTGGGTACTGATTAATTAAGCTAAGTGATTATGTTTTGAGTTTTTCAGGAACGTAACACTATCCTTGGTATATTGCTTAATTTATAAATATTTGTATATTTTTAAATAATTAGCATTTTTGATTAACTTTTTATTTTGCCTATAGATCAACTTATACCACAACTTTAAGTTAATATAAATTACTCCAACATTTATTTATTGCATCAATGTTTTTTTATCACATTTTTGCAGAGTTCAAGGTATTTTGTACTCATAATAAGTATATTTCATTACCAATTAACAGCAATTGTTCGACAAACTATGCTCTACTGTGCAGTAATAAATTAGTGTGAACTTTTTTAGAATAATTGTAATGGAATAATAAAATCATTTTCATCCAAGAAGTGAGTGTCCGTTTAAGATTTATGAGAAAAATTTCAAGCTCAAGAAGGATTCAGTGCCTGGCATTACATTTGTCTTGTTGCACAAAATAAGCAAATGTATATTGAATGGGTGGCGATTCGTTTTTAATATATTAGACACATACATTTAAACAAATAATAATATTTTCTCTCTTCATGATTCAATAGAAAATTCGTAAAAGGGAAAGTTGTAGAGATTAAAGAAGCAAGTTATACTACTTTAATCAACGTTTCCAATGTACATTTTCCTTCATTTTCAAGATATTTGTGTATTGTCATGGCCCACTTAAAATAATGTCAAATATCAAAAACAAACATTTTATGTAAAAGTAAAAGTGGAGTGTGTAACCTGAAAAAATATTTATTTGCACTTATTTACCCCTCCGGATGTTCCGGACAAGGCAAATTTAATCTTTTATTTTTTATTGCTCTTTAAATATACGCGTAATCGAAATCCATTACCAAGAATGTATGATTTGCTAATAACATACACAAATATGTTACGTGAAGTTAAAATAAATTATGTAGCATCCATTCATTAATGATTTTTATTAGATATTTGACCATTGTTATTTCACAACGATGTATTTAAAGAAATAATCCTAGGATGTATTTTACTCCAACATGCGAATCATCAACTTTTCACTTTTTCCCATGTTTAGAATGTCTTCTGTACTATCTATTAGTTTATTTGAAAAATTCAATGTTTTTAACTTGGAGCGATCTGTAGATACCTGTTGTTGTCATGTGTCCATATTTATTCATTCAAAATGTTTAATCTACGCAGTAATTTGTTGCCTATGGCCACATTTTTGCATTTTAATTAATACACTAATATATTTTTTTAACAAATGACAATGCGTTTAACTGCTGAAGAATTGCGGTCAACTTGGCCACTGTTGTGAAATTCGCAGAGTAATTTACCTAATTTGTTCAATTATTTATTTTGATATGTCGCTTATTTTGTAAATTTCGCTATTTATTATATTGCGTAACCAGCTCCTATGTAGTTAAGCTCTGCTTTTTACCTCGTCACTTAATGTCTATGACTAATTTTACCTATTTTAAGAAGTACTTCTCTAAAACTGAAAAATTCCGTGTAAATAAGTATTTATTATTTATGTACATACATAAAAAAGATTCTGTCGCATTTGCCTTATTTAAAAAGATTTTCCACAAATTCATATAATTCGTAATAATTGTAAAATATATTCAGTTTTTTCATTCACAGAATTTGTTGATAGCTGTACACACACATCATATTTTTTGCATTTTAGATAGAATTTATTCAGCAAAATTTAAGGGTGACGTCATCAATTTTTTTAGGAGGGATGAACAAATACATTTTGAACAAAAGTTTACCATGCTTATAATAACTTTAAAATATTCCCAAGATTTCAAAGCATTCGGTTTTCTAATTCCTGATTAAATCGATAAAATAAATTCACGCCTTCATTAATTTTTTTGAGTCACCCTGCATATGCAAATCCAAAAATATGATTGGAATGATAAATCACAAGTACAGACTCATCATATTTTGTACATTTTAGATACGATTTATTCGGCAAACTTTTGAGCTGACGTCATCAGTTTTTTGTAGAAGATAACCAAATATATTTTGACTAAAAATGTATTATGCTCTTTATAACCTTAAAACATCTGCAAGATTTCAAAGCATTCGGTTTTGTAGTTCCTGATTAAATCAATAAAATAAATTTACGCAATCATTAATTTTTTTGAGTCACTCTGTATATGCAAATCGAAAAAATTTGAATGGAATGATAAATCACAAGAAGAGACTCACCATATTTTGTACATTTTAGACAGGATTTTTTCAGCAAAATTTTGTGGTGACATCATAAATTTTTTAGGGGGGACGACCAAATAGGTTTTGATCAAAAATTTACCATGCTTATGATAATTTTAAAATATCTTCAAGATTTCGAAGCATTCGGTTTTGTAGTTCCTGAGTAAATCAGTAAAATAAATTTACGCTTTCATTTATTTTCTTGAATCACCCTGTATATGCAAATCCAAAAAATATGAATGGAGTGATAGATCACAAGTACAGACTCATCATATTTTGTACATTTTAGATATGATTTATTCGGCAAATTTTCGAGCTGACGTCATCAAGTTTTTGGAGGGGATAAGCAAATATATTTTGACTAAACATTTATTATGCTGTTTATAACCTTAAAACATCTGCAAGATGTCAGAGCATTCCGTTTTGTAGTTCCTGATTAAATCAATAAAATATATTTACGCATTCATTAATTTTTTTGAGTCACTCTGTATATGCAAATCCAAAAAATATGAATGGAGTGATAAATGACAAGTACAGGCTCATCATATTTTGTACATTTTAGATATGATTTATTCGGCAAACTTTCGAGCTGACGTCATAAAGTTTTTGGAGGGGATAAGCAAATATATTTTGACTAAACATTTATTATGCTCTTTATGACCTTAAAACATCTGCAAGATTTCAGAGCATTCGGTTTTGTAGTTCCTGATTAAATCAATAAAATATATTTACGCATTCATTAATTTTTTTGAGTCACCCTGTATATGCAAATCCAAAAAATATGAATGGAGTGATAGATCACAAGTACAGACTCATCATATTTTGTACATTTTAGATATGATTTATTCCACAAACTTTTGAGCTGACGTCATCAAGTTTTTGGAGGGGATAAGCAAATATTTTTTGACTAAAGATTTATGATGCTCTTTATAGCCTTAAAACATCTGCAACATTTCAAAGCATTCTGGTTAGCAGATTAAAAATTAAATTTCAAAATGTTGTTTTATAATTTTGATTTTTTTTCCAAAAATCTGGACGTTTCGGGTGAAAAGTCGATTCAGAGTTGTAAACTACATGTGTAGGACTATGTTATTTTATACAATTGAAAACCCATTTACTATGTACAATTTTGAAGTGACGTCATCGCATTAGTGGTGGGGATGATTAGACAAATTTTGGTTAGCGTTTTACCATCTACATGATATTCTTAATATAAGTACAAAATTTCACAACAATCGGTCGAGTACTTTCGGAGATTATCTGTCTAATAAAAATCCGGGACAACAGACGGACAGACGGACAGACGGACGGACAGACGGACAGACGGACGGAAATGGGAGACCTATTTCTTCGTCTTCTAGGGGTCATGAAAGATCGAGAAAACGTAAAAGTAGAGAGTCGGCCAACGGACTCGATTACAATACTTCCTTTGCTTACGCTCGGGAAGTAAAAATACTTAGTTAGATTGTTTTAGAGAATTTGCCAAATTCGCTTTTAACATGTAAATCTAAAAGCGTTACAATCACATTACTACTTCCTGAACGTCAGTTAAGAAGTATTGTTGTAATAGGGTCCATCGGTGCCGATATATATTAGGCAGATAATTTTCGAAACTGCTGCATTATTGAATGTATTATAAAATTTTATAGGTATTTTAGGAAGTTCTGTAGATAGTGAAACACTAACCAAATTTTTTCTGATCATCCGTATCAACAATTTAATGACCGTGTAAGCTGTAGCATAATTTAAATAGAAAACATTATTTAGAGAGAAAAACATTCTTTCTATGTTCTACAAATCCTCTGATGATAGTGATGGTGTGTATAGCATACTGTCTGATATGTATTCTCTTATTGTACGTCGCAACGGTGTACCAAAACTAGAAAATTTTGTAAAATTAAAAAAAATCCATGGTAACTTTCGCAATGCAAAAAATCCTGTAAATATTGTTAGTTCTGGACTGTCCTCAATATCCAGGGATCCTAAAGCATTATTTTTCTTCTTTTTCCTATTTCTTGTCAAAATTATTGTCCATAATACTAACCCTTCCTTCCTCTTGTCAACAAAAACTCTGTTAACTTCTACAATACCAGATTACTGTCATTTCTTTGGATGGGTACCAAATTTTAGAACTACATACTTGAAAAAGAGGTGGGGTAAATTGTGACCATATCTTAACTGAATTTGCGGCAAATATAATTGATCACAATATTCATTACTGGTGGCACAGATTTCTTTTTGTAAGAATCACTAACAAATTATTACATTTATCTAGGCTGTATTTACCGATCTCCCTCATCTAGCCTTAATTAATACTGACAAAACTCTGTTCATTGTCTTTTTAAATTAGCTGAAACCAATAAAAGCTCTTTCTTTGGTAATTTTAATAATAATAATAATTTTATTGGTACATATAATGCTATACAGCTTTGTACATGTCAAGTTAACATAATTGAGAACACTACATGAAAACAACAGTAGGATCTAATAAAAATTCGCTAGTGTCATAGTAAGCTTTAGATATTAAAAATGACTTCTGAGTATCTTTAAAGGTTGTTAAATCTAGTTTTATTATAAAACTTTATACTATAATAGTCAAGTGCTGTTCTCGATTTACTTACTCTTAATCTTTTCGTGTAAAGAAGATCTTTCTGAGGAGTATTATGATTGTGTACGTCGCCATGATATTTATAAGCCGCCACATTTCTTCTAACATCCAAAAAACAATTGAGAATATATAAACATGAAAATGTGAGTATACTAAATTCAGTGTAAGCCATTTTGCAATTCTCCCTATATTTGAGCCCAGCAATTATCCTGTGATTCATAAAGTGCAAAATACGCTACCCGCAATATTTTAGGTGGTACTAGATCTTTTAGATTTCGTAAAAGAAATATTCCTTTTAACATTTTGCTGGCAATCATTTCGCCATGAATACCCCAATTCAACTTCCAGTCAATATATAATCCTAGAAACTTTACAGAGTCGTCATAATTATTAATATCAACCTTTTTTAAGGCAAAGAACATATTTACAGATTTATCGAAATTTAAACATAATTCATTCCTATGAAACCAGTCGCAAGATTTCGAATATGTGTTTTTACTCAAATGGACAACAGTTGGTAAAGAGGTTGCTTTACTCATTAAGGTTGTATCATCGGCATAAAGAATTGAGTTCGAATTTAAGTTATTCGGTAAGTCATTTATGAACACTAGAAATAGCAGTGGGCCGAGAATGGAACCTTGAGGCACACCTCTTTCTATTGAAAGTCTATGGGACATTTTGTCATTTATCTTGACAACCTGTGATCTGTTGCTGAGATACGATTTTATAAGATCTATACTTTGGAGATCTATATTATATGCACTCATTTTGTTTAATAGGATATTATGTGGAACACAGTCAAAGGCTTTAGACAAGTCCAAGAATGAAACTATACCAATTTGTTCTTCTTCAAAGCATGATGTTAAAAACTTAATTAGATCCTGAACTGCTCCAGTAGTGGATCGGTTTTTTCTAAAGCCATACTGACTTATGTAAAAAGAATAAAACCTTCTTTACAATATTTTATTTAAATAAAGGGTGACTGCGTTACAAGTACGACGTAGGTACGTCAAGAACTCTACATAAGTGTCCTGTATCGTGCGTCATCATCTTCTGTCATGCGCGTCTCTGCGCCCTCTGCGTACTCTCGACCCTTATCGAGATGCCAAGGTTAAGTGGTATCAGAATTATTCTTACATTCGGCCATCCTGACTATGGGGCTGTCCACAGACCCGTGATTGAAAACCGAATACTAAAACAAATTTTAGAAAGTTTCGAAACTTACATATTTCTGCTCGTTAGATTTTAATCGTCATCTGGGCCTTCCAGCGTATAATTTCTACGCTACATTTAAATGCAGATACTTTGTACGTTTAGCATCATTACAGAATTTCCTAAGAAGGTTAACGTAAATTCCCTAAAATAGTTAAGATGAATTTCCTAAAATGGTTAAAGAAAAGACCCGTTGGTCTTATTATTTCGTAAAATAGACCCGTTGGTCTCGTCTTAATTTTTAAAGTAAACCTAAGTCTACTCGTGGCGTAACTTGGAAGTAGACCTATTGAGTGGTCTCGTCTTATTTGTTAAAGTAAACCTAAGTTTACTCGTCTCGTCATCTTACTTTGTGGTAGACCTATTGAGTGGTCTTGTAATTGTTAAAGTAAACCTAAGTTTACTCGTCTCGTCATCTAACTTTGTGGTAGACCTATTGAGTGGTCTTTTTTTATAAATCTAGCGCTAGTTTTATTGTATTTGTGTAATAGTAGATCTACGAATGTTTTTATTGTATTTTGAAATAAGCCACGCAATAGTTTGTTTTATTTTTGTAATAATAAATGTTAAAGCTACATTTTTTCTAATTTATTTTTTTTATTTATTGTTTTATTTTTATTGAATGATGGCTTAAGTCTGGTTCTATTTATTTTTGAACTGGTTTGAAATAGTTAAAGCGTCGCATAAAATAGACCCGTTGGTCTTAGCGTTTGATAAAGTAGACCCGTTGGTCCAAACGCTTCGTAAGGTAGACCCGTTGGTCTTAGCGTTTTATAAAGTAGACCCATTGGTCCAAACGCTTCGTAAGGTAGACCCGTTGGTCTTAGCGCATCGTAACATAGACCCGTTGGCCTAAGCGCTTCGTAAGGTAGACCCGTTGGTCTTAGCGCATCGTAACATAGACCCGTTGGCCTAAGCGCCTCGTAAAGTAGACCCGTTGGTCTTAAAAATTCATGAAGCAGATCCCCTGGCCTGGTATAAGGTATCAGTTGCTGGCCTGCGATTGCTTCCGTCTGTTCGTAACGTCACTTCAGCAGTGGTAGCTAGTCCGTTGACTACTTCCATCTACTCGTCATCTCTTTGCCAAAAGAAAGCTTTCGTAGTAACCTTAAAAATATCAACGTTAGATATAAATCACCAAAATGGGCGTACGTAAGGGAGCACTACTTCGTGTTAGCAGGTACTTATGAATGTTGCCACTGTGACAACAAAACATCGTCAATGTCGTAATGATGAACTTTCTATCACATCTTAAATCATCATGCTGGTTTCTGCGAAAACGTTACGTTCTTATGTTAGAGAAACCATCATATGAACGTACTAACATCTTAGGCATTACGTAATTTAAGACAAATTGTATTTATGAAACTTCCTCCGTAGCAATATTACGTTTCTTTTGTTTGATTTCTGCGTATTAAGATAACGTTGCTTTTGTTTGATTTCAAATTTAAACAATATTGGTGTTTAAATTTTACGAATTGATATTTTAAAAGGTGATAATAGTACACTTATTAATAAAAGCTTGTCTCATTTAAATGGTATTGCCTATAATGAATATTCACGTTGGAGTGGAAATATTTGAAAATTACAGAAATCGAGTGAAACCATATTATTCCTTATTTCTGAATTTCAAGACATAGTTTTGAGAACTAACGAAAAGGCATCGTAAAACAAAAGTCGATGCATGGCTCGATACTTTACATAAACTGGAGCTAAAATCAGTGTCGTTTCATGTAAGCTATAATAATATATCGAATCCAATTGAGTAAAGATCATAACGAATTGGACTAACATAAAACGAATGACAACTATGCAAACAAAGCACAGAAATGCTAATATAACAAACCTCTGCAATTCATCAGCAACTAATGAATTAAATTCAAAAATAAATCAACTACAAGACCGTTTTCTTCTGTCTCTATCTCTTATGATTGCAGTTTAAAATGATTACATAAACTATAAAATACATAAATAAAATGGAGATCATATGTGACACGCTGATCGACTCAAGTCTACTTGTACTAAAGTATAGCATTCTTAAATCCAGTGACACTTCATCTTATCGAGCCCGAAGAATTCCTAGCTATTTCATCACTCACCACCATGTAGTGCTAACGATAAGGCTTGGTGTGTTATCGCAGCTGAATATCTTTAATTTTAGGGCCTCTAAAGATTAAATTATCACTTTTCCCTTAATTTTATAGTATGTTTGGTTGAAAATACAGAGAAACGTGGAAGAACATTCAAGGCTAACAATATTCTTACAGTAAGTACCCAGTACATAATCAATGTTAGTACCTTCGATCAAGTACTCTTTCAAAATAAATTTTCTGCGCTAGGTTTTCACTCAAAAAGGCAGGTACTTTGCTGTCATTTCGTTTTGTTGATAAATTAACTTAAGAGGAATCGAAACGTTCCACTCGCAATAAGGTGATTTTCTCTGCTGTCAGGAAAACTTAAAACAACGTTATAACAGAAGAAAGCATAGTGTCCTTTGTGACACCGTAAAAGCAGGTATTTCATTAAAATCATCATAAATTCGTAACATGATTTCTTACTAGAGTTGACACAAATTACTCTGAGACAACTACTTGTACGTACAGACTTCAAACGTAAAATACAAATTTTTGAGAACCACAAACTCAACAATAGCACAAGAATGATTAATTTTGGTCGTTAATTCAATTCGGAGCACCACTTACAAATAATGCCGTTTCTTTAAGATCGTGAACGTGACTATTTACAAATAATCCATCAATAGATTAAGATCGTAAACGTATTTCTTCAAAAATAATCGTATTTTATTAAATTGTTAACGTATCTCTTCAAATCCAACTAAATGCAACGTTATTTACGTACGTACGACTATGAACAACATATCGTTTACAAACGTACCTAATACTTGTGATCCTGTCTATTACGTAACGTTATTACTGAACGTTTAGTAAAATAGAACTACTTAAACTGTAAACAATTAAACGTACTTACATTTTAGCGTAATACTTACATCCATCACGTAGAAAATTATTACCATAAGAAGACTTACAAAGGTTTGTTGCAATAATTACAAATACTTATGAATTGTCACCAGTCAAGCATCCGTTTACTCGTAGTCAGCTGGCGAGAAATTAACCCCCAATAAATTGTAAGCAAGCCATCTTCTCGCGCCCTGATGCGATTGTTTATATGGCCACATTCTCGGAGTTTCGTTAACTAGTTGTTCGTTTTTCATATTAAATTCGACAACAACGTAAAAGTGAACATTGTCGATACCATCGTCGTCAGATTTTCCTACAGTTTGACTGAGCTTCGTCCACAAGGGTGTTCACATTTCCATGGTTTTTGTGTGACATTGGATGGCCGTAATTTTCACATAATAACAACACAACAACACATTTAAACGTCGTAGAAATGCGCACGTTGGATTTTGTTATCCCACTTCTGATTGTAAAAAGAATAAAACCTTCTTTACAATATTTTATTTAAATAAAGGGTGACTGCGTTACAAGTACGACGTAGGTACGTCAAGAACTCTACATAAGTGCCCTGTATCGTGCGTCATCATCTTCTGTCATGCGCGTCTCTGCGCCCTCTGCGTACTCTCGACCCTTATCGAGATGCCAAGGTTAAGTGGTATCAGAATTATTCTTACACTTACACAAAATAATTTATTGCTCTCAAAATGACCGTAAAGTTGATTGTGAAGTATTCTTTCTTATATTTTTCCAAATATAGGGAGAAGCGCAATAGATCGGTAATTGGAAGGATCGTTCTTATTTCCTTTTTTGTATATTGGTATCACATCAGGTGTTTTCAAACACTGAATTTACAATACATGAATTAATGAGTTTAGTCAAAGGATTTATAATATTATTTTTACTAGATTTAAGAATTTTGATATTAAATTCAAAGATATCACATGAGTTTGTATTTTTTAAACTCTCAATTGCCTCCCGAACCTTTATACAAGACACTTGCTCAAAACTGAAACTACTTACGTTTGATAAATAATTCACAGACGAATATCTAGAAAAATTACATATATCACAGGACATATCACAGCTGGATTGTAAGTTAATATCACAATTGCAGCTCTTAGTTTTTCCTTCTTCTACAATATAGAAAGCTATATTAGTAAAAAAACTATGAAAATTATCACAAGATATCACATGATTGGTATTATGATCTACATTATTTGTTTTATTCCGATATTGATCGATTACCTTCCACATTGCTTTGATTTTGCTACTAGGTGATAATAAATTTTCCAAAGGTTTTTGCACAACTCGGATGAAACTGTTGGGCACACTTTTGACCTTTTACACTGTTTACAACTTTTCTTAAACACTTTTTGCACCATCTTGAATTAATTTTTGTTACTTTACTTTTCTGCTCACTCGATTGTGCAAAACTGAGATTCATATAAGAATATGCTCCTAGGCAAAGTTTCAAAATATTCCTTCCATTTCACCTCCAAAATGTCTTCTACTAAGCCCTGGATAAAATAAAAGATTTTCGAACCTGCAACAATTGCGAGCATTAAAAAATTGCAGTGAAAACGATTTTAAAGTTCACATAAACTCTCCAACAGATTCTCCAGTATAACTAAAGATCCCTAGTCAACATTAAATGCTTTTACAAACATTCAAAGAATGACAGTTGTTGGATAATTTACAATTTGGGTAATTAAGTAGATATCATCTACTTGGATTCCTCTAATTTCACCTTCTCTTAAAACGTCATATTTTGTTAAAACTCCAACATACGGAGTAGAAGAGATCTTCTTCACTGGATTGATGCTTTTTTATCAAAACGTTTGTTTGAAGCCAAGGTTAGGGATGTTTGAGTAGCTGTACGCAGATATTGAATAGGATGCTGCAGGCATCCGTTCTCCAGTCACTGTTATTTACAGATTATAGCTTTGATTTAAAGAAGATTTGCTATATATGCGGATGATATTAAACTATATAACGTCAGAAGTAATTCAAACATTTTGACGCAGGACCTTTTCGAAGGGAGATTAGAAAGTTTCACGATGCGCCCTGTGACATTTACTGATGATGTTCGAAAACAAAAATCGGTCGTAAATGTTTCTATTATGGATTTCGTTTAATTCCAACGGTGCAAAATAAAAGCACAACTCCTGTTGAAATGAGGAGTCTTGATTCTCGAGGTATTCCTGCGGCGTGACGATCTCTGCTTCATGGACTCGCAGCATTTTCACGCTGTAGTAGCGGCGGTGGTAGCGTCGTCACGCTCATTTTGGTAACTGAAAGAGAAAAGAAAATTGTTACATGCCAAGTAGTGATAAAATTTGACGAAGTTTTATCCCATACAAAGTTTCAGACTTTTGTGAAATGTAAAAAAAAATTTCGCATCAAATGAACAAAAACTGTATTAATATTTCTGTAGAACTTCGATCGTTGTATACGTTTTAATACATTTTACATAATGAATATACCGTGTGTTTTACTTTGCAGGTATATTTTTGTTTTGTTATAAACAAAAAAATCAGAAATTAATATATAAGATTAAAGGGGCAATTCTGAATCGAAGTTGTTAAATTTAAAGGGTGTTAAATTGTAAATTTCCATAGTAACGAGTTAAATTCGTAAATCTGATTGGTTGTTTCTTTTTTAACAACCTTTAAATTTTAACGGGTTTGATTCAGAATTGGGCCTTAAGACGCTTATTAATTTACCATATTCTACACCCTCTATTGCTCCATTGGCAAGTTGGCGTTATAATTTTAAAAATGCCAACTATAGCGAATTAAACGACTACTTTTCTTCACTTAATTGGAATTCCCTACTTGATTATAACGATATAAACTCAGCAACTGACTCTTTTTATTCTATTATATTTTCTGCTATCGATATGTGTATTCCTAAATCTAGACTACATAATTGTCATTTTCCAGCATGGTACAGGCGTGACACTATCAAACTTATTAATAAAAAACGTAAAACTTTAGCCCTCTATAGAAAAACTTCAAATGAAAGTCATTCTTATAGACATCTTCGTAGCCTTTCTAAAATGGCTATCAAAAATGATTATAAAAAATACTTAACGTATATACAAACCAATTTAAATCATAATACGAAGATCTTCTACAGTTTTATCAACTCCAAAAGTCAAAACTCCAAAGCTTATTTTCCCAAATGTATGAATTTTGGTGACACCTGCTCTTCAAAACCTAAAGCAGACATTGCCAATATGTTTGCCAATTTTTTCAAGTCTGTTTATAATCAGGATGTTATCGACCCTAATACGACACTAGGCCTTTCAAGCGTCAACAACAATATCGATTTACACGACATAGATATCAGCATCGATGAAGTAAAAAATAAATTACTGTCCCTTAAATCTAGTTTTAATCCTGGACCAGATGGTATTCCTTCATTCTTCTTAACGCAGTGTGCTTCCAGTCTTGCCTGGCCAATCTGGATTTTATATAGTAAGTCTTTGACATCTGGTACATGCCCAGACATCTGGAAACAATCTTATGTCATACCTTTGTACAAATCAGGTGACAAAAAAGATGTTACAAACTATCGTCCTATTTCGATTATAGCAGCTTTATGCAAGGGTCTCGAAGCAATCATCAGTGATACATTAACTAGATCTTATGCAAAGGTTTTGACACCTCATCAGCATGGATTTCTGCCAGGAAAAAGCACAGTAACAAATCTCGCCATCTACAATGAATATATCATTGATGCTTTAGAGGAGGCAGCTCAAGTCGACGCTGTATATCTAGATTTCTGTAAAGCTTTCGACACAGTCAACCATGCCCTTCTTTTAAAGAAATTAAAGATTTATGGCATACGAGGTTCTCTTCATCGCTGGTTAGCTTCTTACCTATTAAATCGTACCCAAAAAATCTCAGTTAAAGGCTTTTTATCAGATGCTATTTCTATTCCCTCGGGAGTCCCACAAGGCAGTCACATCGGTCCTATTTTATTTTTAATATTCATAAATGACCTGGCACTATCACTTAATTTTGTTAGATTTTTATTCTTTGCGGACGATCTTAAAATATTCATTAAAGTTAACGACCTTGTAGATTGTCAAGCTATGCAATATACTCTTATAAAAATAACCAACTGGTGTAGTGATAATAGCATGCAATTAAATAACAAAACGTCACCTTAGAACTGGTTTGCCGCATATCCAGATCGCGTCCGAGGGATTTTCGCCTCTACTGTTTAGTGCAGATTTGCCGCATGTCGCACTTGGGCGAAGCGAAACATAGTTTAGATTCAGTGCTGATTTGCCGCATGTCCAAGCAGAAATCGATACAGTACCGTTATCCGTTTTTACGTACTTCCTTGCTTTCAGCGTTAGGTTTGGGGTTGGGAAAGAAATCGTATTCAACTTCACGCGCAGAACAATAAGAATAATGTGAAATAAATAAAAAAGAGACTTAACAATTTTGATGAATCTGAAATTTAAAAAAAGCAACTGTAATTTGTGCAACTCTTTTTCTGTTGTTATAGATGTTACAAATATTTTCAAATTATTAGATTCGAAATTTTACAAATTTAAATTTCAAATAGATTTGTTGTTCGATAAACAAATAATTTAATTTTTTACTAAACAGTAACATTTTTCTTTAATTTTTTCTCGGGAATGATTGAACTTATTTTCTCTAAAGTTTTAGTGAACAAGATTTATAACGCTGGATACCAGTAAAAGAGTTCACAATTTTTTGTAGTATTCTTATTTGTAGAAACGATATTTCTACATCAGTAATCACAAATAATAGATACATTTTTAATTTTTTAAATTAAAATGTTGTAAAAGTAATATGAAAATTAAAATTTCGAAGCAAAATCTGTTTAGGTGGATTTTGCTTCGAAATTTATTACTGGAACGTTTACAAAAATCAGCTTTTGACATAAAATGCTTGCAAATTTGAAACAGAATTGGAATGTTTCTTGACAATCATGCCTAATACATTTTTAACTTGTATCTTTTAAAAAGAATTATTTCCGAATTTATAGCTATTTACAATGTACGACTTACTTCAAGAACAAATTCCGTATTAGAATTTTACCTATAATAACTAAATAGATCTATGTTGTTAACTTATATAAGGTACCTTACATCGAAACGACTCATTTGTTTTTTAATATGACATTGCCTTTCTTTATCATTCTATTTGTCTAACAATTATTGTTGTGCAATTATACGCGTGTAAATAAAAATAAATTTACAATAACTTATTTATGGGTAAATTTTTTTACCAATTAATTTAAGTGGATGGTTATATGTAATGGTAATAATAGCCGCATAATATTCACTCACTGTTTAGGTATACCAGATATCAAAAGCTATCCAAATGTTATTGTTTATTTTTTTTTATGTCTCGAGCGCAAGCTAAGGAAGTATTGTAATCAGGTTCATCGGGCGACTGGCTACTTTTATGGCTTCTCAACGTTTCATGACTCCTATAATACGAAAACATAGGTCTCTCGTTTCCGGTTGATAAAACGCTGACCAACATTTGTAATCATCCTCCCCATCATATAACGTCATCTCCAACTTTTACAGCAATAAATGTTATATAAATTTTAAAAAATAACATACTTTTTCATTTGTTGTTTATTGAGATTTTACCCTAAGCATCCAGATTGCATTGAATTACCATAACCCTAATTTCTTGAGATTTTGGAAACAGGATATACTACATACATAAAGAAAGTTAAAAGAATTTGAAGTAATGTAATGATACTCTTTTTACATCAACATACTATTATTTATCAATTAATTGGGCATCGTCCAAAATACTGTTCATAAATTATAAGTGCAGGAAGTTTATGCAAAAACATGCAAATACATTTTTTGCGTATAATAATATGTATTGCTTTATTATTAAATATCTACTCATTTATAAGAATTATTAAAATTAGTAAAAAAAAGTATTCAAGTCTCTTTCTAGTTTAATACCTTACCTTATTAAAATAATAAGTTTAATCAATTATGTAGTTAGCAAACAATGACGTTTAATTTATACTTAGTAGGGTTCACGGCATTAACTTTTCACATTGCATGTTTAATTCGGAGTTATAATTTGAGAATATAATTTACCCGTTTATTTATTTTTGTAGTTTAGTAGTACTTCAGCAAATTTAGAAAACTGTATGTTATTGAAAAATAAGTGACAAATCACGAGGCCAGGCAATCTAGAGATGTGACTGCTGGTTTGCGCGGGAAATACTGCATACTTTTTAGATAAAAGGAGTCTATGATAAGCGCACGTAGGAGATGATAGACAGAGAGCTAATATATAGAGCTAATGTATTGGAAAGAAATAGGATAAGTTTACGTGCGCACACCACAGCCTCCCTTTCTTCTCTAAACAGTTTGGGATCATACCATAGTATCATAAATAATAATTGACAAAGAGTTCGCAAAGGAATCCAACGGAAATATTTATACAATTGTTTACAACTACCAGTACAAATAATTCTTTCATTTTCAACTGAAAAGCGTATAACTATATTAAGTACTAGATATTATGGAGTTAGGGGTAATCAAATAGATTTGGGTTGCAGTCAACATAATTGTCACTGATACATAAGACATGGAAACGAATGATTTATTTCCAAATCCAAATATACTGCATTTACAGTTTTAAATAGTATCACTGCTAATTTTCTCTGGTTGCCCGACAATAGCTACTTGTAGTCAATATCCACGTAATGTAATAAAATACTGGAATCTAATTGTTTGAGACAACAACCTATTTTTACCCGAGTGTTCTTTATCAGTTTGAATATTTTATATAAAAAAATTACATATTAAGCTGCAATTTTAGTAGGACTGCAGCGAGTCAACGAGCCGCCTTTACTCCGCCAATGCAAAGAAAATATCATTTTATTATCCTTTGTAAAAATAATTCCTTTCTGTAAAACACATTTAAATTTGGTACTCCGTATTTCGTTCACCATTTAACAATGGAAATTAACAATGCAATATTTGGATTCTAGAGTTTTTAGGAAAAATGAATGACTGCAATGAGTTTTATCAAATGAAGATTTTATATAAAAATAAAGAAAAATAAGTCTCTTTATTTTAAAAATATTTAGAAAAAATCGAATCAAAACATCAATAACTTAACATTCATTGTTCTTTATACTTAGTTAACTACTTCACCACGAGATTTCTAATATCGTTTCAATTTTTCATTTATTTCACATTATGAGTCCTTGCCTTATTACTTGTTCTGCGCGTGAAGTTGATTAAGAAATCTTAATCTTAATTATCTCTGAAAAATGTATCTATTATTATCTGTAATTATTGATGTGGAAATATCATTTCCACAAATACGAATACAGGTATGCAGCACTATTAATTTTGTTGACTAAAATTTTAGAGAAAATAAGTTCAATCATTTCCGAGAAATCATTAAATAAAAATGTTACTGTTAAGTAAAAAATTAAATTATTTGTTTAACGAGCAACAAATCTATTTGAAATTTAAATTTGTAAAATTTCGAATCTAATAATTTGAAACTCAATCTTTCTTAAAAAAAAATTGAAAATATTTGTAACATCTATAACAACAGAAAAAGAGTTGCACAAATTACAGTTGTTTTTTTTTTAATTTCAGATTCATCAAAATTGTTAAGTCTCTTTTTTATTTATTTCACATTATTCTTATTGTTCTGCGCGTGAAGTTGAATACGATTTCTTTCCCAACCCCAAACCTAACGCTGAAAAGCAAAACAGCAAGGAAGTACGTAAAAACGAATAACGGTACTGTATCGATTTCTGCTTGGACATGCGGCAAATCAGCACTGAATCTAAACTATGTTTCGCTTCGCCCAAGTGCGACATGCGGCAAATCTGCACTAAACAGTAGAGGCGAAAATCCCTCGGACGCGATCTGGATATGCGGCAAACCAGTTCTAAGGTGACGAAAAAGTGTAAACAGATAACATTCTCCATGAGAAAATCCACTATAAAATTTTCATATAGCATTGACAACCAAATCCTGGAGGCTGTTAGTGAAATTAGGGACTTGGGAATCATTTTTAATTCGACTTTAAGTTTTGTTAAGCATATAGATTATGTAATCGATAAGTCTTTTCGAGTTAGTGGTTTCATAAGAAGAATGACTGCAGATTTCCATAGCATCATAGCAATTCGTAAGCTCTTTATTACCATGGTTAGACCAATTTTAGAATATGGCATTCTTATCTGGTTTCCTTCTTATGCAATTCACGAAACTCGCCTCGAAAGGGTACAAAGAAAGTTCTGTAATTATTTAATGTTTAAAATGGGTCTCAATAAATCAAATTACAATTATAATCAAAGACTTGCTATAACAGAACTAGAGACTCTTACACAGCGTAAGTTAAAATTTGAGCTTAAGTTTGCATATAAACTGTTCAATAATCAAATTGATAGTGCCGAATTCTTATCCTTATTTAATTTTAGAGTACCTTTGGTACATATTAGGAACCAGGACACCAGTGGCGGCTCGTGACTGTCTGATGTGGTGAGGCGATGATAGAAATTTGACAATAATAATATTAATAATCAAATTAATTAAATTAATGTGATTAGTGCATATTACTTGGTCTTACTAGTTAGTAATGATAGAAGTCTTGCCCGAATACCGGTCATTTCCGGGTCAGTGGTAGGTCTTAATAATAATAATATTAATAATAACACCCATAACACATTTAATCAACAATGTTTTTACAAGTAAAAATTTTGTTTAAACTAGCACTTTCTTGGAGGGATTCGGGAATAGTTGTTGTGTTCCTTTCTAAAGGCCCATGAAATTTTTAATGTGTACTTTGGAACTTTCATGTAAGTTTGCACTTCGGATGAAATTATTTAAATCGTAAAAATATTACTGCAGAGCCATTTATATGTTTCGTACCAAGTTATTTTAAAAGACTTGGAGTACTTCTGACGATTCTGTCTCTTATCAATGGAAGTTAAATGAATTAACGGTTTTGACTGCTCGATATTTAGTAAAATTTGCCGACGTTCTAGCTCGGTTCGCTGTGAAAACGGCGTTTCAAGAAGGAACCTGACGATATGGTACTCGAGATTCATTTTTCACTCACCTGTACCTATGAAACAGATAAAAACACGAAACATCAACACGTGGGATTTTACTCACATTCATGCTAATTACCCACGCACCCCGCAGCCCTTCCGTTTTGTAAAATAAATGGGAAAATGGTTTAATGAGTACGCCGAAAATGGTCGAGAAGCACCGAAGATATCGCCTCAGTTCCGAGCGAACGCATGTATAGGAGTGTAGGAGCTGAGCCATGGAAATCCGTGTCTGTGATTGGGCTTCGTTGGTTCAAGTGAACCGACGTTGTGGCCGCTTCAGTTAAAGAACTAGGGGTATAAATCGTACGGTATTCAACCGAAAATGTCAGCAGAAAGCGTGAAAAACAAAAAATCATCAACAGATTTGCCATTTCAACATATTTTTGTAACTAAAAATGCATTGAAAGCTCTTTTTTAATTATAAATTAAGTCAATCCGTTCTTAAGATATATGCTGTGAGGCGCCGCCTCACTTGCCTCATCTGACGAGCCGCCACTGCAGGACACAATCTTATGTTCGTTTAAAAGAACAAATCTCGGTTACAACACTTCTGTAGTAAATAGAATAGGATTGGCGGTTAATAACTTAGTAGATATAGATATCTTCAGTTGCTCGCAACATATGTTTAATAATTATTTAAGACGTTTGTAGTTATTAGGACATCTTATTTCATATTTTGTTTTTTAAAACTATTGTCTATTTTGGAACTTTGTTCTGTTAGTCAATAAAATTTATTTATTTATTTATTTATTTATATAAGAAATCTAGGAAACAGAGCATAGTCACAAAATTAAAAAGAAAAATGATTATCCTAGCTACCGTTTTTTTTTTGGTGATAGCTTAACTCCCTAATATATATATATAATCTGTTACCCTCTTTTACCCATTGGGTGTCGAGGGGGGAGACGCACCGAGCCGCTCAGATAGGTATGGCGATCTTGGCCACCCAACCACAAAGTGACTGCGGACAGCGTTGCTTCATGAGCATTATCGCTATGCCGCGCTAGGGGCTATCTGAGCCATACTGCTCCCATTTAACTCCCTAATACCATCCTTAAATAGTGCTTGGGAAGTGGTAGAAAACGCCCCATCACTGTTATCTGTTACTCCATTTGTTTCTGTTTTAACTGTTTTTTGTTATGTTTAAGTATTTCGTAATAGTTCTATATGCCTTTTGAAAACCAAATTTCAACAATAAAGTGCTAACTCACACTAAGTAAAATTTGGTTCTAAACCAAAATAAAATTAGATTTTTTTTTTAATTTGATATTTATCTTGCATCAATTGTTTTTGTAATTTTGCCCAAAATTCTGGTGAATGTCGTTACAAAACTTTCGCATATTTTAACTTTTTAGAATTTCCAAAATTTCAAAACCGGAAAAATGCCTAGTCGATTAATATCTCTTTTATTTATTTATAGCTTAACTGTAATAAAATGAAGTTCGTTTTTCAAGAAACTGTAATACAAAAATTTTCCAAATAAATAAAGTTTCTGAGTTATCAGAAAGAATTCATAAATACGGAATTGTAAATTATCGCTGTCTCCTGTACTAAAAGTACATCATTCTTATGAAGAACTAATTAATTACTGTGTTCGTTTGTTATTTTAATATCGATTTTGACTGGTATAACGGCCATTAAGTTTGTTTTTAAACTACATACCTGAAGGAATTAATCTCTTTTAATATGTTTATCTACAAGTGTGTCATGAACTCATTATAGCCACTTATCAGCAATCATTTGAGTGGTATTATGACGATGCTAATGACACAAGTGCTATTAATATCCATTTAACAAAAAGTCAAAATCCAAAACTTTTTATTGAGAATATTTTACATTTCTGACTTACAAGGTAATCAATCTAACTTTTGTGGACATCAGTTACAATGGTTTTCCATTTTTTTATCTATTTCCACTACTAGCACTGTCTAACGTAAGTTGAAAATGACGAAAAATTATCAATTGTTTCATGAAAAGAACTTGAATTTAAAATCTTTGAAGCAATTTCTTTAGTTTTGCACCACTCTTCAAGCTTTGTGTTTTATCAACGATTTTCTTGAAAATTGTTCCAGATTTGTTCAAAACTTGCTTTTCTGGATGATTTGTGAAATTGTTTGAAAATAAAAAGACTCACGTTACTACAAAAACGCGCCACCGTATGTTTGATTTTTATTAAACGTCGCAAATTAAAACTTTCCGTTTGTCTGTCGGCTGTGTGGCGTCTGTGTCGATCTTTACTAAACAGATAATGTCCGAAACTACTGGACTAATTGTTGTCGAATTTTGTCTAAAATTTTTGCTTAAATATCGATGTCGTCATAAAAATTTTGCTATGGAAAATTTCACTTGAAATAACGCACACCATCTTTCTTTACCTTTACTTTAGCGCTCCATACATATTTTTATTTTAACTTATAACAAAAAAAAAAGAAAATGCAAGTTCATAATCTTTCAAAGAAGCTCCTGTATGTCAGGGAAGAGAATACTGTAATGTTGCGCTCGCCTATATTTATTCATAATAAAATAAAAATTGTTTTATTAGATTGTAGCCCAAAGTCAATAATTTTAGTCGCCTTTTCTCTTTTGTGGAGAGAAAAACATTAAAATTCTTCCGCATATTTTGATCAATCAACTTGGTGTTTGCTAAATGCTTACATTTTTTCAATTTACAAACATGTGAATCTTTATACATTACATCTAAAATCTAAAATTTTCTGTAACTTTGCAGACCGTGCCCTCCCCGTGGCAGGGTCTGTGGGGATGTTATTTACCCCACTGTATAACATGCTTTTTTACCTGCACTTTCACAGTCCACACATATCTTTATTTTCAGTTATAGAGGTTGTCATAAACAATAAATAAAACTGGTAAAATTAAATTTTATTATTTTTCGAAGAAACTGTGTTTTTGTTCGTCATCAGAGGCGAGGAAAGTTTTCTTTAAATAAACTTAGACCAATTTTTGATTTCAGAATTTTTTCTGTGTATTCTTACTTTGTAAAATTTAAACCTCAGGTACATAATTATATTTGAACCTTTCTGTAGCGGAAACATTTTTTGACAACCAATATTGTTAATTTTTTGAACAGATAAATATTTAAATTTCATTGATTGGGAACAACTGAAGGATGGCCCTGTCAAGAAGGCTGCGGTCTCATTGGATTGTATTGCACCTGTTCAATATTCTCCTTACACGTCCTCCACTGCACTCCGCAAGGTTGATGACAGTAGGTCAAATGCCGTTTTGGGAAGTCTGTGACTCAGGGTTGCTAAAATTTACATAAGAATTCTTTTATATCTGAAATATGATTTGCTGTAAAAAACTTCGCTATTTTAAGATTGAACTGAGAAAATTTTATCTATTTGTAATATCCTGATCATCCCCACCCAAGATTTGATAACCTGCACAAACGTACGTAATAATATATTTTAACCCTGCGATTTATTAACTCACTTTTACTTTGAGCCTCAGGCGCCATCACAAAAATAAGGTCTGAAAACTCAATTTTTACTTCCCGAGCGTAAAATTAGAAAGTATTGTAGTAGGGTTTCATGTTTTCAACGTTTCATGAGCCTTAGAGTTGTCTTCGGGAGTGAGAAAAATTCTCTTTAAATAGTTTTAGACCATTTTTAATTGTACCAATCCGGTACATGCATAATGTCATGTTTTGTCAAACTTCATAGCTCCTACAAAACGAAAAGTATGTCTCCGATTTCCATTTGTCTACTGTGACAACTGGAGTTTACTGGGTATATTTCTCTGAAATTTTAAATTTGTCCTAAATATATTGTATAGAATGTAAAACGCTAACTAAAGTTTGTCTGATAAATTCACATAAAAATTTGCCAGCTAGTCAAAACACTTAGCTTTCAACGCGAATCGACGACTCCGGTTTGCGATTGTACTAGTGGTTAAATAAACAGTTAATATTCAAAAATTCAAACAATGCCTAGAATTTCAAGTTTCCCACCAGCTTCAACCAAAATCTCTTCCTTTGCTTCCACGTGTTATCCCACATATTTTATGGGAACGCGTTTCTTGTACACAAAAAAATTACTACGTTTCGGTGTAGTGCAAGCTACGCCTAACCATGACGTTCTATATTGTAAATGACAGTCATACCAGTACACCGTCAATACCGTCGACTCAAAACCTACGCTCATGGTTCGCAAGGGAAACCAACACCAACTTTTATAATAGAAACCATGCAACTGTTATTGATATCCACTAAGATTTTGCCATTACCGACCATGTGATAGCATTCGGATCAGTAGCAGGATTTAATCAGATACACTTAGCATGTAGAATTTTAAATAACCAAATATGCATTTATTTAAAATTGACAAATTTAGTTCACTACTTAAATACCAAACCTACCTTGGTCAAGAAAAATAAAATTGAAGACAAAGAATTTACTTCAAGAAAAATGATTACTCCAGCTGAACGTCTCTTAGTCTCCAATGTTTGTAGTTCTATTCCACACCAAGTAATAGAAACAGAAATTAAAAACTTTGGGTTAACTATGGCTTCTCCAGTAATCACCCTGCTTGCAGGAATTAAATTCCTTCGAAACACCTACTGCGTCGTATTCCTCCTTGGTCACTAACAAGGAGCAGTACAGCTTGAATCCCGAAAATCTTTACCAAGATGAAACGCCCAACAAGTATATAGCTCCTCATCTCTCATCATCCCAGATCCTACTACAACCGCAAGTGTAAAAACAAGCCCATTGAAGCAACAAAAAAAAACGACCTGCCAATCTAAACACTGAACAGCTTTCTGGAAAGACTTCTGTCTCTTCAGACAATGATTTAACGCAAATAACTGAATTTGTAATTCGTAAACCCCCGAAAACAACCCAAAAAGTTTAAAACGAATGCATCATCTTCAACTATATCACTACAAGGAGCCTGCGTTGACTGATCATCTAGTGCCGTTGAAAGTATTTTTTTTTGACAAACCAAACCAGTTCCCCATCTCTTATGATCAGTTCAGGGACTTCTTCTTTAATGTTACAAATACTCCTAATTTTCTCCATACGACCATCATACATCTTTTCACTGATATGCTCAAATGTTACATCCTCATCTACAAAACAGATGCATTAAACCTACTTTCGAATCCGACACTGAAACTAATCAACTTCAACGTAGTGACTTCTAATCAGTTCTCTTCATGTTACAACGGAATTTAAACGGGTACTTTGAACGTCTCGCTAATCTAGAAGTTTTACTCTTCAGTTTTACTCCCCGCGTAATAACATCGTAAGAAATTAATTTTTCAAATAACAAAATTCACTGTCCAAAAATAATTATTCGCTGTTCTATAAAAATATAGTAGATTGTAAAATTCACTCTTCCTACAAAGTCGTAACTGTGTAAATTATTCAGTATCCACAGCAAATAACTACCTGCAATATCTACCTTCCTCCTCGCATATTTATCACGTACAGTGCACCAACATTTTGAAACAGCTTCCTTCACCACTAATTGTTGGAAGATCTCAACACACATCATGCTCTTTGGGGATCTTCAACCTCTAATTAAACAGGTGACTTCTTCTACTCTTGAACTAACTTTTTGCGACCCAACTTTGATTCATCTGCTAGATTTGACAGACCCAGATGGAAAACTTCCCGAGCAGACTGGGAGTTTGACGCCAATCTTATAATTAACAAACTGTCCTTTGCAGGTGTGTCGTCTCAACCAACGGAGATGGTGAAAATTTAATCACAGTAGGACTAGTGGAACAAGGAATGCCAAGAAACCCTCTAATTAGCTTCTAAAAAAGCTATCAAAACACACTTGAAAATCTAACTGATTTTAAACGTATTCGTGCAAAATCTCGATACCTCAACTATTTCTCCACAATAACCAGTAACATCACAAGTCTGGAACAAAATCAGACAACTTAAAGGCAAAAAAACGTCTACTCATGTTCCTGTATTGAATAGTAGTGGACTCATTCAGACAATGGATTCCGTCATCCCAGAGATATTAGCAGGCACCTTTGGGAAAACGTCTTCGTTTTCAAATTACAGTCCGGATTTCCTATAATTAAAACAACGAGAAGATAAAGAACAACTTGCACCTTCTCTTGCAAACTATAATTCGTCAGATCTGTGCATACACTAGCAGTAGAGGAACTCGACTTTGCCCTTAATAGCTGCCGAAACTTAGCATCTGAACCTGACGATATCTCTTTTTTGCTACTTAAAAAACTTTCTTCTTCTGGCAAAATCTATCTTTTCTAGGTACACAATGCTCTTTATCTTACAGACTCTCATCTATATGGTCTACTGCGTTAATAATACCCATTCCAAATTCAGGCGAACCAAAAACAGAAACGACATTCGGTAGCTCTATTTCACTCATCTGTACTATGTGTAAACCATTAGAAAGATTCTAAATAAACGTCTAAATTGGTGTCTGAAAAGTCAAAATCTCCTGCACCCCACACAATGCAGTTTTCGCATTTTATGGTCAACTGTTGATGACCTTTTAACCTTGGACACAGAAATGTATCTATTCGCAGACGTAAGCATGTCCTGGCCATTTTCTTTGATTTAAAGAAAGCCTTTGATACGGGTTAATGTTTTCAAATTGTTAAAAAAGTGCAGACTTGGAGCATCCAAGGCAATCTATACATATTTATCAGAAATTTTGTAATTAATAAAAGCTTCGGAATTAATGGGTGTACATCAGCTGAAAGACCGCTGGAAACGGGGAATTCACAAGCATCGATATCCAAGCATCTACCTCTCTCTTTAACACAGCAACTGACATTCAATCCCGACATAAACCCCTCTTCTACGCAAACAACCTCACTCTGTACATTAAAGGTAGAAATCTCAGTTCAATGACCCACCTTATGCAAAATGCCATCTGTACGGTTGAAACATTCAAAAATCAAAAATTGTAAAAATGAAAAATTAAAGAATCGAAAAATTGCAAAATCTAATATTGAAAAATTAAAACTGAAAAAACAAAAAATTATAAACTGAAACACTGAAAAATCGAATAATTGAAGAAATAAAGAAAATCTAAAATTTGAAAAATTCAAAACTTGGAAAATTGAAAACCTGAAGAAACAAAAAAATTAAAAATTTAAATTCAAGTCAAAAAAGCTACTGGAGTGAAATAATCTTCGACCAATTTTTTAAGTTTGATATTATACCGCATAGTTCGATGTAGGTGACTTCTTGAAAAGTAAAGGTATATCTGAAATTTTTTGAGGTAATATTTTCCAAGTCATGGTCTTCTTAATTAACATTAAGAGTTTTTGTTATATCGTGTCCAATATTAGTAAAGTAGTTACTGAATTTAATGGACTTATGTTGCAAGCGTGACTTAAAATTTTTGCGGTTTTGTGGTCGTTTATGGCTCTCCACATAGTTTTAAGAAAATTAGATAGGATTATTTGAATTTTTTAATAAAATTACTGCTACTTATTGTTTGATTTTGCTAATTTATTTTCGCCAGTACTTATTTTTATATTCAAGTATAATTGATTTTAGGGTTACGTTACATATGGTTGATGTCCTTTAATCGATTTTGACTTTTTCTTGTTTCTCTTTTATTTTCACAGTTTTAACCAGAAAGAATCGGCATGAAACTTCTTGGATTTTGTTCACAAATCGGGATCACGGTATTCTTTTGACTAAACTCAGTAGTGTGGGATGTACTCCGAAAGTGGTTGAATTTTTCTCGTCTTACCTATGTAATCGTAAGCATTTTGTCTTTGTTCATTCATCTGATGAGTGTATGGCGTTCGGGGGTACCACAGGATTCGGTACCGGGACCGCTGCTTTTCAATATTGTTATTAATGACCTTGCAGCAGAACTAAACGTGCCATGTTTGCTTTACGCTGATGATTAAAATATACTCTGTAATTCGTAGAAGGAAGGATTGTGAAGTAATTAAAAAAATCTCGACCACGTCATTAAGTGGTGTAACATGAACAAACTAATTGTCATGTTAATAAATGTGTGGCAATGTCATTTGGACTTCAATCTTCCGAAATATTGTGGAATTACAGAATAAATGAGAACTGAGTCTTACTGAAAGAAGTAAAATAGGCAAGGTAATATTCCTGTTTAAATTATTAAATTCGAATTTTGATTGTCCAAGCTTATTTTCGGAGATAAAATTGCATGTCAAATACAGGTCATACGGCCCAAGATTTAAATCTTTGCTTTATCTACAGACACCGCGTACGGAAATTTAAAAATATCTGTCTATTAAGTAGACGACTATTTTTAAGTAGGATGCACATTCCAGAATTTTGTGGTGGCATTCGCCGGAACACTTCCCTAGCTTACTCTCTGAAAGTGGTAAAAGTTGATTAGATTATGCTAACAGTCAGACTGAGGACAGTAGTACCTATCACCCAAAGCTCGACAGGCAACACCAATAATAATTATAGTTCGTTTTATTTTCAGTCGCGTGACAGCACGCGTGTTCCAATATCTGAATCACTATAGAATTCACAACAATTATTTTTAAAATCGGGATATTTTGGATGAACTTATATAGGTATATATTTTAGATTATTGCTGATTTGACTGATATAAATCATTTAAATCCAAAAACGACTTTTGTTACGAATAACAACAAATTGTGAAAGCGCGTAAGCGGAATTTTTGATGCTGGTCTTAAAGGCGACAAAACCAATCAGTTTTAATGATTAACTCCCACTTAAGACACGTATCACAGATGCCGAGGGCGCATTTTGAGGGCAGTTAGTGAGAGTTCGTCAGAGCATCGTCTCCACCTTGGTAGTGACAGTGCTCCTTTGAGGGGTCTGTGGGCGAGCAGTACATCCCAAACTGTACAGCTAGGGCGATTTCAGATAACTCGACAACGTCACCAGGAGACCGTGCGCCGAAGACGACGCCGTGAGTTGAAACCGCTGGTCGATAAGGAGTTGGCTAGGGGGTGAAGATCCCCCGGTGAGTGAATCCATTCTCAATATTAGCGACAGATAAGTCAGCTGTGTCTGTTTTCATATTCATTACTGGGGCCGAATTGTCGCGCGGCCGGACCTGTAATAGAGCGTCACATGTAGGGGTGAGTGAATCTGTAGTTTGCAATTGGCTATAGCCGTTTGACCGTCATTGATAATGAATATTTGCTGATAATAATTTGCGCTAAACCGCTATCTCACCAGGAATCGTCTTACAAGTGATATCAAACCACCTTAAATGTGTTGTGCCAAATGTAGATATACCTAGCTACCTAGATTTAAAAAAGGTTCTAATTATGGTTTTAGCCAAGAATTTTGCGTTAGCGAATATTATACTAATAATTATTGAGCTTTACACCATTACAAATAGTGATGAGATATGTGGTAGACACTATTTCCTTGTGCAACTTTTCCTACTGATAGGAATCTGTTTCCTTGTTGGCATTTTTTACTAACCAAAGCAGAAGTCGAGTTAGGTATAAATATGCACTGACGAAGTTTACAAAAACAAGCTAAATATAGAAAACGATCCAAAAACAGATTTAAATAATAAAATATGGTACAATGAACCCAAACCAGAATGCACGAGAACTACCTACGAAAGCAACTAAAATTAGTGTATAAATGTATTAACCCACAGACGCGATTCATCTCATCACGCACAAATGGTTGCAGAGGAAAGGGCGACAAACCGTTACACAACCGTTGTGCACTTTCTAGCCGAATTTTTCCTCGTATTTTCCTGCAAATTTTAAGGTTGAGGTCATCGAGGAGCGGTGCGTGATGGATTTCAGCTCCATTGACACGGATAATGCGGCAAGCGAGTGTTTTTCTGGAGCTTCTTCTGCATTGTGTCTGAATCGGCGAGGATTGAAAGTGGACGCTCGAGAAAATGTAGGTCGATAAGAAGATCGAACCTTGTGCTAAAAACCGGCGCTGGTTTACCTCTTAGGACGGATTTGGTGAGCGATTAGCGTGTTCGTGTGTTTTACGAGGTGATAATTCGAAGAGCAAAATGGGAAAATTAGAGGTGTGTGGGGAGTGATGATGTAGGAAACCGTTAATAAAAAATACACAAAAGGAGTTGGACGATATTTTAACTCGTGGGTCAAAAGTTCCAAATTGATGTAATTTAAGTGTTCATTAGAAAAAAAAAAACTCCAATTTTACATTCAAATTGTCTTTCTCCTAATAAACAGTATATTGGTTCTGTTTGTTAATTAGACTCGACAAATTGCAAAATAATGTAACACACTTTTGTATTCCCACTTTTCATCTTCTCTTATGATGTTCATTGCTGCACCATAGGACACACTTTTTATTCAGGTAATATTTATTTCCGCGTTTTGAATAAAAGAACGTCCTCAATTTTTCAGATAGGAAAATAAATCGTTTTTGTGAAAAAAACTAAACACCTACTATTTTAAAATATTAGTCACTAAAAACTTCAAGCGGTAAGAACTGGTTATTCTTATTATTCGACATACAACGTGCTAAATATTGCGTTTATTTGCTGTTCTGATTAACATTTTACCTCATTTACGGAAAACCAAATTTCAAAATAGTTGATTCCTTAATTTGGAACACAGAATGTATAAACGGAAATAAAAAATTATATCGAAGAATGTTTTTCACTTTACTCTTACTACTACTTATTTATATTTTATGTTTACATTTTAAACCCATTATTTATAGAAACGTGCTTATTTGTCGACTTAATTAATTTATACCAAACAATGCAATTTTGATTGGATCACTAGATAGACATTATTCATATTAAATTGGTTTCCAAATAAAACTCGATTTATCTAGTGCATTCATAGTATAATAAAGAGATCAAGATCTCTAATGCAATACTGATTAACTCATTCACATTTTATCAGCTTGCTCTTATCTAGTGCAGGAATCAACGTATCCAGAGTTGCGACATTATGTTTACAAACACTATTACTCCATCTTTTTTTATTATTTATGTAGCTTTGTCATACCTGCTGTTTTATTTTCGTTGTTATTTTTTTTTTCGCTAAGCAATATCTCCACAGTTCTCTATATCTTTTTTTCAAAATGTTTAAATATTTTATCTTGTATATTTTTATCATCGTTGAAGTGTCTACAGACAGATTCTTTTGTATTATTAATGATATCACTAGTGAACCAAATTAGAGATTTGGAAGAGCTGACAAAGGCTTTTGGCACCTTGTACAACTTATGACAAAAGTCCACAGCTTGACTGGCTAATTTGGCACATTTTGTTATTTTTGTTTTCTTGTAAACAATTTGATTTAGCCGCAAGATTTTATTTTAGCCTGTAGCTGATGGCAGGAAATAAAACCCGAGTTATTGTAAGAAATTTCCGCCGATTCAGTCAACCATCTCTCCTTTCATTTATTCTCTAAAAGGTTACAATAGAATTCATGGGCTTTGGAAAATTTAGACCACCGGTATTTTGATAAAATGCATTATAGAATTAACTCTATAAATATTGATTTCATGCGGTTTTTCATTTTCAAAATGCTATTTCATAATATTTTGCTATTCCATTTAGGTATTTAAATTTAATATCGTGTTCACCATAATTTTTTCTCGACTTACATTTTTTCTAAGTTCTTGAATTGACGTTTTCCCGTTAAATATATACAAATAACTTTTTTGTCAGTTTTGACTTTTCGGAATACACTACGGACTTCTTTAAGAGTTCAAAGAATTGCTCGAACAAGTCTTTTTTATTATTATTGTCCAATTCGATAATATTCGACGTTCAATGATTCGTTTACTCCAGTTGGAAAAATTTGTGTCTTCTGTTTGTGTTAATCCAGACATCTTAAAAGCTATCAAGTTTGAGGACGATTCTCAAATTTTCCGAACAATTAAGTATTCTTCGTTATCACAGAGTTTTCCGTTACCTTTAACTGTTACAGATTCTGGTTGAGTTTTGTTTACTGGTATTTGTTAAAAGTTGTAATTTTTCTACTGACTGATCCTGAACTTTAAATTTTATTCAAGACTGACAACAGTCCAACGTATTGCAAACACGTTTGTTTATAGACTGGTAAATACTTAGTTTCGGCGATTTCTATTTTGATGTTTTTTGTATATTCCTTAACTGTATGCATGCCCTTCATTCTTCTAAACCAATAAAATTATCTATATTGAATTGAACTTATTTAATACTTTCTGTCCAATAGTAATAATAATTGTATCATACATGACTCCTTCTTTTCACATTTTATTATAAATTAATCGTTTCCATTGAAAATAAAAGTGGATCTTTTTTGTTAAGTGGAGATACTAAACTGAAACAGTTTAATTATTATTTATGGAATCATACTTCGAAAATATTAATCTTCTCAACAAAGAGCAAAGAGTTGGTACTTTTTAAAAGACACAGATTAGCTTGTTTTAAAATCCACAACTTGCCAATTAATGTTGCTAAGGCACCTAACAATTTAATCTCTCGCTCAGTTGTCATGTTATGGAGGCGTATAAAAACAAGGCTAAACACATACAATGTTGAATAAACAATAAAATTTGCTGTATCATCTTTGAATCTTCATTATAACAGAACACGACGAAATACATTACAACTTTGAACTTTAGCCGGTTCTGAAAGAAACAAAATCTAATTTGCCCCTCGCTTCAATGAAAATTCTACAGTTTTATCAGGTTTACTTTCCAGGTAAACAGCAGTGTTGGAGAACTTGTAAATCTGTAGCTGTATCTGGCATTTGTTAGATCTATTGCTTAAAATCGATTGTCATTATAAGTTTGTGAAAAGTGATAACCTTCCGACTTTCTCTTCCAAATTTTGTATGCAAGAATAACTGAAATGACTTAGTTTTCATCCTTACGTGTGCATAATTGTATAGTTTTTTCTTTAAAGTGAAATTTTTCCATTATTCAAACTTATTCCCAAGTCGTTTTTGAGGGTTTCTCTTTTACTTTAAAATACGTTTTCATTTCTTTTTTCAGACCTTCAGTTTACCTTCTTTTCGTTTTTTGCATGCTTTATACATTGAATTAGATTCTCACAACTTCACAGCGCTGGTTCACACAACTGAAGTTTAGACCTTGAACCCTCGCAACATCTCTGCTCGACAGCCGTTATAATAAATAGCACTGCTAACTTCATTTCCAACATGAATGAAACGGAATCCTGAGTGGATTTGAAATGCTTTGCTGTATTTTTGTTCCTTTTATAATACTACTCGTCTTGTAATGGTTGTAATGTTCGCAGAGATTAGATTGGAATTTTGATTGGAGAGAAGAGCGAGCGTGTGAGGTCTACAAGCATTTGCACGTGAGAAATATACATGGTGGTCTATACACTCGTTCCATTGTTCCGTTGAAAGTAAGTTCACTTTTACAACCAACAACCCTTAAACAAACATCCCTCAGTTTATACTCTTTATTGCGATTATATACATGTCTATGTCGACTATAATATATACACACTAATTAAAAATATACAAACAAACAACAAAAAAAGATCAGTACTATAGGGCTTTTCAGACAACCTGCACCGTCGTGTAGGCGCTAAAAGTAACCTTTTTCTCATTTTTCTTCCTCCCTTCTTCTTTTTTAATCACGCTCTTCAAATTTCCCTCCTTGTAGCTCAAATCCCCACCACTGTTCCACCGACACTCCCTCCCCTCCCCGAAATCCTTCAGCTTTGAGGAGAGCCCAAATAGTCGCTCTCCCATTGGCGAATACGAGGGTGCCGTGTCTATATACCGATACGCCATTGGCGTAAAACACCTAGTCTCGCTCCTACTCCTATGTTTCTTGAGTAGCCGTGGCACAGAATTCGTCCATGCCTCCGATTTCACCGGCTTGGGGATAAACAGCGTTGCCAAATTCGCCTTGGGCTTCTTCTCCTTCAACTGACTCTTCGCAATAAAATCCTTATTGATAGCATCCGTGTTAACATTCACTCGCACGTACTCTCCTCGCATCACGTCAGCCGAAGGCGGCGACCCAGGCGGAGCTTGTTGCGGAGGAGGCGGAGCCTTCCCCTTCACTTTCTTCTTTCGATCCGGCCGTTTCGGCGTCGCCAGCAGATCATCAGCCGATGACCACACCTTCCGTAGCGGCGATTGGTTCCTGACTAGCACGGGCGGAGCCAATTTCGCCAGCTCTGGCTCCCTCGTAATCTCTATGTGCGTCACCCCGTTGTTGTCCGTCCTCTGTAACAAATTGAATTTCCCGCCACTTTTGTTGTACGCCTTCTGATTGGTCACCGCTTTCAGCGCCGTGAAGTTCAAATAGAAGTTCTTCAAGTTGTTCAACTCGTCGAATCTGAAGACGAGAGCTTCGCCCTTTATGACGAATAAGAGGACGTCTGGGTAAGTAACGTCGTTATAGCAGACGCAGTCGACTAGATTGTACGATTCAGCGACAGTTCGGGCGGGTTCGGGCGTCTCCGTGTCGCTGTCGGAACTCGCCGAGCCGTTGGCGCTGTCAGTTTCGGCCGTTTTCGTTTCGTAGCTGCCATTAGAGACGATGGAGAGGCTGTCGATGTCGGATTCGAAGCCCTCATCGGGGGTTTCCGGCTTTAGCGGCGTGAATGAAAAGTGGGTGGGGCTTAACTGCAGGTCGTAGGACGGGTGGGGCGGAGGGAGGTGCTGCGAACGCGAGACGAGGGTGGCGAGCGACGAGGGCGTGGCTTCACGGAGGAGTAGGGCGGCGAGGGGCATCTTGCGATGGCATTATCTGAAATAAGAAGAAAAAACTCACTATTGTATGTAATTAACGTAATAATACATCTAATAATATTATTATATATTCTTGTATTGAACATCTTGACAATAATCATAACGTATGAGTAAACTTTTTTTTTTGGTTCTGTAGTTTTGAACACCATCTATTTGATACACTTTCACAAAAAATGTACAATTAGACATATGTACATCAAAATTTTGTTTTGAGTTAGTCTCCTTAGGTCCTTAGGTATCGTTCAGGAAACTAAATCTGGGAAAAACACACAGGTGGGTGATTACTCTGTCATCGCAAAAATTCCAACCCGCTAATCACGCACCTCGTAAAAGCGAAAGCCTTAATTCAATTAGTTCAAGCTGACTTAACTCCCTGATTATGCAAATAATCCGAGCCAATTATCCAAATAATTGCACCGGAAGACTTGCACATATCAAAGTCAATGCTTGCATGTTCACTTCCCTACGACTAGCGAAACTATTAAATAACGCCGCACAAAGCACGCGAAGATTGTTCTTCAGCGGAAGTGTTCGCGAGATTAACATTCAAAGCGCGCTTTCATTCATCTTTTCGTTCGCGACAAGACCGTCGAACAACCAGAGGAAGAGAATGCGGTCGCACGGATCGGCACATCGCCCTGGCGCAAAAATTATGTGCTGTATACAACATAAAACTTGCATTTTTTAGGAAAAAATTGTAGTTGTTGCAGTGAAAATCATACAAGCCGCCGGAGGAGACGAGTATTTTCCAAAATCAACTGCTGTGAGTTGGGTGTTCAAAAAGTTAGTTCGCAAGTGATTTTTGGCTTAACAACCTAACCAAAGGATTGTTTTTGATTTTTGTAACCATGAACTCTGAAAAAATTTGGGAGTACCAAAATCCGAAAAGGAAGATAATATTTATAGAATTGCTCCAGAGAGTTCTTTATTTTCGAAATTAGAAATTTAACAGCTCATTATTTATTAACATTATCGTAAATGACACATTTTCACGATTGTTAAAGGATTCCTTCCTTCAGGTTCTGTCCTTTCTAACCATTTTTACTGTTTTTTAAGTTTGTTATTTATGCAAGTTTTGTCTGTCGTCATAAAGGTCAAGTTCATATACATATATTAATTTCTTATATTTCATGGAAAATACAGTGTTTTCTTTTGATGATGTCGAGAAGAATAGTTTATACGTTTCTGTAAAAGTTGCCATTTTTGCTTCGGTACTTTGTTTACACTTCAAGTGAGATTCTCCTCTCCATTGATGTGCAATTTATTGTACTAGTTCAATGCCATTTTTCGTAGGCGTTCGTAAAAAGTAGATAGGCTAATACACGTACACCTGTTGTTTTAACATTAAGAAATTTTGTCAGTGAAAAACTCAAGTGGTACTTGAAAATGCGCGATTTGATTAGCTTTTTGAGTTATACTCTTTCGTCCTTGTGAGTAATTTCCTTTAAACGGATAACCGATGGTCCCAATACATGCACTAATTTACAAAACTGCATTCTTTAAACCAGCTTTGCATTTCCAATTTTTTTCTTTGATTGCAGTTGTACACACAATAATATTATTTCCAGTGTCTTGTAGTGTTTTTTCTGTCTATTGAAAAAATCTGTTCACCTTGATTTCTAATCGCCAAACTATACTATAGCTGGGTCTACTCATATTAACGAACTTGGCCTGGAATTTACACCACATCGCAACAATTAGGAAAGAGTCCTTATGGTATTCAATTTATTCTGAGACTTATGGTATTCAATTTATTCTGAGACTTAATCTTCTAAATCCATTGTTATGCATCTTCATAACGTACGCACTCATCACGCGTAGAACTTAAATCTGTGATAAAAAACCCATCCACTCTTTTGATCTCTGTTTTGGTTCTTTCATCTGATTGACAATATGCTCTTCCATCCTCGGTATCATAATCATCAATTAATTTATTCTGTCCACGTGTGTTTCAGTATGGACTTTAGACGGGATAAAACGTTTCAGATGCTCTTAAAAAATCTCTTGTAATGTAAGGTTCCGAACAATCATGTACACTCTCCCATTTTCAATTACTAACAGAAATTTTCTATAAATCTTCTGTTTCTTCGACAAAATACTAAAGGTCGTAGTTGAAGATCCCTCTGACAGTATCCGTTCCTCTAGATGTTAACTCACTTTAGTCAAGTTTTTTGCGTTGTCTTTCCATCAAATTTGTGTACAGATCACAGTAACATATTTGTCAAATATAATGTTTCAGAACTTTCTAGATAATTCAGAACTGGTTATTCCTATTACCACTTCTTTAATGTTTTAATATTTTTTCTCAAATATACAGTTTCAAGTATTCTTATACTAACTCTTCTATCGACTAAACACTATCCCTTATATCTGTGATCGTTCTCAAATAGTCATTTTCAATTCTTCGAATGTTCTATAATTTTATAAGATTCCATCTTGTCAACCCTGTCTTGATAATAATCAGTCGGTTTGCTCCGAATGAAATACATATACTAAAGCTTTACCTAAACTTTATGGATTTTTTTTAACATTTCCTTATTAAAGCCAAAATTTGTTCTGAAACTGTAATCATTCCAAACTCATATTTACAAATTTTATCATCAAATTTGGTTGTGATAACGAGTCCCATAGATATTATATGCCCCTTATATTAGTGAAGCTATATTTAAACAAGAATTGTAAGTTTTGTCGGGATTTAAAACAAAAATTTATTTTGATTTTCACAAATTCCTTCAGGTTCCAAAATCACATTAACAAATTGTGTCGTCAAGCTAGGCAATGGTTTTACGTCATGTAGATATTATGTCCCCACTAATGAAACTATATTTAAAAAGGTATCATCGTCAGTATTTTTAAAATAACAAAATTTTACATTGCTTTTCAAAAAACGGTTTTTTCGACAAATCTTAAAGCATGTATACTAATTAGATAAAATCGTCAAAAAGAACTTCAACACGCTAAGGTAAATATTAAAGCAACAATTGACCATAAAACAGATAATCTGAACTTCTAAGATAAAACCAAAAAAAGTTACTGAAAAATGTGCACCACAATTACAATAACATGACATAATGTCTAAAAAACAGATTTCCTGAGAAGATGTTTCTTTATGTTATAGATACTCGTATGAACTGCAGTATTCACTTTCGATTCACAGCAAACTTTCGTGGCTGTGAATTTTAAGTAGTGTTTTATGTTCCTTATATAATGTACTATTATTTCCTATGAAAAGTGGCAAACAATTATAATTTTAATATTCACAGGCAGAGGAATGAAAAACTTTATATAAAAAAAGTAGTTGTGATGACAGTGCATTTTAGTGCAACCAAAATGTTTGCTTTTAAATTTATTTAAAATAGCACTCAAGTACAGAGAAGTTTAAGGCGTCAAAATTTAGAAACCAATATATTAATTTATAGCAAAAATAGTACATTAATTTAAATATAATAACTACAAATGTTTTAACTAAAATTACTAATGGATTAAACTGTTAAGTATGTTAAACAATTTTGAATCAATGTATATTATGTTTTGCAAAACAAAGTAAATGTCAATATCGACGTTAATGAAGTCATTTTTAAAAATGAAAAATCTAACCTAATCTAATGTAATCTTGGATTAGATAGTATGGTATCCCCTGAAATTGTAGTGTTACATAAAGCATAGCGAATATGTTTTTTTGTACTAATCTAATTATTATCCCCGCGACACCGCAAGAGTACTTTTGTGGGGATTAAGATCGGCAGCAGGCTTGGAGCTTATTAAAGACAAATAACATGATTGTATAAGGTGATTAGCTCTGTTCCAAATATTTCTAGAAATACTATAGCCTCACAAACATATACGTTTATCACGGGGATTACATAACGGACTTTTCAGAACCTTGACGCTGATTTAAAAATTAGTCTAAATTTATTTATTCCCTACTTTCTAGTTGTGCCTTGATGTTTTTTGTCTAGAATGCTCACCGAGACACCTAAAAAAATCTGGCAACACAACAATTTGTATACATAAGTAACTCTAACGAGTAAAAAATGATGACGTCATCTTAAAAACTTCTCATTATGCCTTCTTTCACATACATATTCTATACATGCCACTCTGCACGCGGAAATATTGACACGGTAAATGCAAGGTTAAATTCGGTATAGATAACTCCACTGATTATTTTATGTAACATGCTTCAGATTCAAGAGAGTTCGATAATATTTAAAATCCTTGAAAACTGTAAGAATACAGTTTGTCTGTATTTTAGTTTTCATTTTTTACAAAAGTATTTATCACTGATTGGGGTACATCGTTAAAATTTTCTTCTACGTCGCTTGATTTTAGTTCATACAATAAAAATATTTACCAATAGTAATAGTTTTAGGTAAATTCACAAAAATAAAAGAATAAAAAAAAATTACTGTTTTTTAAATTTTGTTCTTTTTTTTTTAATCTGCACATTACACCCATTTTCAGAAAATTTTTTGATGCCGAAACAAACGACGACGCTTGTGGGTCACATGGCATCGTGGGTATCTGGATGTCATCTAATAATATGATAGCAGCCACTGTGTCGGAGCCGCTCCGGTAAACCCGACCAGGAAGTAGGCTGAGACAATGCACAGCCGACTTTTACGCGGTTTGGAAAAAGAGCGGTTTTTGCGTGGCGCTGGTGCGCGAAAACGACGAATTTTGGGTTTCCAAGAGGTCCCAAACTCGACCAGAAATTGGAAATTGTGATCACGGATCAGAACAAAAAATCTTTGTTTCGGTGGAGTTTTCAGTTTTAACGTTGTCTAAGCAGTTTCTACGACAAAAAATGTTGTAATTAAATGCCCAAGACATGTGAGCGCAATTTTTGCCGACAATTTGGCAGAACTATGAACATCAGGATTTTGGTGGGACTTGAATTTGTCGGTTACTACTTTCACAATAACTTCGAAGAAATAGCGAGAAGAGCACTCTAGAAAAGAGGAAGAAAAGAAACAGGAACATTCTAGAAGGAGCAATTTTTTCAAAGGAGGTTACAGTTATTTAGACATTATCATACTCGTGTTATTGCAGAACTCGGTTAAGGTCTTGTGATGAACACATTTCACAGTCGTTTGGTAATATTTTTATCTCACTTTTAGCATAAATTTTATTAGACTATCGAAAAGTACGTAACAGTTTACATGATTTTATATTCTGTGTCCTACTTATAGATTCCTTTTTTCCATCACACTTAGTTTTTTTATCATTCAGTTTACTATTTAAAATTTTACATTTTTTCTGAGGAATAAAAATCGAACATTACATTTATACAAAAACAACAAATAACAATATTTGGACTGCATAACATTAGGTATCTTCAGCTGTGCAGACCACTGATTCTGAACAGTAAATACAAAAAATTTTTTCTAATAGCGGAACGCCGTATATATTGTTATAAATTCTGGTTATTTCTTCTTAGCCTTTACCACATATTTCATTTTTCAAATTCTATGCGAGATGTCGCTAAGTTATTTAAATTATCTTTAAATTTTTTAACAGTGAAAGCTTCACAAAAAACCAGTAAGGTTATTTTTGACATATGTGTTGCAGTATTCTACGGATTGATAAACAAAGAATTCGTTTTCTGCATTATTAATAAAACTGAACCTTGTTATAGAGAATGTTTGTAAAGCAATTCTAAAATACTTATTATAAATTTCAAATACTCATACCTATGTATAGGTATACATTTTTTCACATAGAACATCCTGTATTTGATTAGTGTATTTAATAGATATATGAAAATTTCCGGCCAAAAAAAATGCAGTAATGAGGTACAGAGTGATATATTTAAGAAAACTATTCCAAATTAACATATTTTAGAACATTTTATAACACTCTAATCCTGAATCATAAGATGTCAATAATAACCCTATTGGGATTTATTTCAACATTTGTTTTGTTAAATTCGAATCATTTGGCAAAATCGCACAGAATTTCAGATATAAAAAACTGGTCGAAGTTAAAATAAAGATACGTATATAATGCTAAAAAAGTATAAGTAAAGAAGACGTGTTTATTTCAACTGATTTTTACCATTACAAAATTTTACGATGAAATCATCAACATTTTTGCAAGGACACGTATATCAATTTGGATAAATGAATTGTACTAGAATAATAAAAGTACTGCATTCCCAAATTTTAGGAAGAGTGGGGTGAGTCATTCTTGATTTAATTAATAAAATAAATTACCCCATTCATTATTTTTTTTAGATCACCTGTATAAGTAATTCTAAAAGCTATGAGTGCAGTGTTAGCCAGTTTTAAGGTTTTTTCCAATGTCTAGTGCGACATTCAACATGAATTCATAGATCACAAGTGTCAGAGTATACTATTTTATAAAATAAAAAAATATATTTGAATGTAAATTTTGAAGATGACGAGAGGACATTATTCCTAAATAATATTCCCAATATACAACAAAATTTGACAACAATCGATGCAGTAGCTTCCGAGATTATTTATCTAATAAAAATTGATACAGACAACAGACAAACGGAAACGAAAGACCACTTTTTGCGTACTCGAGAGGTCATGAATGTGGAGAAAACATGTAAGTAGCAAGTCGCCCGATGGACTCGTTTACTGCACTTTATTAACTTACGCTCAGGAAGTCAAGATGTTGGTAAAACCCAAAAGGAAGGAAATTAGTAAGATACATGTAAAAATATATAGAATCTTCTACTTAAAAAAAATAAGTTGAGCTACAAAATAAAACACTTCTTAGAGATTAAATACAATTAGTTTATATTGCTTAGTCATACAACATTGGTTTTGTAACCATTTTAAATACGTTTGGTTATGAAAAGGAGAACGTATATTAAGAAAAAAAGGCAAAATATAAGCCCCGCCCACCCGCCCTATCTTAGTTGTGATGATTTTTTTATTCGTCGTGAGTCGTGGGGCGGAGTTAAAGGATTAAATTCCACCTATAACCATTCCGATCTCAATTGTGATGAATTTTGCGTCACCAGTATTGACAGATCTAAAAATTCGCTCTACAAATTTACGCCATTTGAGAGAATAAGAATATTCATTCCCTATTTTTTCTCAAAATAGTCTATTTTCTACAATACATCATGCCTCAAACATATGGACTTCGCAGTTAAGCTCTGGCCCCCGATCTCACAACGAATAAAAAATTAATCACGATTGAGATAGAAGCGGGTGGTTGGCGCTTAATTTTTGATTTATTTTCTTAACATGTGTAATTTTCTTTCAACAACACGATACTTAAAACATGCTCCACATGGTATATTTTTATAGAGAAATATGAACCGGGATTTAAGCTCTGCTCCCCGCCCTTATCACAACGAATAAAAAATTCATCACGATTGAGATCGGAGCAGGTGGGTGGGGCTTAATTTTTGGACTTGTTTTTCTTAACATGTGTAATTTTCTTTCAACAACACGATACTTAAAACATGCTCCACATGGTATATTTTTATAGAGAAATATGAACCGGGATTTAAGCTCCGCTCCCCGCCCTTATCACAACTGAGATAAGGCGGGTGGGCGGGGCTTATAATTTCCATTTTTTTTGGTTAATATACGTAGCTTTTTTTTCACAACAAGAATCATCAAACGTGTTTAAAATGGTAAATTTTGGTAAAAAAATATGGATTTTGCAATTAAACGACTCCGACCCTCTAGCTGACAACGAATTAAAAATTCATCACAACTGAGATCGGGGCGGGTGGGTGGTACTTAATTATTGGCTCTTTTTCTTAATGTATACCTATTTTCAGTATCACGATATTTAAAACATAATCCTAACCTCAAATTTACCATTATTGATATTTTAGTTATTTTTATTGTTGGAAGAAGTACTAAGAAAATGAAAGGATAAGCCCCACCCACCTGCCCCATCTCAATTGTGTTTAATCTTTTTATTCGTCGTGAGCCAAGAGGCGGAGCTTAATTGCAATCCTCACTTTTCTCTAAGAAATTATGTTCTAAGAATACTATATCATTAATTTTGATTTATTTTTCCGTGGAGGTGAGTATTACGTAAAAAGAAAGATGTTTTACATATAATTAATAAATAAAGAATAAAACCAAAGTTGAAGCCCACCCTAGACCCGCCCAGATCTCAAAATCGATATTTTTCTAGAAAAATTTACTCTTTTCAATACGTTTTGTTATGAAAAGAAGAACGTATATTACGAAAAAAAGTCAAAATATAAAAAATTAAGGATTTGGTAATTAATGACATTGAAGCCCGCGTCCATAAGTCTCATTAAATAAGTACATATATCCTAAAAGTTACCTAAATAATGATGTTTTTTTTTTTAATAATCTAAGGCAGAAATTGCTTTCACAAAAAAAGGTTTTTGATCAGCAATTTTCAACAATTACATAACTAGTATATGAAAATATTTAATTAATAATAACTGAACGGATGATTTAGCTCGGTTTCCTCATTTTTTTCAAAATCTCTTTTGTTTACAATATTTTCGACTTTTTTCTCCGGAAAAGCTTTCTGTTAATATCAGATTTATTGGAACTAATTCTAATAATTTTAAGGGTTTTTATTTAGTAGGATTAAGTCCGACAAATCTACTATTAGAGCTTACTTAGAAACAAGCTTAAAAATGTTATAAAACTATAAAACACAGCGTGTCTCATTTAAAGAACTGACAATTTGCAAATTTAATAACCAAGCGCAAAAATTATGTTGTTACACAGATATTAAATCAAGCTGACTAAAGTGTTTTGTGCAATATTTTTAAATGTAACGAAGCTGAAAATTTTGAAATGAGACGCTTTTTGCTTAAAATTCCGAATATGTGGAGAATATAAATCTTGCAAAATATATATGCTCCATAAAAAAAACAAATTTAATAAATGTACAACTGTTTTGACAATCTGTACGAAGACTGTACGTGATAACGTAACAATAAGATTCCTAAAAAAATATATTTATAAAAAATTTTGAAAAAAGAAAATTGTTTGTGATTCTACTCCATCCTATATATTTTGTCTGAACAAAGAAAAAATTATTCTATTTCTTTGGAACGGTTTATTCATTTTGACAGAAATCATGATATTGTCAGTGAACGTGATCTTATAACAAAAATTAATAAACCAAGAGTTGATAAACAACAATTTTGAAACAATTGTGTACCAAGTAAATCATATTTTCGAGGCCATATTTATCCATATTGTACTACTTAAGTATTAAGAAACACATTTTTACTTACAGTATACTTTGAGGTTTCTTTTTCTGAAGGAATCAGTTACATCAAAAAACTACTTTTTTTTCATTACTCCTGAGGGTAAGCTAACGAGTCCATCAGACGAATGGCCACTTTTACGTTTTCTCAACGTTTCATGACCCTGGAGTACGAAAAAATTAATCTCCTATCTGTCTGTGTGTTTCTCAGTCCGCCGTCTGTGTCGATTTTTATTAGACAAATAATCTCCGAAAGTACCAGACCACTTGTTGTTAAATTTTATGTGTGTATTATTAATATCATATAGATGGTAACACGCTAACCAAACTTTGTCTAATCATTTCCACTAACAATCTGATGATGTCACCTCAAAATTATGCATAGTAAGCGCGTATAAAAATGTATAAAATAACATATTCCTACACGTGTAGTTTATGAATCCATGTCGAGTTCTTACCCACGACGTCCAGATTTTTGGAAAAAAAAAAATAAAAAAAAAGCTATCGTAAGCATGGTAAATTTGTAATCAAAATATATTTGTTCATCCCCTTCAAAAATTTGAAGACGGTATTTCAAAATGTTGCAGATATTTCAAAGTTATGATAAGCATGACGAATTTTTAATCAAAATATATTTACTTATCCCCTCCAAAAAATTGATGATCAGCTCACAATTTTGCCGAATAATTTCATATCTAAATTGTATAACATATGATTAGTCTTTACTTGTGATTTAACACTGCATTCATATTTTTTAAAATTGCTTATACAGGGTGACTCAAAAAATTAATGAATTATGCCCAAAATTTTGGAAAATAAAAACTCATTTGAAACATACGCATAGCAACCTTCTTTACATCTACTTTAACATACCAAATGTACATATGTTTATTTCGACTTATAGGTGTTCTCATAATAAAAATAAACAATTTTTTTAATTTTTCGAAAATACTGAATATGTTTTATCGAACTTCAGAGGCGAGAGAACTTGTGTGTAAGCAACCTTCGACCATTTTTTTTACTTTGTGACTACAAGAAATCTAAAAGAGTAGTAGTATCTTCGTTATTTTGTATTCTAAACATGACAGTTAATTCTTCCATCTTTTTAGACCTTCCCCTGATTTTCCTCCTAGATATTTTTAGTACTTTTCGAAAATTCAAAAAGTAGAAAAGTTGAGATGAAATAATCTTAGTAGGGACACTTAGACTGTTACAACAGCCATATTCTCGGTATCATCGGCATTATTGGTTAAAGTTAAAGACAAATTTTCGAACATCACGTTTTGACACGTCGGTTACTGAGCTAGCCATTCTTCAGGTATTTACTTCCCAAGTTTCCAAATTTTATGAACCCACTGTTAAAATGTTTACCAACGTGATTCCCATCCATAGAAGTTTAACATCTGTTAAAAAAAAAAAGTATATACTTGGCGCAAACAAAGATCGCGATTGATAAACACAAATAACACCTTCCCAAAAGCTCCATCTAATTCAACACAGACAAAAAACCCAGCAAAAAACGAACACAAGAACACCGAAATAGAAAGCGACAATCGCCCCAAGCTACCATCAGTAGGTCGAATAATGGACGCAACGCTATTCTGGTCCAGCCAATGCAATTCCGACTGTCAAAAGTGATGGAATTCCCCTAAAGCCGACCATAATAACACCCATCTTCATGCACAGTCGTGAGAGTACTTTCTCCGGTGATTAGCCGGTGACTGGTAATTGGAGCGATCGAACAGAAAGAAACAATACCACAACGACCAATCCGAAAAAATACTACTCTCACATTTTCAATGTAAAGTGTGGGTCCCGAAGGCGCCCCTTGTGGGACCACTCCGAATTTTGGCTATGCGGGACGCGGAGGGCGGGGGCTGTGGCTTCAGGAAAAATCGATTTTCTTCTGTTAGAGTAACAGGCTTCGCCGCCTACATTCACTAGCGCCCGAGGGCATTAGAAACGCCAAATAACGGAGCCACTTTCGTCGAAGATGGCTGTGACTCCTACACGCCGCAGGAATTTGAGGAATCGGGAGTCGCCGCAGGATTTTGAACAGATGTTGCTTTGTGTGCGGTTTGCAAAGCTGGGTTTTGGGTGGAGGTAATGACATTAAAAGCGTGCCAGGCTGGAATTATAATGCGGTTTTGCAATGAGTTGCGTTAAAGTAGTTTCCGGCGCTGAATGGTTCGATTTTAGTAATTATGCGAGCAATTTTGCAACGCTGGCTTCTCGGAATTATTTTCAAAAATAACGAGTTGAGGAATGAGGTTACGCAGATTTTGAATATTTGGTGTTGGTCGGAATAGCAGTATTACAATGTTGTCAAACAGGTAATTATGACAAAATTTGATAAAAAAAAATAGTATGGAATGGTGTTAATCACCAAAATATCTCCACATGTCTGGAATGAGTTTGTCTGTTGAGAATAACTACTCTTCCGCCTGTCTGTCTTTCGGTCATCTGTTATTGTCCGAAACTATCAAATCGATTACCTTCATTTTTTATTATTTTAGAAAAACCGTGAAGATGATAACACATTAATATCTTTACCTGTTATTTTATAATCGACACCTATTTTCAACTTTATATATACGGATTGAACTTTATTTCAAAGACTGCATAGTAAACTTTTTCTAAATTTTGGTAATCTAAACACATTTAATTCATCCCTTTCAAAATTTGATAATAAAATTCTGGTATACAATATATGTAACCTATGCTCCAATAATATGGTTTGATTATTAAAATTAAAAGTATATGTAGTTTAAAAAATATGTATTGTTAATTTATTTATCATGTTTAGAATACAAAAAATTGCTAAATGAACTCGGAAAATATATCTTGCCTTCCATGTGGTATAGGATGCTTCAAAAGAAACATCATTTGTTTTTTTTCCAAACAAGAATAGTTTGCATTTCCATTACAATAAGCATTTTGTATAGTAATTTGTTCACATACTTTTCTTAAATCTTTTTTGGTAAGAAATGATCATTTCTTGAATCTTGACTTGCGATAGTTACCCTGGAAATGACAAATTTACTTGTTCTGTCGACATCAATTCACTCTGAACACCGATGTATGACATTTCATGATGGTTTAAAGTGATAGTATCATCAGACTTTTACACAAAACTGCTTTCAATACTAAATGATCCAACCTGTTAAATTTAAGCAATCAGTGACACGAACACTTCAAACACGCATATAATATATTTGTTTGATATTTTCTTTAAACTTTACCTGATCTCTGTCATAAAAATTCGTACAAAATTGCTTAACTGCCAGGTTTAGACTGTAATCACTTGTGTCATTCCAGAGACTCGCCTTTACTTTTCAATCCACTTTTGTAAAAGTGATCTGACAACGAAGTTAGCACACTTGAACTATTTCAGATGAATGCAATATTATAATCGTATAATTAAGATTAACGTAACATTAATTATCATATTATAAATTTCCAATCCTGCAACTGTTCCAATTAAATAAATGCTGAAGAAGCAGATTTGAGAATTAGTAGTCGAGCGATTAGCCAACTATTTGTAAAAAATCCTTGCTTTCGCCTTAAGCTATATAATGCTTAAATTATTCTGTAATTTGCCCAGTTGTCGTCCCTCTTTTAAAACATCATTAATCTCACGGATAAATTAAGTAAGTGGCTTGAGACTGCAAAACTAGCAGTTTTTAAATTGTAAATTTTAAATCACCGAAATTTGTAATTTGCGAAGAAATGTCAAATAATTATGTCAAGTGGATTGAGAACTATGACATTGATGATTTAAATAAAACACAATCATTATCCAATTTTGAAATTAACTATTTACTGAATTAGAGTTAATTTTATCAGCATTATACCCGTGATATTTGAACGACAGTAAAACCATTTATAATTCAAAAAATATTAATTACTTTTAATTAATTTAACGTAATAACAAGACACAACTCACTTATAACTTATCTTATAACATTATAGTTTCTGTTAAATTTACCAATAATTTGTCAGTTACAGGGAAAATCGTGTGGTGTCTACCAGTATTATTAATTATTATTAGCAAACATTAAAAAGACTCACACAAAATTCAAATAGTTATTAAGAAATCGTTGAATAATCGAAAAGTACGGTGTAAACTTAAAATAAAAAGAACTTACGGATACATTTTCTGATTTGCTTGTTTTCCATTTTTTTAAAACCTTCAACCTATCCATATTAATGAATTGGAAAAAATAGTCGCTTCTGCAAAAAAAAATAACTCAGAAAACAATAAAAATCTTAAAACTGGATCGTCATCTTACTAAATAAATATAGCACCTTTTTTAATCATAAATCTTGTTTACCTGGCAGATCTTCAGTATTTAAATTCATTTTGTCAACAACAGAGAACTTGTTTACTTCTTGAAACGAATAACACTAAAGGTGGACACATTCCTTTTATACGAAATTCGGATTTTATGCAAAGGAGAAACTGATGAAAGGATCCTCTTATAACGGACGTGAGTTAAATTGTCTTTTTATTTGCCAAAATATTGTCGCACCAACTAGCAACGAAACTCGATGAATATATAAGATAAAACACTTTCCTAACAGCAATTCTAAAAAACTGTAGGAATGAATCCTAGCGAATCTGGTAAGATTACCTACACACAAAATAATATAAAATATTGAGTGTCCCATTTGAAAGTAAGAAAAATTCAACCTTTCATCTGTAATAATGGCCAAAGTTAAAGTGTGCATTTCCAAATATAAAAATCATTAAAATATACATATCTTGGTAACTGTTGATCAAAAACTGTATGTGTCCGTCTTTGATAAAAAATCAAATACAAAAAGATAAAGGCTATTCCATTAAAAAACAAAAAAACTTTGGTACGTATACACTGTGTATATTTGAAATTAATTAAGTTAATTTTCATTCATTTTTGTCCCATTTTTGATAGGATTATGCGTCAAAATTTTGAGATGACGTCATTCAATTTTCTGGAGGGGATAAACAGATATATTTTGATTACAAATTTACATGTTTACGATAACTTTAGAACGTCTACAAGATTTCAAAGCATTCGGTTTTGCACTTCCTGAATAATTAATAAATAAAATAAACTGACACATTGATTAATTTTTTTGAGTCACCCTATATAACCAATTCTAAAAAATATTAATGGAATGATAAATCACAATTATTAATTTATTTGACAAAATTTTGAAATGACGACAGCAATTTTTGGGAGAGGCTAAAATAATAAATTTTGATTAACGATTTACCATCATTACGATAATATTAAAACCTCTGGAAAATTTCAGAGAATTTCATTTTGCAGTTTCAAAGTTAAATTGCAAAATGGTGTTATAAAATTTTTATTTTTTTTTTTTCAAAAAGACGTCATCCCATTGGTGGTGGGGATGATTATCCAAAATTTGGTGAACGTTTTACCATTTACATGATACTTGTAATGTACATACACAATTTGACAACAATCGGTCCAGTAGTTTCGGAGATTAACTGTCTAATAAATCCAGACAGACGGCAGCCAGACAGACGGATGGAAACCGAAGACTTATTTCTTCGTACTCTAGGGGTCATTTAATATTACCTCTTCATTCATTTGATTAAAAGGATACTTAATATTGATGTTTTTTAAAAACAGGCGATAATTTTAGCAGATGGTAATATTGAATTCAGCTGTTATTAAATCTTAATTATGAATAATTGAATATATTTGGGGAATAATATTCAAACTGACCTTTTTGTCAAATATAATTTAATGTTAAAAATGGAAATGCACGTCCATTTAAATCAACTAATTAATAAAATAATGTTTTTATAATTATTCGAGTCATAAATATAACATCAATGACAAGCAAATATATTTTTTTCAACGATACTTTCCCTATTCTGAAATTAATATATATCTACAGCAACTTTTATAACATGCAAGTCTGATAACTCGGAGGGAGCACTTAACCTGTAAAGTTATAAATTGCAGAACTATGTCTGATGGTTAGGGGTCCTCAAACGTCGAACAGGGACGTATCGACTCCACTCAGTGATCAGTCTAACTGCCGTGTCTGTAAGGATCCTGCGCAATGCTAGAACATGAACTTGTTGTTTATGTTTGTATATAAATTTCTCGTAGACCTTCAATATTGTAAAATATTTTGTCGCGTGTGAATCCCCCAAAAACAACTATTTTCCTTAACACAACCCTGAGATTTACGTAAATTTCTAAACGGCACACCTGCTTTCTTCGCAGATTAATGAGGATCTTTACTAAAGAGGTTGCTCGAGCATTGTTGGCCTAATTTCTCAAAATCGTCAACATGTCAACAAATAACATTCCCGTTTATCTGAAAAGAGCAACTTTTAACTCAAAGCGACACGAGAACGCAAAAAGTGACACATTAATATTTCGCAAAATTTGTTTTACGATCCGCCGAGTTCATAATTTACAAAATAAATGGCATTTTTAAAATATATATTTGATTGTCAAAACCACATCTCCTTCCCATTAATCCACCGATTTCACCAAATTTATGGTCAAACTCCACTCGAAAACATTCCAACACACCTCACAAACATCCAAACTCGCCAAACATGTGACATTTCATCGATGCGCTTCTGTTAATTAATTCAAATCATTCGACCATCGCCAACCTTGATCTTACCCAAATGCGGACCCGTCGAATCCATAAATAAATTTCTATTTTCGGTAATCTTTCCCGATCCTATTTGTTTATTAATCAAGCGCGCACACCCAAAAACAAATAAATTTCAATGCAATTAACCTGCGAGCCACTAAAATAGCAAAGTTGATGGTCAAAGGTTTCTAGCGAGAGAAACTCAATTGTTTGACGATTTTTCCAGCCAATCGCCGACTTTCTTAATAAATATTTGCGTTGGGTATTGAGACAAGACCGCGTGATCACAATTCTAGAATAAGCGACGAACCCACAAGTAACAGAATCACGGCCCGGATTACGCAAATTTGGCCCGATTCGAGGCACGTATGGACTGTTACACAGCAAAAGAGGTTTTGTGAAAATTAACAAAACCGCTAGGTGTTTGGAGTTGTAATACGTGCGACACATTATTTCAACTATTTGTGTGAAAAATTTTCGCCGACGTAGTTAAATTGTTGTTAGTGGAATTAACACTTTATGGTGTTAAACAGGTAACAAATTAGCATTATTTTTATGGTATCTTAGTGAATATGCAAAGCAAATCAGTAAGATTACGATAAATTTACGTAAAACTGGCAAATGTAAAAACATTAATAAAACGTATCTTACTATGAACTATCGGTGCTATTTTTTTTTGAGAGATGAGTAATACGCAACATTAAAAGTAACGGTTGAAAACAAATAAAGTGGCGTTTAAAAATATGCATTTTAAATAAATTTTAGTGGCTAACTTTTTCAAATTAGTCATGGATGGCAAAAAATGTGTTTACTTTGTTCCCAAACTTCGGTCTTCCAGTATCAAAAAAGTGAGACCGCTTTCAATAATAATAATTCATAATTAGATGAAGTATTCCGTACGACAGAAAACAATTCGAGAATAATTAATAAATAAATTTCTTAATAACAACAACTTAAGTCGTTAACATCATAAATAAATCGATGGACGTGTCTAAAATCATATTTTGGTTTCTCAAGGATGACTTCTGAACCACATTTGTTTTTTTTTCGTAACACAGATAATTAAAACACAAACCAATAGGTACTCTTTCACATTCTTTCTTAAAATCTTGTTTATTTTATAATTTAGAAAACAAATATGGAAAATGTCTAGGTGTTACTTGCGCTGGTACCTATTATGGCGTCATCGTGTCGATCATGTTATTGCTGAAATCGTTACGTAATCATCTTTCATTAAATATTTTTCTATCAACATATTGCGTATATGTTGACATAAAACTGATGAACGCCGCGTTAGTATAAAGCCTGCTAAAGGGTTGCTCTAAATTCAGTATCGCGTTGTTAGAATTTTTGCAATCTTCAATTTTCTGAAGATTGTAAGTATATTTTTCCAAATTACTCTTTATTTCACAAAAATATAGAATACTAGAAGAGGGAAAATTCTGCCCCCATTTTAAAAATTGTGTTGAAAATTTTTGAAAAAATTGCAGCAGTTATTGATAATTTTAAAAATTGTCTATTACGTCCACTTTTATCTAATTCTATCCGATCTTAGAAAAAAAAAGGGTACTAAAAATATCCCTCGCTATCTCTCCTTAGTTAATTTTATCTCAACGAGTTTTGATTATAAATGAAACGTAAATTACCAACAATAAAATAAAAAGTAACTGAGTATTTTTCAGAAAAATTAATCCTGTACAAATATACCTATACTCAAAATAGTGTTTTCTCTCATATTAGTAGAAGTAGATGTACAGGGTGAGTCAGCCAAAATGGAGAATAATAGTCCGCATGCATACGTAATTTCACTCCTTTAAACAGAGCAACAGAAAAAAGTATATTGCAGAAATACCATTCATTTTTTTTTTTATTTTTCATAGTTTGAATTTTTTTTATTTCAAAAAAATGTAAAAAAAATAGCTTTATTATCTTCACTATTTAATATTCGTAAATTATTGCAGTTTTATTAAACAAAATAGTAAAAATTTTATTAATATGTACCTAATTACATTTTAGGGTTATACGTAGCATAGATATTTCATTACAAACAAACATTTTTTTAGGTAATAGTTATTTGCAATAAATGTGTTCCATATTTTCTAAAAAGTCTGTAGTTGCATATATTTGTGCTAAAATTTATAAAAAAATATTATCGTTGAACGATGTTTATTTAAACAAAAATAAAAAGTCACGCACTTGCGACCATGTTCTTAAAAAGAAAAAGTGTCAAATCTAGCATTAAATTGTAAAATCTTGTAACCACATTAAATATCTGATAATAACCATTAACTCCGAAATCTCCATCTCGATAATCTCTTCACATATTTACATATCCAACCTGATGAGAGAAACCCAATCCAACTTTCTTCACCAATATTTAACTACTTTTACCTCGAATTCACGATTAGAAGGTAAACAAAAAGTATGACTCACAAATTAAAGGTGCAATGACCGTGATGCCTAATTGGTAGAAAAACTGGGCTAACTAAATTTTTATACTTATTTAATTCAGCGACATTTTTCTACAACTGCCGAAAATCTAGATCAGAGTGCATCATTCCACAAAAATTTTCACTTTTTCCTTCTATCTCGAAAAATTACCATAAACATCTCCAGCAAGTCACTATTTCGCAATGACAATAATTGTTCTCTTGCACGGAAGCCAACTTCCGTAATAATCAACAATTATAAAAATTCCTTGACCATTCAAGATGTTCATCGTGATTCATTGTTTTGTAATAGGCGAGATCCGGAGATACGCGTCTCGCAAAGTCCTGTCTTTACACAGGTATATATTTAAATTTTTACCGTCTCTTTTCTAAATTTTACATTTTTGAAACGTAGCCACCCGATTTTAACCTAAAGCTATATATCAGAAAGATATGGTGTCTTTTCAAAAAATAGAAAGTCTTAATATTGGCACCAATAACAAGTTTTTGAATTTGTTAATATATGCTATCTCGCTAATCGTTGTCATTATTACTTTCTTTCGATACGTAAATGTAAAAAAGCCATTAACAGCATGCTATTATTATTAGAGGAAGCAAAAGCCCTGCAAGGGCTCCAATTCTAAACATTCTAGTTATTATCGTAGGAGTATTATACTTTTGATTGTTTAAAATTAATTTGAGGCTTGAGAACTTTAGCTTTAATGTACCCAAAATTGACGTCAAGTTATTAAAATCCTAAAAATTCATAATTGCATCCCGACTCCTTGTAAATGTATTAATTGTGCTCATAATATTACAATTTTACAAATATGTACCTACACATATTTCTAAGTAATACTAATTATTATACTGTTATTACATACACACTTTAATTTTGCCATAGAAACTTTTTAATAATTTATTAGAGTAGTTAAGAATAAAATGATCAAATGATGTACCTCCACTTCAAAATTTTGGAAAAATCAATTCTACATTACTATGAATAAAATCTTTTTTTTATAATTTCAGTCGTTCGAATCATTTTTTTAATTATTATAGTTTATAAAATATTTTATACAATTTCGAATAAATTTGACGTTTCCTAGTCAAAAATCTATATGTACATATGAAAACTTTTAAAGTATTTTTGAAGTAACCAATGCTTCAACAAACCGAAAAATTTGGTAGTAGTGTGTGATGTGTGACGTGTCTTGTAACACTTCAAAGAGATTTTAAACTTTTTGTTGGCAAAATTTCAAAAAGGCTGCGAACTGTACTCAATTTTAAGTAATATTTTAAAATTTTCGAAAATTTCGATTCCTATTTATTTTTAAAGTGCGTGTTATGACATCTTCAACAGCCAAAAGTTGTTCTATTTTTTTTATTTTGTAGAGTTGCTATTTAATAAAAATCGATAACGTCATAATTCTCAAAAATGCGAGTTTAAAGTTTTTTTTTGTTATATTTTTATTATAACTTGTAAAGTGCTTATAATATATTTTATTAGATGGTTGAAAGAAGAATATTTTTTAAACTTTTATTTATTAATTTATTTATTTATTTATTTATTTATTTATTTATTTATGTTTTGGTGTTCCTGTATCTTCAAGCTGCCAGGATAGGATATAAAAAGCTATTGTAATAATAAGATAACAAGAATAAAATTATTACAAATATAACTCTAATCATAAGAATGATGAAATCTATAATTAATACACTACTGCAATTTAGAAAATGCCTTAAATACTTTTTTTATCAAATTTTCTTAATTGGAACAACGTAAAAAAATATTATCTGTCACTTGATATTAAGTGCTTTGAGCTAATTCAAAAAATAGTAATAACCAAAAATCTAGCTCAGTTAGCTGCGCAAAAAAAAACTATTATGATGATTTTTCATCAAGCGTTTATAAAATAATTCACTCAAGTCAAATACTAATTGCTGGAAGAAATGGAATCCAACTAAATATAAATATAACGATAGTTGTTTATGTAATAACCAATAAAATATTCAAATTGTAGAAACAAGTAAAATGTACAGCTGTCTGTTCTAATTAACGAGAATAAGAAAACTATTTCAAACATTGAATTCGTTGTTAGAAAAATATATTTAGTGGAACCCATTTGGATTTCAAAATTATTTCACAATTTTTTACAATTGTATACAACCATAAAATTTAACAAAATAAAAAACTAACAAATGATTTAAAAATACAATGTGAAGGGTGGCTCTAGAATTTCTTTTATTAATTATTTTGTTGCCTTGTTGTCAGAGTGAAGTACATTTTTTTGACATTTCAAAGTCACCCTTGATACCAGACTTATTTATAAGAACATTGGATAATTTAATTAATAATGACCTTATAATTTGATTGATAATCTATATTTGACATACAAATTCAACCATAAATAATATCTTACCTTATAATACTTTTTCAATTTTAACGTCACACGAAAAAAAAAACATGCCAAATCTCTGAATATAAAAACCTAGTTTTAAAATTGCCTATAGCTTTGGAAAATGTCAGTATTTCTCAGAGTATAATATTACTTCAAAGCAAAAACTTCAATTCCAATGCCTACTTTTTTTTAAGTTTAAGAATATATTAGGGGCAATCCTGTAAGAATTTGTTAAATTTAAAGGGAAATCTGATTGGTTGTTTATTTTTTAACAACCTTTAAATTTTAACAGGTCTGATTCAAAATTGCCCCTACTGCCACCCATTTCCATTTTTTTTAAGTCGAAAATCCAGTTTACTTTAAAAATAGTCCAACGAGAGCCTTAACAAAAATATCAAAATCTTCCAAAAACTGTTAAGTCACGTCAAAACTCACCTCAAACTTATCCAACCCAGCAAACATAATCCATAACGTCACACACACCACCCTCACATCACGCCTTCACCCTCCGTCACTACCATGTACCATGTACCAACAGAAAAACAAGGTGGAATCGCAAGCAACGGTCACACGGAGCGCACTGTCGCGTACCAAATCGATCAAAACACCTGTTGCTACTAAAAGTGGGAACCAACAAGTAGGCTGTGCACCACCACGAGGCAGGTGAATGGTAGGTAGTACCCGGACGTGATGGTAGTGTCGGGCAGTCTCGCATCGCCCGTGGATCCATACGCACGTATGTGGCATGTGGATGGATATGGGTCTGCAGGGGCAAGGTCAAGGTTCGATTTCGGGCTGGAAGAACCTTGGTGGTTGTTGATGGTTGCTGGATATGTCATGGTCGACGGGAGGCGATGGGCATCATGGTCGGACGGCTTGTTAACGGCTGATGACTCAATTCGGAGGAAAGGTTGAGGAAGAAGGTTGAATAATGAATGAATGCCGGGAAAATGTCGAGATTTGTGATTTTTGTCACGTTTGGAGTTCTTGGGTCAATTTAAATTAGATGTAACCTCGATGGAACTAAAAAGGCGTTAACTGCAGTGTGATGATGCGACTAGGCAGTGAACTCATTAAATTTGGCTTCTTTTGAGAGATGTTTTTGCTGACATATTTAGTATCGTCTTTGGAAGGTTAATTCTTTTTTTAATATTGCTTTCAAGGGCACCTTGTGCTTAAAAGGTTTCATTTCTTGTGTAATATTTGATTGAGATGAGTATGATGGATAATTGCTTTCATTAATCAGGTTATGATGGACAACAGCTATAGACCTTTGAGACGATAAGTTTAACACTACTGCCGGAACATTGCCTCAAAGTCAACATTACTACCATGTTGTCGTAAAAATCGACTCGTATTTCCAAGCAAGCCAGGCCAACTGACAGTATATAGGGTTATTCAAATTATTATAGGTTATGATATGATATATGAGAATTTTTTATATTTTGAATTTAAAAACAGTTTTAAAATAGTGACGGACAAAATTTTGTATGACATTCGTGAAGAAGAAATGTTTGTCCATTCCGGGAAATAGTGGAGATGGCAAGATGCTTCGTGGGTAGAATTTAAAATCTTAAGTTTTAATATTAAACATAAACATAATTAGCATTTTATACGTTTTTACTTCTTTAAATTAATTTTTCTTTGGGTTAATTTTAAATAGAATATATAAAAGGGATTTCAACAAGAGAAACCAACCATACGACGAATTCTAAAACACTTTTCAGTTATATCCTTAAAATACTAATTCATTTAATAATGTGTAATGTCTTTTTCATTAACGTGTATTTAATAAAAAACTACTTATTTCATCAAATGACTTAACTCTTGCAATTTGACTTTCTCTACTTATATTTTCTCCTGATAATTCTTTTAACAACATATAACAATATTAGGAGGCATATTTCGCATGTTACGAGCTTAATAAAAAAAGTCGTTATTTATAACTGGTAAAATGTCCAATTTCTTTTTTTTTTCTGTTTAGTGGGATGGATATAGATTATTTTTATTTTTATCATTTTTTTGAAAGAAAAACCAAATTTGTAGCTACATTTAAAAAAAAACCAAAGGAAGAAATAAAGTCAGTCCTCTAATATTTTATTATCTATTAACACATTTTTTTTAATTATTATTATTAATTCAACACCTCAATCTAATTTTAAAATTAATTTTATTTACATCTATTTATCATCCTGACACATACGAAACATAAAATTCATAACGTGGTACATTGAAAAAAAAAAAGATATTGAACTTATTAATACAAACTTCATTTTTTCTAATGAAATTAGTTATGTTTGCTAGATTCTTTAGAAAAACTACAGATGCAGATATATTCCGAAACGTTACTTGATGGCAACTCTCAAACATTTAATTATTTAACTTATTTATACAGGATGATGAATTCAATGCTATCAGTGGTCGCCTGAGAACTTGTTTGATCTACAGACCAGAGCGCACTCAGGCCAATATCGACTCTAAGCGATTTATCTATTAGTAGGCTTCTGTTAGAGCTGATCTGATACACATCCACTACAAAGAACTAACCTTTTTCGACCATCTGGTCGGACTTGACGACAAATAAGTCAATAAAATTCTTGAAAATGTTAACGATTTAATACATAATGTTCTCGAATGACAAAATTTACATTTCAAATTGTATTATCAAATGGTAAAACGCTCACCAAAATTTGTCACCAACAATGAAATAACGTAATCTCCAAATTTTACAATAGTAGTTGTAATTTAATTTTATATCCTCCGTTTACGGTTTATGAATCCGAATTGAGTTTTTACTTTAGACGTCAAGATTTTTGGAAAAAAAATTCAACAACATTTTCCAATTTTTACGTACTATTATTGGAAGCATGTTAAATTGTTAGTCAAGATTTATCCGTTGATGCCCCCCCAGAGTATATGTTGTCATCTTACAATTTTGTCGAATAAATGTTACTTAAATGTTAAAAAGTAACAGTCCTAAACTTGTGGTTTATAATAAATACTATACTCGATTGAGATTTTTCGGCTTTTCACTTTGTCGATTTTTCAACTTTTAATATTTCAATTTTTCAATATTTCAATTTTGGACTTTTTCAATTTTTCCATTCTTAAAATTTTCGATTCCTCGATTTTTTCATTTTTCGATTTCTCAATTTTCCGATATTTCAAGATACGACTTCTCAATTTTTGTCCTCTTCAATTTTACGATATCTAAATACATATTTCGATTTTCCAGTTTTTCAAATTTTGAAGTTTTTAAAATTTCAACTTTCCGATTTCTGAAGTAACCTTTTTTTTTATTTTCTTATTTCTCGACATCCTAGAGTTTCGATTTTTCACTTCTTCAATTCTTCAAGTTTCCAATTTTTTAATTTCTCAATTTTTTTGGATATTTCGCCAGTTGTGGAATTTTTGAATAATTCGTTTTTCCAACTTTTCGATTTTTGGTCTCTTGGATTTTTTTATTTCTCGATTTTTTGCTTTCTGGGTTTTCAGTTTTTGGTTAAACTTTAGAATTTTCAATTTTTCGACTATTTTATACTGCGATTTCTGAATTTTTCTACTTTTCGATGTTTTACTTTTTCAATTTTTAAAATTCTAGATTTTTCGATTTCTCGAGTTTTCAGTTCTTCTATATTTCACTTTTTCACTTTTCCGAATTTTTAAATTTCCGATTTTCCAATTTTTTGATTTCTCGATTTATCAAATCCAGATGTTTCGATGTTTTGATTATTCAATTTCTCGATTCATCAATTTTTCAATTATTAACTTTTCTTTCGATTTTTCAATTTTTCAGTTTTTTAAATTCTGAAGTTTCAGTTTCTCAATTTATCGATTTTTTAGTTTTTCGATTTTTAAATTTTAGATTTTCGAATTTTTATTTTTTGATTTTTTGATGTTTGGATTTCTCGATTTTTCAATTTTGCGATATTTTAATTGTTTAATGTTTTAAATTTTAGATTTTTCGATTTCTGGATTTTTTGATTGTTCAGTTTTTTAGTAGTTCTGATTTTCAATTTTTAAAATTTTGAAGTTGCTAAATTTTCAGTTTTCCGATTTCTCAATTAATCTATTCTTGATTTTCATATTCCTCGACTAGTCCAAGTTTCGATTTTTCAGTTCTTCAATTCTTCGATTTTTCGACTTTGTTTTTTTGGTTTTTCGATTTCTCAATTTTTCAGTTTTTTAATTTCTTAATTTTTGGAAATTTCTTTTAGTTTTTTTTTTCAATATTTCGTTTCTTCGACTTTTCGATCTTTCGACTTCTGGATTTTTCAATTTCGTTTTTTAAATTTTAGATTTTTCGATTTATCGAGTTTTCAGTTCTTCTATATTTTAATTTTTCGATTTTTCAATTTTTTGAGATCTCGATTTAGCGATATTCGCATGTTTCGTTGTTTTGATTATTCAATCTCTCGATTTATAAATTTTTCCATTTTTAACTTTTCGATTTTGGCCTATTTCGGTTCCTCAATTTTTCAATCTTTCGACTTCTCGACTTTTCAATTCCTCGATTTCTCGTTCTTTTGATTTTTTGATTTCTCGATATCTCAGTTTTTCGATTTTTTACTTTCCGGCTTTTCGATTTTTAAATTATCCCACTTATCAATTTTCTAATTTTTTTAATTGTCGAGTTTTGATTTCCCGATGTGTTGATTTTTCAGTTTTTGTATTTTAAAACTTTAGATTTTGGGATTCTTTCTGATTTTTATATTTTAGAATATTTCAATGTTTTCAATTTTAGGTTTTTCGACTTTTCGATTTTCAAATTCTTCAATATTTTTTAGTTTTTCAAATTTTGACGTTTCTGAATTTTCAGTTTTCCGAATTCTCAATAATTAATCATTTTTTTAATTTTCCCATTTCTCGACTTCCCAAAGTTTCGATCTTTCAGTTCTTCAATTTTTCGATTTTTCGGGGTTTAGATTTTTCAATTTCTCGACTTTTTAAGTTTGCGATTTTTCCTTTTTGTCATAAAGAATTTATATTTGTAGAAATACATAGATTGTTCTATTTAAAAAAAATACAACTTTAGTACACAATCTCGTCTAATAAAAAATTATTGTAAATTGTAGCCCTAAATGCAATCTATCAAACTTCTTCAAAAAAGTTTTTCATTGAGCCTTGACAAATGCCTAATCTTTCTTCACCGAACTATTAGAACATGCTGCACACATATTTTAAACATAAAATACATATATAAAAGATTTTCACCCGATGTTATCCGTTGTTTGAAGGCTGTAAATACTACGACACTACACTTTTTACTATACTTTAATCTGAGCCATAAGGTCGAGAAGTGATTATAACAAGATAAATTTTGATTAATATTTGAGTCTGAGCCACAAGACGCAATGAAAATTCTTTCACTGTGTCTTGTGGTAAGCCGTTTTCGAAATAATTCCTATTAATAAAATAGATTGTCCAAACAGTTTTAGAAAACAGGCGTTATGAAGAAACTATATGTATAGAAACGTCAATTCTGAGCATTGCAAATAAGTTTGACTTTACAAAATTTTCAGACGGCCTAATCAAATTTTTGGACGCGATGAACACAGAAATCCTACAATTTGTCAGCTGTTTCTAAATTCAATAATTTTTATGTGTACCATAATTAGAGATTAGAGCGTAACATAATCGTGTTTCCAAAATTTCAAGAGATTGGAGAGTCATAGCAGCTCGTATTTTTCAGTAAAAATGTATTTATTACTTTTTAAGGCAATTCATCAACTGTCTAGAGGTAAAGAAACCTGGTTTGGTTAATGTTAGGGCGTTGCCAAAATTTCTGAAAAATCTGTTATCTAATTTCTCAAATTATTTCTCTATATAAAATTTTACAACGTAAGTAGCGATACATGCTTTGGGACACATTTAAAGTCGTATTTATTCAATAATACATATTTTCTGCTGACGTGGTCAAGTTTTCGAAAGGAATGAACAAATGAATCCTGAACTCAAAATGTAGTTAATTCCACTATTTTAGAGAAATAATATGTCTAGTTATTAAATTTATTTTACTTATTTGGGGCGCCGAACCTACATTATTGCCACTTCTAGAAAACAAATACAGATCCCCCACACATAAATAAACAAGTCGTCTAACCAACAAAACCCGTCATTGAAGTCACCACATCATAAAAAGCCTAATTAAATCCATAATTACTCGCTCAATTAAAACCTCACGGTCACAAATCACTCCAAAGAAGCAAAAAGTCCAAACCTCTTTTTTCTCCACAATTTCCATCATTTCTAGACCGGATCAAAGTCACCACATCCTTGCAGTTTCTCCACATAGTAGCGTCAAAAATGTCAATTACCTATTATTATTGGTTATTTGCTTACAGAAATTGAAAACCGAATGATTTTGTTGCACTTTCTCTGGCATTTTTCTCCGTCGTAAGCGGCCATCACCGATGCGGGATACTTGGATATAATATAACGTGGGATGAATGATTGTAATTATCGGACATGCGGAGAGAATGTGGTTGGCTTTTGATCTGCAGTCGGGGCCTCGAGGAAAAGAAATTATGGAGGCTAGTTCTTGGAGATGGATGGAATAGGGACAGGGGCGGATTACCGGTTACGCACAATCAGGGGTCAGCACGGATAACTTAGGATTCTAGTGGAACTGTGTACTTTAAAATTAAAACAATTAGTAGCGTGACCTGTAACTCCGCTTTTACTACATGTGAGGATGTTCAGCAAGTTTGGATCATGGGGACCATGGGCAACAGCGTTCTAGAAGTGGAAATCCTCAAGAAGATAAAGTCATGTTTGACGAATAAATAGGTAGTAGAAGTAAACAGTAAACCGTGAATTATTATTGACGATGTAACAATTAGTAACATATAATATACGTCTATTATTACAAATTTACCACCTGTTGTTGTGTGTTGGTAACATAAAATTTCACATATAGAAACATCTAATAGGTACAGTGGCAATAGCAGAACTACCAACTGTTAATGACACCTCTGACAAGTCAAAATAGAATTTTGCCCATACGTCAAAAAATTCAAAATTTAAACATCCCTTGCAAAAAAATGGCTTTCTATCAAAACCTTGATTAATAAAAGTCTTCCAACCTCACATTTTGAAATAAGAAAGCCAAAAGGTCAGATGTCATAAAACAAGTAACTCAAATTTAAAATTTTACTAGAATAAATTAATTATTTAGCTCTGTGATGCGAAGAAACTGGAACCGAAAAAGGCTGACAAATAATACACGTATGATGTATGTAAAACCAAGCTTCTAAAAACTTTTGTCCTAATTAATTAAGTCCATCGGAAAGTACGTTTTTCTTTTTTTTTTTTTTTAATTATTAAAAAGTACATGTACAAGGAATTGGAAAATAGTTATTTTTGATTCTAGATTGCGAAATGCTACATTTGCATTCGAGAATGCAAACTAATGAATTTCGCAATCGAGTATCAGACAACGTTTTTTCGAAAACTGCACAGCTCCACATTAGCGGAAACTCAAAAAAGGATTACGAGAATCCAATAAAATCAAAGCAAGGAAATCAAATCAAGTAAATTTTTTAATCAAGACTATCCATAGCAACGTAGCAAACAATGAAAATCAGTTGTTTCAAAAACTCGTTTTGGAGCTGTAATTTTATATAGTGTTTTATTAAAAAATAAGTTCTGAACGAGGTTTTGAAAGTAAAAATGAGTTACCACAAGAAGTTTTCGAAACGGCACAAAGTGCGGTGTCGCAATTGATACTACAATAGCTATTAAGACAACTAGTGTTTTATAGACAGTTTAAAAATCAAGATCGTAGTTAAGAAAAATTTGGTGCTGTTATTTCGTATATAAAAAAATTAAATGTTGGTTATCGTGGCAAAAAATCCAACGTTCTGACACGAGAAGAAATCAAAACTTTCTTGCAAGAAGCTGATGACGGAGAATATTTATTCGAGAAGGTAAGAATTACTTAATAAGAAGTATTTTTTATACATATGAAATCGTGTAGGTTGCTTTAATCTTTGGAATTGCCGGAGCTTGCAGAAAGGCCGAATTGTGTGCTATGAGATTTGACAATATACAAGATTGTGGTAATGTTCTGAATATTGTTATACCTGACAGTAAAACCCACAAAGAAAGAAGATTCAGTGTAGTTAATGAAGGCTTTGGTGTTAATACCATTGATTTGTATCGACGTTATGTTTCTTTACGATCCACAAATTCACCATTGAGGTTTTTTTTTACACTATTATAAAGGTAAATGTACTCGCCAAAATGTAGGAATTAACACCTTTGGAAAAATTCCCAGAAAAATTGCAACTTTCCTCAAACTGGAAAATCCAGCTAAATACACAGGTCATTCTTTTCGCCGCAGTTCGGCAACTCTCCTGGTTAACGCAGGTATTGTAATGATTACCTTTATTCTTCAAAGTAACTTTATATTCAATGCAGGCGGAGACATTGCTTCGTTGAAGAGGGATGGCGGGTGGGAATCGACCAAAGTGGCAGAATCTTACATACAAGAATCTTTTGGAGAAAGAGTGAAAATTGCTCAAAAAGTTTTTGGAAATGAAAAGCTGGTACCGAATGAATTAGTTGACAATGAAATCGTTATGGACAAGCCCACGAACCTAAGTTACAGTGAAGCGTGTGGCAGTTCCAGTTCTAGCTCTAGTACTAGCAAGAACACCGCTCAAAATGTTTATTTTAATAATTGTACTTTTAACTTTGGTGATAATTATTGTAAAGATTAAATAAAAAACTTGAAATTTGCGAAATCGTATTTTAAGAAGCTATAAGATACGTTGCCATTGACAGCGTACTTTAAAAGAACAACGTTATTTTAAATCAAAGTTAACATACGAGTTCTTATGAACCATAGAAACAGTATAAAATGTTAGTGTTTGAGAAAAATCTGTAAAACAATCCGAACTTGCCTATACGGAATTCAAAGAGTGGTGCAGTTCCAAGAAAATCCAAAAAGTGTCCGAATCTGTATTATTGGCATACTTCGAGCATAAAATAAAAATGGTAGCACCGCCAACTTTATGGTCGATATATTCAATATTAAAATGTACACTGAAGGTTAAAGAAAATGTAAATATAGCAAAATTTCCGAAACTGACACCATATTTGAAAAATATGTCAATTGGGTAGCGACCAAAAAAGTCGAAGATTCTAACAAAAGAAGAAATAGAGAAATTTTTACAAGAGGCATCTGATAATTGGTAATAAGGTAATCCAAATTGACATAATTTTGACCCATTTTTCAGGTCATCTTAATAATTGACTTTTGCGGAACTTGTAGAAGAGATGAACAGTTCAAAATGACGAAAATAAAGATTCAATCATCATTATAAGAATTCCCGACTCTAAAATTCATAGTCAGAGAACTTCTGTGATTTCACGTCAAGACCATATCTTGCGAAAATACCGTGATTTACGTCCGGCAGTTACTACCAGTGAAAGATTTTTGTGAAATATATCAGGGAAAAATGTGTTAATCAAGTGGTTGGCGTCAACAAAATAAAAAATGTACCAAAAAGAATAGCAACGTATCTCAAATTGCATCACCCGGAAAATTATACAGGGCACTGCTTCAGGCGTTCCTCCGCCACCCTGTTAGCCGACTGAGGAGCAAATATTACAACCATCTCATGGGGGTGGCGCTCTACTACGGTAGCAGAGACATATACAGAAAATTCTATACAAAATAAAATTTCGATAGCAAATAAAATGTTACAATTTTCAGCAGAGCTCACGGAAGTTACCAATAATACAACCTGCGGAGTAAACTTGAATAATTACAGCAGCAGCCTCATTGGACTTCCAGAAATAGAAGCTACGATAACTAGAGGAACTGGGTCATACATCAATTTAACCAACTGCAACATCGGGACTTTCAATTTACATGTAGAAAAATAAATGATAAATTGTATTAATAATTGTAATAATAATTGTATTGTTAATTGCTTTAATAAAGTACACTCAGTTAATAGAATTACCAATAAGTTCTCAAAAAATTACAAAGTTTTTGACATTTCGTTTACGTTCTAGAACGAAAAAGTGTTTCACGGTGATGTGACAAGAAAAGAATCACTTTGCCCACTAAAAATTTAACGAAAATATCAACATTTGATGACAGTTTTCAAAAAAATTAATTTGCAGTGCTAGACAAGCAAATATTTAGTAAGATATTTGAATTTGGCATTTGATTTGATTTATTTCCCTTATTTTGAGAATCTCCAAATTAAAATAGTATACAGGGTGTCTCAGAAATAAGTACATTAATTTTAATCAGTTATAGAGCTCATTGAACTCAACAACTTTTTTTAGTAGAGTTTTGTCAAGAACTTTTTAATTATCAAGTTAAAAATTGTTAAAGTTATATCCCAATTAAGGTTACCCGCCCATGGATCCTTAGTCACCCATGGACACTAATAATTATTATAATTAATAATGTATGGTCAAAAACAGTTACTAGGATACGTATTTTCCTAATCGTGTCAATGTGACAAACATTTAGAGAGAAATTGAAAATTTTGCTCCCTAATAGCGTACGGAATTTCATCGGCCCAAATGTGGGTGTTGAACACCTTACCTCGTGTAACCGACCTCATCAGTTGATGGTATAAGAGATACAAAATTTGCTTGTTCGTTTATTTTTCTATTAACCCACTTACAAAAGTTTTGCCTACGTGGTAAGTCTGTTAGTTTCAATAACTGAACTTTCTGGTCCTGAAAGGGGTACATTTGTTCTCTGAGTATCCTCCAAATACTACTCTCCGATACAGCACACTAGACAGTGATACGTGCTAGTGCCCGGTCCAGCTTCGACACTCTTCAAAACAGACTCTTCAATATTAGCAATTCTATTACTACGTAACTTACCCCGATCCTGAGGTGCAGGTTTACAAGATCCGTACTCTCGAAAATGCTGCAGCGTTCTTAAAACTGCGCACATTTGGCAGACGACGATTTGGGCGGTTTTCTGAAAAAATTCGTTGGGCGCGAGTGCCGTTTCCCCGAGCTTCACCGTACGTTAAAACGATATCGGTGCATTCCAGATTTGAAAACAAAGTCATTTCAACACATTTCGTCTATAAATTAGAAATCTCTGCCAAACAAACTTTAAAGAGACAACGTTTAATAAAAACATTGACATAAAAATGATTGTCAGTGTCAAAACGGTTGCTAGGGTACCTTCTTCATTGTTGTAGTGTTGTTATTATTTGAGTTATTATTTAAGGTGAACATAGACGGCTCGTGAATATATGGGTGGGAAAATTCGAAATTCGACTTGAGTTTTCGAAAAAATGCTAGATAAAAAAGTTGTTCCGTTTCACGAGTTCTGCTACTGGTTAAAATTAATGTACTTATTTCTGAGACACCCTGTATAACTGAAAAAAAAAATAGAATTCTTTTAATCCCGATTTATTATTATTATTATTGATCACTCCAAAATTCTTTTTGTAGCAGTTTCTGAAATCGTTCTATATTTTTACTTCCTGAGCGTAAGCAAAGGAAGTATTGTAATCGAGTCCGTCGGCCGACTCTTTACTTTTACGTTTTCTCGACCTTTCGTAATCCCTAGAGTACGAAGAAATAGAGATGAGCCATTTCAAAAAATGCAAAATTTCAGTGAATTTCAATATTACATTTACAAAGGAGAGAAATCAATGAATTCCTCCAATGAAAAGAAAAATGACTTAAAATGCATGTTTTTCGAAGACATGGGTGGCACATTATAAAACTTCACTCTAGCTTTCTCAATTTACTGAGTCTTAGAAAATCACTGCGATAAAGATTTAATATCTAATAGGATACACACGATAATCAGGTAAATTCTTGTACATGTAAAGCAAACATTATGAGATGTATACCTACCTACACATGACACACTTATGATTTTTAGATTAATAAATGCAAATTTATAATAATCTTTCCTAAGAATGGCATAAGTGATATTGCTATGTAATATTACTGTGTACATTGTAAATATGCAGAAAAATTTTAATGCTAACCTCATTATTCAATTGTCTAAGTAAATATTTAAACTTAGCTTTTTTTTCAAATATAATCTAAATGTGATTCTCAAAATGCTTGGAGTCTAATAATTGCTTAAAATTTTGACAGGTTCGTTGAGATCCTTAGATTACCTTACGATAAACAGCATACTTTGAATTTTATTCTGATTTAAACAAAACCTTACAAAAGTTGTTTCTTCAACCAGTTGTTAGTCCAGAGCTAATTATAGAAGACTATTATTTGATAGTGAAATGGTACCATCAGCAAATAAAATGAAAGTTACAACTCGATCCAAAAAGGGTAATCATTTATATACAGGTTGCTCATAAAATGGTATACCAACTCAACGGTAGGTACATATTAAGTTCACAAGTCTAAATTCGAAAAAAAATATTAAAAAATTGTTTACGTCAATCTGATGTTCATTTACAAGAACAAAACATCGATTTAGAAATACCGATCGAAAAACCTGAAAAATTAACCGCCACTGCCAGATTCACCGTAAATAATTTTTAAGTTTTTTGTTACATTATAAAATGTATTGTTTGAGCACCTGTAGGTATAGATAATAAATAACAACGGTCGCAAAACAGATCCTTAGGGAACACCGGAAGTAACTGATATAAGATGAACAGGACTGATGAACCAATTGTTTCCTATAGGTACTATTATTGCGAAAGTAGTGAGAAGTGCACAGTAGTAGAAGCGTAATTTCTAAAACCGTAGTGTTGCCTAGAAATAGATTATTACTATCAAATAATGTTTAAATTTGTTGTTTTAACAACATTGCGAAAACTTTTTGATATTGTGATAACTGATATTGTTTATGTCCTTTCTCATTTCTTTCTTAAACATTACAATATCTTTCGAAAATTTCGGAAACTGGAAAGGTATTATATTTTTTACATCTAATAAAGAGTTGAGTTAATGGAACTAAAATTAAGTTCAGCAAAATTGCAATTATTATAGAGTTATTGTTGCTGACGTCAATACATCTAGAACTGTTTAGACCTGTAATTCCCGTTCTGACATCACTGAACGGAAATTCATGAAACTAAATGGTAAATTACGTACACCGAGACTTGTTTTGGTTCTCCTTCTCCATTCTGAGGAGCTGATTTTAATAAATTTTCCTCAATTGTTATTAAATTCGTCAGCATGTAATGTTTCATGTATCATTGTAACTCCTTTATTTATGTTAGGTATTATTTAAAATGTTCCAAATTGCTTTGTGTTTGTTGTGTGAGCTCGAAACATAATGTGATTTAAATTGTTTTTTTAGAATTCATTAACTGCTGCCTGTATATTTTCCTGAAGACAATAAATACATGCTTATCAATTCTCCCTCCCTTGTGTAGCAGATAAAGTGGAAATAGACTATTACGCAAACGTTTAAGTTCGAAATTAAACTATTTTATCTCATCAGATACTTTATGATTAGTTCTTAAGTGGAAAATATTCCAAGTCTCTTTCATTAAGGTAACTGTTATGTTTACATTAGGATCATTCACAAAATACCAATTAAATGCAACGATATAGATTAAAAAGACCTTCTTCGGTAATAGGCCGATAAAAAGTATCTGAAACTGTAATATCAGACTTACACTGGTGTCATACAACTATCCCTGTGGTCAGAACTAGTAGGTTATGTACAGCTACCAAAAATTCATTGAAAAAATATTAGTACATCCACTATCCAATCAATGATTTAGATGAGTAGATTCAAAATTAGTGCAAAATAACCCACTGTCATTAACGTTAACTTGACATTAAAGTCCGCTGTCACAATTATACTGTGTTTAATTACATTCTTACTTAATAACATTATCATTTTTTTTTGCAAACATGTCAAAGTTTCCTGCAGTAGATCTTTACAAACTGTAATTACCACAAAACATTAAAAGTTGTCATATAGGGTTGTCCATAATTAAAGTGACCTGTGAATAAATATTGCAACGCTACCACGAACCCGTAAACTTCTGCAATAAAGTACTCCGAAAATAGAGTTATCTAAGTGAATTGCCTCATAAGAGCCAATGTTCGTTTACAAATAAAATTTCAACTGAATTTTCTCTGTGCAAAAAGGTTACAATTACATGGATCTTGATGCCAATAGACTGAATATTGAAAGGAAAACATTAATCGTTATTATTACGGGTGAATTGGAAGTATATTTTTTTGCTTAAACTCTTATGACTTCAGGTGACTCTGATTCCCCTAAGCGAAAATATTAAAATCGTTTAATAAGGCCATATTTCACTGTTTGGAATAAATCGAAATCACCGCTAATTCTAAAAGACACACTTTTAGCTTCTTTCCGTTACGGAAACTTGACAACACAAAGATTTCGGTTCGAAAAAAGCGACTGCAAATATTTCTCGATGGCTTAAGTTGTGGTATCTAGCGAAAATTTCCAGCGTAGACATGAACTCTTTTAGGAGCTGCACTAAGACCACCTGCAGCTTTCCCACTGCTACGGATAACACTTTCATTTTTGTTTTTACGCCTATTAGGAACTTACTTCCATTCTTCATCAGCCTTTGTATCTTGTGTGGAAACTAACGATTCATCTACACAATGGCCTTTTCTTTTGAATGTTTTTTTACAGGAGCCGTTTTTCCTGCTTATGGAGGCTTGGTTGTTTATTGATGACGTTGTCCCGGCTGGTGAAAATGCATCTGCAGGATTTCTTGAAATTCGAACCGGTGATTGTTGTTTCGGGCATAAACTGCTGTTGCCTGTAAGCATCGTGATTAGATCGATGTTGCTGGCTTTCAAATTTGCATATTTAAATCCTTGATCTCATCTCGGAGAACCATAATGTTCTCTTCAACAATTTCTGTTATCATATTCTTGAATGTTGGGTTCTTCAAGAAATTTAGTAGATCGACGTTATCGACTTCCGTTTTTTCGCTGTTGCAACACTCCATGATACAAATCCGTTTTTTTGCGTAAGAGGTTTTCGAGGTTTGCTTCAGTTGTTTCATTTGATACACAAGCCACTGCTTTCAGAGATCTTCTGTTACAGCATATCCTGGCGGAGGTAGCAATAGCATAGGTTTGAAGCATTGCGAAGAAATCACCTTAATTTCATACTATGACGTACAATCAATGGTTGTTAATATACGGGTCATCATAAAATATTGTAGTCAAGGAAGGCCATGACTTTGTTGACATTATGTGCCGCCTTTCACAGTTTTGTGGAAATGATTACACTAATATTGGTATTTTTATTTTTAACAAAACTTCAGATCATTGTGAAATAATCTCAGGTAATGAACACAAAGGAATGACTATGGTCAGTGCTACAAATAACTTTTTCAGGTTAGGATGGGTTATTCTTTGGAGCAAAACATATTCATCATGTCCTATTATCGTAATGGGGTGTTAAATGAGGATGGAGACTGGGTGTACTCTGTAGATGCGTGTAAAGACGAGTATCTGGTGAAATATCCTGTTGTCATCAAGGAAGAATCTTTGAAGACGCACATACGGCGAATTGTGGCCAGATTTAACGACACTGGTAGCGTCTCTAAGGGAAAACCGACGGGGAAACCTCAAGTTAGTGAAGACGTGGTTGAGGATTTAAAGACGAGAATGGAACAAAGTCCGAATGTCACTCTTTGTGGTGCGCTGATTTGTCTCGGCTGTCCACCATGGGTCGAATTCTTGTTAACGACCTCTCAAAAGTCACATCTTCCGGACCTTCCCAGAAAATCCCAACAAACATATATTTCCTTTTGTCCCATCACGCTATATCCCGTCCACTTCCCATAAGTTTAAGAGCCAATGCAGAGAGCCCCCCCCCCATCTCCTAACTTGACCCACTTGATCTTTCAATATTTGGATGGATGGAGGATAGCGTTTATAAAAGTAGAGTCCACACATTGGAAGAGTTAATAGATAAAATTAGACGTTTTTGTAATGAAAATCTTAATGAAGAAGTGTTGCAAGACACGCCCATCCATCAAGAATTTTATTAAATACATTTTCAAACTAAATCTAAATCAGCAAAATTACACTTGATTCATAGGATTTTCAGGCGACTTTTGCCATTCTTTGAACACCATCTCCCTGACCTGCGACAGCTTCAGCTCCGGATTCTCATTCCTCACCTCCTTGATTCTTCTCTTTTCAAAATTGGCAAACGCAGTTTTCCTCCTCTTTTCAGGATGTTTATCCTTTGCTTCTTTATCCTTAAGAACGCTAATCGCCTCATCCACACTCCTCGCCGCCATTTCTTCACCTTTAGCCCTATTCACATTCTCCTGAAGAGATGGGATAGGCTTCACACTCTTAGTCACCGGCCCTAAAGTCGTCCTGATTTGAGCCCTGGTGAATTTCTGTGAAGACATCTTCCCCGCTTTCAAAAGATCTGTTTCTTCTTCCAGCAGCTTCTTAGTTTCTGCTTTCCGCGCCAGTTGCATTTCGCGCTTTTTGTTTTGTTCCTCTTTTCGTTGTTGCTTCTTTTTAATAATTTTGTCTCTTTCTTCCCAGGACGACGACGACGAGGAATCGTTTTCGGTTTCTTTTTGCAACGCCTTTTTGCGTTCAGATGGTGTGAACTTTTTTGGCATTTTGACGTTGCGGGGGAATTTGTCAAAATGAAAGAGGAAGGCTAGATTGTCGGGTTTGTGAATAAACGATTTTTATTTTTTCCCAGTTGCTGTCTTCCCACAGAGATGGTCGTTTAGATCAGCACGCATCTTCAGGAGCAATTAAGCCGGTGGCAATTAATAAAAACGAGCATTTCTCGTAATTATGAGGGGGCAAACGCTCAATTGGTGCTTCTGGTGAACAATGACAATGAGAAATGAAGTGCATTGTCTGGAGCTATTAAGAGAAACCTTGGGAACGGCCAAGTTCAACAGAACGGACCCACTTATTCGAAAATGACAAGTTTGGGAGGAATTGTCGAGTTAGAAGAAGATTACCGAATTAACACAAAAAGAAGGAAATTATGCAAAAAACGCTTACGGTACTTGACAAAAATTGCAGTTTCATTGTGCAGTAAGTTTGTTAAACACCGAATTCATTGAGCAATTTAAAAACATTAAAATGCAAAAATTATTAATATATTTGTGGAACCACCACCACAAAGTTTTTTTCCAAAATTTCGTGTTTCAAAAACTTCTGAAACGAAAGAGTAATATATGTGTAGATTTACTAAAAAATTTAGGAATCCAGATTTGGTACATCTTTTCACTCAAATTTACCAAATTTGCATGTACCTATGCAGAATTAATATTTTTAAATTTATCTAGGACTAGAAGTTAAAACTGGAATCTCAGATGTGTACTATGTTACAAAATGCTTGTTGTAATTCTGTAAACACGTGAACTGAAATTTAAACAAATTTAAAAATCCAATTTTGCCAAAAATAAACAACATCAAATTGATTGCAATTCTCAATATTTCCAATACGTCAAGATAAACAAAAAGTTAGTGATAAACATTTAATAATTTCGAACAGTTTTTTATAAATTTGTCAAAACTCAAAAAAATAATTTTCGTATATTATTTAAATTATAATACAAATACTTATTATTTAAACTTTAAAAGATAAAAATGCACTTGAGAAAACTCTAAAAACTTGCCAAGACATGAACAATAATTGTACAGTTTATATTAAATTTCAAGTAACACAAAATCGCCAACATTTCTCTTAATAGCAAATGGTCATTAATTTGAATATCTCTTTAAAAGGTGCATACAAAGTAAACAAAGCGTTAGCAAAAAAAGACACTCTTATTCGCGAAAGAGAGAAAATGCATGTTTCTAATTAAATTAAATTTCTCCTCATAAAGCGATTAAAGGAAAAGTTGGTTAAAACAAGAATTAATCTATTCATTCCCATTAATAATGCATTCAGCAATTACATTACTTGCTGTACTCGTATTATAAAACTGAAAAAAAATGGGCTCAGCCGGGATTTGAACCCGGGACCTCTCGCACCCAAAGCGAGAATCATACCCCTAGACCACTGAGCCTCATACCATCGATTCCTCCCGTTACGTATTTAAACTAAAGCGTGATATACATTTCTGTAAATCTACAATTCTTCGCAATTTCTTCACAACGAACACTCATCCACCTCCTAATCGATTTTCGCGCGACTCCGACTCCTCTTATCAGGTTATAAAAACGAAAGGTCAAAGGATTCTCATGAACCGAAGTAAACTTTCACACTCTTCTTCATAGATTGAAGATGAAGAAAGTCTAATTTTTCGTTACCTGTGTCGTAGAAGAAGATTTTGATGGTGAAAGGACGGACATTTTCGCGAGTAATTAACTTGATGGGTGATAAAATAGAAGGTGTAAAGATGGTGATGGTTATCGATGGGTTTATGGGTGATTTAGTAGTTGCGACATTAATGACTGTGCGAAGAAAATCGCCAAGTAAAATGAATCGTTACTTCAAAAATAAAAAAGTAAAGTTATATGCAGATATTTTCTCCTATTAATGTTTAAGACGACAACAGTGGCATTAGCACAGCTATATGTATAAATCAAAAGTGGTAGCTGGGAATATAAATCATGAAGTTTATAAGCAAATAACATTTATAAATTTATATTGAACTCATCAATTTTTATTAAGCACGAGTATCGTATTTCTTTGAAAAAACAAAATTAAAGAATAAAGATTAATGAAAGAATCTAGGTACGTTCTCAAAAAACAAATAGGACAAGGAACCAAAATAATAATTACAAGAAAAAAAGGTATTTAGATAGAACTTACTTCGCCCCTTAAGCACAACGAGACAAATCCCGTTTCTTGTTAACAATAATAAAGGTACATTTGTGTTGTGTACATAAATATCTATGTTTGCATACGTCATTCAAAGAATAATACTAATTATGATCTACGCAATTATTATCATTTTAGAATGCCATATAATAACAGTAGATATATTTAACACTTTTTAGTAACAAGGAACTGCCTACGTGGTAAATGCGATTAAATAAAGTGATTTTATGGAAGGTTTGCTATAGAATTTAAGGCCGCAACAGGTGATACTATATAGTGGCTGTTCTTGATCTCTGAAAGTAATACTAAGCACATTTCCCTTCATGTACCTAGCATAATTTTCGTCATAATATTTAACACGTAAGTATATACCTACTAAAAAAATTAAATATAAAAGGAAAATAATGAATCCAAACACAGATCCTTGCGGTACCCCGTAATTAACTGCGAGATAACTAGAAGCGGTACATTATTAAGTTTTGTGAAATTATGAAATTAATTTTTCTTTAAGGATATGAAATGACGTACAACCAAAGCTTTAGAAACATCACAAAAAAAGCTTTGTGGTAACAATTTTTTCGAAAATTTATTAATCTATACTTATATAATAAAGCTGAAGCTTTTGTTTATTTGATCACGCTAATCTTAGAAACTACTGGTTCAAATTCAAAAAATCTTTTTGTGTTGGATAGTCCATGTATCATATCTACATATAGGCTACATAACATCACGCTACGATCATTAGGAGCGAAGTAGCAATGAAAAATTCGGAAAAACGGGAAAATTATTCCTTCTTTGACAGCTTCCGTTGCTTACGCTGCTTAAACGGTTAAAGTTACGTAAAAATCATGTATGACGAAATTGTTCCCCTCTAAAAGTTCTAAAGAAAAGTCCGCGACAGCATATGTCTATCTTTTAAGGTCGAGTCAGTATAACCTTTTTTATGGTAATGAAATTTGTTCTAAAATAATAATGCATCTATCTATATTAACAAAAATGAATCGCCGAAATGTATGTACGCTCATAACTTCAGAACGGCTGCACCGAATTGGACGATTCTTTTTTTACGTGTTCCTTATTGTCAGGACAAGGTTTATATGTAAGAAAATTTATAAAAAATAAGACGGCCAAAAGATTAAAAAAAAATTGGTCTAAAGAGTTTAGACAGTACTTCCCTCGCTGTCGGAAACTTGACGACTGCATGCCTATTGTGTTTTTTTTCTCATTACATTTTTGTAGTGGGAATTTAAAAAAAAATTGCGATGACGTCATCAACATTTTTGCAAGGACACGTATATCAGTTGGGATAGATGTAGTGTAATACTAAGAATAAAATTATTATATTCTCAAATTTTCGGGAAAATGAATTGGGTCGTTTGAATATTGATTTGTAATAATCAATAAAATAACGAAACAATTTACTCACGTATACCTACGTATCAGAGGCAACTGAAAATCGTGTATGTATAAACATTCTTAATTTAAGATGACAGGCGTAACAGCATACGTGAGAGCCAAACAGAGAAACTGTAAACAAAACGACCGTCGGTTTTACTGCTTCGATTTCCGCTTATTATATAAAACATTGGGTTTTATTTTAATTCTTGACGGTGAAATTCACAATTGGTTGATTATAAACATGTCTATTTCACATTCGCGGAATCAAGTGAACGCATAAAACAAATGCAGGTCTGTAATGTTAAAGTCGATGTAAATAAGCGTGCTACCCTTATGTTTCAACCGAGTTTTTCCTTTAACAAATTTTGTGTCTACCAAATTGGGTTGGTTGGGGTGTAATACTAATAATAAGTGTTGCCTTTAATTCAATCAATAAAATAAATTGACTTCATTAATTTTTTTGAACCACCTCTTAAGAAAATCTAAAAAATATGAATGGAATGATAAATCACAAGTACAAACTCATCATATTTTTTGCATTTTAGATAGGATTTATTCAGCAAAATTTAAGGGTGACGTCATCAATTTTTTTAGGAGGGATGAACAAATACATTTTGAACAAAAGTTTACCATGCTTATAATAACTTTAAAATATTCCCAAGATTTCAAAGCATTCGGTTTTGTAATTCCTGATTAAATCGATAAAATAAATTCACGCCTTCATTAATTTTTTTGAGTCACCCTGCATATGCAAATTCAAAAATATGAATGGAATCATAAATCACAAGTACAGACTCATCATATTTTGTACATTTTAGATACGATTTATTCGGCAAACTTTTGAGCTGACGTCATCAGTTTTTTGTAGAAGATAACCAAATATATTTTGACTAAAAATTTATTATGCTCTTTATAACCTTCAAACATCTGCAAGATTTCAAAGCATTCGATTTTGTAGTTCCTGATTAAATCAATAAAATAAATTTACGCATTCATTAATTTTTTTGAGTCACCCTGTATATGCAAATCGAAAAAATTTGAATGGAATGATAAATCACAAGAAGAGACTCACCATATTTTGTACATTTTAGATAGGATTTTTTCAGCAAAATTTTGTGGTGACATCATAATTTTTTTAGGGGGGACGACCAAATACGTTTTGATCAAAAATTTACCATGCTTATGATAATTTTAAAATGTCTTCAAGATTTCGAAGCATTCGGTTTTGTAGTTCCTGAGTAAATCAGTAAAATAAATTTACGCTTTCATTTATTTTCTTGAATCACCCTGTATATGCAAATCCAAAAAATATGAATGGAGTGATAGATCACAAGTACAGACTGATCATATTTTGTACATTTTAGATATGATTTATTCGGCAAATTTTCGAGCTGACGTCATCAAGTTTTTGGAGGGGATAAGCAAATATATTTTGACTAAACATTTATTATGCCCTTTATAACCTTAAAACATCTGCAAGATGTCAGAACATTCCGTTTTGTAGTTCCTGATTAAATCAATAAAATATATTTACGCATTCATTAATTTTTTTGAGTCACTCTGTATATGCAAATCCAAAAAATATGAATGGAGTGATAAATGACAAGTACAGGCTCATCATATTTTGTACATCTTAGATATGATTTATTCGGCAAACTTTCGAGCTGACGTCATCAAGTTTTTGGAGGGGATAAGCAAATATATTTTGACTAAACATTTATTATGCTCTTTATGACCTTAAAACATCTGCAAGATGTCAGAGCATTCCGTTTTGTAGTTCCTGATTAAATCAATAAAATATATTTACGCATTCATTAATTTTTTTGAGTCACTCTGTATATGCGAATCCAAAAAATATGAATGGAGTGATAAATGACAAGTACAGGCTCATCATATTTTGTACATTTTAGATATGATTTATTCCACAAACTTTTGAGCTGACGTCATCAAGTTTTTGGAGGGGATAAGCAAATATTTTTTGACTAAAGATTTATGATGCTCTTTATAGCCTTAAAACATCTGCAACATTTCAAAGCATTCTGGTTAGCAGATTAAAAATTAAATTTCAAAATGTTGTTTTATAATTTTGATTTTTTTTCCAAAAATCTGGACGTTTCGGGTGAAAAGTCGATTCAGAGTTGTAAACTACATGTGTAGGACTATGTTATTTTATACAATTGAAAACCCATTTACTATGTACAATTTTGAAGTGACGTCATCGCATTAGTGGTGGGGATGATTAGACTAATTTTGGTTAGCGTTTTACCATCTACATGATATTCTTAATATAAGTACAAAATTTCACAACAATCGGTCCAGTACTTTCGGAGATTCTCTGTCTAATAAATATCCGGGACAACAGACGGACAGACGGACAGACAGACGGACAGACGGACGGACAGACAGACGGAAATGGGAGACCTATTTCTTCGTCTTCTAGGGGTCATGAAAGATCGAGAAAACGTAAAAGTAGAGAGTCGGCCGACGGACTAGATTACAATACTTCCTTTGCTTACGCTCGGGAAGTAAAAATAAAAATTTTGCGTCGAATGAATTTGAATAGTTGGCGTTTCTGACAAACCTGTCGCCTAACTAACGTGTCATACAAAACTATTTCTTCCGTGCGATTGTGAAAAGTATTACACGTTTTGTGAGCATTTAATCTAAAAATGAGCATCGGTGTGGCAAATGATTATTTATCCTTGTAAATAATAAATTAAATGTAATATATTTTTGTTTCCTTAAGAATACAAAGTTAACAAAGTTAGTTGAGTTACAAAAGTCTCTTTTGCTCCACGTTGGCCACCAACGAGCGATTTTCAAGATTTTTGTGAAACTTTGCTGGTTTTGAATTTGAACTTTCTGTCCTCGATAGTTGATGCTTAGCAAGAACCACGGGAAGGTCTGAAGCAGCTCTCGCTAGGAAAGGAGAGGGCTAGGATTTGTTAATGAGGGATAGAACGTTATACAGTACAATACAATGGAAATACAATACAGGTACCTACAATCTAACTACAATACAGAATACACTTCAGATACAGATACAATTCAGATACAATACAAATGCAAAGTTAGTAGCCAATACACCACCGGAAGAAATTGCACCAAAAATTGAGAATGTTGCAAAATGAAAACCCAAGCAAGCACACCCATGGAACTCGGAACGAAATCTATTGGTCGCAGAGCTCACACGCCCAAGGGAGAACGCAGCCGCATAAATCCAAGGCCGACTGACCTCATCCTTATAGGAGATGCGACCCAGCGTCTAAGGGCCAACAGAACCCCCCCAGGCCAAAGCGTCTGACGACATGGAGAATTCAGACTCTGAACCAAAGAATGCACTGTTGCAAAATGAAAACCCAAGCAAGCACACCGATGGAACTCGGAACGAAATCTATAGGTCGCAGCGCTCACACGCCCAAGGGAGAAAGCAGCCGCATAGATACAGGGCCGACTGACCTCATCCTTTTAGGATGATGAACCTCATCCGTTTAGGATGATGACCCAGCGTCTAAGGGCCAACAGAACCCCCCCAGGCCAGAGCGTCTGACGACATGGAGAATTCAGTCCCGCAACCAAAGAATGCACTGTTGCAAAATTAAAACCCAAGCAAATGCACCATGAAAACAAAGCATTTGCACCACTGGAGCTAAATTGGCAAGACCCAAGTTAAGTTAGTAACACATACAATATACAGTACAAAATGCTTCAATTACAAAAGTTACAATATACAAATTTCTCCACGTTTGCCACCAAAGAGCGATGACTTTGCTCGCTCGTTGCTGTTGCCCAGCAAGAACCAAACAATACGAGGAGGTCTGGAGTGCGTCTTGCCATTAAAAGAGAGGACTAAGGTTTGATAGCATGGGTGAAGGACACCGTATTTTGTAAATTTGGACGCCGTACTTTAAAAATGATGAATACGGTATTTTGTGAATTATGAACGCAGTACTTTGTATATTCTAAAGGCGTACTTTATCAGTCCCGAATGCATGTTATTAACAACATATTTAAAAAAGAATCGGGCATTTTTGGAAAAATATCCACTTTCCTTCGTGTTCACAGCACTTAACACAAAACATTTTCGCTAATATTTATTAACAATAAATTAGAAATTCGCGAACACGTGCTATTTTTAACCCAAAACGAAGCTCCAATGTTGCTGCTACCAAACCGGAATCAAAACTGAACAGAAAGAATCGAAAATGTGACCTTTTATCAGGTAGCTCACGTGACAGTGACATCATCGTACGTCACGATGAGATTGCAATAGTTATTTTTAGACGACTTGTCTTGAAAGTGACACATATCAATATTGTAGCCTACTTTAGAAAGTTGAAAATTGCAGAGACCGATGCGGATATGAAATTTATCATGCACGGTGCATGATAAGAGTTAGTAGGGTTATGTTTCCAAAATGATTTTGATGGGAGCAACAGCAAAGTATTCTCACTGGCCGCTTCAACTACTGATTACTGATGGAGGTGTGAGTTGTAAAACATCGTCATCGTTATCGCTATCCATCTGCGTCTGCATTAATTCTTCTAAGAAATTCACTTAAAATTCATTTGTGCAATACTAGTTGGACAAAATGACAAAACTGGCGAAACAATTAAATTTTCAAAACAGTAAAGAATCCATAGCAACTTGCTCGTGGCCGACACGAATTAAATTAAAAAATGGTGTCGCTTGTTTTTAAACATTTTATGGAGACAAAGATAATGCTTATTTTCTTGTTCAAGTCGTCTAAAAAATAGTGTTCACAACTCGTGTTGAAAGTGACTATCATGCTCGTGCTTCTTTATCCGAACTCGGCTTCGCCTCGTTCGTCTAACTGCACTCGCATGATATCTTTCACTTTCGACACTCGTTATGAAATATACTATTATGTTACAAGTGTTGAAAACGGTCCATTGCATTACGAACGGGAATACGGCGCGAGACGCAGTCGAGCGCTGTATGTAAGTGAGTAATGCAATGGAGTTTTCACACGAGTATCATACAATATTTTTTGCGCTGCCTTTTTGAAAAAATAACATTTTTCAATCGCTAAAAGAATAAATATTACTGAACCGAAATTATGTTGGTATTGAATTTATTACCAAAAACGTCAAATACCAATCTGTCAATTTGTCGGGGCTAGATTTTGAATTTCAAAGTTGAAATGGAAAATCGTGCACGTATTCAGAAAATTGCAGATAAAGCAACTGCAAATTTGTTGCCTGCAAAATCCGCAGGTCCATATGAAGCCGAATATCAAAAATTCATCAAGTGGTGCGAAGAAAATAAAATACGCGAATTTTCTGAAAATACGCTCGTGGTTTATTTCCAAATTAAGTCGGAAATTATGAAAGCCTCCACACTGTGGACAATATATTCCGTTCTGAAAAGTCCTCTTGGCATCAAACATAACATAAATCATTCGAAATTTTATAAATTAACAGCGTTTTTAAAGCGGCAGAATGACACAAGCCCAAGAAGTCTGAAATACTTACCAGTGAAAACATTTTTATTTGCGGCTCCAGATCAGAGAGAATCTTGTGATTATGATTCAGCGTGAGGTTGCGAATAACGTCAAGTTTAAACGGTTTTTTTAATTAACAAGAACTACTAACAAATAGTAATAACATAATAATTGTCAACAACATAAACCAAACCATCGAATAGTGTCAACTGTCAAATTACTACAAATCCAAATTTTGATCAACAAATTCCCCTATTTAAGATTACAACTTAAATTGCACTTTTTTAAAATTTCGAGCCACTTTTTGTTATAATAACTTTAGATACATGATTATCAATTAGTAGTAATTACTTTGTGATAATCAATTTATTTTTTCAAAGCTTAAATTCCTCGTTTGTATTTTGCAGCACTAGATCCTTTTTCATTGCCATTGCGACACGCCACATGTCAACGTAAAATGTCAATTACAACTATGGCAGCGCAAAAAAATTATTTTTTCTGCTACCGATAGCGTAAATGAATCTTATTGCTCCAGTGACACTGATGTAAGCGTAAGTGAAGTAAATAGGGCAACCTCGTTGCTAGCTCCGTAAGTAGGTTACTAAGGGCGTAAGTGTTACTTACGCTGCCAGGACAAAAAAGTAATGAAAGTAGTAGAATGTCAGAGAAATGTCAATAATTTCATTTTACAGCAATAGTTTCTTTTATAATTATTTATTAATATTAACTGTAACACTACACTCAGTAATATTTATTAAAGGATTATTATTTGAAGTTATTTCAAAATTAGTAACTGTCACATTTTCATCAACTGCATGAGCTTCCAACATTTTCTTATATAATTGAGGTAACAAACAGAAGAACTGACACGACGTTAATTTCAGCATTGAATATTCACACCATAAACTGCTAGGAGACTTGCGGGCTTCGGATCTTTCCTTAAAATAACCAAACATTACGGTTTCATTAACATCTTGAATGTTTCGTGATGTATACCAAATTGAAAATGCGTTGTAAGTTTCATTATAACGGAATTTCGATTTTTCAGGGGTGGGATTTTGTTTCTACCGATACGATACGAAGCGATAAATGACAAGGACGAAAATATAAATTTCAAATGCGAAAGAAAAAGACGACCACATTTTATAGATACCGATATTTTATCGTTATAGAAACAAAATCCCACCCCAGGTAACAGACATGCGCAAGCAATATTGGCAGCTTCTTCTATTGCCTGTAAATGACTTGAATCACTCATTTTTCACTTTGAACAACTACTTTTTATTAGAAAACTTCACTTGTAAACAAATTTTTTTATCTTGTTGCTACGGAAATGAATACGTTCAATGAGTTCCTGATAATTTCTTAAATATTTTTTAGTTACTAGAATTATTACTTTTTGGTGTTACTGGTGTCGGTAGCAGAAAAAACGTAATACAATACACGCTGCGTAACTCCTTTCTTAAGTCTCGGAGGTTTGCCGGGCCTCGGCGTTGCCTCGGCCCGTCAAATCCACCTCGACAAAAAAGTTTCCTTACGCAGCTTGTAATGTAAATAACTATTTCATATTTTAGATCAGAAATTGTACATTTTCGGGGTTAATTTAACAACGTTTAAACAAACTAATTTGTTTTTACTAACCCCGTGTTCTTAGGAAAACGGATTTCGGTTTAATTATCATATATTGATAGTTATCATATTTGAACATTATGAATTCTATTAATTATGTTTAAATTTTATTTAATTATATCGCGAAAATGTATAGCTTTGACCCACCAACTTCAATCGTTTCGAAAATTTATCCAAAATGTAAACATTGTCGACCAAACGAATCACGGAATCCGATAAATTAAAACTGAAGTCGTACTTACCCTGTTTTCGGTCCTTTTCGGAAAAATTTCCATTTTCGTTCGTGTTCACAGCACTAACACAATATATTTTCCGTAATATGTATTAATAATAAACTAGAAATTCGCTAAAACGCTCCACTTTTACGCCGAAATGAAGCGACGATCTTGCCGCCATCAAACAAAAATTAAAACTGAACACAAAGGACCGAAACACGTGACCTTTATACAAGTAGCTCAGGTGACATTGACGTCATCGTACGTCACGATGAGATTGCAAAATTTATTTTTCATATTTTGGCCGGGAAAATGCACATTTTCGGGGATAATTTAACATTGTTTAAACAAATTGATTTGTTTTTAATAATTTCGGGCTTGTAGGACAACGGATTTCGGTTTAATTATCATACATTGATGCTTATCATATTTAAACATTATAAATGATATTAATTATGTTTAAAATTTATTTATTTATGTCGTGAAAATGTATAGATTTGATCAACCGATTTCAATCGTTTCGAAAATTTTCCCAAAATTTAAATATTGTCGAGTGAACGAATCACGGAATCCGATAAATTAAAACTGAACTCGAACTTACCCTGTTTTCGATCCTTTTCGAAAAAATATCCATTTTCGTTCGTGTTCACAGTACTAATACAACACATTTTCACTAGTATTTAATTATATAAATTAGAAATTCGTGAAAAGAGCCCTACTTTTAAGCCAAAACGGACTCTGATGTTGCTGCCACCAAACCGAAATCAAAACTAAACGCAGAGGACCGAAAAATGTGACCTTTTATCAGGTGGCTCACGTGACAGTGGCGTCATCGTACGTCACGATGAGATTGCAAAAATTATTTTTCATATTTTCGCTCAGAAATTGTACATGTTCGGGGTTATTTTAACAATGTTTAAACAAACCAATTTGTTTTTGCTAACCTCGTGTTCTTAGGAAAATGGTTTTCGTTTTAATTATCACATTTTAATAGTTATCATATTTAAACATTATGAATTATATTAATTATGTCATTTCTGTAACTCTTGAGTTATTTTCTAAAATAAATTGACTGATCCATACATTTTTTGTCACTGTAAAAGCAAATCATAAAAAATATGAATGCAATGATAAATTTACGAAAATATACTGATGATATTTTGCACATTTTAGATAGGATTTATTCGGCAAAATCTTGAGATGACGTCATCAAGTTTTTGGGCTTGATAAACAGATATATTTTGATTAAAAACGTACCATGTCAAACAGTAACTTCAAAACGTCTGCAATAAATCTAAAAATTTAGCTTTGCAATTCTTGATTCAATCAATAAAATAAACTGACTCAGTGATTAATTTTTTTTGAGACACCCCCTATAAGCAAAACTAAAAAATTGGTCTAAAGAGTTTAGACAGTACTTCCCTCGCTGTCGGAAACTTGACGACTACATGGCTATTGTGTTTTTTTCTCATTACATTTTTGTAGTGGGAATTTAAAAAAAATTGCGATGACGTCATCAACATTTTTGCAAGGACACGTATATCAGTTGGGATAGATGTAGTGTAATACTAAGAATAAAATTATTGTATTCCCAAATTTTCGGGAAAATGAATTGGGTCGTTTTGAATATTGATTTTTTATAATCAATAAAATAACGAAACAATTTACTCACGTATACGGCAACTGAAAATCGTTTATGTATAAACATTCTTAATTTAAGATGACAAGCGTAACAGCATACGTGAGAGTCAAACAGAGAAACTGTAAACAAAACGACCATTGGTTTTATTGCTTCGACTTCCGCTTATTATATAAAACATTGGGTTTTATTTTAATTCTTGACGGTGAAATTCACAATTGGTTGATTATAAACATGTCTATTTCACATTCGCGGAACCAAATGAGCGCATAAAACAAATGCACGTCTGTAATGTTAAAGTCGATGTAAATAAGCGTGCTACCCTTATGTTTCAACCGAGTTTTTCCTTTAACAAATTTTGTGTCTACCAAATTGGGTTGGTTGGGGTGTAATACTAATAATAAGTGTTGCCTTTAATTTAATCAATAAAATAAATTGACTTCATTAATTTTTTTGAACCACCTCTTAAGAAAATCTAAAAAATATGAATGGAATGATAAACCACAAGTACAAACTCATCATATTTTTTGCATTTTAGATAGGATTTATTCAGCAAAATTTAAGGGTGACGTCATCAATTTTTTTAGGAGGGATGAACAAATGCATTTTGAACAAAAGTTTACCATGCTTATAATAACTTTAAAATATTCCCAAGATTTCAAAGCATTCGGTTTTGTAATTCCTGATTAAATCGATAAAATAAATTCACGCCTTCATTAATTTTTTTGAGTCACCCTGCATATGCAAATCCAAAAATATGAATGAAATGATAAATCACAAGTACAGACTCATCATATTTTGTACATTTTAGATACGATTTATTCGGCAAACTTTTGAGCTGACGTCATCAGTTTTTTGTAGAAGATAACCAAATATATTTTGACTAAAAATTTATTATGCTCTTTATCACCTTAAAACATCTGCAAGATTTCAAAGCATTCGGTTTTGTAGTTCCTGATTAAATCAATAAAATAAATTTACGCATTCATTAATTTTTTTGAGTCACCCTGTATATGCAAATCGAAAAAATTTGAATGGAATGATAAATCACAAGAAGAGACTCACCATATTTTGTACATTTTAGATAGGATTTATTCAGCAAAATTTTGTGGTGACGTCATAAATTTTTTAGGGGGGACGACCAAATACATTTTGATCAAAAATTTACCATGCTTATGATAATTTTAAAATATCTTCAAGATTTCGAAGCATTCGGTTTTGTAGTTCCTGAGTAAATCAGTAAAATAAATTTACGCTTTCATTTATTTTCTTGAATCACCCTGTATATGCAAATCCAAAAAATATGAATGGAGTGATAGATCACAAGTACAGACTGATCATATTTTGTACATTTTAGATATGATTTATTCGGCAAACTTTCGATCTGACGTCATCAAGTTTTTGGAGGGGATAAGCAAATATATTTTGACTAAACATTTATTATGCTCTTTATGACCTTAAAACATCTGCAGGATGTCAGAGCATTCCGTTTTGTAGTTCCTGATTAAATCAATAAAATATATTTACGCATTCATTAATTTTTTTGAGTCACTCTGTATATGCAAATCCAAAAAATATGAATGGAGTGATAAATGACAAGTACAGACTCATCATATTTTGTACATTTTAGATATGATTTATTCGGCAAACTTTCGAGCTGACGTCATCAAGTTTTTGGAGGGGATAAGCTAATATATTTTGACTAAACATTTATTATGCTCTTTATGACCTTAAAACATCTGGAAGATTTCAGAGCATTCGGTTTTGTAGTTCCTGATTAAATCAATAAAATATATTTACGCATTCATTAATTTTTTTGAGTCACCCTGTATATGCAAATCCAAAAAATATGAATGGAGTCATAGATCACAAGTACAGACTCATCATATTTTGTACATCTTAGATATGATTTATTCCACAAACTTTTGAGCTGACGTCATCAAGTTTTTGGAGGGGATAAGCAAATATTTTTTGACTAAAGATTTATGATGCTCTTTATAGCCTTAAAACATCTGCAACATTTCAAAGCATTCTGGTTAGCAGATTAAAAATTAAATTTCAAAATGTTGTTTTATAATTTTGATTTTTTTTCCAAAAATCTGGACGTTTCGGGTGAAAAGTCGATTCGGAGTTGTAAACTACATGTGTAGGACTATGTTATTTTATACAATTGAAAACCCATTTACTATGTACAATTTTGAAGTGACGTCATCGCATTAGTGGTGGGGATGATTAGACAAATTTTGGTTAGCGTTTTACCATCTACATGATATTCTTAATATAAGTACAAAATTTCACAACAATCGGTCGAGTACCTTCGGAGATTATCTGTCTAATAAAAATCCGGGACGGCAGACGGACAGACGGACAGACGGACGGACAGACGGACAGACGGACGGACAGACGGACGGACAGACGGACAGACGGACAGACGGACAGACGGACAGACGGACAGACAGACGGAAATGGGAGACCTATTTCTTCGTCTTCTAGGGGTCATGAAAGATCGAGAAAACGTAAAAGTAGAGAGTCGGCCGACGGACTCGATTACAATACTTCCTTTGCTTACGCTCGGGAAGTAAAAATATGAATGGAATGATAAATCACAAGTATAGTCTCATCCTATTTTGGATATTTTAAAAAGGATTCATTTGGCAAAATTTTGGGCTGACGTCATCAATTTTTTGGAGGAAGTAAGTATTATTTTGAATAAAAATGTATTATGCTTATCAGATGTTTAAAACATCTGCAAGATTTCAAAGCATTCGGTTTGCAGAATCAAAATTAAGTTGTAGGTGAAACGAAGTTCACGGGGTCAGCTAGTGTTTAATATAGTTTGTACCATGAGATCTTGATTTATTCTTTCGAAAACCAAATTGTGCAGATGTATCTATAGGGGTTATTTATTTCAAGGTAATGCTTAGGCTGATATTGCAGTCCCTTTTCGAGGATTTTGCTTAGTACTGATTGAAATAACTTTATTGTTAATGACCTTAGAAGCGCTACTTTTAAAGATTTCTGACGTATGAGTTGTTATAATATTTTAAAAACTTTTGATTTATGAAAATCCCTACAAGTTTTAATATGAATCCTAACATCTTTACAGACCTTTTAAATATTTATATCTTCTTAAAATACATTGAACAAGAGGTTGCTATCAAAATATGCACCCAAATCCTTGACTACATTTTTTCAAATAACCCGAGATTCGTTAATATTATATAGGGGGGTATTTTTTTTTAAATGTACAAAGTAACTCTCATAGGTATTAACAATTATTTTGTTAATCAATCTTTATTCAGTAAGACGGTCCTAATCGGACTGTAATTTTTCAGTCTATAACCAAAAGAGTTTTTAGATCCGCCGTAAATACTTAATATAAATAGTAAATAAACAATTTATTTTTCATTTTACAAATAATGTTAAAGACTTCATTTACCAACAACAATTTTAACAAAATAATTATAAGGCATATTGGTATAAGTATCTGTGACTTTATTCGGAACACTGGTTTGACTATATACTAAAAGATATATAAAAAAGTTGAATAAACTCATTTACAATAGACTGTGCATCATTATATTATAACTTACATTACATAGTTGATGCTGGTTGGTATTGTCACATCAGACTTTTGGCCATCCTGTCATTAATAAAATTCGATGCTCCTCCCCTCTGAAAATTGCTTGGTCACGAGTTCCGGTGGGAATTCGGGGAAACATAATGCTGAGCTTGCGATACGCTAAGTAACTACGGTTTTGGAGCTTAGCATTATGGAATCTACGTGAGTTCGTACCGATTTGCACGGGGAGTCGTGAAATAACCCCCAGCCACGCAACATTGTAGGTTTTTAATGTTTTCCTTTTGTGCAAATTCTGTCCGGTTTTGGTTCCGGTAAATTGAAGAAAATGTCAGTTGCTTTTTTTATCTTGAAGTTTTAAAACTATAGTTTTGAATTTTTCAAAAGTTTTAAAATTGGCAACTTGAGACATTCATTCATGTTTTCTCGACGATTCATGACCCCTGGAATATGGAAAAAAGTGGTCGCCTGTTTTTGTTTATCTATCTGTCGTCTGTCTGTCTATCATCTGTGTCAATTTTTATTAAAGAGATAATCTCCAAAACTACCGGAACGATCTTTGTCACATATTATATGGCTTGTAGATAGTAGATGGTAAAACGACAACCAAAATTTAGCTAATCATCTCCACCAACGTTGATGGCGTCAAGAATTCTATTTTTAAATGATTTCAATGTTATACAACTATATAGTCCTCTACTTGTGGTGTAGGAATCCGCTTTCAGTTTTTTCCGGAAACGCCAAATTTTCGCAAAAAAAATAATGCAATATGAAAACATTTTAGCACTAAATCAGAATATATCCGCCCGTAAATTTGTGGCTTAGGTGTCGGCACACGGACCAGAGATCGCACGTTCGATGTCAAACTAGGCCATTTCTTTTTTTTTTTTTTTCTCTCTCTCTTGTCTGGTGACTAGTATTATCCAAGTTAATGACGTCATCACAAATTTTTTATTGATCAAATTAAGAACGAGTCACCCCATTTTCTCGAAAATATGAGATTACGCACGTCTTTATTTAATAATGACAACATAAAAATAATAATAATACTCAAAACATTTTATTCGATTGAGGCTTAATTAATAATTTTAGTCCTTTGTTTTGAGGAGACGAACTCATTCAAATCATACAACTTTCTACGTGACAGCCTCTGGATGTATTAACAAAAACACTGCGAGGATATTTTTCTGTTGTTTATGTATTTTAAATATATTTTACATTGTACGTACTTATACGGCGTCGTTTTGAAACTTGCGACCCCACAGAGACCCGTGAGTGTTATTTATGTCGATGGTTTTATTTTATAGAGCCTATCATAAAATAAAAACCGCAAAGACAAATTTTCTAATTTTTCAAAAAATCGAGAATTGTTGTATGTACTTGTTTAGGTTGTTAAACTTCGACCAAAATAAAAATAATAGCGTTTAACTATCATATACGTATATTGTAGGTTTAATGTTTAAATTATTATCAACAATGGTAGATGATGAATGTACCGCTTTAGACAGGTAAATTATTCAATTCGACAACATGATCAAACGAGAAATTTGTTGGTGTAAGATTTTAAAGTCTATATTATTATCGTTATAACAGTGGTTTACTTGTTCTAAGTTACTAAAATTAATAAAACGCAGTAGGGACACACAAAATATGTAATATTGTTGGAAATTAAATAAAAAATTAGTACTCAAGAAATCAAAAACCTGTTAATTAAAGTCAAGTGACATACTGTGTTACATGTTATTGATACGAAATAAACCCATACGCCGCCCCGGTACACCGCCTATGGGTTCTAATATGTACGTCGCCGATGACTAATTGTCCATAACGGCGGCTGGAGAAGAGCCTGGAAGCGGAAGTCGCGAATTAGTGCTCCAGAAAAGTCTAGACGCGGTGACGTAGGCGTTTCGAGAAGGACCGCGTGCTGTTTAAATGGGAACCACCGTCGGAAGCAGTGAAGTAGTCCAGGCAACAAGAGTTGAATTCAGTTATCAAGTCCAGTCCAACGAGTATCGGGAGAACCCAGTGAATACATGATGGTTTTCCGGGTTGGGACCGTATTAATTAAGTTTTTGGGCTCGACGTTTCGCACACTTTCGTAAGTGGCATCTTCAAAACCAGGTTTAAGAAATTAGGAATAAAGCAAAAGAGCACGGTAACTCAGTATGTCAACCATACCAGAGGCGAAACTCTTTTGAAGATGCCACTTACGAAAGTGTGCGAAACGTTGAGCCCAAAAAATCAATTAACACAGTCTCACCCCGGAAAACGATCATGTATTAACTCCGACCGTGGAGCCTCCGAAATTAAACCCAGTGAAGTTGCGCCAGATTTATGTTGTACATAATCGCTGTCAGCCGGTATATAGATCAGAAAAAATTAATGAAGTTATTTCAAAATTATTTTTGCGGCAACGGCATTACGAATCATTGAATAACACAAGACAAGTAAGTCTGAACATCCAATATCTGCATGTAACCACGTTGCAGTTAGGGTAAGATTTCTTGGTCACAGACTGCCAAAGAAATTCCGAAAACTTAGTCCTTAATCCACGAACGTTTTGACATAGTATTAGGTGGAGAGGCGATCACTATGCCTATTTCTGATAAGCTGGGATTTCCAGGAAAGGTAGTATGCTTATATGTTGTGACAATACACAAGTACTAGGGTTGGCTTTCGACATTTTGATGGGGGAAACCTTTTTGGAGGCAAATTACTTAGCTTGTGATATGGAAACATCTAATTGGCACCAAATTTTAGAGCAGTATGTGGATATATGTATAGAAGAAATCTTGGATTTGGTATCTAAGCAACCCGTGCAATAAAAATAAACTTACGTTAAAAGCTAACGTCCGAACTAATGATATACTAATTTTACCTAGATGCACCGTCGTATCGCTTTGCGTGCGATGAATTGATCTCAACCAGCTTACACACCGCTAATAGGTGCAACGGAGAGCGAGAGAATGATACCACGTGACCTAGGGCATCTTTACGTTGGCTCTTATGGAGCTTCGCCTTATTTTTTAGGAAAACATTGTTTTGGAACAAAAATATCAAGTTGAAATACATACATTTATTGTACAGTTAATAGAATAATACAATATACAATAAAAAAACAATTTATTTCTGTACAAAATACAAGAAAAATTAATTTTTATTTTATGGCAAGAATAAATTGACATTTTTCAACTGATCAGGGGGTCGATTCTCGAACTCGTTCGCAAAGATGCGAGTACGAATAGATGCGCATGCCAAGATGCTATTCGAAACGAAAATCCGTCTTCTTGAATGAGATTCAATGCGAATAGCAACTCGATGCGCATACGAAGGCCTCTGTTCGAGTGAGGATATGGCAACAGGGGCAAAATACAGAGGATATTTAAATGCGATGGTTGGCAGAACTCACGCGGGGTGAGTTTGAATCCAAGAAGGACTATTTTAATCTGTTACCTTAAAATTTATTAAGCAGCAAAACACGTATTAGCAGGATTGGCTCGATTTAAATTATTGCTTTAAAGTATTATTGTTTTTTTTAAGTTTTCTTTACAGTTTGGAATATGCAATGCATATTACGGCCCTTTTAATGCAAATTTATATCAAAATAAGTTGAACTTCAACTAGAATACAATATTTCCAACAAAATAGAACGATAATTCTTTTAAATTGTATTTTAAAGATTATAGGAGTAAATATTATAAATAACACTATCAATTCCTTTTCTGCAATGTAAATTACAATAAATTCTCTTTATTGTTCAAAACTAAGAAATACAACTCAAGGATGACATTAAGTCGGATACTTACTATTTTAATCAGGATTTTAATCCCAAATAATTGACAGACTAAAAAAACATAAAAATATCGCGATTAAAAAAAAATGTTGATTTTATGATTTTATGCAACCCTACGTATTTAATACAAATTCTTGTGATTTTTTTACAATGATGCAGATACAAACTTAATAATGTTTATTTTTGAGTGGGACCACCGCAGCCAGCAGGTATTTGCATATTAATACCTTTATTTTTGCTAGTACTCTCCTAGTTTATAGAAAATTCTTAGCGTTTGGTTACCCGATATTTATTCAGGTATATTTATGCATACCATTACAACCGTTTTGTACAGTAAATGCTCTTTAAGAATTCATTTTAGTTTTTATTTTTGAAACAACTGCACGTATATTTGAAATGTTCGCAGTGGCTAGCCAGAGTCACCTAAAAATTATTGTTACAACCATAATAATAACGTGTTAATGTATTATTAGAAATTACCCAAAATATCGCAATAGTCCGTTGTTTCTTCATACATATGTAGCTATTATGTGTACTACACAGAAATCGGCTGTTTCAATTTAAAATTTTTAAATTTGCATCACAAATGTCAAAATTGTAAATGAAATTATAAAATTCCCACAATCAAATTGATACATTACAATTTGTGTATTTTTGGAATGGTAACCGTTTCTATTAATGTATTGTTACGAAATACACCCTTACGCCGCCCCAGTACGACGCCTATGGCGGTCGAGAGCCTTCTGGACGTACGTGGGTGAATCATCGCTGTTGTCGACGGCCGAGAGGCGGGCGCATAAAGACAGGTCTGGAGCGTCTCGAAGCGGCGTCCAGGGGAGTCTCGAAGCGGAGTCGCGATGGATGTTCGTGAAGGATCTCGATCAGAGACTATGGGTTTAAATAGAGGCGACCGTAGGTAATGGAGGCATTCATCCAGTGAAGACAGTCGAGAGCGCCGGAATAATTTCTGTACATATTCGTCGCAATAGATAGTGTTGTAATTCGACCTGAAGAAATAAATTTTTTGAGTTTTACCAACACCCGATTTATTATTCGTCCGTCAATCGTAACACTGGTGTCAGGAGTGGGATTAATTGTGAAATAAATCGGGATTCGAATTTGGTTGGTGCTACTAGGGGAGACCGGAACAAAGTGAACTTTCGAGAAAATTCTCTCCCGCGGTAAGAGTGGAATAACGGAATTAGACTTTCATCACCTGACATTGGCTTCGAGAATTGATATCTGTCAAGGCTCTAGAAGTTTCTAGAAGAAAATTTTATGCCGACTACCACAAGAGCGCAAACAGCCAACATGGAGGAACAACTGACAAAAATGATGAAAATGTTGAGCGAAAATCGAAGAATAATGGAAGAAAGTAGAAAAGAAGATCGAAGAATAATGGAAGAAAATAGAAAAGAAGATCGCAGAATAATGGAAGAAAATCAAAGAATAATGGAAGAAAATTTAAAAGCTATGCAAACTACACTTTTGAACAGCCGAAGCGAAATCCTCCAAGTCGTGCGAAATGAAGTGGACGAGGTGAGAAATGAAATGGAAAACAAGATCAAGGAGCTCGAAGAAAGGTTGCAAACACCACGACCTACAATTGCGACCCCTGCAGAATTCAGTCCGGTGAGAGTTCAACCCCCTATTTTCGATGGGCAGACGTCGTGGACTACTTATAAGAAGCAATTTGAAGTTGCGGCCTTGTCGAATGGCTGGAATGACCAACACAAAGCGACCGCTTTGGTAGTAGCACTACGAGGTGCGGCCCTGGAGATTCTACAGACATTATCAGAAGAGAACCAGAGGGACTATACCGCCTTGACGACCGCCCTCGAATTGAGATTTGGAGATGAACACCTCCGGCAAGTTTTCGTAGCGCAGCTTAAATCTAGGATTCAGAAGAGTAGTGAATCTCTTCAGGAGTTTGCGGCTGATGTTAAACGTTTGGTACACCTCGCCTATCCTGAAGCTCCGCAAGACTTTCAAGACAGACTGGCAGCGGAAACCTTCGTAAACGGCGTAAGAGATAGTGAGGTAAGAAGAGTCCTGCAAATCTCCGGGTTTAAGAAACCATCCGAGGCGCTGATTCGAGCGTTAGAAGTGGACGCCGCATACAACAGTTCACCTCGTTCCAATGTTAAGATACGAGGCATTGGGGTTGAGGGCGAAGTAAACCCTATTCAAGAGAGTCTCGACAAAATGAGCGAGAACTTTGAGAAATTCGCCCGCGAAATAATTGCCGAAATCAAGACGGACAGTTCTAGACAACATGGAGGGCGCCTAGAATGTTACAGGTGTGGGCGTCAAGGGCATGTTAGGAGGGATTGCCGTGTTAGATCGCCAGGGCCGATGAGGAGATCGCAGCCGCGACCTCGTCTACATCAGGAGCAGGAAAACTAAAGGCAGTCGGTACCTCGGGGCGCGTACTGGCTGCTAAAAGAGAAGCCCCAACAACTGTAATGGTTAGAAGTATCGCGGGGAGCGTCGATAGTCCGACAATCAGCGGAAAAATCAATGGACGGGAATCGAAGATCATCATCGACACAGGAGCCGAAGTGTCCCTTGCACGCAGATCCAGGTTACAAAATTGCCAAATTAAATCAGTACGTACCGCCACGAATGTGAAGACGGTCACGGGAGAAACAACACCGGTTCTGGGTACAGCGGTGGTGAATGTAGAGCTCGGTCGACTCCGAATAAAGCATGAAGTTCTGGTGGCGGAAATCGCTGACGATTTCATTCTGGGTATGGACCTAATCAGCCGGTATGGTTTAATGATCGACCCAGAACAGAAAATTCTGCGTTTCGGAGCCGAAGAATTTGTGTTGGGACGTCCGAATGTGGAAGCTGCAACAGTCAGACTAGTGGTCTGTCAGACAACGAAGGTAGATGGTAATGCAGAAGTCATCGTCCCCGCCAGAGTAGAGACGAACCCCGGATACAGTTTGGGGATGGTGCAGCCGGCACATGACGCGACCCACAAGCTCCTGATAGCGAGCACCCTAGTCAAAACCGATCGTGACATACCCTTACGTGTGGCAAACGTGTTTCCCAATGCAGTCAATATTAGAAAAGGGGAGATTATCGGAATGTGTGAGCCAGTCGCCCGAGTATTGAACTGCGAGGAAGAAGACGTTGAGAATGAGTCTAAGGAAGGGGATACCAAAGGCTTGGAGGTCAACTGGGACCAGCTGTCTGCTCGTGAGAGAAAACTGGCCAAAGGACTCATTCGTAGGCACCGTAATGTCTTCGCCTCAGAGGAGGAACCATTCGGGAAGACCAACATCGTAGAACACCGAATAAACACTGGTGACACGCAACCGATCCGTCAGGCTCCTCGAAGACTACCCCTAGCCAAACAAGAAGAAGCTACAAGACTCGTGGACAACATGTTGAGAGATGGGGTAATTGAAGAATCCAACAGCGCGTGGTCATCTCCAGTAGTCTTGGTTACCAAGAAGGACGGGACTACCCGATTTTGCGTCGATTACAGGAAACTGAACGACGTCACGAAGAAAGACAGTTACCCCCTTCCTCGAATAGACGATACCTTGACGACCTTATCCGGCTCGGCGTGGTTTTCGACCTTGGACTTGAAGAGTGGCTACTGGCAAGTAGGTTTGCACCCGGACGACAAAGAAAAGACTGCGTTCTCCACCGGAAGTGGCCTCTATCACTTCACCGTTATGCCCTTCGGATTATGTAATGCGCCAGCAACATTCGAGCGGCTGATGGAGATGGTGCTGAAAGGATTGACATGGAAGACCTGTCTGGTATACCTCGACGACGTCATGATTATGGGCAAAACGTTTGACGACCATCTGAAGAATCTCGAGGAGGTGCTAGAACGAATGGAGAAGGCTCGTTTGAAACTAAATCCCAAGAAATGCTCGCTCTTCCAGAAAAGAGTCGAATTCCTGGGCCATATCGTGTCGGAGAAAGGAATAGAAACCAACCCGACGAAAGTTCTTGCTATCCGGGATTGGCCCATACCAAGAGACAAGCATGAACTACGAAGCTTCTTGGGACTCTGCACATATTACCGACGATTTGTAGAAGGGTATGCCGACATCGCAGCACCGTTACACCAACTGACGGAGCAGAAGGCGACTTTCAAGTGGAGCAGTACATGTGAGATGGCCTTTAAGAGACTGAAGACGGCTTTGTGCACCAGCCCCATTTTGGCTTACCCCAGGGACAAAGGAATGTTCGTCCTCGATACCGATGCGAGTAACTCGGGAATTGGGGCCGTATTGTCGCAGATACAAGATGGGGAGGAAAGGGTTATCGAATATTTTAGCAAATTACATTCCAAACCAGAGAGAAATTACTGTGCCACAAGGAAGGAACTGCTAGCCATTGTCAAAGCCGTCAACCACTTCCACAAGTATCTATACGGACAGGAGTTTCTGATCAGGACCGACCACGCTGCCCTCTCGTGGCTACTGCGTATAAAGAATCCCGAGGGCCAAGTAGCGCGTTGGCTGGAAAGACTACAGCAGTACCACTTTAGGATCAAACACCGAGCGGGTCGACTTCACAACAACGCTGACGCTTTGTCAAGACGTCCGTGTGGAGAGTGCAAACACTGCGACAGGATCGACGCGGAAGGAGGGAACCTGCCCGTTCGTCGGACGATTTTTGAGCAAGATGAAGAATGGACAACGGCGCGGTTAAAGCGTGAGCAAGAAGCAGACGACATAATCGGACCAATACTAAAGTGGAAGGAGGAAGGAGTCGAACGACCCGGCTGGGCAGAATTGTCCGACCAATCCCCCAGTTTAAAAGCATTATGGGCCCAATGGGATTCCTTGGTCATGGAAAATGGGCTCTTGAAGCGAAAGTGGGAGAGTCCTGATGGGCGTACCTCTAAGACGATGCTGGTCCTCCCCAAGGTAAAGGTTTCCAAGGTCTTAGAGGAAGTTCATGCCGGAACATCTGGAGCCCACTTCGGAGTGAACAAAACTTTGTCGAAAATCCGGGAGAGGTTTTATTGGGTAGGTCATCGTGACGATGTCGAAAGTTGGTGTCGCAAGTGTACGACGTGTGCGGCCAGCCAAGGTCCTCATACCAGGGCGAGGGGAAAGATGAAGAAATATAATGTTGGGGCACCTTTCGAAAGAATCGCCATCGATGTGGCCGGTCCGTTCCCTGTAACAAACGACGGCAACAAGTTTATCCTGGTGGCTAGCGACTACTTCAGCAAGTGGCCAGATGCCTATGCCATTCCAAATCAGGAAGCCGTCACGGTCGCGAAAGTACTGGTTGACAATTGGATCAGTAGGTTTGGCGTCCCCTTGGAACTTCACTCAGACCAGGGACGCAATTTCGAATCCAACGTCTTCCAAAGAGTGATGCAGCTACTGGGAATACGTAAGACAAGGACAACGCCACTACATCCACAGTCCGACGGCATGGTGGAAAGGTTCAATCGGACTATGGAGCAACACCTTTCGAAAGTGGTAGAAGAGCACCAAAGGGATTGGGACCAGCACCTTCCACTATTCCTGCTGGCCTACCGCGCAGCTATCCACGACACCACGGGCCAAACACCTGCTCACGTTGTATTTGGGAAGGAACTGCGGCTGCCTTGTGACCTAGTCTTTGGATTGCCATCCGAAGAACCAATGGAAGTACGTGACTACGTGGACGAACTGAAAGAGAAGTTGGTCAACGTGCATGAACTAGTGAGGGGCCGGATCAAGATTGCCAGTGACCGAATGAAGACCCGTTATGATGTGAAGGCCAACTGTGGCGGATTCCAGGAAGATGACTTAGTGTGGCTGTATAACCCCCGACGGAAGAAGGGACGTTGCCCAAAACTGGCTCCTGACTGGGAAGGTCCATACACTATCGTCACTAGAATAAATGACGTAGTTTATCGGATCCAACGTGGACCAAAGACGAAGATGAAGATCGTTCATCTCGATCGACTAAAACGGTACGAAGGAAACAACGAAGACGCTTCCGATCGGGACGATCGGATTTGAAGAGGGGGGCAGTGTTACGAAATACACCCTTACGCCGCCCCAGTACGACGCCTATGGCGGTCGAGAGCCTTCTGGACGTACGTGGGTGAATCATCGCTGTTGTCGACGGCCGAGAGGCGGGCGCATAAAGACAGGTCTGGAGCGTCTCGAAGCGGCGTCCAGGGGAGTCTCGAAGCGGAGTCGCGATGGATGTTCGTGAAGGATCTCGATCAGAGACTATGGGTTTAAATAGAGGCGACCGTAGGTAATGGAGGCATTCATCCAGTGAAGACAGTCGAGAGCGCCGGAATAATTTCTGTACATATTCGTCGCAATAGATAGTGTTGTAATTCGACCTGAAGAAATAAATTTTTTGAGTTTTACCAACACCCGATTTATTATTCGTCCGTCAATCGTAACAGTATATTAACAGATACAGCATATTAAAGATATTATATTGACGTTACAACAGAACGACCAAAACCAAACAGAGTTTTAGGTTAGCTTTCACCACTCGCAAACCAAAATGCGATCGCATCTACCCACTCGTAACTTGACGTTCGTATACGCTCGAACATTTGCGTATACCAACGTGTGCGCGCGCTTCGAGAATACCGAATCTTCAAAACCGTTCGGAAATTGGCCACTTGCGTATGCGGAACTTATTCGAACGAGTTCGAGAATCGACCCCCTGAGCGCTCAAAATGCAAAATTAACAATAAAAAATGAGTAAAATAAAACCAAATCTAAAGCGAATTTTTTAGTTTTTTACTAGACTTCTGATATAAATTAAAATAAAATATTGCACACGATTTCGTGAATAATAATCCTCACGTGATTATAGTCATTCGAAAAATATTTGACTTGATGATGCCTCTGTATTATCTTGTATCCCTGTACCTAATAATGTAATGATATTATATATAAATAAATACATATTTAATGTGTAACAATATTATTCTGAAAATCTATTGATGTTGGAATAAAATTAATTTTGAATATTTGTGCCTGATACGTTTTTTAACCTCATTGATTTGCATATTTTTGTGATGAATTCTGATTGTGAAATAATATTTTAGTATCAAATTTAATAATTGTAATATATGATTGTTAAGAGGATCTTGATCTAAAATATGTGAATTTAAAGCTGAAAAATAATTATTAATATTGATATGTTTCTTTGTTAAATAAATAAGTTTTAAAAGAATATTTCCACCAACATATTTGGTACTTTTGAAAACCTTTTCTGCAACTTTGCAGATTTGTACAACACACGAAGATGGTTTTATTAGACCTCCTCTCTTTTTTCTGTTTATAAATTTAGAAAAAGAAATTTCGGTTTCTAACTGGGAAGAACATTCTGGACAATTAATTTTATTTTTATCACGCTTTTATTAGCTTGGGTTGTATGTATGTATGTAACGGAATCTTTGAGCTTAATTTTCATCGGTTTCTAAAAGTCTGATCATCTTGAAACTTTGCACACGTCTCAAGGATCGATGACAATGCAATAATTTGATAACAGTTTCCCATTATCCTTATTAGGACCGCCAGGATTTATAAATTCTTTTATGGATCCTGTGTAGTGGAGTAAAAGAGATAAAGCTAGCGCGCGATCTGCGCATGCTAATTAATTCCCCAATTTATGAATTTGTCGCAGACTAAAAAATGAAAAATAAATAATAGTTTAAAAAAACTAAAAAAACACGCTTTTATTGCTAATCGAACTAAAAACTAGATAATAATTTTTAATGACAGAGTTTAATATTACAGTAGTAGAAGATCAAACAATCAATCATAATAAATCACCTCAAATTAAAATTATAATAAAATTTAAGTTATTAACAGAATAATTCAATTCAGAGTAAAAAGCGTGGGGTGCATTTTACTGCGGTTCATAACTATCCTCTCATAGATAGTTGCCAATAGAATGATTGTAATATTTAAAATATCAAGCACCCCACGCTTTTTACTCTGAATTGAATTATTCTGTTAATAACTTAAATTTTATTATAATTTTAATTTGAGGTGATTTATTATGATTGATTGTTTGATCTTCTACTACTGTAATATTAAACTCTGTCATTAAAAATTATTATCTAGTTTTTAGTTCGATTAGCAATAAAAGCGTGTTTTTTTAGTTTTTTTAAACTATTATTTATTTATTTTCCTAACTATAAAACCACAAATATAACTAATCACATCGTCGGTATATTGCGAAGATAGTTTGCTAACAAAAAGTTCTTCAAAATCAACGTCTTCTGTTAAAACTAAACTGTCAACGTTATTAACGTTAGAAATTTTCTTTTTCAAATCTGATGATGTAATATTTAACATGTATGTGTCATCTTGTGGGAGACAATTGGCTGTTGTTTTTGAAGAAATTTCAGCGTGAATTAAAAGACGTTTGTAAGCAGCTTCAAATTGTGAAGCTGTTGGGTTATTGTTAAAGCCCCCTTTTGACCTGATTGCACAGAAAAAAGTTTCAATGTGATCTTGACTTAGTTTGTATGTAAGTAGATAAGAAAAATATATTTTTTTAATTATATATTTTTCCACAATTGATTCTATTGAAAACATATTAACTATCAAACCCATAAAGCCTGTTTTTCTCTTTCCAAATACTAGTTTTTCACCATTTAAATTTTTCAAATTTAGTATATAGTTTTTAGCATCAGTAAAAAAGTTTTTAATAAAAAAAATATTGGTTTCAGAAAGAGGTTTTCGAAAAGGATTTTTACTTAGTGAATTTCTTGTATTAAATATGTCAAATAATTTACCAATAATGAGACACAATTTAACTATTGCAGACGAATTTTGAAATGATGAGTGGTTTAAATCTGAATCGCAGTATTCTAAAGCATCTGCCACACTGGAGCTAAATACTTGCACCGCTAACTTGACTTTCATTTTTTCTGAATGATAATCAATATGTCTTCGTCGTATTTTCGTAGCTAAATGTAATTCTTCCTTTTCTTGTAGAGCGACCAAGTCTTTGAAATATTGCCATAAAATATTGTTATTTTCTTCATCACAAAATGCTCCCCAATCTCCTAGGGCACTCCGAACTAACTTTATAATATGACACAGGTCTAGGATAATGAAGATTTCTTCTTTTGTTTCTGGGTGTAAAAAAAAAGGTTTCATGTTTGGGAGTCTCAAATCTGCTCCTAAAATCTTCGTCATAGTCAGATTCGATGGAGCTCCATCAAATGTCAGAGATATTATTATAACACCAGTTTTATGTAATATTTTTAAACATCCGTTCACTAATTCTGCTTTTTGTTCAGCTGTTAAAGACTCTATTAAAAAATAAGCTACCGGTATTTTCCATCTACAATTTACACCAACAACTAAAAATACTAAGGATTCTTTAGCTAAAGGTATGCTATCGTTTTCAATGTGATGTCCAAAATTAACGTGACCAAGACTTCGTGTCCCATTCCAGTCAACATGCTGCCTGATGGACATTTCGTCCATTATCAAGGAACACACTAACTCTCTTCCTTCTTTCCTCAGTTCTTCAACTTTTCTTCGAACTGCATTAATTGATTCGGTAGTATAACCCGGCGACCCATCAACTGAGCAGTACCATTTTCTTAAAGTATTCGGATGTGGTAAACAATTGTTGAATGTATTTCGTACGTAATTATACGCAGAGCTGGAATAAAAATGTAGTGTGATAGCAAATGCTCTCAATTCAGGTGGAAATTTCCTATCAGTGGCCATTTTCAATTGGCGTAATAAAAGTTGTTTTTCTGATATTGGTAAACAGTCCTAGAAAAACGAAAACAAATCAAGTAAAATGATGAACCAAATTATAAATAACTCCCGTTTCTGAAATAAAATTGTATTCTTTGGAAAAAAAAGCAAATATGTTGTTATTAAGAGCAAGTGCATGAAATCTATTATTGTTAATTTTTCTTTACAAAATGAGTTTAAGTTGTTCGCATTTTAACTTATTTCCCAATGTAACGTACATATTAACGTAACCAAGTTGAAATTAGAACATGAGTTATTCTACATTACTTTCATATTATATTTACTGGCAAAAGAACAAATTCAGCTCAGCTCTCTACAACAGTTTTGCCCATTTTTCGATTTGAGGTAGTAAAAATCTCAGGCTTGAATCTGACTTAATTCCTCCCCATGCCCTAAGGGCAATACCCTTTTGAAACACAGAAGTCTCAGCAGATATAGTAGCCTGCATAGATATTGTAGCCGTCCATAGAGTCGAAATTTGCGAATAAAAATAAAATAAAACCGGCTCAAACGGAGCCGACGACGGCTTGCAAGTTCTGTCACTACGGCACGCGTCGTATCACACAGGGGCGTATTTAAGACCGATTGCACAAAATCTTAGGGTCACTGTAATCTTACTATTTTCTATCTACGACAAACGATTTGTCACACAGCTACGAAACCCACGATCTAGAGAAAGATGGAAGTGTGAAAATGTATTTCAACAAGTGTAATAACCGTTTGGTGCAACGCAATTGGTTCAAGCAAACTAAAATATGACAGGAAACAAAGAGTCCACGTGGACTAGTTTATACCCGCGTTTGCTGCTAAGATGACCAGGTTTTTCGCTCCACCTACCTCCGCAACGATGAATATACCATACCACAACTTGTTTACAGTGAACAGAGCTTCGTTTTTATTGACGAGATTGAGCTAAGAAATGAAACAGATTATATCATAACGGAAAAGATGACATTTAATATTAAATACGTCTCTGTGCAACGTGTGCCAGAGTGATGTCAGAATTTGCAAGCCACCGTCGGCTCCGTTTGAACCGGTTTTATTTTATTTTTATTCGCAAATTTCGACTCAATGGACGGCTACAATATCTATGCAGACTACTATACCTAATACTTATTTAATCAGAAGCATAATGATACTGAAAAATTATAGGAATTCTATTTTTCTACAAGAAGTTCTAATCAAAGCAATAGCACGGCATACGTACCGCATTCACAATACTTGCTTTTAAATTATTTTAACCTTCATTAAAATTAAAACTGAATTATGAACCTGATTACAGATCACAAATTTAATACCTGAAGTAATGAGTGACAAGTGGTTGAAATTTTATTGCTGCGTTTTAGATGGTCTATCAAATCATTGAGTGATTTTATTCTCTTTTGCTGCCTCTGTATTTTAGTTCTTAAATATAAGATTGTTTTCTTCTGTTTGTTAATGGTTTTTGTTGCGACTTGCCACATTGCTTTAAATTTTTTAGGATTATTTAAATCCTCATTAGATATGTCGCCGAAATAAACTGGCTGACTTCTTTTTCTGCAGTCAAATTTACAATAATTAAAATACGTCTTAGAAGAGTATAGCAATCTAACCTTTTTCTACATTCTACAGCAGAGAGTGGTACTAATAATAACGGCTCCTTCTGGGGAGGTTCTGATGAACAGGATGGCTGAGAAAAAATATCAGATCTTTCAACTGTAGTATTTGGTAAAACGGATGTCGACGGTCTGCATTAGTAGAAAATTATTATCAATATACAACACATCAATATATATTACATTACATTAACGACACTTCTTTTCTTGGTGGCTGCTTTAATCTTAAAGATCTCTGCTTACGTTGTGTTTTTTTTAAATGATCTGGAAAATTAAACAGTGTGGGAATGACCTCTGGTTTCAAAGTTTTTCTGCCAAAATTATACACAAAATCATCAGGCTGGAAATGTTCGGCACATAATTTTGAATGTTTGGATGGCACAAACCCTTCCCGTTTTGTTGCAATTATCCATTTTTTTTTTTCAAAATTGGATCCGTAGGAAATCTAATGTAATAAAAATTTTTATATGTATCGTTTAAGTACACAAAACATTGGTAACTTACCCATGAAATGATAAATTGCTACCTTTTTTCGTGCGATTTGCACAACCGTACGCAGAGCAACTCCATAACCATTATTATAAAAAATTAAAATTCCACTAATCTACTAAAAAATGTCAGAGATTATATCAGTACTATACACAACACCCAGCAAAAAAAAAACACACACTTCACAAATAATGCACTTATATAAAATCAACTAATGAACCAAGAACTTCCCAAGTAATGCACATAAGCGGCCGGCGTTTCTGCCCGAAAACAGCTGATCGCAACCTGCTGTCTCACTTCTATGTAGAAGTCAATGCGTCTCACTCTACATTGTGTCCAGGGCCGGCTTAACACGGTAAGCGAAAGATGCACCGCATCGGGGCGTCCATGACAAGGGGCGCCAGGCGGCGGGCGGCGCCTATGCTTCTCCATAGAAATAAATTAATAGGAGTATTAGATTTGCATTGAATTACTACGTACAAAATATTATAGCAGGAACAGACCAAGGCGCCCATCGAAACTTTGGGTTGGGTAATTGGACCTTTAGATCAATACCGACAAAAAATAACAGATTTATGACTGCCACTATCGGGGTAACAATTTGACGAGACAGCGGTATGACCAAAACCAGATGTTTTTCTAACATTTGTGACGTTTGTTGGTACCATAAAACTCCTTGTCGGCACAAACTTAAAAATTGTATTTTCCGAGTCTAGTCGGCTGGTTGTGGTGGTTGTTCAGTTTTGTTATATTTTAAATTTTAATTTCGAATAACATTGAGGTAAGTCTAAATTAAAAATAACTTTGAAATCGTATCAATTTTACAATATTAAGAATTTAAAAATTTTTGTAATGTAAAGATTTTTAACATAAATCTTTACATTCCCCTATTTTGTCCAATTGACACAAAAGGAATCTACTATCCAAATTTCATGTTTGTAGTTGCAGTAGTTCAGGCTTTGCGTTAATAGATCAGTTAGTCTGTCAGTCAGGACAAACACTTTTATATATTAAGATTGATTCATCATAATTTTATGTATGTTTGTTAATTAAAAGTATCTCTCTACAAAAATATGTGATTACAATTTTTTTTTGTTTTTTTTTTAGAAACAATTTTTAAAGGGCGTTGAACAGTAAGTTGCATCGGGGCGCCTAGTCCCTTAGAGCCGGCCCTGATTGTGTCTATACTTATAACACGTCATTGGTCCGAACTAATAACTGTCACTTTGTAGTGATTAGTCAAAAAGATGACAATGTTCATAACGTCAACATGACACAAATGGATAGGCTCAGCCAGGTCTTTTGGTTTCGGAGCTTCTTTTCGAGTTTTAATCTTCGAAACAGTTCAGCGAGTAACGCCTAGAACATCTGCAACTCGCTAAAAATTTGAGCGAAATTATTAACCATGAACCTTCAAGTGGTTTTTCCTTACTTGTTCTATAGCATTTAATGAGATTAAAGGACCACCGTTTTCCTTCTCAAGAGCAAAATACTCTATAAAGTTGGACACCATGTCCTGGACACGGGAACTCAAAGGTTTGCCCGACATGTTGGAGACCAAACACGAACAAGAAATAAGATAACAAAACATAAAATAGAACAACGAAAGAAGAATCCTAACAACCAACAAACTTTACAAAGAACTGAATAGAATACTTAAATAGAACAACGAAAAACTGCGATTAACCACTCTGAGTAAAACCAAAAATGACAGTTTGATGAAAAATCGATGAATTATTAACAGTCACTAGATTGACTATGTGGACGCATTTATTATGTATTTTATCTTTTTCTAATTCAAGCAACTTTGTGGAAGAGAATAACTGACGTAGAGCGTAATTTGGACTAATTTCGGTAGACATACTATTTGTCTGGCTCTTGGTTTTTGTAATCCTTAAAACAAAGATTCCTATGGTAGGTGCTGTCTGAGCTTGTATGATACTTTGAAAAATATGATCAACAAAAATTAGATAGATATAGATAAATTAGGTAGAGGCTTCATACTGAACTTATTAGTACGAACTGAATTTTATATTTTGTCAGGATTTCACTTCAAAAAATACTCGTTAAAACAGCAAGCAAAACACTGAATTTATTAGTTCAGATCCGGAAATTTAAAGCTCCAAAAGGCCAACTGGAATTTCATTAAAATAGAAAACTTTAATTTTTTCAAAAATGGGCATGTATATAAAAATCAAGATGATTTAATGAACCACAAGCATAATAGTTTGCACATTTTAAATAGTTTTTACAGTCTTGAATTCTATTATAAATGAAAAACATGAGCACTCAAGAATTGAGAAACAATATTATCAAGAAAGACTAGTTAGATACAAATTTGATATTGAATCTAATGGACTTACTTTCAATACGAACTGGTTAAAACCAATCTTCGGATTTTGTTGAAAATGTCTCGCTGACACCTGACGGAACCTGATTTTACAGCCGACAAAACACGTGACTGGTGGAGTTCGAAAATCTGGACCTCAGAAAGGTCAAATGAAAGCTTGTTAAAGTAACACATTTATTTTAACTAGCCCTATAAGTAAGTATTAGATCTGACTCTAACACTAGCAGAAAAAAGGACCTCTATATTTATTTATTTTTTTTTTTTTCTTTCTCCTATTGTTTTCTACTTTTCCTGACAAGGTTTAACTATGAATACAGTTAAATGTATATGCTGTGATAGCACTGTTGAATTACACAAATCTGTCAATTGCTGTGTCTGCAAAAGGATATATAAAATCGATTGTGCAGGTGTCTCTACTGCTGAGGCAAGAAAAATCCATCAAAAATCAGGATTATCCTGGTCGTGTAAATACTGCATTGAACTGGGAAGTGATCTAAATGCTCTGAAGAGTGCTATTGCATTATTGCAGGACGAAATTAAGGTGCTAAAAACCACTATATCAGCCACTCAAAATAAAGCGTCGCGTGATGACAACTCATTGTTAGAAACTGAAAAAGTTATTCAGGAAATTTCTGAACGTGAAAAAAGAAAGTCTAACATTATGATATATGGCTGCAAAGAAGATACGGTCAATTCTAATAAGGATCAGCATATCCTAGATGCTGACAAAGTTTCTCAAATTCTTAGTACTTTAGATATAGCTGAAACTGAATACTCATTGTTTAGACTTGGGAAATTTGATTCTACCAATGTAAACCGCTGTCGCCCATTGAAAATCTGCTTTTCCTCACCTACACCTGTAAACAAGGCCTTACGCAATGCTTCTAAACTTAAGTCTACACCTAATTTAAACGGAATCTTTATCTCATCTGACAAAACTCCAATGCAAATTGCTCTCTACAGAAACACTAAAGCTGAACTCAATACTCGACTCGCCAATGGAGAACAGAATCTGTCACTCAAATATAGAAATGGAATTCCCACTATTATATCTGCTAGATCTTTAAACTGACTTTGCCCAATAGTACTTCTGATAAACTCTATATTTATTACCAAAATACCCGTGGCCTACGTAGTAAAACTCATACCTTTTATGTTAACGCATGTGAACTTTTCTATGATATTATTGTCGTTACTGAATCATGGTTAAATGCATCAGTCAAAAATAGTGAACTTTTTCCTTCTGAATATAGTGTCATACGTTGTGATAGAAAATGTAACTTGACTAACAAATCTGATGGTGGTGGAGTCATTGTCGCTCTTTCTAATAAAATAATCTTTGAAGTTCAAACCATGAAGGAATTAGCTGACTTGGTACCAAAAATTGATTTTGTTTTTTGTAAATGTTCTCTGAATAAGTTTGTATTTTTTCTCATTGTTGTTTATATACCGCCTGATCTACCCATTGCCGATTATGAGGCATTTCTTGAAGCTTTAGAAATATTCCTTATTAGCAAACCGTTTATACTGATTGGTGATTTCAATATTCCCACTTATAACAAACATTTCAACACATGTCCCAAACTTCGAATACTCCAGAATCTGTCTAATTCACTTGATGTTGTCCAGCACAACAATATTCCTAATAATGATGGAAAACTGCTTGACTTAATTTTTTCCAATCTAAAGCGTCCAATGGTTGTGGATCATGCTAAATATCCTTTTGTTAAAGAAGATTTTTATCATCCAGCTTTGTCAGTTTCTACTGATTTGGAAAATTCTGATAAATTTATACCATTTCCAGCAGTAAATAGTGATCGTTTCAACTTTCGCAAAGCTAATTTTAATAAACTCTATGACGATCTGTGGTGCACTGATTGGTCATCTGTAACTAAATGTACTCATGTGAATCAGGCTGTTAAAACTTTTTATGATCTCCTGTATTCTACTATTAAATCTTCAGTCCCATTTTATACCAAAAATCGCTCCACTTTTCCTCCATGGTTCACGGCTGATATTATTTTTAATTTAAAACTTAAGCATAGGTGCCGAAGAAAATGGCGTGTCTCTGGTAGCGTAGTTCACCTTAATGAATTTAAAAGATTGCGTAGCTATTGTAAATCACAGATATCCCTTGCGTACAGTAACTACATGAGTAAGATTGAACAGTCGATACTATCAGACCCGAGAGAAGTGTACAAGTATGTTCAGATGAAGAAAGGAATAACGCGAATACCTGGAATAATGTACCATGAGAATCTAGCATATGAGTCACCGCAAGAAATTATTAATGCATTTGCCTCCTCCTTTTCTGGTATATTTACTTCTGGGTCTAATGTGGATTATGAAGATGTGCATACCAATCGCATTTGTTTCGACCTCCAATCCGTAACTGAGGATGAATTGATTCAAATCATGGCTCGTTTTCCACTCAAGCATACAGCTGGAGATGACCAAATCCCAAGCTTTCTCATACATGATGCTCGATTTGCTTTAGCAAAACCGCTATTACATATCATCAATCTAGCTATATCTTCGTCAACATTTCCAACTTTTTGGAAACGCGCAAAAATTGTTCCAGTCCACAAAAAGGAAGACAATACACTTCTCAAAAACTATCGACCCATAGCCATCCAATCAAATTTTGCTAAGATCTTTGAGAAAATTATTTATAGAGCTATTTTCAATGGGACGCATCGGTATATCTCTCCAAATCAACATGGTTTCATGCCACGTAGATCCACCTCAACCAATCTGATAACTATTACACAGTTTATTTCTGAAGAACTGGATAGAGGAAGTCAAATAGACGTTATATATACCGACTTCAGTTCTGCTTTTGACACGGTTGATCACAAGATATTATTGAATAAACTCAGTGCGTTTGGTCTTGCGACATCTTTCATTAGACTGATTGATTCATATCTTTCGCACAGGATAAACTACGTCTTCTATAATGGTTTTAAATCCAATGAATATGTATCAACTTCTGGGGTCCCTCAAGGTTCAAACTTAGGCCCCCTGTTATTCGTATTATATATTGATGACCTGATTTCAAGCTTAAATTGCAACACGCTTGCCTTTGCTGATGACCTTAAAATTTTCTCTCGCGTCATGAATCTTGAAGATGCCGAAGAGTTACAACTGAATTTGGACAAAATTAGTGTATGGTGTACTCAAAACGGTCTGAAACTTAATCGGGATAAATGTAACTTTGTTAGATATACTCGTAAGGTAAATTATTTTTCATCTTTGTATAACATTGATGGTGTTGTACTAAACTCTGTTGATAAGATAAAAGATCTTGGGGTACTATTTGATTCGAATTTAAGTTTTTGTGAACACAATGACAGGATTACTTCCGCTGCTTCTAAAACCTTAGGTTTTATTATGCGTGTTTCTGCTAATTTCAAAAACATAATGCTATTTAAGGTATTGTATTTTGCCTTGGTTATAAGTAAACTAGAGTATGCATGCATTGTCTGGCAACCTTATTATTTGAATAGACAGTTAGATATTGAAAGAATTCAGCGCCGGTTTCTCAAGTATATTTCGTTCAAAATTCATGGTGTATACCCTGAGAGGAATATCAGCTATGATGCATTGCTCCAAGAGCATCATTTTAAATCCTTGCTTGAGAGACGAAACTACTTAAATGCTCGATTTATGCATAAACTTATTCATAATGAAATTGACTGTGTGAATCTTCTTTCTAACGTTAATATTTATGTTTCCCGCATATCCTCAAGACATTCAGCAACGTTTTATTTACCAACACCCAAAACTAACTTGTTACGAAAGGCGCCAATTACTAATATGTGTCGGTCTGCCGACAAATTCTATGATGATATATTTTTTGGAACCAATTAGTCTTATTTAATGAAATATTGCTAGATAGTTGTTATGTTTTTTGTTCATAAGGTAATTTGCATTACAATTTAATTTATTTATTTATTTATTTATTTTTAGGGAATCTTAATTATATAATTGCATTATTTACTTAGTTTGTTTGTTTAAAACTGCTTGAAAGTATCACATTATTGTTTAATTTAGTTTTATTTGGTTTACTGTTTTACCATATTATTATTTTTATTATTTCGTTAATTCTTGTGTTGTTACTTTAACTTAATTTGTCCTCTAAATGGAAATTCTGTTGGGCAATAAAGACATTATTATTATTATTATTATTATTATGAAAGCTGTTAGTAGGTAACGATATGGTTTAGTCACATAAGCACAAAGACAGAAGCCAATAAATAAATTCCTTTCTTCAATGAAATATTTAAAGAAACAAAGGAAATACTAAAATTGCGCACAACAAAACACCACGCTGAAGCGCTCTAAAAACGCCCATTACACTAAACGTTAAAATTTAACACACATGACAGCAGTTCATAATTGCCGCTTAAATTCTTAGTACTTAAGTAGAATCAGTTGCGTAGTCTCGTCCCGGCACAGAACCAAGTTTCCTCAAGGTTGCATCTCGGTTATCTCTCATATAAAATTTAACGTGACATCGCTTTTACACAGCACAAAATACTTAACCAAGTTAATTGTTCTTAAAATCATTACTATTGTTATCATTTAATTACTTAACGCACTAATACTGTTACCTTTTATGAGCTTTTACTGCACTATTTTATTTCTTTTAGACCGAAACTATGGAACCGTTTGGTGTTTTGAATTTGCAAATTGTGCCAACGATGTACCACATGTAAGATAATTTAGATGATTTATTGGTGTTAAAAACAAATTGTTTTACACAGGTCATTAATTGCTTAGGCTACCTACTTACATATTTAAACAATCGAAATCCTTCATTTCAGGTATTTATCAAATGTGTAAAAACATTTAGTTGTAAAAAAAAACTCTTAAGTTTATTCTTACAGATACTAATTACTAGTTGATTTCGGAAGTTAGTAGGTAAAATTTGACAGCGAAGTATCTTGTACCTGTTTGTGCCCTTATTAAACGTGTGTAGTGCAGTGATAGATAACAGTGAAAGTAGAGTTAGAACGAACCCTGATTTGCAGTCAGTACGGTAGTCAAGACCAGTTATGCTACGTATGGCTCGTCTTTGGAGAGCAAAGATTCTATGATGAATGATAAAGTGTGACCAAACTATTATTCCATATTCCAGCAGAGAATGTAAAAGGGCAAAGTATGAAACTAATGTTGTTTTTAGGGATACATTTTTCCTAAGTTGACGCAATAGAAAGGTGTTTTTACTTAGTTTTTTTGCCAGTTTATCCCCGTGAGCTTTCCAAAGAAGTTGATCGTCAATGGCAATGCCAAGAAATACCGTGTCTTTGCTATAGCTTGAATTTGATGAGTTATCTCTGGTCAGTGAAAAGCATATTGACTGATTTGTCGGTATTCATGCTTAGTTTGTTGCTGTTGAACCATAGTTTAGCTTTCGACTCTGCCTCCAAATTCTTATTTTCACATTCTTCAAGGAAATCACCTCTGTTTAGTATAGTGGTGTCGTCGGCGTATAAAATAACTTTCGAATTTGTTAAATTAGACGGAAGGTCATTAACAAAAATTAAGAACAGAAGTGGGCCTAATATAGATCCCTCCTGGACGCCACACGTAACAAGAAGATAGCTAGAAGACGTTTCTCCCATAGTGACTTTTTGAATTCTGTTTCCAAGATATGACGATACGAAACGAACACTCTCTGGGTGCAGATTATAGAAATAGAGTTTCCGAAGCAGTAGCAAATAGTACACACAGTCGAAGGCCTTGGTCAAATCTAAGAAGGATGTTGTAGCATAGGTACCTTCGTTAAAGCAGTCCGTGATCTCGTCAACGAGATCTTTTGATGTGGTTAATCGGGACCTGAGGCCAAACTGATTGGAACAGATTAAATTATGTTCCTCAAAATAGCTACTCAATTGCACCCTAAGAATTTTTTCCAAAATTTTAGAAAAAATCGGAAGAAGGGATATTGGACGATAATTACTACTGTCGCTAGAGTCACCCTTTTTAGAATTGGGATAACATTTGCAACCTTTAGGCAGTCAGGGAAGGTACAGGTTTTAATACAAGTGTTAATTAATTTTGTGAGAGGAGATAAAATGATATCTCTGATAGTTTTGATTATCTGTAAATTATATAAGGATATTATAAAAATAAAGTTTCCAAAGTAGTACCGAATAGGATACACAGTCGAAGATCTTGGTCAAATCTAAGAAGGTTGTGGTGACATAAGGACCTTTGTTAAAACAGCCCGTGATATCGTCAACGAAATCACCAGTTGCATTCGTCATAAGTATTTAATAGGGACCTGAAGCCAAACTAATTGGAACAGATTAAATTACGTTGCTCAAATTAACCATTCAATCACACCATAAGAATTGTTTTCAAAATTTTAGAAATAATCGGAAAGAGTGAAATTGGATGATAAATCATTAATATTACTAGATACACCCTTTTTAAGAATTGGGATAACATTCACAATCTTTAGACATTCAGGGAAGGCACAGGTTTTAATACAAGTATTGATTAATTTTGGAAGGGAGGATAAAATGAATGATTTGTTGTTTCCCAATTTATTAATTACTTCTCGAATTTCGGCACAAGATACTTCCCTGAATAGAAAATACGTACAATGCATATGATCTATAATTCTCGAAAAAGTGTTATATTGTGTTTTAGACATATTAAATAACATGGTTAAACGTTCAATAAAAGTCGAAGCACATTCGCTAATTACAATAGATGGAACATTATCGGACCAGGAAGATTTTGTTATTCTAAACTCTGGCACCGCCACACGTTTTAATATCGTTACGATGATCGGTGATTAAAAATCGACGTGGATAAAATTCAATAATTTATTTCTTAATAACTCTAATTTACACTACTAATTACACAGCGATTATGTACAAAATAATCTTGGCGCAACTTCACTGGACTCGACTGAATTTGCTGAATAATCCTCGTTCCCGAAGGTGGCCGCTACTGAAAGTCATACTTCTCGTTTAGAAGTTTCGCAGACGAGGTCTTTCTAGATTGCCCATTGCGACTTCCGCTTTCAGGCTTTTCTCCGGCCGCTGTCGCCGACAATGAGTCATCATCGCCGTACATTCTCGAACCGATAAGCGTCGTACCGGGGCGGCGTCTGAGTTTCTTTCGTAACAATATTCATTCAGCAACCTTTTCCTTTGTACACCGTTTTTAGCTCCACAGATTACCTGGGCGGTAGAACCCTATTTATACAAGGTGTTCCAGAAATAAGTACCTTAATTGTAGTCGGTTATAGAGCTCATCAAAATCAACAACTATTTTTAATAGGGTTTTATCAGGAACTTTTTAGTTATCAAGTTAAAAACTGTTAAAATTTCATCTCCATTAACATTACCGGCCTATACATCCTCAGTTCCGATGGAGACCAATAACTATTGTAATTAATAGTTATTTATGGTCAAAATCAGTTACTAGGTTACGTATTTTTCTTATCATGTACCTAGTGCTCATTTCCTCATTAAAATAGCTTTAGATCGGTTTACATCAAATAGTAAGTAGTTACACGCCGTCGAAATGGAAACTATCTGCAGTCAACTGCAAAAGACATTGAAGAAAATCTTCATAGCCATGAAGAAACGTTTGTAGATACAGCGCTAAAAAAATTTAACAACACAATTCTAAAAGCAGCATATCGACTATTGGCAAAACCCTTCTAAAGTAGTTCCGTGGTGAACTATCGCGTGTTTTGAAGCTGATTGTCAATGCAAAAGGGCATTCAGTAGAATAAAAAGATATCCAACACCGGAAAACATAATTTCCTATAATTAGGCTCGGGCTCAGAAATGTTTCACACTTAAAAAAAGCAAAAAGGAAACTACATTTCTAAAATTAATTCATCAAGCTCGAGTTAAGAGGAATGGAGCAAGATACGTAAAATAAGAGGAAAAATGGTCATACTCGGCAAATATCGTTACTGAATAATCAAGAACAGATAGTTACATCGGACAGAGAAATTGGAGAAATGTTCGCTAGCATGTTTCAGACCCATTCTAATACAAACAATTATAGTATGCAATATAAAACATCTGCAGAAACTCAAACCTTGTGAATAGAAGACGACATAGAAAATCCAATAAATTGCCGCATATCTCTAGATGAATCTGAATTCACTTCTGGACCAGATGACATTCCAGCAAACTTTCTTCAATATCTACCTCCAATAGGGAAAAAACCAATTTTTAAAATTATTTAAGCGCATTTCGACAACCCATTCGTTTCCTGCAATTTGATCGAAAGCCATCGTTACACCTATTTTAAAACTAAAATCAGATCCTTTTAAATTATTTTCTTACAGACCAATTTGCTTAACGTAGTATGTGTAAAGTATTTGATAAAATCCTTAATAAACGCCTAATATTGTATCTTGAAACAAAACATCTCTTGGCTGACATCCAAAGTAACTTTAGACCACATATAGATCCACGCTGGACAATATTGTTCATCTTGAATTTACGGTCCACGAAGCTTTCGCACTTAATCAGAAATGACTCCGTGTTTTTTTCGACATCGAAAAGGCTTATGACAGGGAATAATCATTACGCTGAAAAAATGGAACATCCGACGGAATTTGTTGTACCTCATCAAAAATTTTCTTGACAATAGGACTTTCCGAGTACCAATAAACAGTACTGTCATCTGAAAAGAACTTCAAAACGGAAGCCCACAGGGGTCAGTAGTGAGTATCACCCTTTTTCTAACAGCAATCAACAACACCGCATCATATATCATCAATTCAAACGTCGACGCAAACGACCTTATTATTTATACAAAAGGTTCTGATACTAGCATTCTTCAACGGCACATACAAAAAGCTTTGAATCAATTACTTTTATGGTCGTAAATTATAAGTTTTACATTTTCATATAAGAAAACGAAATTTATGATTTTCTGCAAACGAAAGCGTGTAACAACTTGCGACGAAATTCCGGATGGGATGTACGGTCCGGTGACGGTCCGGAATCTCGCTGATGACGTATGGGGTGGCGGCGTACTTGGGTGCCAAGCTTTGGGTCGACCAGTATCGCTGATCTCAGAAACACGACCAAGCTTATGCGGCGACCTTCACGTCGCCGGGGGTTGCGCCTTCGGTCAGGAGCGGCAGTCGCTCTGGCGCCAGCTCCCTCTCCGAGGGAGGGAGCGCCGGGGTGCTCTAAAGTCGGAGACACGGAATTTAGGTGGTGAGCCTCCGCGAAAACACGAGAATAAAGAAAATAAAACGGTAAGAGATATTTTACAACAAATAGGGTCTATTCCCTGCCACCAGCTACACGGTCTAAATAATAATCTTACGGCTAAGTATTAATTAACTACAACAAGTTTAAACAAACAAAAAGAATTAAATGACCGGCACGGTCGTTCCTCCTGGGCGACGACTTCCCTCAGGACGGGCTCCTCCTGGCTCTGGGGGCGGCGACCTTGAACCTGGAATCGCGCGAAGACGGCACGGCGACCCGAGAGGGGAGCGCGGTGACAGTAACGACGCGTGCACGACGGTTTCGACTTCTGACGGTGACAAAAAAAAAACCGGTGACGGTGACACGGTTTTTCGCTCGGGGGCGGTGATTCCAAAATCGGTATAAAACAGGCAGGCGACCGAAAAAGCTACTTACGGTGGTCGGAGGGTCGAACTGCTCACTTCTCGCTTCTCAAAAACTTCTCAACACCAAGACAGCCACAACACCTGACACCCTGAAGCTTCAGGCAAGAATGCTCTTCTTCCGCCGCGGCGGCGCGGCGATCGCGAATTTACCCCCGGCTCTCGCGGTACGCGTCACGGTTTCCGGCCCGCGAAAATTCGACTCTTTACAAACTGTTACCCTATCACTCAACAAGCAGCCAACAGAACAAGTAGAAACCATCCGTTTTCTAGGAATTATATTTGATCAACATTTATCCTGGAAAAATCATGTTGACTACCTCAAAACGACTTGCGCCAAACTAATCAATCTACTTAAAATCATGACCCATCAATCTTGGGGTGCAGATACTTCTAACTTTCGAAAACTATACAGAAGCAGTGACTATGTATTTAATTTAACATCTATACTCACTGACAGAAGTCTCATTAGATCACGACTAGAACATGTTCGTCTTGGCTATACAACATGTAGAAAGCCAGAAATGGCGCCACTAAGCAAACGTTTTTTTTTTAGGCTTCGAACTGAAGAATATCCTGCTATACATAAATGGGCAGAACTTCCAGAAAGAAGCCAACTGCTTACTTAGTTAATAACTTGTAGATAGGTTAATTATTATTAATAATGTCCTAATGGTTGATGCGAATTCTTTTAATAAAAAAAAATTGGTCCAAGGGTACTTTAACAGAACTTCCTTCGCTCTTGAAATACAGTCCGACAAATTCCGCTTCTTTGAAAAAATATAAAAATATTGTTTTCTGATAACCTTTATATATTAAAAACCAGTGGTGTAAATGACACCTTGAACCATCTGCGTTGCGGGGGCGCAAATTTCAAGGAGGTACTGTCCGCAGACATACGGACAATATGAAATATAATTATTCAAAGCCAATAACCAACGGAAAAATGTATATTATTATCAGTCTACATCCTTAACTTCGATTGTTTATGTATATACATCGAAAGAATGTCATGTAGAACTTTGTTTAATTTGAATGAGTTGTCTTCTCAAAACAGAGGACTAAAATTCTTAATTAAGCCACAATGGAACAAAATGTTTTGAATATGATTATTATTATTATTCTTATTTAATCATAACGTATTCTCACATTTTCTAGAAAATAAGACTCTTAATTTGATCGATAAAAAATTGATCGAAAACTGTAAGTAAGTATAATCCGACAAATCCAGCTCTTTAAAAAAAAATAAAATTTGAGTTTACGATTTTCGTTTTGTGATAACTGCTGTAAAGTAAAAACCAGAAGCATAGATAACACCCCCGCAGGTAATAGCAATATGAGCGCAAGTGTTTATTTATGTTTATACCTCGAAAGAATGTCACGTAGAAATTATAGTTTGATTTGAATGAATTTGTCTTCTCAAAACAGAAGACTCAAATTATAATTAAACCAGAATCGAACAAAATGTTCTGAATATTATAATTCTTATTTACTCATTATTATATAAAGGCGTGCGTATTCTTCACATTTTCAAGAAAATGGGGTGACTCGTTCTTAATTTGATTAAGCAAAATTTTCTGATGACGTCATTAGCATGGATAATACTAGTCACAGCACAAAAGAAAAGTAGTCACAGCGTATTACCAACACAAAAAAAAGTAAAAGCCCAACTCCAGCATCCAACCCACGACCGCAGTTCGTCTTCTTCCCGATATAGACACTGCAGCACGAAGATTTATATTCCGTGTTGGTAATATAACATTATTATACATACCTTGCAAATGTTTTTGCGAAAATTTAAACGTTTAGTGAAAAAACTGTAAGCATATTCGTACACTACAAGTATACGAGTATATTTTTGTATAACATTAAATTCATTTTAATATAAAATGTATTGAAATGATGTCATCAAATCGTTGGTGGGGATGATTAGCTAAATTTTGAGAGAGAGAGAGAGAGATAGAGAGATAGCCTTTTTTTAAGTTTGAAAAATTTCTAGAACTTACGAATATTAGAATCGTTAGCAATATTATTTTCAATAACTATTTGCTGCACCACATGCTTTGTACTGTCAAGACGTTAAGACGTTTAATATCACTTCGTAACATTTTACAGTTCTAACTGACTGAACTATTGCCATGATTTTTAAATTGTTCCTATAATTTAAATTTTTTTGTAGTTGTAAAAATAATTTGCTTTGAGAATTGTGAAAGATAAATAAGTGTACCTACGGAACCTAATTTTTTCATATAATTCATACAACTTATTGAAAAATAACACATCATTACAACTGCAAGAAAGGCCAATTCACTTCTGTCAGTGCTATTTAAAGATAATTCAGAACATTGTTAAAATTACAAAATTGGACTTCAGGGGTATTTTAACGATTTCACAGGCACCCAATCAAGTGTACCCGTATTCATAAAAATTTTTGAGCACCAGAGTTGCCATATATCGTAAGTGATTTTTTGACTCTTTAATATCTGCTTAGCTTTTTAAAGCAAAAATACAAGTGCAAAATACGAAATAAAGGACGACAGTAGGTACATTACATAAAATCGACAGAAAAAACTATTAGTCATTTGTAACAAGTAAAGTACTTATAATATTTACCAATAAGTTCAGAGAATAATTATAGAATAAGTCTTTTTAAATCCAGTTTTATGTATCAAGGCTTTTCAGAACAAATAAACATTGTCTGTTAATGGTCCTACTAATCATCCGACATGTTCGCTGCAGTTCATCACGCATTTCAACTTCCGCAAAAACTATTTAACTCCGTGATGGACAACAAAGGCCGCTTCTCACACCGCCACACAAAAACAAAAAGTCGGCATTTCTTTCTATGAAAGCACTTCCGCTGCCATCGCGCTGACCTTGATCTTGCAGCACGCAACTTATAAGTTCAAAGTGTCCGGTAATAAGTGGCGTAAAGACAGCTTCCACTTTTAGATTTACGAGCCGTAATAAAACATAATGTATGCTTATTATTTCCTTATTTACAATTTAACACACGGTATGTGACGGCAGCTACGCCATTAATATTCACCTCTTAAACAAGAACGAAAAAAAATAAGTGAGGGTTCGTCGCTTACGCTGAAAGATTGAAATTCCCGGCGACTTCAACGACTAGAGAAAATCAAGCGAGTAACCTCGAAAAATGTGAATTTTCAAAAGTCACCTTTCACGTCGGTCGGATTATCAGTGAAAGTGAAAAAGTGTCGATTTATTGATGGATTGTGGATCGTGTGGGTGCATTGGCGTGCGGATTTTGTCGATGGAGAAATTTACGGAAAGGCTTTTATTTCCCACTCTAAATCAGTGTGTTTTAAGTACTTTCGACAAATGTATAATTTTGTGTTTACTTGGTATGTGGAAACCGGTAGTGCACGAAATTGCAGATTTCTCGTAATTGACTGACTGTTGTCAAATTTCAAGTGTGTTTTAGTAATATCTTCTCGACAGTAAATCCCTAACCAAAATGTATCCACCAACAGTTTAGCGAAGTAAATCCTCCTTAAATTTGATGAAATAACATGGTCCTCTACATGTGCTTTATTTATTCGACCTTATATTTTAACTTAGACATTTAGATTTCTGTAAAAAAATAAAAAAATTATGAAAACATTTTGCAACTTATCTTAAGAACTACAAAACCGACTATTCTGAAATCTACCAAAGTTTTAAGATTACCTATCGTAAATCGTTAACATAACTGACTGACTGATGTGAAATTTTGTATCATATTAGGAATATCTTGCAGATGGTAAAACGCTAACCAAAATTTGGCTATGCATCCCCAACAACAATTTGATAATATGTATCACTTCAAAAAATTGTATTTTAAAATTATTTAAATCTTATACATGAATATACCCCTATACTTGTAGGTACGAATCCGCTTTGAGTTTTTTCCCTAAACGTCAAAATGTTTGCAAAAACATTTTCAAAGATAAAGATATTTTACCGCCAACACAGAAAGTAAACGTCCATTGAGTGTTTTTTTTTCTTTCTATTCCACTGATAATGCGCCTGATTAGTATTATCGATAGGTATTGATGACGTATCAGAATTTTTTATTGATCAAATTAAGAATGAGTGACCCCACTTTCTCGATATTGTGAGCATGTACCCGTCGATATTTAATAGAAATAATGAAATAAGAATTATAATAATAAAATTCAGAACACATTGCATCATTGTAGCTGAATTAATTATTACGTGCTAATCGTGACATTTTACGATGTATAAACATAAACAATTAATTTTAAGCATGTGCATATGTAACACAATTTTTCCCGCTGGCTGCATACTGTTGCGCCCCCTCAAAAGTGCACGATTATTCGTTCTCATGGAATTTTTTGAATTTTTAAGTTAATGTAAGCCTGGCTGTTACCAGTAGCGTAGCATTTTTGAATAAACAAAATGTAAAATTTGACAAACTGTGTTATTCGAACGCCCATGAATTAAACATACATTTACAATAGAGAACATTATCGTCTACTTTTGAAAGACCGCAACTGTATATACTTATTTCATATTATCAAATCGCAAAATCAAATTTTATTTTTCAAAGGAACGGAACTTGTTGGACTGTACTTCAAACGCGAGGGAAGTTCTGCCGAAATAACTTGCTACCAATTGATTCAACTGAACACCCAGATTAAAAACTCAAGACGGATTCAACACCATATATATTTTAGTACAGGAGTATGTTATTTTGTAAAATTTAAATAGCAGTTACCAAGCAAAATTGTAAAGTGACGTCATTAAACTGTTGATGGGGATGATTAGACAAATTTTGTTTAGGCTTTTACCATCTACAGGATACTCCTAAGATACATATAAAATTTTTTAGAACAATCGGTCCGGTAGTTTCAGAGATTATTTGCCTGATAAAAACGATAGAGGCGATACATGGCAGACAAGCGGAAACGAGAGACCTATTTTTCATATTCCAGGGCTCATGAAACATCGAAAAATCATTAAAGTATCCAGTCGTCGAGTGGACAATACGTACGGCTTATGTTCGGGAAGTAAATGTAATCTCTGATATTTCCTTAGTTGTATTGTATGTAATTCGTTATTACACTTTGCCGTGTGGGTTTTTTAGAATTTTACTGGTTTTGAAAGTTTCATCTCCTATTTTTGACACTTTTTGTTTGAAAATGGGACCAGAAAAATATTTGATTCTTACAGACGAAAACCATTTGAAAACGGCTGTGTTCACACATTTTCTTGGTGTATTTCTTTAAAACTTGGCGGGATTGGGAATTATTTCTGCGAACTGTTCACTACATGCTTTGTTTTTGAGAACAGTGGATAATGTACTACTTGATAATTCATATTGTTACGAAATAAACCCATACACCGCCCCGGTTCGACTCCAATGGGTTTTCTAGTACGTGCGGCGATGATGGGTGACCCATCGTCGGTGACGGCGGCCGGACGGCGTTCGCTAAAGAAAATCCTGGAAGCGGAAGTCGCGATGGGTGTTCCACAACAAGCCTAGAAGCTGTGACGGAGACCTTAAAAAAGGACCACGTGCTGTTTAAATGGGCACCACCAACGTGAGCAGGCAGTGCAGTCCAGATAGTGGGAGAAGTAATGTCTAGTCAAATCCACTCCATTATTCTGCACATAATCGTTGTATACCTAATTAATCGTGTAAATTTGAGTTACTAAGAAATAAATTGTTGAGTTTTACCCACGCCGATTTTAAATCACCGATCAACGTATCAATATTCTTAAGCAACACTTTTCTTTTTCACATCACTTTCAACCTACTTCAATTCGAATTATACAGATTATATACAATTATACATACAAAATTTGGAAATAACGTGATCACATTGTTGGTGGGGATGATTGGACAAATTCTGAAGAAAGCTTAACTAATTACTCGACAATCCTAACATACATCTAAAATTTGACAACAATCGGTACGGTAGTTCTGTCTAAAAAAAACTGACACAGACGATGAATGACAAACACACGACAGACGGAAACGACAGACCCATTTTCGTGCTCTAGGTATCAGCCATCATTCATCATCCGGTGGATCCTATTCAAGAAATTTTTGCTGAACGTTTTTCGATCTCTTAATATGACACAAGCAACAAGGTGGCAAAACTAAACTACCATATAAGAAACATAAAAGCCTTTAATACTGATATACTTTAAAACAACTGCAGTTTATGATTGCGAAACCTAAATTTTTCGATTAGTATTGTTTAGGCTCTAAATAGTGCCAACTTGGTTGGCGAAATGCGTCGACAATTTTTCAAATGTTATTCGTAGGTATTTTATAACCGAAACTCAATAAAAAGATAGATGCCAATGCTGTAAGAAAATATTACTGACTTGAAAACTTTATAAATTACAAGGTATCGAAATTGATTTATGTGACTGATGAGTGATGAAGATGATGCATTTTCACACTTTAGGACAAACAGCACACACTTGCTATTTTCCATACACTGAATTGAGAAAGTCGAACTAAACAGTGAAAGATAAAAGTGGGTTTAGGAGTGTAATACGAAATACTTTTCCAATTACAGAGGATGACGTCATCAAAACATTTTCTTACGAAAAAAGTGTTTAGAACATACGCATAATATGCTTGTTTTTCCATAATTCATTATTCCATTTTTCCACAAATTTTATAATGTATTATGAAACTGAACTGGACAGTTTTCAATACTTGCCGACCTAGAAAGAAAAATTAATAAATTTAATCTGTTCGCTATTAGTTATTATTTGTAAGTAAACTTACACAATTTAACCAAGTTCCCGATCTGGTTAGTACCGGTTCAGGTGGCAGTTACACTCCCACCAATTGTTCTTTATACACACTGGTCTTTCAACGGAGCTTTAACAAAAACTTTTTGACCTTTAATGCCAAACATTTAACAATAGGATATTCTAACCTTGCAACCTCAGCTAATCTTTTTAAAGCGTGTGCCAAACATGTACATTAAATTAAATTGCGTTACAATATTTTTAAATTGTTTACCACCTTTACCATACACATCGCCTCCTCGCTAAAGGTTATTAACATTGTTGTTCGTTGGAACTTTATGAGGCAAATAAAAATTTCTTGAGGCTTCATTAATAAACGTGGCGGTAGTTAAGTAATTTGTTGTCTCTGATGCCCTGACCGCAATTAAATAACACTTTCCTGTCCAGTTTTCGATCCGGTCTATAGCATCTGTGGTCTCATACGTTAAAAACCACATGGGTTTCTCCCGATGAGTTTTCGGATGACATCCATGGTTGTTGCGTAAATGAAGTTCAGTCCAGGTATCTTTTGTTTAAAGTTAATGAACCCGGCACAGTTTAAGGATCTTAGTACCTTTACAAAAACTGTATGAAACGGCTGCAACTCATGAAAGATTGCATAAATCTCAGAAAATTTGTTCTACGGAGAAATATCTTGAATTCAGTTTTGTGGGTTTCAATTCCTAAATATTGATTAATTTGAAGTTTTTTTGTAGAGACGACATTCAGAAATATTATTTTAATAAGACGAGCAAAAGATAATTGGTAATTGTGCACTATTTTTTTTTTTTGTTCAAAACGTGCAAATAGTTAATGATTTTGTTTTTATATCAAAATCAAAATGCAAATATGTACAGTTTAAATCTACATACAAAGATAGATAGAAGGATCATGAATATATAAATTGGTATCAATTCCTTCTCCGATATATTAAAATCTGCTGTAAAAAATAATAACCAAGAAAGAATTTTGCAAAACGCAATTCATACCTACCTTTTCCCAAATCTAGAATTGTGGAGTCTTAGAAAGCCTCTAGTGGTGAGTATATAGAGAGTAATAATTAAGGTGTTAAAATAAATGATTTTCAGAACTGAAATTAAAAAGTTACACCGCCTTTACAAATAGAGAAAATAACAAACATTTGACCTGCAAACAAAAATGTTTTCATTTTTACTTCACGAGCGTAAGCGAAGGAAGTATTGTAATCGAGTCCATCGACCGAGTCTCCACTTTTACGTTTTTTTGACGTTTCATGACCCCTACAGTATGAAGAAATATATCTCCCATTTCCGTCTGTCCGTCTGTCTGCCGTCCCGGATTTTTATTATAATCTCTGAAAGTACTGGGCGGATTGTTTTCAAATTTTGTATTTATATAAAAATATCATGTAGATGGTAAAACACTCAAAAAACCTAAACCTGGCAGATGTTTTAAGGTTATGATAAGCATCATAAATTTTTAAACAAAATATATTATCTTATCCTCTCCAAAAAATTGATGACGTCAGCCCAAAATTTTGCCGAACAAATCCTATCAAAAATGTCCAAAATATGATGAGTTTATCATTCTATTACTATTTTTTGGTTTTCCTTATTATAATACAGGTGACTCAAAAAAAAGTAGTGACTGAGTCGATTTATTTTTTAAAATGCAAAATTCTCCAAACTTTTTTACAGTCAAAATAAATAAGATTAAAATTACAAGAAATTTCAATTTTCAGTTTATATTCTCATGTAGAGAACATAAAACATTAAACCATTTTTTAAGTTTCCACATTAGTGAAAAACAATTAATCGCTTTTGGTGTCTGGTTTTAGGGGTGTCCCTAAACTTAAAAATTGGGAAGTTACAGTTATATCTTTATCTTAATTTTAATTTTCAGGAAAAGTTTCATGCGACCGACATTTATAAAATGTTTTAAATGTCCATAAAGTTCACTTTCTTAAATTGGCCCAATATCACCAGCATCCGCGTATAGAGAATTTTCAGGTTTCTACCTGACAGTATTATATATAGAAACCTTATAATACATGAATATTTCAATAAACCTCAATCCATCACTTACTAGTGAATGTAAAATTTTGTAAAAAATTCACTGGTTTTAAAAATAGACACAGCTTTCGTCTGGACATTGCTAATTAAATTCTACAACATCCTACAACCTTTGCAATATTGAAAACCGATGTAACTTTCTCCTCAATTTGTTTATTAATGCATGCACCACAAAATTACCATTTTTAATAACGCCTCCACTTAAATCCCATCTATTTATCCATCTATCAGCTACACCAGCAATTAAAACAGCAATTAAGAGTAATAAAGGATAAATTAACATTTGTGACTAATGCGATTTGTTCCGTTGAACACTTCTCGAAACAATCAGAATAAATCTTACTCAATTAATCATTACACTGATTCAATTAAAAAATAAAAACAGCGCCGTTTCTTAATTAGTTTTCTTCATTCCATTACCTCATTTCATTTTTCAACCGAACCGACAAGAAACGTTGACACAAATCACAAACATGTTAGCAATAGCAAGAAATCAGCATTGAATAATCCAAAGAGGAAAAAATGCACGTCGACTTTCTTCGCCCGGAACCGAAGATCCGAAGAAAGCTGCTCCGAAAATCCATGCATACGAAAAAACCGCTCATCTAGACGGCGAGTGGCCTACATCCGGCCAGCGGCGCGCGTTTGCGCAATTTAGGGGGCATTTCACGCTAAATTACACCGGCAATGACGTGTCCGAAGACTTTCTTCAGTTTCCTGTGTGCCATCTCGAGAATGGATTTTTAATGGAATGATTGCTGGGAGCCAAGGAAGGGAGGGGCGGATGTTGACGGTCGCCCGTCAGGGCGGGTCGAGAAAAAGTATAAGAACTTAAAAAACAGCGAAATGTCGGCTTTTAGAATATGAATAACCAACAGAATTGAAATTATCATAATTAAATCATTAATTATTTAGGAGAGATAAATTCATCATACTCTACAGTTATAAAAAAAATGCAAAATCGTTGGCAACAACTTCCTTGTTGGTGAAGAACGCGGATTTTATTTTGATATTTACAGTATGATAATAAATAAGATTTCTACTCTCAAAATTTCAAGGACTTAAATAAGTAAGTGGTTTTTGAAACAATATATAAAATAAATCGTTCCATATTTCATAAAACTAAATATCTACATTCTTGGGAAATTTTTGACAATTTAAAAAAATAAAAACAGTACTAAAGCACAGCAGTACAACAAACTCATTTGTTTACTAATCAACTCCTCCAAAATTGGCAAGTTAATTGTGAGTTTCTTTATTTTTTTTTTGCGTCAACCACGGGGGTCATTAGCCATGGTTATATGTCGTTTAAAGTTACTTATAAATGTATTATAGGCAATTGACTTCTTCGACAAACTTTTTAAGTTTGAACTAGTTATTTAGGAGAATGTCCTTAAATTTGGACCTAAAAAATATCGTTGTCATGGTGGTACTAATCCTGGGTCAGAGCTGTTCAAAGTACTCAAAAAAAGTACTTGAAGTACCAAGTACAAAGTACTGCTTGAAATAGTGTTCAAGTAAAGTACCAAGTACTTACTTTCAGCAAGAGTATTTCAAGTATCAAGTACTTTTCAGATGTACTTGAAGTACAAGCCAAGTACATTACTTCAAGTACTTACGAGTACTTGAAGTACTGGAGGTATACTTCAAGTACTTACAAATACTTGAAGTACTGAAAATGCTTCAAGTACTTTCTAATTATTTGAAATACTGTAGAATTAGATAACTTTTCCTGTTTTTTTAAAAAAGCTTAATATATTTTAGAACTGAATTTTTTAATACTCAAAATTTAAGTATACAATAATACATATTTCGCCACATAAAAAATTGCATAAGCATCAACTAAAATGCAGAATGGTAGCTCACTTATTAATAATACTATGTTATTTATAAACAATATTCTTTTGAAATACTTTTACATCTTTCTGTTGACACAATGCCTTCGACAAAATTAACGTCTATTTCTAATTTAAAATTTAAAATAAAATACATGACGGCGTTGTCTATGTATGCTTACTATTAATTTATAACAAAAACATCGGCTCTGTATGGTATTTTCTCAGGCTTCTGTTGCCTTTTTTTAATATTTTGAATTTTGGTTCACCACCAAAACGTTCTGATTTTTTAATAAAGTTGTGTTAAAAATATATGAATTTTATGAACCGGTTCCGTGTTTAAGTTTGTGGGTGGTTTACAGCACTCTTAATCATTACCCATTGTGAAAGTGCACAGGGCCGGATTTGTGAAACTGAAATTTTTCAGAAAAAAATTTTAAGAGCAGTGTGATACATATACATGCTCGTGACATAAAAATGTTTAAGTCACTATGTTGCATTTTCAAAAAAAACGTATGAATTTTTTAAATAAAAAATAAAATGCCTAAAACGAGAGTCCATTTTCAGCGAAAACTAAAACTCTTGAAAAATATCAAGGTGATCAAAGTAATTAGTCGTTTTTTACTTTTGCGGTTACCAAAAATGCTGAGAATTTTCTTGGAATGAATGCCCCATATTCCTGAATATATCTGTCTACCACTTACGTATTTACTATTCTAAAAATTATTAAATCAACCTAAATACTACAGTGACTAAATAGTAAATACTAATCACTACAATGTTTGTCTAACTAAGTAGGTAACTTTACACTGACAAATCATAAATAATAGGTTCGTAATGCTGTTCCGTCCATTTATACAAAATTTTGTTCCTCTAATGCCACAATACTCTCAGAATTTTCCTTTACATTTTCGATTGGCTTATTTTTTATTTTTACCTGAAAACCCAAAGAAGACGGCATTAGTAACTGATAACTACAATGACTTCAGGGAATGCCTAACAACGGCTTTTGCGAAAATTCAGGTAAATATGTACTAAATTTATTATTGTTAAAATATTTCGTAGGGGTGTATTTATCTAGGCAATTATACTAACTAATCGTGAATTTCATTAACTTTGTATTTTTTTATAATGTGAATATGTATTTTGTTCCATTTACGGAAGCGGCCACTGACCCTTTTGGGTATCTTTACCTGATATAGTAAATACAAATGTAAATTCAGTACTTCTGTAACCGTCCTGTATTTAAACATCGAAACCGAGCACTGTCTATTATTTCGCACACAACAAAACAAAGGTCCTTCGAGCAATATCAAAGTACAATTCGGTACTCATCAAAACCATACAATCATGGTCGTATCAACTGGATTACAAAAAACATTGGTACTACGAGCCGAGTTGCACAAAACATATTTCATTTTGAACAATATTGGGTTTATGTAATAAGCGATGCAATGTAATACCTAAAGTTGTTGTACGGTAATAAATAAAATCCGCACAGGAAAGATAAATGACACTAATTAGTGCGACTTTTAAAATCATTGTTTTTCTGCATTACGTCTTTTTAAATTGTTGGTGTTCAAATAATACATACAATTTAACAGATTATTTGAAACTGTAATGTGAGAAAATATAAGTTGTAATAACAAACTAAGTTTATATGGCTGAACCATGCATAAACAAAAAAGGAGAATTTGGTAAAAAACGAGTGTCTGACATGATAAAGAAAATTAAACTGCAAAATATTTAACATAAAATTGTGTTTAAATTCTACGAGGAAGAGGCGAATATGAAAGTCTGTACCTGCCATCAGCTATTGCTATTGTAATAAAAGGGATAATCCCCTGCCGAGTTCTTCGCCCTGACCAGGTTTCTTACTGACAAATACACGGCGGGGTTAAGAAACTAATGAAAGAATAAATATCTTTTTGAACGAGCACTGAATCATTTCTCAAATATTTTCAAATCCGACCTTGCACTTTAGCAGGTACGTCAACAAACCCGATTCCCTTTGGGGTACCGGGAAGGTACTGAAAAACTACCCGCAAAGTTAAGTTCCAGACCAAAATACAAAAAAGACAAAATTCATATATTCACAACTTTACATCGCTGAAAACTTTATACAGATCTCGACCCTTCTGCTGTCGTCATCCACTCTCAAATGACATACCTATTTATGACATTAATTTTCTTACCTACCTATCTATCGCCATTATGCAAGTACCTATGAAATGTACGTCATATTGTGGATAAGATATCCACAATCACAGATCAAAATATAACCTCACAGGATACAAACACGATTTTACGAGTACTATAAAAATACATCTAATCAAATAATTGAATTAATAACTTCAAGTATTTAACAGACCCTATTTTGAGATGTGAAAACTTCGTAAAATAGAGACTAAATTATTTGAAATTTCTACTTTCTTACTTCAAGTAATTCAAGGTATTTAAAATACTGAGTGAAGTACTTGGAGTAAAGTACTTGGCAAAATCAAGTACTAAACTCAAGTACATTTTAGAAATACTCCAAGTACCAAGTACCAAGTACCTAAATATAAAAGAACTTCAAGTAAAGTACTTGAAGTACTTAAAGTACTTGAAGTGTTACTTCAAGTACTTTTACTTGAAGTACTGAACAGCTCTGTCCTGGGTTTTGTTTAAAAAAGATGTGCTCTCTATATAATCCGTAGGCAAGAAGACGATATTCTAGTCGTGATATAATAAAATAAGACTTCTATAACGTTTTAATAAGTTGGAAGCGTTTATTTTTAAGTAAATTAAGTAGTTTAGCGCAGATCGTATTGATGTAGAAAACGTATGTTTTCTACTTGTTCGATTAGTTGCTTGTTTAGTGGCAAAGAAATAGTTCTTTCACATTTTTTTTTGGAAAAAATAATAAATTTGTTATTCTTCGTTGAAAACTGTAGAACTTCTACTTTGCAACCATAGGGTTACTTGAATCAAAGCTTTTTGCATGTGCTATTGAAGAGGACTCATACCCGATCGATCCTTTTGTGTAAATAATTAAACCGGCTCCATCAACCCCCAACCCCCGGGAATATCATCTAATTCAAAGCTGCTACCATTACATTGTTCTAGAACAGATGCAAACTCATCTCGAGATATGGGACAGATTATTATTGGAATTTGTATGTCTTCTTCTGTCTTCATTGTTTGAGTTTCTGCAGTTAATTTATATTTCAATAAGAAATCTGTAATATAGGGAAAGGTTGCCGATGTTGTACCGTGCGACGATTTTTTCCATTCATTCGATACTTTTGAGGTCTAGAGCGTTAAAACCATAGACCAGATAAACTTTTCTATTAGAATGTTAGTTTATATGTTTTTACAAATGCGGAAAGTTAAAAAAAACGATTTTTCGAAAAATTTAATTTGGTACAAATATTGTAATACTACTTTTTACCGGCAGTTTTTTTATTGATTTATTGATTCAACTACGGTTGAAATTTTGGTTTTTTCGCTAAATCGAAGGCCAGTGCTCTAACATACATAACAGTTAGACCAAACATGTTATTCCAGATGAAGGATGTGACCTGCAGAATTTTTTTCTACGCAAGATGGAAGAACAGTCATTCTACCTTTGTATTTATAGTGTTTTTGGAATATTTATTCGAATTAGCTAAATGTCTTTTTAGTGCTGATTTTGAAATGCTAAACTGTCTAGAGCATTAATTTAAACCCATGCTTCCGCTAGATCATCTTCCGTCCATTAGTAAGTAATACTTTCCTCTACTTTTGTACTGCCCGGACATCAAAAATTTATAAAAAGGACAAGCTCTGAGTTCATTGAACAGAAATTACATTTTAAAGTCCTAAATTGTACCTATACAATATAAGCAAATATAGAGAGGTAGAATTTAAACAACTGAAACATTTTAATTTTAACCTTACTTTTTCAACAAATATTTTAGCTAGAATAACATCTGTTTACATCATTGTGGGGCCAAATACATAATTTATCGGAATTACAATTACCTGATAATTAACTGTAACGTATTTGAGAAATTGCCTTACGTTTATCTACAATTGAAAAAGGACAAACACGAATTCGTTGTGGCAGCGTTACTTCTATCGCCAAAAAAGCACTGGTACAATACTGGCAACCTTCCCCTAATTGTTTGTATTAGAAGGTGTTTGAACTATGCTAGCGAAAATTTCCCCAATTTTTTTATCGGATGTAAGTACCCGTTTCTAAACATTTATTACTGATATTTGCCCTGTATATCCCTTACCTCTTATTGTACGAATCTTGCTCCATGCCTCTAGACTCGAAGTTGACAAATCAATTTTAGAAATGTAAATGGTCCAAGTTTCTTTTTTGGTTTTTTAGTGTGAAATAATTATAATTTAAGCCCAAGGCTTCATGCCGGTTTCTCCTTAACATATAAATAAGGTCCAAGATGGAATTCAACAACTAGACTTTGAAACTATGTTATTAGTAATATGCATTTAGTTAATATTCTATAATTCGAAACTTCCTGAACCATGTTCTAAGATGACATCATCTCTTGCTTAAAAGGAATTAATAGGCAAATTTTGTTAAAAACTATACCATCTTCCTTGTTTCCTCCTCAGTACAATATGATACAATATAGAACATCCTGACCACAAATTGCATGGACCCTGGAAAACATTATCTTAACCTCACCTCTAATAAGGCTAGACTTCTTAGAAACAAAACATTTAAAGCATCGTATAATTTAATTTAGAACAGAACAATAATATTCGCATTATCCTTGTTTGAATCACGTACACCATTTAACAGTCAAGAAAATGAGTTTATGATATGTAAACTGGAATTCCACCACTCTTTGTCCACATATTTCGACTTTATTAATATATCTTTGGCCTTTGGCGTTTGAAGTTTTATCTGCTTATGATAATCGAGTTATTTATGAGTTCAACCGAAAGATGTTCTGATATATATATTTGCGTTGATCATTGTTCAAGTTTTTAACATCATGAATTCACGAACATTTAGTATTTCTGATTTTGATAATAAAAAGATTTTAAAAGGACAGCAACAATTGTTACTAAATTTTCCCTATCTCTGAATACGAAAATTTAAATTATATTAATATCCTTATCTTATTTACACCTAAAGAAATTCTGTTTCTTCTTATGGTAGATTTTGTCTCAAATCTTGACAATTTCTTGTGGCTGCGAATCGTTTCTGACCTGCACATCAACTCGCAACAGCTTAGAAAAGTTCCTTACGCTTCAATTTCTTCTTAAATAACAGGTGATGGAGTTGTGCGTTTTGACATCTTCTTACATTTTTTAACAAGCTTCTTATATGTAAGCGGCTCTCACAACCCTTCACCCAACGAAATTAAACAAGGTCTAAGAACTATACTTTTAATTTCCAACGTTTACATTAATTTAAAAATCATGTTCAATGAAAGTATTCGCTCAGATTGGATTACATCTAAATCACCACTATTTGTCTCTATTCACTTAGTCCTGTGTTGTCTGATCCTGTTCACTAGTCGTTTCATTTGTTTCATTTCTCAAAAAATACTGAAGTAAAAAATATAAATTTTCAAATACTTATTTAACATTTCTGTAATGGCAGAAATTAACAAAGGAAACATTTTTTCAGAGGATCTGTATCCTACAACAAAGACTGTAAATTTGAAACAATATTTTACATCTAAGGACGATTAAAACTTTAGTGACGTCTTTTTAATGGTGTCTCATGCAGAAGAGATTAAATGCTGGTCTTTCACTAGTGTAAAGTTTTGGATGGTTTAAATGAAAAAAAGCAGCTCTTTTAGAAATATTGAATAAGGAACAGATTTCAATTCAAAAATGATTCTAAAAAATTTTGCAAATGTATTAATAAAACCATAAACACAAAAAATGATATTCAAAGTATGTGTATATACAGTTTTCTACAGGGTGCCGCATCCAAGTCTGGATATAGGGAATTAACATGGGAATTGGTTTTTATTTTATAATGTCTCCCCAGATCACTTTAAAGCTAGTATTGAGTAATGCCTTTGTGGAGGTCGAAGAGGGCTATCGGCCAGTATTTTTTTCAAATCGTTGCATCACGCTCTTTCACTGTAAAAAGGTTTTAAAAATCGTATTTTGAAATTCGTGCCCGATCCGAATTGTCGCGAAATGTTCCGTCGCACTGTCGAAGTTCGGCGATAGCGTCTTTCGATTAATTAACCATGCAAATTCAAAATGTCAAAGTGAAATTAGAAAATTATTCTTAGAAATCAACGAACAACTCAAACTGAATTATTTTATCCAGTGTGATGATTATTGTAAGTAGGACAAATTAAGCGGAATAAATGCACAAATTAATCCATTCATTCGTCATAGTGCGCGACCCCGTCAAACGAGCCACCTCGAACTACACCCAGACCGTATCCAAAAAGCCCGAGATGAAGACTTCGAGCAGATGGTCTTCCTCAAAACCCCAACGGCAGTATTGTGACATGTCCTGGGAGCCCTCAGTCTAGTAATGTACTCGCGCTGCCTCACTCAGTAATCACTGAAGGACTCAAATTGAATTATTTTATCCAGTATGACGATTATTGTAGGTCAATTTAAACGGAATAAATGCACAAACTGCACAAAATATTTTATTAGATTATGTTGCTGGTGCTGGTCGAGTCTTTGTTACTAAAATCTCATTAATATGCCATGTTCTACTGCGATTAGATGAAAAAGCGAGGGCCCGCTTTTCTTATTGTGTGATGATAAGATTTACCATCAAAACAGCTGGCGCTTTTGAAGAGAACCTTTTAATGAACCATTTAGATAACTACAAATAACAAAACTTAACAATTGTTGATGAATGAAGTAATGAAATGTACGAATCTGGAGAAGTATTGCCCTATTTTCAAGAATTGCTCAAAAAGGCTGCTCTCAGCAGCTGTACAGTAAGTAAGCCGATCTTCAAAACTCCTATGTTGATCAGCATTTTTTTGTGTAGGTGGTATTGTTTGAACACAGATGGTCGTGAAGAAATCTCCAAAGAAAAAATTCCCAGGGGTTTAGACCGGCGAATGCACAGGCCAATGAGGTGGTGCAAACTGACCCTTCCAACATTGCGGGAAAATACTGGTTCAAATAAACAACATTTATGCCAGCTGTATGGCTGGAGATTTGGTCCTGGATGTAAAAGACCTGCTGCAGATGCCGTACCCTTCGAGTCCCAGGAAGTATTTGCTGAGCTAGCATATTGTCCTACTTCTGAGCATTCAATCCGGATTCGGTGAAAAAAGGTGCAATGACATGATGTCCTAGAAGCCCCAGTCATACACTGACAGTTGCACGCCATTGATAACGATGGTCATGGACCACGTGAGGGTTGTGTAATGCTCAAATTTGATCATTCTGACGATTATAACTTCCCTTAAGACCAAATGAACACAATTTCTTGTAACGAATACGCTTCCAGGCGCTTCTAATTTCACATTTGGATTTTGCATGATCAATCGAAAAACGCGATCGCCGAACTTCGACAGTGCGACGGAACATTTCGCGACAATTCGGATCAGGCGCGAATTTCAAAATACGATTTTTAAAACCTTTTTACAGTGAATGAGCGCGATGCAACGATTTGAAAAAAATACTGGCCGATAGCCCTCTTCGACCTCCACAAAGGCATCAGTCAATAATAGCTTTAAAGTGATCTGGGGAGATATTATAAAATAAAAACCAATTCCCATGTTAATTCCCTATATCCAGACTTGGATGCGGCACCCTGTACAAATGATTATAGGGTCGCAGTAGGTCATGTAAACGTGCCGCCTCTCCGATTTAACTGAACGGAGATCCGTAAAAAGTGCACAAGGATGCATGACAAAGATCACATATGGACCACACACATGTGTATAACTGGTTGCCTAAACGCTTCACATGTTTTTAAAAAATAAAACTAATTTATTACGATTAAAAGAAACAAATTTATTGCGGTTAAACATCACAGTAAATGTTGAAAATGTTCATTATTCTATTCAAGGCACATGTTCACTCTCTTTTTAATTTAGAAAATGTTCTGTAACATCCTTTCGTCAATACTTTGGACCCGTTGTTCAATTGTTCAATTCTACTCAAGCCACCTCAAATCATCAGCAATATCTTCAGATGAAGTCGTCCAAGTCTTCGTTAAAACAATAAAAACGACGATTTTAAATGACAGGTTACAAATGACATAGACATTAATATGACAAGTGAGAACTGTCATAATGATGCATAATCATGGGCATAATTTCAGTGAAGCGGGATTTTTGAAATCCATCGCCAACTACGCCCTTTTAGAATCATTTATAAAAGCCCAAAACCATTTTTTACATATGGTGCCTTGCACCATTCGAGTTTTATGCAACGATTGTAAAGTAATATGTCAGCGTTTTTAATGGCTCAACTTGAATTATTAAAACTTGTTCATATTCAATCTTCAAAAAAATTTAGTTCATGGTGTCATTCCACGGTTGGTAGTGAGGATAAGACCAACTTTGGTTAGCATTTTATTTTTTACACGATATTTTCTATACATATAAAATTTGACTACAGTCGGTCCGGTAGTTTCGGAAATTATTTGTCTAACAAAGATCGACATCAGATCACAGACGAGAAAGAACGACGGAAAAGGTAAACCTATTTTTTCATACTCTAGGGGTCGTGGGTCGTGAAACGTCGATCAACCCTATTACAATACTTATCTTACGCTCGGCGTGGGTAAAACTCAACAATTTATTTTTCAGTAATACAGACTAACTACACTGCGAAAATGTAACAGCGAATAATTCCAAATCAACTTAATTCTACTCATTAATCAACTGGCATGGATTTGACTAGACGTCCGCCGCCTTCGAGGTTGTTCTAGAGTCGGCCATCGAGACTTTCGGCACCATATCCAGGCTTTTCTTTATTCGAACGTCGCTGTCATCCACGATGAGTCAGCATCGTCATGCATACTACAAAACCCATAGGCGTAGTACCGGGGCGGCACATGAGTTTACTTCGTAACAATAAGTATATATAACAGATAGTGTACGAAAAAACGATGCTCGTAAAGGGATCGAATTCGTGATCTTCGCGTTATTAGCGCGACGCTTTACCAACAGATTTAATCGGTCATTGCTCTATGTTCCTCTCATACTGTTTTAAAATGTTATTGTATGGATTGGACTCACGGCGGATTCATAAACCACAATATTTTATAAAATTAAACAGCACAGTGTCAAAAATAACAGAACATCATAAAATTCTTAAAACTCAAAATGATCGCTCTTTTGGCTGAAGTTAATAAAATAGCCTTGTTTTATGCATAAGAATGACCACAGGCTATATAGCATACAACTCACTAATAGGTACGTAATTTCTATTTGCGCAGCTAGTTAGGACTTTGTGTTTTGAACCAAAAAAAAAGATGTCGTAACTGATTCATGAACTAGTTTTAATATTGCTTCAAACTTGTTTGACAAGAATTTTCATTCTTGAGAAAATAAACATTTTCATAATTCCTGTACAACCTTAATATATATTTACAGTAAATCATTAAAGTCAATGTCATCGGTGTTTCCAAAGTATGTAATTTGTTGTGCATCATTTAATTGTGAAGCCATGAAAATTTTAAAATACGATATTTTAAACCATTCGAGTAAATAGATTTTTTTGTTCATAATTTTAAAAACCCACAAAATTTTTGTACGAAAAACAGATGGACAAAAAATTTAAACAAAAAAAAAACGCCACCTAAACAGATAAAAGTTTGATTGCAGTTGACTTGTATTCACTACTGCGATGGTTCAACGAGGTCAATATTTTGTAACTACTGAGATTCTGTAAACTTTCGTTATATGTTTTCAAAATCTAAAACTATCTTTCCGAAGTGTTTACATTTTCCAGTGTTAACGATCAAAACTTTCAATGTCGCGTTTGTGTTATGACGATCTCTACACCGTTTGTATATTTACAATAATCGAATAATTATCTCCACACCGGCTCTCAGGGCCATTCACGGTCGAGTACTGCCCTTTAAACGCGCCGAGAATGCAGCCGTTACACAATCATTATTTAATATAATAACCCGCAGAGAATGTCGCTTGTTTCAATAAACGCAAAGAATGCAATCGTTGCATAACTTTTAATTAATGGATGGAATTTTCGCCGTTTGCTCGTACGTGCCTCAAATAAATGTCGACACGAATTGCACACCTTTATAAAAAGTCGAGCAAACTGTGCCGTCTACCTGTCCCGTGAACTTTGACCGACTGTGAGCCGGCTAAATGTTTCTGGGTGTTTTATGTTCTAGAATCGACCGGCAGTAGGCGTAAGTCACATACTTCTGGCGCCACCTGGTATAGGGGGGTATAAACTCGTCAAGAAATCTATAGTTACAGTAATTGTTAAAAAATATAACTATCTTTTAACGTTTAGAAGGTTTAGAAAGTAGAGCAATGGTTTAAAAGAGTTCTTTATTGTAAACTATAGTAAAAAGATATCTTCTACCATTTAAGAAAACTGATAAGTGATGACTTTCGTGTTCAACAAGATTACTGCAAGAGTATTAATTAGAAAATTGTTTTTTCTTGAAGGTTTGAGATGCTGCAATCTTACAAGTTCTCACGTTTGGGACTATTGGCTAATTATTACTTTCATGGATGTCTATTCACTTGCGATAATTGGGCGACTGTGGATCCTCTAATTATTGAAATTGCCGAGATTTTGTAAGCTTTGATTACAAATTGGGGCTTTTTCGTATTGAAATTTGAGCAAATTTGTGATTTAATTTGACATTTATTTTTTGTGTATGTTGTAACCTTATTTCGTCCAACGTTTTCTTCTTTCGATCTTGTCGTCAATGTTCACACCGTTCACACATTCATTTTGTCTAAATTACTTTTTCTTCATTATTACACAAATTAGTATCACATGCAGACACCTCATTAAGTTGTAATTTCTCTTCTAATTTGTTTGTCAACAAATTAGAAACGTGAGGAATTTTATTATCAATAGCGAGAAACCACACACGAACTTATCTAAATATTTTTTTTATTTTCAGGACATTGATTAAGTACATATGTACATATATGTACTAACCTGATCAATGCTCAGGTGTCCCGCAGGATGTGTCCTCTCAGTGTCAAGGATTTTAAGCATCAAAATTATTATGATCAATTTTGTTTCCCAATCCTCCATCTCGTCTTATTAGCACATTCAGTATCAACATTTACATTTCATTCGTGTACCTAAATTGAATATAAGAATAATAGAACGATTGATCTTCCTAAATCAAAAACTAACATCTTAAAATCGCCGTGACTTTATTTATCAAACAATCCATAATTATTCAGAAAAAACATAAATTATACTCCTATATTTTACTGCAAACATTTTGAGATCAAATTTCTTGGTGTTACTATTCATTTATTGTCTTTATTAAGTATGCTTTTCGTTTTTTTTTTTTTTTTTTTTCTTTATTTGCTTTTCTTACTTCAATTTTCTATGCTTGTTTTGGTAACTCAATCAGCCGCGTGGCTACTTTCGTATTTTCTATATGACTAGAATATAAAAAAATAGGTTTCTCGTTTCCACCTGTCTGTCATCTACATGTGTCAATTTTTATTATATATCCGAAACTAGTGGATCGATTCTTGTCAAATTTTATATGTATGTGAGGATTATCGTATATACAGCGTGTTATTGAAAGGTACGTACAAAATAAAATAGGCAATTGGTCTCGAAGTATGGGTGCTAAAAGTAAAAAAAGTTCAGGTAAAAGTGTTCTCTTTTTAGAGATCAAAATTATTAAAATTTATGTCCAAATTCGTTGTATGCCTCTGATAAAAAGATCATTTTTCGTTTCTATGGCAACATTTAGTCGTGGCAAAAGTTTTATTGTTGCAGTTGCTAGGATTTACTAAAATAAATAAATTTTACCTATTTATCCTTCAGTAGAGCCTGAAAAGGTTAGATACGGGTTAATTACCTCTTTATAATTTTGCTAACACAAAATAAGTTTTTCAGACTTCTTAGACTTCGCGAATAACTGTCAATTTTCTTGTACGTACCTTTCAACAACACCCTGTATCTGGTAAAACGCTCACCTAAATTCGTGTAATCATCCCCATCAACAATTTGTACCTTCATCATTTTGAATAGCTAAGATCATCTAAATATAATGAAATAATATATTCCTGTACTTGTGGTTTCCGAATCCGCCTCGAGTTTTATCAAACTTATTTTACAACAATTTTTCGTGTAAGATTTTTTACGTGGTTTATATAGCCGATATTAAACGCTTAATGGTCTAGATGATTAATGGCTGATTTCGGACTTGTACGCTGCGCTCTGTAGATTCGCATTTAAAAAAATGCAAAATAAAGTTTTATATGTTTTCGAAAAGACTGGATTTATTCAACTATATTTAAGCGGCGACGAAAGTTCTGTCTAAATAACATTAGATTTTTTTAACCTAATAAGTTCTGCATTTGAAAATTACGAAAACATAAAACGATAGAGTTTAAAAATAAAATTCCGAAACACTTAACATGTTGTGATAACCCAAACATCCTGCCTTAGATTGACATGTGAAAAAAAATTGAAAGCCCGCGAAAATTCTGCGTTGTGTTTTTGAAAAATGGCGGGATGCGTTCAAATGCAAATAGCTGACCCCAAGGTTGGAAAAGTACCGCTAAATAAAACACCAAATATATGGAGGACAAAAAATTATTGATTCCTCCACTGACAAAAAAAAAAGACAAAAAAATCTGCGACTAGTTGTGTCGGGTGAGGACACCCCTTAATGCTCAGTTCCAAAAAAAAACTTTGAATGAATTTTGAATGAAAGCAAATTAAACGTGCTGTTCTGAATCAATGCAAATATTTGAATATCACAAATTTAATAAAGCAAAGCAAAATCTGAATTAAAGTAACTAGATGCAAATACACAAGTTATTACAGACGTGTGGCGGCAAATTTAAAATTATAGCAGTCAACAAGAGAACAAAATTTTAGTAAAAAACTACGCAGCGACAGCGGCACCAAAGCGGTATAAGAGTGTGGCGATCGAACTATCTCAATTTCATTCTAGAGCACAACAAAAATACCCATAGGGAGTGGTGTAGCACGGAGTTTGGGGCTCCTGATCGTGGCTGTTTTCCTACCCACGACGGTGATTCTATCTATCGCAAGCACTGTACCCCAGCACGCTAAGAATCCCTGGACGAACAGGCCGTTACGGTCTCAAACTCGCAGTTGGGTCTCTACTATTGGGCCAAGTCGACAGCGTTACGTCAACTCGATCGCCCCTGACTTCTATACAAAACCTGCATCCATTGTGATAAATCCCGCCAGCTCGACTAGGAACCGCGCCCTCCCCTTCTGCCACGTATTTCCTTGTTATTTAGCTCGATTCCATTTTAAATGTTCAATTCCTATGACCCTGATTTTAACAACAACCGAACAAGTGTTAAAGTTTCAAAATAGATTAGATTAAAATTGGACATCAGATAATTTATATGATGAAAGCATCAATCAACAAAATATTCACATGATAGAAAAACTAGCAAAGATTTATCAACAAAAAATCTGGTGTAAAGTAAAACTTGTGTAGACAAAAGTTACGTGAGGTTAAAAACTGCAGCGCATGAAAATTTAAGAAATTTAAGACAAAGAAAAATTGTGTAAGGTGAAAAATTGCAAAGCTAACAATATTACATGAGGTTAATATTTGCCACACGTTATCAACGATTCAAACAAAGAGTTTACATTATGTTCAATTATGCCACACTTTATCAACGATTCAAACAAAGAATTTATATGATGTTACATTATGGCATGATCCAAGTGATTGGTTACTTAAAACAATTTGTTTTGAGGGTTTATATCGTCCAATCCCAAACAAAACACGATAAATAAACACAAAATGCGTCCTGCGTTGCGAGGAAAAATGCGTCTCGGTGATGTAATTATCCAACCTTGCGAGAAATAAAAGGTCTCGGTGATGTGATGATGATGACGATGATAATGATACGATGATAACTATCTAAGGAAAGAAATCTTTAGTCCCCCTTCGTCAGTCCACGATATTATATTATGAATTTTATTGCACTTTTCTACGGTCTTTTTCCACAGTGGGGCAACATTAGATTGATTTAACTGCCGTAGATGATCTATTAGCAATCTTGTGTGAAGAACTGAGAAGTGTTATAATATAACACTTAAGTATTAGCATCCAGAAACGTTATTCGTAATTAGACAAACAAAATCAATCGAGTCCTGACTCAGTGAGTTTCATGAAATCTCCTAGCAAGTGTTTATCTAAACAAATCTAATGTCTGTTAAATTGTGTTAGAACCAGTTAACGATTAAAATCCTAACATGAACTGTGAATTCACAAACACTAAAACAAATTTACACAACATGTGAGCATCGGTCGAAAATTCCCAATTTTCCGATTAGCAAGCCGCAAGAATTAGCTCCGCGCGTTGGGGAAACTGTGGCATCGTCATCGTTAAGATTTAATTGTCGTTAAACAAAGGCTTCATGCCTTGTTATTAACTACCAAACCAACTAAATTTAACCTAGCTAACTCTTACTCACCACGTGGTTTTCACACACACCACACAACACACAGTGACACTTTCACCTCCCTCCACCAAACCACCATCTTCTACCAAGCCGCCCTCTTCGACCAACCCTCTAACTAGCCACTACCAAGCAGAACTATCAACTATCAACTCCCTAATTGCAGCTCTTCGCTAGACGGGGCTTCTTCGAATCCTGAGGAGGACAGTATTACTGGTATAACAGCGAAGTATGACAAGATCTATATTTCGGCGATTGTAATTAACCATATGTGAACTGGCCTGTCAATATCAATCGTACATACACGGCATCTTCCCAGCTTTTTGTGGATCTAATAGTTGATAGTCATTTGAATCAGCTGGTTATAAAACCGAGGAGATATAGAGCTAACAAACAACCTTCCCTGCTCGATTTAATTATAACATCCGATGATTTTTCGATCACTAATTTAGATTACCTCAATCCGGTCCGTAACTCAGATCACAATGTTTTGATGGCTAACTGACAAATTTGTTATAGACTTTCCCAATTTAATTGGCAGTCAATCCTCTCGGATGGTTCGATCTACAATAACTGGGATGTCTTTAAAACAGTGTTCTTCGATGCGATCTCAAAACGCACCAGCCCTACCTTTTCTAAAAGATCCTTTTCAAAACCTTGGATTAACAGCAGAATCTTAGGTTTATTATTATTATTATTATTATTATTATTATTAAGAATTACAATGTCCAACAGGCGAACCCAATTATAGGACAAGGATAATCTCCGGTTTGAATTAAGCATATCTGAAAGTCATCATTTTGATGTCAGCTTTGCTGCAACAAAATATATCAAGACCATCTTGTTCAATGCGAGAATAATTTTTTATCATCTTATACACAGGAGACATCTGCAGTGCGTTAGATTTTGGTGTTTGTAGCTGAAAAACATTCAGATTTCGAAAATTGAACGATTTGAACTGAAAGAACAATTTGGACAACAGATCACTGCAGTCAACAACTCCTGATACAAGCTGGTGAAGAAAGTTGATTGAGAAGTATTCTCGCCTGCTGGATAGAGATGGGAGGTCAACATCCTTAAGGAGAAAGCTATGATCATACCCTCTGGGCGGATATGAACCAGTACGAAAATAGAATAGAGACTTTGCAAATCGACGTTGCACCTTTTCTACAGAAGTTGTATGGATATTATATATTGGAGACCATATAAAATTTGCATATTCTAGCTGAGATCTAACAAAAGTTTTAAACAGAATTAAGAATGTTTCATTTGAATTAAAAAGTTTACCATTTCGCAACACAAAGCCCAATGTTTTATAGGATGACGCTATGATGCTATCGTAATGGTCACAGAAAGACATTTTACTGTCAAACATGACACCCAGGTCCTTGATCGTTTTAGAGCGCTTTAGAACTGATCCATCCATTGAATATTCAAAAACAGAACTGTTCAATTTTCTTGTAAAACTCACTACACAACATTTATCTGTATTTAAAATGAGGTTGTTATTCAATGACCAGTTTAAAATAACAGCAATGTTTGATTGTAGTTTTTCACTATCTTCAGGTGTTGTAATGATATTATATAATTTCAAATCATCAGCGTACAATAAAAATAGAACATTAAAATAATCGGTACAATCATTTATAAATATGTTAAAAAATAATGGGCCTAAGACTGACCCTTGAGGCACTCCCGAACGCTGAACGAAGGTATCAGAACGAAATCCTCGGTATTGCACAAACTGACATCTATTACAGAGGTAAGAGGAGATGAGTTTCAACAAGTCGTTTGAAAGACCAAAGTACTCTAGCTTCATTATCAATAGTTTATGATCAACTCTATCAAAAGCCTTTGAAAAATCTAGGTAGGCCACGTCAACCTGCTTATGCTGATCTATATTTTCACAAAGAAACTGAGAGATACAAGCTAAATTAGTTATTGTCGACCTACCCGCCATGAAACCATGTTGATGGATTGAAATTCTGTTTGAGACATGAGAATACACTCTATCAAATAAAATAATCTCAAAAACCTTAGCAAAGTTATTAATTATGGCTACTGGTCTATATTTGCTAATTACAGATTTGTCACCTTGTTTAAAAATTGGGCAAACTCTAGAGATTTTCCACTGCTCCGGAAACATACAAGATTTTATAATGTTATTGAAAATCACTTTCAATGGGCCTGCAAAAATGAATCTACAATCACGAATAAGAAACGAGGGGAAAAGATCAGGACCAGCTGTCATGCTCGCCTTCAACTTAAGCATAGCTTTTAGAACCTCATTTTCGGTTACATTATTAGTAATATACAAAGCATTCGCATTAATACCGCTGTTATTTTGAGATCTATATGTATTAATACCGCTATTATTTGAGGGCAAAGAAAAAGCAGTAGAAAAATATGTAGCAAACTTATTGACAATTGCCTGTGGGTCCTCACTTTCCCAATCGTCTAACTTCATCAAAGGAGGAATGGAAGTTGTGTTCCGCAAAGAATTTAAGTAAGACCAGAAACATTTGGGATTCGATTTAATTTCAGCATTCAACTTGTTCACATATTCAGTGTGTACCTTGTGCGTCTCGGTTTTTATTTTGGCTCTTACAGATCTGAACTTATCATATATCGCTGCGTTGGCACATTTTTTGTAGTGTTTCCACAACTTGTATTTATATTTTATAAGAAGAATAATATTTTTATTAAACCAAGGAGGGTAAGAGCCAAGAGGGGATCGTTTCTTTGGCACATGTTTGTCTATTGTTTTATAGAGTGTTTTATAAAACGCGTCAACAGCGAGATCAACATCATGGGTATCATTCAAGACCGACCAGTCTACTGACTCCAGATCAGCGTACAATTCATGTAAATTGGCCTTTCTGAAATTGTAATTAGGGAACATGACGATTGGAAATTTATTGCTGTTACAATCTGGCTTTAACAATTTCACCAACAATTTAGTCCGTAAAAATCGATTATTATGGCGTGCCTTCAATAAAACGAAATCTGAATGCGCGTATAAAACGCACAGACTTTTCAAACCATGTTTTGTCTGTCATCAAAGAAGCTAGACTCAAATATGAGTACTCCATTGCAGCAGATAAAAATCCTAAACGCCTGTACAAGTACATCCGAACGAAAGTCTCGAGGCCAGTGAGGAGCATTCATGTTAGAGATGCATCAAAAACAGTAGTCAATAATTACGAAGATGTGGTAGAGGTATTCATTCGCGGAGACATTCTCTGAGTTTTTTACGAAAAAAACACCTTGTGGACGTTCTAATCTGTTGGGCACTTTTAATTCTAATTACATTTTCGGAGTAGAATTTTCTAGAGAACAAAGTTTTAAAGAATTGCCCGGAGTTTTTTTCCATCCTGCTGATGATCTTAATGGAACAGTTGTTTAAGTCAAGTTATTATTATTATTATTATTACTATTATTAAGATAGAATAGGATAATGAGAGAGATTCAAGATCTATAATACTCATTTTTAACAGTGTGTTAACAGTTGAAGAATTCATCGTAGAGGTTTTTGAAACGATTGATACTAGGAGCAGATACGATTTCCTCTGATAGTAGATAGAAGTTTTAAAGAATTGCCCGGAGTTTTTTTCCATCCTGCTGATGATCTTAATGGAACAGTTGTTTAAGTCAAGTTATTATTATTATTATTATTACTATTATTAAGATAGAATAGGATAATGAGAGAGATTCAAGATCTATAATACTCATTTTTAACAGTGTGTTAACAGTTGAAGAATTCATCGTAGAGGTTTTTGAAACGATTGATACTAGGAGCAGATACGATTTCCTCTGATAGTTCATCCCCTCGGAATGAAAGAGAGCAAAGCTACGCCCGAAAAAAGGAGACAAATTCGAGGCCTCGAACTATAGAGCAATGAGTTTAACTTCGCTTGTGGTGAAAATTATGGAATCAGGTAATGAAATTTCCACTAGATCACTCTTTACAAACTGTTCCCACTATCTTTAACCTCGAATATCGTTCTCTTACCTCCCGAACTTTGTGTTCTTTGTCGCCAAATTCCTCAAGATATCCCTTACGAGGTGGGGAAACATTGAAACTCTTTCCAAAACAGACACGGTCCAAACCGGGAAAACGTCTTTCTATTGTATACCGTGTTCTCAGACCTCTGGTGTTTCTCCTTATTCGCACTATTGAGATTATTTTGAGGAGCAAAGACAACTCATCCTCACCGCGATAAAAAACCGCTACTTAATTTTATCTGTTTCTCTGGGTTTCAAAGCAAGTTGACTGTGACCCTTCTTACCATAAATCATTACGCTTCTAATAAGAATATCTGCTAGTATCGAACGACAGCGGAATTTTATAATCTAAACATCATTCATTAGCAAAGCATTTGCTAGTTTTATAAGCACTGCTTTCTCTACTGAACTAGAAAGTTAAACAAATGCTTATTGCTTAAAACTTACACAGATTTGATTCTTACGTAAAGCTGCTCCAGTCTCAATCGTGTGGTTCTCTTTGTAACATCAAAAAAGTGGCTATTTAATTTTTTTAACGTATTTACCATAGTGATTTCTTCTTCGATTACAACCAATATCGAACTCATTGTGGTTTTTAACGATTAGAAAGCTTGTGATATTGACTCATTTGCATCAACATTTTAGGAAAATTTCTAAAAACAACTTGGTTCGGGTAGCTAATGATTTGTGGTTGCAGTCACAGTAAACATTAAGTAAAGTTCGACTATCGCTATTTGGAGGTGACTTCACTGGGGAATGGGGATTAAAGCTTAGTTAGCACTTGGGATGATTTATTACTTAGACCATGTTGTAAATGTGTCCATCAAGACATGATCATTGCCCGGATTACTATTTCAATGAAAAAAAACGGTACGCTGCGGGCCACGGTGGCCCGGTCCGACCCTGCAGACCATCGTCTTGATGGACACATTTACAACAGGGTCTAAGCCGCCCCGTAGCTACGGGGGGGCAAGATGGGGCTGAGCCCCCCTAGCAGTTGTGGTTGCCCCCCCCTGGAAGACTTACACATTATAAATTTCAAATTAGTAATAAAATTTCAATATAATGCCCAGGGCCGGCTCTAAGGGACCAGGCGCCCCGATGCAAACTTACTGTTCAAGGCCCTTAAAAAAAATTTTGTAAAAAAAACAAATAAAATTTTGTGATGACATATTTTTGTAGAGATACTTTTTATTAACAAACATGCATAAAATTATGATGAATTAATCTTAATATGTAAAAATGTTTGTCTTAACTGACAGACTGACTGATTCATCAACGCAAAGCCTAATTCATGTTTGTAGCTTCAGTAAGCTACAAACATGAAATTTGGACAGTAGGTTACTTTTGTGTCATAAGCACCCATTAAGAAAAGATTTCTGGAAATTCCGCCCCTACGGGGACAAAATAGGGGATGAAGCTTTGTGCAGAAATGCCGTGAGTTTTTAAGTCAGACGGGTTCACTGGGGAGGGAGGAATTAATACATGATCGTTTTCCGGGTTGGAACCGTGTAATTTCTCAAAAGAGTTTCGCCTCTGGTATGGTTGACATACTGAGTTACCGTGCTCTTTTGCCTTATTCTTAACCCTGCTCCTGAAGATGCCACTTACGAAAGTGTGCGAAACGTTGAGCCCAAAAACCCAATTTACACGGTTCCAACCCGGAAAACGATCATGTATGAAAAATGATGAGTCCTAATTGCGAATTCCACGCAAACGGAGCTGCGGGCAACAACTTTTCTATAGTTTAGGAAATATCGTTGTACCCTATAAAATTTTCTTGCCAATAACGAGACGAACAGTAGTACAATAGCAAGAGATATTTACAACTTAAAGTTGTCGCATGGCGGTAATCCGCAGACCTTAAATTTCTAAAGTAGCGGAAGTCCGATCCTATGCGTACAATTACCTGCTAAATGTTCTCCTACAAATTCGGGGGGACTGGTGTGAGCCATAAATATTTCTTACCACTGTACCACTGTCCGCCTCGTTATTGTCAATAAAATTTTATAGGGTACACCGATATTTCCTAAACTATATATAGTATAAATATAAAAATATTTATATTGCAAACGTTTTTCAATTTTTAATATTGTAAAATTGATACGATTTCAAAGCTATTTTTAATTTAGACTTACCTCACTGTTAATCGAAATTTAAATTTAAAATTAATGATGACAAAAAGCCACGAAATGATACACACAACCAAATTCGGCTACAAACAGGAACAGTGAAAAATATAACAAAACTGTTGAACAACCACCACAACCAAAACCAACCGACTAGACTTGGAAAATAAAATTTTTAAGTATACCGACATGGACTTTTATGGTAAAAACAAACGTGACAAATGTTAGGAAAAACATCTGGGTGTGGTCATACCGCTGTCTCGTCAAATTGTTACCCAGATAATGCATCATAAATCTGGTTATTTTTTGTCGGTATTGATCTAAAGGTCCCATCACCCAACCCAAAGGCGCACTTTTTTTCAATTATTACAGTTTGAAAGTGCTAGGGATTGACTTCTTGGGATCTGTTTTGGTGGTCATAGTGGAATGTTAAAATGTAACTTTTTCTGAAAAGTTTTCGATGGGCGCCTTGGTCTGTTACTGCTATAATATTTTATTGGTAGTGATTCAATGCGAAACTAATATTAATTTTTTTTATAGAGTTAATATAATAGCATAGGCGGCGCCCGCCGTCCGGCGCCCTTTGTCACGGGCGCCCCGATGCGGTGCATCTTTCGCTTACCGTGTTAAGCCGGCCCTGATAATGCCGATTGCCGAAGCATATTTGCTAGCCCCACCCACGCACCCTTTATTTTCTTACAGGGTATGTTATTTGGCAATATCACCCTAACGTTGATGTTGACCATATAAAAGAACGAACTGTCATGTCACATTTTATTCCATAGCCTACTACTAAACATACAAAAAAATAAACTCAAATAAATTGGTTGTTAGTTATTGTAATTGGCCACTGCACGAATTTTTTGATGCAGTACAGCTGTTTGTGAATTTACATTCTCTGTTTTAACCGGAATAGATCGCCCGGCGCATCCAATGATGCATCAAAGATTGGCAAACTTGGTTTTTCTGATTTTTGAAAAATACCGTACCAATTCTTTGGACTTCGACAGGCTTCTACGAAAATTTAATAGCGTAAAAAATCGACGTTTACAATTATTTTAATGCTTTTTCAAATGTAAAAACTGAGAAAAAATAAAGTAGTTATCTGAGTGTAGTATTAAAATATATATACATATTTACATGCAGCCTCCTCTGTCGACAAACTTGACCCCCTGAATAAGTTTTCTAGCTACGGGGCTGGGTCTAAGCAATAAATCATCCCAAGTTGTAATTAGTCGTTAATCCCCAGTGGAGTCACCTCCAAATAGCGATAGTTGAACTTTAGAGAGGTTGTTGAATATATAAGGAATTCACGTTCGGTAGATGTAACTAGATTTGGTAACTTTTTTTTTTAAGCTGTGTAACTGCGGACATAATTGTTCTAGTGTATAATGTATAATTGGAATGTCAGAAAGTAGGCATCAAAAATGTGACATGTAAGTAAGTAAATATCAAATATCGAAAATGTGATGGTTTTGTGGTGATCTGCTGAATCTATTTTTGAATCCAGGAGAAAATTGTATCCCTCTAAAAGCCCAAAGAGCAACCCGCATGTAAAATTGTGAATCTTTTCCCTTCACTAGTTATTTTAGGAGGACAAGCTTCGATGTCATCATCATGGATCCACAATTTTACCATGGATTCGTTTTGGTATATCCATGTCTCATCCAAGAAAATGAAAAGTAAATCTTCACCACTATCACGCAATTAGAGATACCGCTTTAGAAATTTGATTCTGGTAGCTATTTAATGTGAAAAACTTCGCCTTCGGAAATCTAAATTTATACGTGTATTACGTACAATTATTCTCCATTTCTGATTCTGAGTATAATATTAACGGCACCGACGCCGTTGTATCGGTATTATTTTAAAATTCGAAAAACACTCGAGAACACCAGCGAACTTTACGGAAAATATTTCTGCCACCAGTTTAACTGTTTGCGTTTTACCCAAAGATTGTCTATTTTTCTCTGTAATTTTTTGAAAACCACGAAATATTTCTTGTTTCTTTTCCTTTAAAATGGGCTTTCTCGTGACCACTTTTGTGGAAATTGTTTCCACGCTGTATTTAAGGATTTTCTTCAAACGAAGCGTGTTGAAATTAGAAAAACTTCGTTTTTTTTCCAGACAATTCAGATTTGACATTTGAATTACAAAATTAGACAGTTGATACCAATCTTTAATTTCTAGTGATCTTAAGATTGCAACTTAACCACAGAAAACTTTCTGTTAGCTACTTCTACCGAACGTGAATGCTTATTACATAAGTTCAACTGAAGTTGTTTTGTGGTAAAAATGTCTGTTTTAAATATTGAACCATCTTACAAAATACTTAAATATGAAGAACGAAATTTTATGGTAACGGTTTATGACTTTTTTGTGGGTGAAAAGAAACTGGGTGCAATAATCTTACTTACAGTAAGAGGACGGAGGATTATTTCAAAAAAGTAACACACTATGTCTATAACGAAAACAATTGCCAAAAAGTACTTGTCGAAAACCAAAGTAGATAAAAATGGAACAAAAAACGCTATTTATGGTTGAAGCTGCCATAACAAAACACCCCAGACCCCAGACTGATTCACCTAGGGACGCCACTGATTTTACACTACCTGAGTAATAAGGGTGAATTCGGTATTTTGGTCGGTGGGCTGTTTAAAAATAGATTGTAAACGGTAACAATGGAATGAATGAATGGGTCGCTTTCGTAGCACAGCAAAGATATGGCATCCTACGTCCTCTTAATACAACGTCCTTGATCTGGTGTGATCTCTTCTATCCGACGAGCCCAATTCCGGACCGCTATTGCATGTGACAATATAGTATTTATACTGTCAAATGATTTTTAAAATGCAGAAAGGGCACTGGTAAATTTTAAGGCTGTTTTATAAATGCATATATTGTTTTTTTATTTTAGGAGTAGTTAAAAAAACATTAACTGTTAAATATTTTCATAAGAATTAAAGAGATTGTGTGACACAATAATTTAGAAGTTAAATTGTTGCAGGTCTTTCAGCTGCCAACGATGAGGTATGGTTTCATTTGAGTGGATATGTGATAAATAGTTAAAATTACAGAACGTGGGCTACTGAACTATATACTTTTGAAGAAATTAGTTTACATTCAATGAAAGTTGGAGTTTGGGTAGCCATTTCAAGAAAAAGAATTATAAGCCCAATTTTTTTTCACGATACTGTAAATGCAGAAAGATATCGTACTAACATTTTGCAACTCTTTTTCGAACAACTGCATGAAGACGAATCTCAGTATGGTTACCGTCAGCAAGACGGAATGATGGCCTACACCGCAGCAGGCACACTTCGTTTACCTGCAGGAAAATGATGAGGATCGAATTATAAGAACTGCGGTCCCAACAATCATTTGATCTCATCGCCCCAGATTTTTTTTGTTTGGTCATTTGAAAAACAATGTTCTCAAAGATAGGTTGCATACCTTGACAAGCTACAACAGCAATAACTCATGAAATTGAAAATATAGCCTTTAATACCCTACATCGAGGATTTGACATGAAAAGAAGAGTTAATATGTGTATTGGAGGAAATCATTTTCAACATTTATTGTAAATACCTTAAAAACAATTTATAAAATGCTTTATTTTATCTTCTCTAACTCCTTGTGACACCTATGAATTTAACTGCCCATTCACAATGGACATAAGACATAAGAACGAGCGCATAACATAATTTACGTTTTTGGTTTGTGTCTGGCTTATGCTTATCTACGTTCACAGTGGACAGAGTGAACTCTGTAAGAATTGTTAAACTGCGCAAACGCAGAACGGAATAACTCCCGGCGAAAGATAGAAACGGCTAACCTCAAACTGAGTCAATCAAAATATCTAACCTACAATTCCATACGATATTCGAACTTGACAACTCGCAGTACAGAACGAACTCGCAGTGTGAAGCTTTGATTATAATTTATATAATATAATCAAAGGTGTCAAGTGCCAAGTGCCAACTGTCAAAGGGAATTCAATAGCAGCATTCAAAAGTCCCTAGATTTTAACATAATTTTGACATAATTCGTGCACAAAGTTGAACTTGTTTCAACTTTGTGTACGCACACAAGGATTAGGTACATAAAACGTTCATAAGCATAAGAATTACGTTCGTCCACTGTGAACAGGGGTACACGTTTTCCATCGTTTCAACTTTATGTATTTATGTAAGCTTTATGTACTTGTTATGCCTTATGTCCATTGTGAATGGGCAGTAAGGATAAGTGCGGTATTACCAATTATGTATGTTTGGTTGCATACATTTTTGATCACATGGTTCTCAGTCATTAATGAACACTGTATTTTCATCTCATCATCATTTATTTGGTCTTACAACAAAATAGGCAACATTTTCAACATCTGTTGTTTTTTGCTATAATTTATGTATTTTTAATTAAATTAATTAATGTCATTCTTCTTTGTCATTTATCAATATGGTTTCATCATCCTTGCCAAGGATGATTCGATTACAAATTGTGTTGATCGCCCGATATATGTTTCAGCACTATAATTTATTAGTGCCATCCTCAGTCCTACTTTACTTCTTTGTTGTAGCAGATATACTTATGTTCTCAGTTGGATTGGTCACGAAAATAATTGTGAATAATTACTGAAACAAGTTATTTTTCTGATACAATATTAAAAAACCAATCTACTTAAGAACCTCAAATTTATGATCTTTGAAAAACTGTGTTACTATTATGGCAGTGTGTTTCTGGTCGTTATCCTGCTTAAATTTCCATCGTAATGGCATATTTTCTTCAGCAACGGCAACATTGTATACTTCAAGATATCCAGATATTGAAATGTCCATCATGCCGTTAATTTTTCTTACAGGGCCGACATCCAAACCCGAAATATATTCCCATACCATTATGCAACTACCGGCGTGCTTCATGGTTCCTATATACTTAGGAGCATTTCTTTGGCCTACTGAGCGTCGGACCCATCAAATACCATCCTAAGAAATCATGAATTTACTGCCATCGGAAAAAAGAACCGTTTTCCTAAGCTCTCTTGGTCAATCATGGTGCTCGTTGCCAACATCGAGTAGTGCTTGTCTATTCCTTTTAGAAATGAAAGATTTCTGGGTCGGTCTTCTTCCGAAAAGGTCGATTTGGCGTCAACGATGTCTAATTCTATACTCAGAGATGTTAGTAGTTCCTAATTCTCTTCGAATAGCCACAGCTGTCTTGAATACATCTTATTCGAGTAGCTCTCTAATACGTCTGTCGATTTTTGCAGTCGTGGACTGACTAACATTTTTCTAACGCGGAAATGTTTTATCTCTTTTGTTTGACACTACTTACCGATTCAGATGTAATTGTTGTGCGATTAGTGTTTGTTACTTGAATATTATTACTTAATTGTTTTATTTCCAAATAAAGTTTCGGACCATTGTGATTATATTTGATTTATAATTAGGCTTCGGATTTTAGGTCGTTAAAAAATGAATAAAAGGAGATATTTTTACGTCCCGAAATTGACGAATTAGGTTATAAAAATCTTAGTTTATGTTAAAACCTGGAGGAAAAAATAATTGCTCAACGAAAAAGTATACATCAAAAAAATGTATATTTAAAAAAAAACATTAAACAAAACATTATAGAAACAAATATTTTGTGTAACAAACAAAAAAATGATCAAATAAATGAACGATCTATAGTTACGTCCACTAATTCTAAGTTATCGCAAAAAAATGGTGATCAAATAAAAGCAAGTCGCATTTAATAAACAAGAAAATATTAATTCAGGTATTTAAAATGAGTTACAAAAGCAAACTATATATTTCTCTAAATTTTTGATTGTAAATTTACACCTTTGATCGGTTAAAACACTTTTAAGTTTTGAAAACGTGCGTTCCACATCACAAGAAGTGATGGGTGCAAAATTAATTAATATTGAACAATCTACGTTTTCATTTATGTATGTATTGTTGGTAGCATTTCCATTACCGCAAATTGCGTTATTTACTGAACATATAAAATCGTATCCTGGATTCTTTTTTAATAGAGAACATAATTTTTGGAACGCCATTTCCCCCAACTTTCCTGGTGTTTTTTAAAGGTGTGTACACTTTTTCCACAATTTCCATACTTTGGTTTAATTTTAAACCTATAGTTTCTAATTGTTCTATTGCATCAGCAACAATGTTAAAGTGAGTTTTAATGTATAAGAGTTCATTTTTAACGTTTGCTTTATTCAGGAATTCTTGAGCTTTTTTAATGCTTTGTGCATCTGTGGCTTCAAATGACATTACAACCTAAAAATATTCAATATAAGAATGATAGTAAAAAAACCATTATATATTTACTGACTTGTTTTAAAACATCAAAGTATTCTGCATAAAACAATGCTGCTTGAATCCAAGTGCCCCACCTGGTTAATACAGGTTTAGGTGGGAGAGGTGTATTTGGTAAACTGTTTTTATAAAACTCTACTCTTATTGGTGCTTTTAAAAAGATTTTCTTAACATTGAGAATTATCCCATTGATATCTGGATAATTCAATCTAATTGTTTCAGACACTAAATTATATTTTCATAAAACACCTTCAAATTAGTACCAGGTTTGATCATGTTTGATCATGAATTAAATAAATTATAATAATTTCAATGCTTAAAATTATCAATAGCACACCCAAGGATTCGTTTATAAATCACGAGATTGTGTTGCTATTAGTTTTATCAAGCTGCTTCAAAGCTAGTAGAAATGGACGGCCAGCTTCTTCAGAAGATAACTTTCCAATTACTAAATGGGCTATGTATCTTCCTAATCTGTCCGTCATTTCATCGACGCTAATCCATATATCATTATTGCCAAGAGAATTTCTAATTTGTTTAATTACCTGTAAATTATAAAATTTATGTTTAAAAGTTTTTAAATAAAAATTCTAGTGCTCACCATATCGTAATCTTTTGGTAAATATTTTTTTCTCAGAGTGCTTTCTGAGGGTAAATGCCTTCCTGTATATTTATGCATAAAATTTTTGAACTCAGGACAACTAACTTTTTTCCATGGAATATTTGCTGCGGTAAATGCCCTACATAAATCAGTGTAAAATTGCGTAAAATCATTGTCGGAACTAATGTTTAATAAAGTCTCTTTACTGGATTTATTCTTGTTCTTTTTATGTTCATCGCCACTGCAGTGTTGTTCAAAGTGTGATTTTTTTTTCGCACTTAAACTAGGAAACAAAAATGTGAACATAATTCAAGCTTCAGTATTTTAAATGTTTACTTACAACTTTTCCACACACTTTGCAGAATAACTCATTGTCTTTGGTTGAAGAAGGAAATTGAAAATTAGTGTCCAAATTATTCCCTAACCATAATTTGATTTTATCTTTCATGGATGATTTTACCTTCGGCATTTTGAGGATCCTTTACTGTATGCACAAAAATCAAAACCGGCCCCAGCACACTCACTAACACGTAAAGACACTCAGTAGGTATCACTAACAATAAACTAATAAAATAAAATGCTTTTTCAGAGAATCACCTCCTTCCGGCTATAATCTAAATGAAATGCAGGCCAGTGTTGTCAGTTGGTGACACCAACCCGTACCATTAAACTCAAGGGCGTTGTTTACAACCCATTTTTAAACAGTCTGCCAGCCAAAGCAATGAATTCACGGAAAATCTCTATTGTGCAAGCACGTCCGCTTCGTTGGTCGTGGAATCCTATTTTAAGTCTTTTAAAAAGTCTCTAACGGTAAATTAGGCATTTTAGGTAGTAATAAATGGGTGTTAAATAAACAGATTTTTTAAATTCGTATAAATATATAGGTAAATTTCGCTGCAATGCCTGAAGTAGATATAAAAAGGCAAAAAACCTAAGATCCGAAGCCTATTTATAATTATAAGAGACGTCTAAATAAACTGCCATTGCCTTCCAAATAATAATTAAATGATTTGCGATAAGATTTTTTGTTTATTTACTTTTGCTACCGTTAAAAAATTTTGAAAGAAATACCTCACACTATAAGAAGTATATGATAGGTAAAATATACCGATATTATAAGATATAAGATGACATTTCTTTACTTTTGTAACGTAGGTCGGTACTTAGATAGGCCACATTCTCTTTAGAATATTCTGCCTTCTACACACCCCATAGTTCATAGAAGACCCCTTTAACATAGAAATTTAAAAATAACGAGCAATAAAAAACCCTCTAATTAACTAGTTGATATTTTTCATGAGGACGCAGATCGTAGACAACCACACACATACGTGCAGAATCATAGTCGCAGTAACAACATCTGTCTTTCGATTTTCGTGTTTTGTTCATTTGTTTTGTGCATTAAAAGGCGTGTCAAGACATGTTTATAAATCGATGCCGGGCATTTTCATCATTTCTTATAAATTTATTAATTAATTAAGTAAACTCATAAACAAAATTAATTTTAATTCAAGCTGCATCACTTCACTTTGTTTAAACCCCATTTTTGAAATATTCTATCGATCTAAATGCAGACATACATTTTAGTGACAAAAGACAATCAACATGTAATAACTAAAGGATTTTTTTACCGCCCGTTATTTAAGTACCTACATATAGGTAACCCTTCGCACCTGCTTCCCACGCACCTTCGACACCGTTGCCGTTGCCATATCCACATCTTCAACAAAAGTCTTACACAACAAACATTGCAAATATTTTATTAACCTCTCTCCCTCCAAACCAAGAATTTAAAATCATGACAACAGACAACATTTTCCCTTTTTTGCCATTTTCCAGGTCCCATCACAGCCATCTGCGCAAAAATCGCGGTCACAATCCAAATAAGAAAAATCGAACGGCGGCAATTTAGCAAATGTGTGCCAAATTTCGAGGTTAAATTGCTGCCGACGCGTGTGTGTGGCAGGCGATCGTCACTTGCTTCTTCAATGGCGGCGCGTCCATGCGTTTACATAACGAGCAAAATCGCTCGAAAAAATCGAAGAATTTATGCGAAATCTATTATAATTTGCCGAGGAACGTCAATGGCAGAAACGCGAGGTCACATGGTACCGGTTCGGAGAGAAAAGTGTAGTGGAAGGCATTTCCAATGGTTGGGAAGTAGTCGTTTTCTTATTGGATAGCGTTTACCTTAAGATTGTGGTTTGAGTCATACGCCAAGGTAGAGAGGCGGCAAAGGTGAACTCACTGCAGGATCAATATATCTAACAATTTAAACTACACGACAATTAAGGTAATTTAATTAGTCACCGCATGTATAACATTCAGTCGTTACTGAAAGAATTCAAAATAATAATTTCTAATGAATACAGCAAAATCGTTACCAAAATTTCTAGGGTACATCGTTTTGCTTTCTCACTAATACTGCATCCGGGGTGAGTCAACAGTACGAAATTCCTCGAATCTCCTAAACCATTGAAGATACAAAATTAAGTCTTAGGTCAGCGCTCTCACCAAACCAAGCCTTCAAAAATAATTTCATATAATATAATGGTGCTTTTTTCCATGACAGAGAATAATAAGGATATTTTCAAAAGTAAAATATATTTTTTGTGTTCTACGTTACTATGTTGAACTCGGAAAATTAAAATGGATCTATCAAAGAATAAATCACGTTTATTTTTAAAAAATTCAGCAATAAAAAATCGAAACTTTGTTTAGAAATATTTTTAAAAACACAATATTGTTGTTATCATTGGAAGATAACCCCCATGTAACAATGACGGAAATGGCTTTACAAGAAAATGTTAGCCAGTCGTTTGTGGTAAAGTTTAAAAAAAAAAAAAGAAACTGCATCTATATAAAGTTCAACTCATCCATGAACTATCAGAAGATGATCCTGACAGACGATTGAAATTTTGTGAAAGCTTCATGAGACATTGTGACAATTTTTTGAATAGTGTCGTATTTTCGGATGAAGTAACATTTTACTTAAATAGTACCATAAATCGACACAGTTGTCGTTACTGGGTTCGAGAACAACCTCATTGGGTTCTAGTGGCACACACTAAATGTCCCCAAAAAATTAATGTTTGGATGGGAATAATAAATAGAAGAGACATTGGCCTCTACTTTTTCACGAAAATTTAACAGCAGATCGATATTTAGACCATCACCGTGGTGCTTCCGGTTCTAATTGATACGTTTCCTGATCCAAATAATCCACAAAACATAGATCGTTGGGGCACCATCACATTATGGCGTAAATACAGGAGTTTTTTTGGATAATCAATTTGATGGAAGATGGATTGGAAGGCGTAGATGAATAGAATGGCGACCTAGGTTTTCGGATCTGACATCCCTTGATTTTTTGTAGAATATTTAAAAAGTCGTGTTTACATGAACAAACCCGATAATTTAAACGACCTGATGAAAGCACAAATTCGTCATGAAATGACTCGCATGAGTCCCCAGAGTATTGATAATTCCATTAATCAGGTCAACCATTGTTTGTGTCAGATGATGGGGAACAGTTTGAACAATTTCTATATTATAAATTTTTACTCCTTAATATTTATCATTAAAATCAAGTTTATTTTGTTTATTAATGTTCTCAATTTCTTTGTTATGCAACCCCTACATCAAACTACATTTTCATATGCAGAAAAATAAGTTTTATCAAATAATGCAATCAAAATTATGCCTTCCTATTGAAAAAAAATCATTGATGACGTCATAAATGTTTCAAATTTGACGCAAAATTTTTTGATAAATGTCGAAAGATGGTGAATAAAATAAAAAGCTTTATACGTTTTTGGATTTTTTTCAAAAGCAAATGCTGCGTTTTTTATGAATTTTGTGCATTACTTTATCATAATCCTGTATACAGGGCCTAAATTAATGTGCACTTCTACACATTTTGTGCAGTTCAAAAATGCATTTGTGCAGCTGGAAATTGCAATTTGTGCAGTAACTTTTTCACATTATTAATATTTTTTCTTGCCGAGCGTAAGCTACTACTACTGACGCCGGTTCATCCCTTCACCGAAAAGAATCGAGGAATTTTTATGATTTTGTTTGTCAAGTTGGAACCTCAAGAAACCCCAGATGTGCTATTTTCGCTCTGTCACGTACCTGCTTACCAATAACACTTGTTTCAGTGATTTCGAAAAAGTGCACAACAAAAATTTATCAGTCGTACTTGCGGAGTCGTACTGCCTTCACAGCTGTTATCACTTTGGTTTTTTCTTGCATTGGTAATGCGCTGTGACTAATTTTCTTTTGTGCTATGACAAGTATTATTTACGTTATTGGCCTCATCACAAATTTTTTATTGATCCAATTAAGAACGTGTCACCCCATTTTCTCAAAAATATGAGAATATGCAAGTCTTTATTTAATAATGACAAAAAAAAAATTATAATAATAAAATTCAGAACATTTTGTTCGATTGTGGCTTAATTAATTATTTTAGTTTTCTGTTTTGGGAAGACAACACACAAACTTTTGTGACGTACCTTTAAATAGTGACATATGTATGTGTTAATAGTGTCGGTATTATGCCTTTTTTACATTTTTGTTTATATCTTTACAATATATTTATTTTGAATTTGCGTTTTGCTATTATTTATTTATATTCTGCACTTTAATGGGGGGGGGGGGGGGGGGGGTAGAAGAAGTACTATTAAGGACACAAGGGGGATTATTGCGATTGTGCAGTTGGAAATTTTCCTTAATTTAGGCGCTGCCTGTATACTGTTACGAAATAAATAAAACCATACGCCGCCCGGGTACAACGCCTATGGGTACCCGAGCTTTTTAAAACGCACGACGTTGATGGTGAGTCATCATCGGTGACGGCGGCGTTCCGTCAAGCATTGATTAAATACATATGTATTTAATCAATGCATCAAGGCAAGTGTGGAGCGTGTTACCAGAAGTCTCGATTGCGGGCTAGAAAACCCTCGAAGCATCGAGAGGAACGGATAGGTTTAAATAGAGGCCACAGTCGGGAAAGGATTATTCAGTGAAATGGAGTCCAACGAATGTCGAAAAAACCCAATGAAGTTGTGCCGGAATTATTTTTCACATAATCGCTGTAATAGTCAGTCGTGTAAATTTGAGTTAGTAAGAAATAAATTGTTGAATTTAACCCACGGCGATTTTATTCACCGAACAAACGTAACAATACGTACGATATTCGCAATGCATCTGAAATAGTTGAAACTCACGAAACAAAAATTGTCTCCAAGATTCTAATTAAATATCGTAAACCTAAAAGACGTAGGTACTTTCGTATCTAAAACGTTTTAGCCAAACTTAAAAATGTCCACTAGACAAATTGAGTGCTCAGGACAGAGAACTACAAACTTCAGTTACCAAAAATCGCCGAGAAAGTTTATTTTTAACTCGCAATTTTTGTGCGATTTTACCCATCTCCCAGAAATTCGTTGTAAAAAAAAAAATAAATAAAATAAAATTTTATTTTACCTAGTATACTCTTTTTCACATATCATGGATAAAGTGACATTTGGTTGTTATGGTCTCAGATTCAAATTTAATTTCCAAAATTAAATACGGCTCTCCGATTGGTAAATTCGATCATGTTAATATAACAGCTGACTTTCAGATTTGTTACAACAATACTCAAAAAATCTCCACTAGAAGTAAACTTGGGGTTAGCTTCACTGCTGTGAACAATGAGCTTGGCAAAATAAATTGGGATGTTGTTTTTTTTAGTAGACTCATCTGTTAACGATAAGTAATAATAAATTAAGACACTCATTAAAAAGGTTGTTTCAAAACATACTATAGAATACAAGGTCAAAAAATCTGCAACTAAGTCATGACCTCTCAGATTATATTACCCATAGGGCATTTTATAATAAACTGTCGACTATAATAGATGTAGCTAAAACCAAGTTTCAACGAGGTTTAGCTGAATCCAAAGATCCTAAGCGATTATATACCTAAATATGTCAGATCCAAATTTACAGGCATTATTACTCAGACTCAAGTACAAAATGCAAACGGGGACTTAATAACTGTCATTGCAGATATGTTTGCAACTGCCTTTTGCAATAACTATACAAAGGAAATATTTACTAATTTCCCAACTCTTACTAGGCCTCCTTATGCGGATCAATTAAAGAATATTCAATTATCTGAACTAAGTGTGAAAATAATTGGACCACGTTAACCAAAAACGTACTAAGCGACAAAATTGCAATTTGAGTAATACTAGAGTAAACTTTCATTAAAAATTGAAAATTTTTATTAATGTCGGAATAAAATTTTTGCCTTAAGAATACATGACTTTATGAATGTAGTCTATTTTGTTAATGGCATCAAAAACACCCAGTCCTTTACAGTTTTAAAGAAGCATTTTGGCGCTTGGTTCTTTTTTGAGAAAACCATGATTTTAAATTTATTATTCCGTAAAAAGGCACCAAGTAATTTTTTGAAAAATGTTATATATATTTATATTAATTTAACGACCTGCTATAAAAAGGAACATATGCCATGAAACAAAAACAAAAATGATTAAGTTAAATTTGTTTCCCCTAATTCGAAATCGATATCATTTGAAAAACCCTCCACATAAAATTCACAGTTTATTCCCCGTAAGTTTTTGTAAAAGAGTTTTGCATCCTCGGGAATAAAAAGACATAATGTTTTCAGATCTGCCAACTTTTTACGCGATATTGCTTTTCCATTGGGCCATAATGTAGACAATTTTCCAAAATTTTTAGAAGTCTTTTTCTTTTATGCATCAAAACTTCATTTTAGATCTCATTTTCCTGATTACTTTTCATGAAAATAGAAAGCGGTTTATCTTTAGTAAGTTTAATCACTCTTGTTTTCAAGCAACTAATTTTTTTTCATGTATGCCTTCTATTTGTGACACTAGACTCTAAATCGGCTTCACTACAAAAAAGTTCTTTCTGCATAAACTAAACAATAAGTGGATTTTTCTTTCTACATGACTCCAAAATCTTTGTCATTTGGTAAAAAACTATGTTCCGAAACAAAAAATTTCAAATAAATCGTTTAAGTAGAATGTTGCTATAAAATTGATTTTACCATGAATACAGTTTTTATATTACTATTTTGACGCCCACAAGAGTCAGACTACAGAGTCAGTTCTGTTATATCCTTTTTGGTAAAATTTTCAGTAGGTATTAAGCTCTTAACACAAGATCCCACCTTTTGTGCGCCACGACCTATTTTCTTTTTTTTCAAATAAACTAGTGTCTTTTCCTTGTTTTACCGGAGTAAATACCCTCGTTATAAAGCCAAAATTGACGCTTATAAAACACTAAGTTTGTAGGATAGTTACAAGGCAACAAAGCACTGCACAACCAATTAAAAAAAGTGCTGTGTCGGTTGGTACCTTTTTGATTAAAACATAATCCCAGATTTATTAAAGGCGCATAGTTCTACCTCAAATTGTGGTATCAAAATAATTAAGACAAATAAAGTATTTTTTCAAATTAATTTTTGACATTAAATTCTGACTGTTAGGATGTTTCACTCATTTTTTGCGAAACAGACCACTTCTCCTGGACCTAATGGTATTTCCGCTGCTGTTTTCAAAGAATTTTATTGCGATTTTTTAGCCAAACCTCTAAGCATAATAATGACTGCTTCCTTTACATCTGGAGTATTGCCTAATGATTGGAAATTGGTCATCTATTTCGATTGTGCGAAGGTCTTCGATAAAAAACGCTTACTACTTAAGTTATCGCATTACGGTATATCAGGGCGACTGCTTCAGTGGATTGACTAATTTTTGACAAATCGTTTTTTCAAAGTAAAAATTGTGGAAACATTGAGTGCGAGTCAACAACTATTAAGTAGGGTTCCTCAGGGTTCCGTTCTGGGTCCTGTTTTGTGTCTGATATATTCCGCTGATTTAAAGAATGATATTTCGTCCCCGATCTCATTTTATGCCGATGATATTAAAATTTATAGTAATACGGAATGTTATCGAACGATGTTAAGAAAGTAATTTTATGGAGGAAAAAATGGTTAGTGCCTTTAAACTTGGATAAGTGTGTTGTTTTAGGTACATGTAGGACAAAACAACCCATTACTTGATTACTCCGTCAATGGGGTGCCACTAGTTAAAGTAGATGCTGTGTCAGATTTAGGTATAACTGTTACATCTGACCTCTCTTAGTCTTTTCATATAACTAAGGTGGTAAGAAAAACGAACAGAATAGGGTATTTAATTACTAAGGCTTTCGAAAAGGCTAATATGGTGGCCGTCGTAAAACTTTAACTGGCTATATTAGACCTATTTTGGAGTTTGATAACTGTGTATAGTACCCTGTGCGGACTGGAGCTTTTAGAAGGCGTTCAACGGCGTATTACACGTATACCCTTTGGTATTAGGCGATCCTCCTTTGAACAAAGACTTTCATTGATGAATTTATCAACAGTTGCATACCGCCACCTCAGAAGTGAATAACTACATTTTTAGCACTAACTTATCTCCTATTAATCATATTTGTGCTTTAAATATTGAAACAAAAACGCGAGGACACTGTTATAAGCTAAAGAAAGACTTCTTCCGATCCATAACTCGACAATATTTTTTGTCTAATAGAGTTTTCAATTTTTGGAATTCTCTACCCGATTATGTCATTATTAAGAGCTCGTCTCTTTTAAGTATCAAAATTAATTTGGTAACGACGATAAATGGATTTCTAGCCATTGATTAAACTTCATATTCGATCAATACTGATTGTTATATTTTGTTGTACATACGCGGGCATAACAGAGATTTACCTCTGCCCGAACGAACTATAATAATATTAATAATGATAATAATAATTAGTAACAACTTCAAAACTAGAAACCATCAGACAAATAACTTATTTTTGAGTCAAATTTTACCGTTTCTTCAGTATTTGTACATCCATAGCACAACTTGAAAAAACTTCTGAATGTACTACAATTATCAATTTAACTACACAAATTAGTGATCTATAACGTTAAAAAGTCTCAAAACCACTTCACCACTTTAACATTTTCTAAAGTTATGACAAATTTCCCTAAAACTAAACTGCCAAAAGTAGGTACAAATTTGCACGAATCACCTCCTCTTTAGAATATGAGACGTTTTAACAACTCTGAATGTATCTCAGAATTCAGTATATTCAGAACTGATTCAAAACTACACACTGTGGCGAGAAATAGCTATTAAGACAACTACTAGTGTTTTATAGACAGTTTAAAAATCAAGATCGTAGTCCCTTCGGTCGCTCGGATTTTATAGAGCGAGATTTTTAAACTATAAAACACGTGTTGGCTTCAAGATTTTTTCAAACACTAACAGTAATTCATCAACTCCTTTTTGATCAATTCCTTACTACAAATTTTGACAAATCATTTGTGAAGCTTCATAGTATCATAGTAAGATTGCTGTGTATTGTAACTACGACAAGTAAACAAATTTTGAAAAAAACAATTTTCATCGTCAAAATATGCGAAACGTTCCGGAAGAAATTGCGAAAAAGGGAAAAGAATTGCGAAGCAATTTGTTACCCTTAAAGTCAAAAAATGCATACGAGAAAGTATATGTTTCGTTCCAAGACTGGAAAAATAAAAACCGCATCAAGGAAGTAACCGAAGATGTTATCTTGGCTTTTTTGGACATGAGAGTGAGTACATATTTAGTAAAATTCATAAAACTAAATTATTTAACAATTACAGTCGCAAAAATTGTCACCTTGTTCTTTATGACCAGAATATTCAATGTTAAAGGCCACTCTAAAGGCAAAAGAAAACATAGATATTGAAAAATTTGGTGCTGTTATTTCGTATATAAAAAAATTAAATGTTGGTTATCGTGGCAAAAAATCCAACGTTCTGACACGAGAAGAAATCAAAACTTTCTTGCAAGAAGCTGATGACGGAGAATATTTATTCGAGAAGGTAAAAATTACTTAATAAGAAGTATTTTTATACATATGAAATCGTGTAGGTTGCTTTAATCTTTGGAATTGCCGGAGCTTGCAGAAAGGCCGAATTATGTGCTATGAGATTTGACGATATACAAGATTGTGGTAATGTTCTGAATATTGTTATACCTGACAGTAAAACCCACAAAGAAAGAAGATTCAGTGTAGTTAATGACGGCTTTGGTGTTAATACCATTAATTTGTATCGACGTTATGTTGCTTTACGACCCAGAAATTCAACACTGAGGTTTTTTTTTACACTATTATAAAGGTAAATGTACTCGCCAAAATGTAGGAATTAACACCTTTGGAAAAATTCCCAGAAAATTTGCAACTTTCCTCAAACTGGAAAATCCAGCTAAATACACAGGTCATTCTTTTTGCCGCAGTTCGGCAACTCTCCTGGTTAACGCAGGTATTGTAATGATTACCTTTATTCTTCAAAGTAATTTTATATTCAATGCAGGCGGAGACATTACTTCGTTGAAGATTCGAAATAAAAAACTTGAAATATGCGAAATCGTATTTTAAGTAACATCTTATACTGTTTCTATGGTTCATAAGAACTCGTATGTTAACTTTAATTTAAAATAACGTTGTTCTCTTAAACTGTCAATGGCAACGTATCTTATAGCTTCTTAAAATACGATTTCGCATATTTCAAGATTTTTATTTCGAATCTTTACAATAATTATCACCAAAGTTAAAAGTACAATTATTAAAATAAACATTTTGAGCGGTGTTCTTGCTAGTACTAAAGCTAGAACTGGAACTGCCACACGCTTCACTGTAACTTAGGTTCGTGGGCTTGTCCATAACGATTTCATTGTCAACTAATTCATTCGGTGCCAGCTTTTCATCTCCAAAGACTTTTTGAGCAATTTTCACTCTTTCTCCAAAAGATTCTTGTATGTAAGATTCTGCCACCTTGGTCGATTCCCACCCGCCATGCCTCTTCAGCGAAGTAATGTCTCCGCCTGCATTGAATATAAAGTTACTTTGAAGAATAAAGGTAATCATTACAATACCTGCGTTAATCAGGAGAGTTGCCGAACTGCGGCGAAAAGAATGACCTGTGTATTTAGCTGGATTTTCCAGTTTGAGGAAAGTTGCAATTTTTCTGGAAATTTTTCAAAAGGTGTTAATTCCTACATTTTGGCGAGTACATTTACATTTATAATAGTGTAAAAAAAACCTCAATGGTGAATTTATGGGTCGTAAAGCAACATAACATCCATACAAATCAATGGTATTAACACCAAAGCCTTCATTAACTACACTGAATCTTCTTTCTTTGTGGGTTTTACTGTCAGGTATAACAATATTCAGAACATTACCACAATCTTGTATATCGTCAAATCTCATAGCACACAATTCGGCCTTTGTGCAAGCTCCGGCAATTCCAAAGATTAAAGCAACCTACACGATTTCATATGTATAAAAAATATTTCTTATTAAGTAATTCTTACCTTCTCGAATAAATATTCTCCGTCATCAGCTTCTTGCAAGAAAGTTTTGATTTCTTCTCGTGTCAGAACGTTGGATTTTTTGCCACGATAACCAATATTTAATTTTTTTATATACGAAATAACAGCACCAAATTTTTCAATATCTATGTTTTCTTTTGCCTTTAGAGTGGCCTTTAACATTGAATATTCTGGCCATAAAGAACAAGGTGACAACTTTTGCGACTGTAATTGTTAAATAATTTAGTTTTATGAATTTTACTAAATATGTACTCACTCTCATGTCCAAAAAAGCCAAGATAACATCTTCGCTTACTTCCTTGATGCGGTTTTTATTTTTCCAGTCTTGGAACGAAACATATACTTTCTCGTATGCATTTTTTGACTTTAAGGGTAACAAATTGCTTCGCAGTTCTTTTCCCTTTTTCGTAATTTCTTCCGGAACGTTTTCGCACATTTTGACGATGAAAATTGTTTTTTTCAAAATTTGTTTACTTGTCATAATTACAATACACAGCAATCTTACTATGATACTATGAAGCTTCACAAATGATTTGTCAAAATTTGTAGTAATGAATTGATCAAAAAGGAGTTGATGAATTACTGTTAGTGTTTGAAAAAATCTTGAAGCCAACACGTGTTTTATAGTTTCAAAATCTCGCTCTACTTAACTACGATCTTGATTTTTAAACTGTCTATAAAACACTAGTTGTCTTAATAGCTATAAAACTCAAATTCAATTTCCTGGACACATACGAATATGTGCCTGTTACGGCCTAAAATGAAATGAAATAACTAAATATTGAGATTTATTTCAAAGAAACAAACTCCCAATAACTACAAACTATATAAAGTTTTTTGGTTCATCACAGTTTGTTTCTTTTTTAATTCACGCTCAATACACGTTTATAAAAATACTTACCGATGTTAAAAAGACACTTTTGTAGCGAAATACAAGTGTTAAATGCTGCTATTTTAAAAGTATGTCACGGGATTCTACGTGCTGCAGCCATAAAATTATTTAGTATCCCTTTAAATAGTTATTACCATTTTTAATTTCACATAGAATTCAATTCAATGATACAAAAATTACGTTCTTGGTATGTTCTGAAATACACTTAGTACACACAAAATTAATGCACCACTCATATTTCCTCTTTTTTTGCATTATGCACATTTATCAAAAATATAAATACACATAAATGTTAAAACATCAAATTTTGTAAGTTTTTGAATCTCCATAAGCTTGCCGTTTGAGCATTTTCCCAGAAACTTCACGGACATGATGCAGTTGCTTAGAACAGTCATATTTTAAAGTGTGCAGAACATTTTTGTACTTTTATTTGATGATAGGGTTAACTGATTTGTAGTAAGTCATTTTGAAGCCCTTAATTGTGTATCATGTTTTTGTAAAGCCTCAACTACACGTTTGCCTCTGCAATCAATGGTTGTAACGTCCACAGTGTATACAGCGTACTTGCTACATCATCTGAAAAATCATTTGCATGGGCTAGAACAAAAGTAGTTCCTGTACGGAGCTCAGAGGGACTCCATAACTCAAAAGTAAAATATTTGATAGTTCAGTATTTATTTTCTTTACTTGATAACAATTTTTTAGAAAAAATGTTGACCTCTTCTTTCTTTTTGGATGTAGGTTTTGCCTGTTGAATTTTCTAAGTAAAATGTTAGCGAGACAGAATCAATTATAATTCTGTGTTACCAATGTCTCCAGTAATAACCCAGAGATTGTGTCCTAAAGAAACTCTGAAACGCCTACTTATATCGAGTGGGTAAGACACGATTCTTTCAAGTAATTTACCTTCTCGTCCTCACCTTGACTCCCCACTTTCCACGTTCACATTCTCTGCCTTACCTGTCCTACCTGCCAAGTTCGACTACGTGGATACGCGGTCGTTGAAATCACCGAGCAACAAGTCGGCAAAAAACACCCCATTTCCCAGAACCACCCCGCGACAAGTGTCCGTGACAAGTGAAAATTCCAGTGCCGCCCGCGATCGACCGTTCCTAAAAAAATCAGTGATGGTGTGTGAAGCGCGCTATGGAATCTAGGTGTGGAAAACACAATCGGTGAATGATCGGACCGAAAGTAAGTAAAGAAAATAGCGAAGATAAAAAAAGAGAAAACGCGGTTTCGAAAACGGTGACAATGATTAAAAACGACGTAAATGGCGACAAAATCGGACACGATCCGATTATTGGAAACCTGTTTGGGTGTTTTTGACGATTATTTTAATATTCATGGCATATTTGTGATTTGTGACGTCAGACGAATAGTTTTTTCTGGATTGATAGGCTTGGGTTGCTGGTAATTATTGAGGATTTTCTGAGAATACAATGAGAGTGAACGAACTTCGCCGATTACAATACAATGGGAAGTGGAGGTTTGCTCTTGCTTGTTGCTGAAGAAGTGGATTTTTTTCTTAACACGTGACATAAAAATGGCGATTGTTTGATGGAATGTATAGGGGGTTCCAAAAAAAAAAAGGAGAACATTTGTTTTATGTATAAGTTTTAAGGTTTATCTTAATTAGACAGAATGAATAATTTTCTTAACTTTTAATCCCCTAGTTAATTCTAGATATGTACTCAAAGAGATGTAACGGTTGATAAAAAAATGTTAGATTATATCGAACGGTCATGAAAATGATACTGCAGATGTCAAAAATTCATATGTAACCTAATTTATAATTAAGTAATTGGAATATTTGACACTAACTTGATAAATACACTAAAAATATTTTCACAGCCCACTCCAATCTGAACACTTCTTGATCAGTATAGTTGTAATTATTGTATTGTACTAAAAAAATGTAAAAATCGCTATTATTTTAGTTTCGTCATGATTTCCATATATTTTTTTAATAATAGAGTTCACTAAGCATTCTAATAGATATTAAAATGAATGAAAATATATCCAAATTAACAAAAAATTCCATGCATAACTATTAACAGTAATAATTACATACCTACTTAATATGAGTATTTAAGTAATTAAAGTAAAATTTCACGAAAAAACTTATCCTTATTTCTTAAATTCATTAGTCATTACGTTTATAGATAGATCTGTAAATAATCAAAAGTGTACATTGTGTTGATAAGAATTTTGTTACATTTATTTTAAAACTGCAGTTACTTTTGATTTAAAATTTTTTCGTAAGTTCTATAATAATAATTATTTCATATCATGTTTTCAACATTTTTAAACTGTCATTATACTTTTTGTAAGAATTGTAGTACGACGTTTATTTATTGCTTAAACTGACTTACACCTAAACAAATATTTTCATATTTCTTAATGCATTCTAGTGTAGCTACAGAATTTAGATAAATTTTTATGCTACATAAAAACCGCAAAAGTTTGCCAATATCTAGTGCACACTTAACAAAAAATGCAAATATTATCTATTTAGAATTAAAAATAAAATGTTAATTTGTAAAATCTTCAAGTAAAATCTAATCCAGCTTTTATATTTTTTCCAAAATCTTGTGTATACTTATTAGCATTGCTCTGCAGGAATGTTATACTCCTATTTTGTTTCAATATGGTACCAAAATAATTAATATAAATGATTATTATTATTCATTAAATTAGTTGTAACTAATCAGGTGTCTGATCGAAATGAATCTCATAATTCTCAGACTACTTAATTGTATAAATATTTGTAACTACTCTCATTACATTTCAAAATCAAAATAAAAATGCTGAAGATATTTGGAAAGCTGCAATTTAACTTTATAGAATAAATACTCATATTATACATATCTACAAATAAAAAAAAGAAAAAACTTGTGCGACCCTGGTATATTTATGAAAAAACCGAAACAATTGCTGGTCAAGTTGACCTTCCTGTTGATTTTTACGCATTCCACAGTAGGGCAGGATATACATATTTTGAAAATATCTTTAAGAACCCACTTCTAATAATAACATAAACATTTATTAGTTCGTGTTTTTTTTTGAGTAACTTTAGAAATACGATTACCCAACATTCTTAAAACGTCAAAAACTTATTACACATTACATTAAAAACAGGAACCTGTTTGAGTATTTTTGATGGTCATTTTTAATATTCATGACTCATGGTATATTGTTGTCTGTGATGTTTCGTGGTTTTTTGGATCGCTGGGTTTGCATTACTGGGAGGGTTTGCTAAAACTACAGTGAAAGTGAACGAATTCTTAGGATATTTTAACAGTTTTTTGTAAGAATCAACATATTATAAAAAGGGTCTTCCACGGTGCGTGATGTCTGGTGAGCTAATGTCAGAACAGTTCCAACCGGTTCCAGCAAATATTTTCACATTTTAAAAGCCTTGTAGTAATCTGGTTAGTTTTTACTATATTCGAAATATGTAATCAGAAAAAGTATGTTATTTTTGGCAAAAATCAGTTAACGTAATAGTATAACGTCTAACATATTGAGCGAAGAAAGTTGACGAAAAGTCACGTCCAATTGGAAAAGGATTTAATTTGGTCTGCAGAGCTAGTTTACATTGCGTTATTTCTTTATCATTAATCTGTGTATACTTCAAAGAAAGTTCTGAATTATTTAGCAGAGTCCTCATCAAATTCTAGTTATAATTTCCCTGATCGTGAAACAACTAAACAAAATAATAAAAATTGAAAACATTATTATCAAATATGTAATGGATATGTAACTAGAAAGTTAATTATAGTATTATTACACTGGCTGATATTTTTACTCAAAATTTTACTATGGTTCAACAAATGCTTAATTGTGCTCCACTTGAAATGGCATAATAAAACGAACGCACATCTTTCGAATGAATAGTTCGACCACCTTTAAAAACCAAGTGATGGTATGGAATCTAGGTGTGGAAAATACAGTCAGCAAATAATAATCTAACCGAAAACAAGTAAGAAAATCGCAGAGATAAAAGACAGAAAACACCATTGGAAAACTGTAACGTTGATTAAAAACGACGCAAATAACGACAAAATCGGACACCATCCGATTATGGCAAACCGGTTTGGGTGTTTTTCACGATTACTTAAATATTCATGACATATTTGTGATTTGTAACTTCAGATGAATGGTTTTTATCCGGACCGATGGGTTTGGGTTGCTGGTAATTATTGAGGATTTTCTGAGAATACAATGAGAGTGAACGAACTTCGCCGATTACAATACAATGGGAAGTGGAGGTTTACTCTTGCTTATTGCTAAAGAAGTGGATTTTTTAACACGTGACATTAAAATGGCGATGGTTTGATGGAATGTACGAAATATTTCAAGGAAGAAATTTTTTGTTAATTAAATATGTATAGAAACCACATGTGCCACTATAATCTGATTAGTACAAAAATTGTCAAGATAATAATCATGAATAACAAACTGCTTAAAATACTAAGCTGCAAAAATGATATGTCTGGATAATCTTCAGTTGACTAAATTGGAATAAGTTAAAAGAGTTATAGACGGCTGGTGGTCAAGATTAAGTTAAGATTACCTACACAAAATTTGTCATTTATTTCGAATTTGCAAAATCTGCAAAAGAGTTCTTAGACATTTGATGGGTAAATGCCAGCAACGATAAAATTCATTTATACATGATGGTATAGTTTAGTCAGTAGTACAAAATTACATGATTCACATTTTCGAAATATTTTTATCCATAAAGTATACCTACCTTTCTAACTGAGTACTCATATACAGAACGAGAAAACATTTTTCTGTACAATGTGTAGTGAATAATTAATATAATAGCTAATAATTAATAACTAATATGTTTTTTTTATTAAATTCTGTTAATTTTGAATAATTTTTAAAGTTGTGGATAATTTTTTTATTTTACACGTGGACTAAATCTTTAAATATTGCCATTCTCGTGTGATTACACCACTGGACCACCATCTCGTTACTACCAACCTTTACAGGCTCACTTTTTCAAATAATTATCACTGCCCTGCAGATGTTAAAATACGTTGCAATCCAGTCGCCCAAACGTAAAGCGACGTTGAATGATCATTTTCAACATTTGAAGATATTTTGACAGCGAAGAGAACAAGCTTTACGCCGGAAAATCTCTAGGAAACGGTCTTCGTTAATTTAAATTTGCAGGGCGGAAATCGGTACGCGATGACGTATCACTTCCGATGCGCCGGTCTCTGATTATCATAAATTCATAAATATTGTTCCTAACTTTATGTCTTCTTTCTGATCACATGGTAGAATTTTTGCCCAAACCTTTCGGTGTGGGTACATAATAAATGAGCAATGAATAAATCAATACAATTTACTGCTTTTATACATTAAAAAGGGTTAGGTCAGGTCAGGTCCTATATAATAATTACCTAGAATTACTTTATTATACCTATATATAAGCTGTTCGAGGATGATGCCGGATGATTTCTTCTCATTTATTAAGGACTAGCAAAAAAAAGTTGTTTATGGAGTTTAGTCGAACTAAATCACTGAATTTACACTTTTTTTTCTATCAAACACGTAATTGCCAATTTTTTAATGCTTTTAATATGGATCTTCTGACATTTTCAAAGTTGTTTTTGTAAGTAAGCTTTCTTTTGAACCAAGTTTGTCAGGGTTTGCTCTAGCTATTTTCAAAAAAAATATTAGGATTAAATTCAACAAGTTTGATACCAAAAGAAACCTTATTTAAAAGTAAACTGTAGCATATTACAAAATACAGAGTGGTTCTTTAGAGTAATATGAAAGAATTAAATTTGCAAATTAGTCACCTTGTATAAACAAGTTAAAATAGTCTTAGTTTTTTTATTCCTTTTTCCAGACGCGTAACTAAAAGTTTTGGGCAAAATTCCGACTTCCATCTTTAAATATGGCATCGTTAACAATTTTGAAATACTTACAATGACAATTTTTATATAAAAATAATCAGTTATGCCAGTATAAAATTTTAAATATGCTGCCGACCTGACAAAAAAATCACAAGCATTAATATTCACTTTAATTTTGTTACTTTTTAAATATATAATATTTCATAATTGTTGTCGACGCAGTAGACAACGCTTTTGCACACCCACCTTTAGATTCAGTTTCAAAAAAGTAACTAAATGTCAATTTTATTAGTTTGAGGTTATGATTTAAAAGAAACAACAAGTTAGAAGTTCGTAATAACAACGACAAACTGTCTCACGCGATTCTGACAAGACAATTGCAATGCCAACAAAGAATTTCAAAATTACTATACTTGATGTACTGCCAACTTTATTTGGAACTTTCACAGCCATCTACAACGGCAACCATTTTTAAATAAATAATACATAGTTATGTCTTTGTCCTTCAAAGCCAACTTTAATTATTTTTTCGTAAACATTTTTTCAGTTTGTTTCCTATTCTTGATATGTTCAATCTAAACGGTCATTGAAATAAAAAAAAATGTTGTAATAAATTTTTATGCCTCCATTTAACTAATAAAGGGCTATGACGACTTCTTTCGTAGTTCATTCGTTTAGATATTTAATAAAAGTTAAATTAGGATTTCCCAAAAGAAATTTTGTAGGTTTCGTTCATAAGCCAACTTAATGCGTTTTTTAATCGTTAGCAATTTCAATAACCACTTTTAAAAATATTAATAACTCAAAATTAATAAACTACAAGTGTAAGGTGTTGTTAAAAAGAACACATCAAACAGAATTTTTTCACTGAGTTTAAAAATGTTTTCAAATAGGAGTATTATTTGGCAAAAATTTATTGTTACAGTTATAAGGTTTATTACTACCAAAATACCAAAGATAACCTACGTCGAACTGAACGCTTTTAACCACGCACAACAACAGCGACGCTACGTTGCGATATCGATTTAGGTCATTTCAATTCAACAACAAATTAAAACTCAGTTGTTGCTACTTTGTATAAAAAATGTAATGAATTGTGAAATTCGAATAGGATTGGAATATAAAGTCATAATTTTAATATTCACAAATTAATCAGAAAAATGTCAAGCTTTTACCTCAGAAGTAACGTTTTTTTTTTACAACTTTCCGAATTTCAAAAGAAACAATTGTTCTTACCATTGCCATTTACCATAGTTCGTTTATATCTGTGTTAAATAAAACGATATATACTACAGTTAGCCTTTAGTATTAGAAATATTTCTGCGCAATATTATGTAGTGTGAAATGATGTGAATGGATGAAAATGTCATAGACTATTTATTGTCAGTCGATTGGATAATATTGTCAATAGTGTTATAGTACTTCTGTTGTAAATTAAGATCAGTTAAAAAGTGGAATTGACATCTAAATATCACAGGAAATAAAGTCGGTTATAAAAAATGTATAGAAATGGCTTGTAGATGTTGAAAACCGATAAAAATTTCCTATTCAATAGTCTAGAAAATGATAAGTTTTTCAATAAAAAACGTCAAGACCATAAGATAAGAATTATTTACGAACATTTTAACACAAAAGTATTTCCACCATACACGATGTTCACAAATTCTATTTGACTACAGGAACTTTTTTATTTGACAAGATTTCAAACGATACTCATAATACGATAAAAAAGGGTTGAACTGATGATTCTCGGTATTTGTAATACATTCATAGAATTATCTACCAATTACCAAGGTTACAGAATAATCATATTACAACCGTTGGTCACACAATGAAACACTCATTCATTTATTTTCACAGTTAAAAAAATATCCGTTACACAAAAATTGATGATCATATTATGACCACGAACGTCTTTGTAAAATCGTTTGGACGAAAACTTATTCCAAAGTTACTACAATAGTGTATTGTAATGGATAACGCAAGTGTTCACTCTAGGTTGAAAAAAATTCTAGAACATAAATTATACACAAAGAGTGTATTACTGGAAAATAATCAGAAAATGTGTCACCGACGATTGCTAAATTCTAAGCAGGGTTTTACAGATTTGTTTACTCTTACCCTTGTTTCATCGTCTAAGACCAAAACGGATATTGATTTAGGATATTTTTCGCACTTCAATTAAATACATTGCTTATTTTCACTTGTAATGTTTCAAAGAGTATTGTGGGCAGCTGTTTTAAATTTGGTACATTACTTTTTGCGTCTATAGGTATATAATAATTCACTTTCTCCGCAATATAATTTCCATATTTCTTGGTAAATTTATTTTTATTCAATAAATTTGTCTACTAAATAAATATTTATGACAAAAATTTGCGAAAGTGACAAAAAAAGTTACCTCTCTATTCTGTTTACTCTTATTGCCAAATTTTACACAAAAAGTTAATAACAAACCGATTCGATTTAATCTCTCTTTCACTGAATAAGTATATGTAAATTTATACTATTCTACGACGCCCTCAAAAAGTTTACAAAAATCTGTTTAATTCACTACCGTGACAAAAAATCCTCAGTCACTTGTTCTTCGCGCTGACGCAACTCCTCGATCATTTCTATTAATGTTCGATTAGCGTCTGTTTACCATCAAGTACACCGCAATGTCATCATTACCATTCCTATCGCGGTTTCAGGGGGCCTCCGAGATGACGGAGTCCACACCCATTTGCCGCTGCCGGGTTCTGTACCTGGGCAGCTCTGTGCCCCAGCAGACCAAAGATGGGCTGCAAGGCATCCAGGAACCCCTGCAGGAACTCTACCCCGACCAGGGAGCCACAGGCGCCCGCGGTATTGACAGCTGGTTGAGTGTGTGGTCTAACGGGATCCTGCTGGAAAACGTCGACGAGAACCATAAGAAGATTACGAGATTTTTTCCGATCGAGAGCTTGCATTATTGCGCAGCTGTTAGGTGAGTCGGGTTTTTGTTTAGGTGAATGGTGGGCCATCTGTTGGCGTGCGGTAAATTTTAAATCTTAATTGATCTGCTTGTTTATTTAATTATTTATCTAATTAGTGGGAGAGCGGCGGGTTGTATGATTCAGATGTTGTCACAGGGAGGTGGGTTAGGTCCGGTTTTATTTTTCTTATGATTTAATGACGTTATGATCAGAAGTCGCACAGTTTTAAGCAGCACGAGTATTTTAATATCTTTGATTAGTTGCTATATCTGTCAAATTTATGCCAACAATAGCAAAACTGTTAGACCAAAGCCCCTAGAACACGACATCTTGTTTTTAATAATATAATATTTGAAATGGTCTATGTCCATGATATAATATGAAATCATAAAATCCGGCTTAGAACGTAACTGGAAAACACTGAACACAATCATGTACTAAAATAAAGATGTCGTACTTTCTCTAAATTTTATCTCTTACGCTTGCTACCATGATCACCTATGTGAACTGAAACTTGGTAATGAGTGGGAAGAGTATTAGGATGATTCATTCAAACAAATTGTGCCACTTAACAATTATTAAAACTTACACTTTTGTAGTTTTGTCAATAATACATTTCTACCAAATTGTATTTATGTATTATTTGCACACATTTTTTTATACTTATAAGCGTTTGCAATTTAAAAAGCGTAAGCCCAGATTTCATAAAATCATAAATTACGGAGTCTCGGCTAAAGCTTAGCAGTCGCCAAACCCCCAACAAGAGCGTAACAGATCTTCTGTCACTAATTGTAGGGGATCTTTACCAGGCAGGTTGTTCGAGCAGTATTGGCCTAAATAATATTCGCTGTAAATCAGTCAAAAGTTGAAGCCGGGAAAATATAGATCATAATAATAATACAAATTGCTTTACACTTCCACATTCTTCGTCAACCATTAACATAAATAGTTAAAAATGGCAAAAAGATTGCACGGCGTATAATGTTTCGTTAAAATTTGGATTTAAAAAAATATTCTTATTTGTGAACAGCGTAGCCCATTCAGTTACAAAACTTTCCATACATATACGCCTATCTTGACTTCTTTTGCAGTTTTTGTAACTTATTTTTGAATCAATTAAGCTAGGGTAAAATGAATGAGTAAACGAAACATTTTGTTGGTCATACAAAAATGAATAAAATAGTGAAATTTGGTCGGCATTCGGATAAATCAAAACAAAAGTTATTGGTATTGGGCTGCCGTTTCTACAGTTTTGATTTTGTAGAAATGTGTTACTTTTATTCGTGTTCTTCTTGTTTACTTTCGTTTGATTTCTTTATCTCTGTTTGTCCTCTATTTGCTCCTGTTTTTCGTGAAGCTTTTATTCCCTTGACCATTTGACTGTTTTATTTTTGATTTGTTCTTTCATTTCTTCTATAACCGCTACTAATTGCTGTCTATAGTTCTTTGATCTTGCACAATAATCAGTTTTCAGTTAAGTTGTTTTCAGTTACAAACAGAAGTTCAAGTCAATGTTTTTTATTCGTTTCAATAAAATATTTGACAACGTTGTCAGATTATCTCGCGTATCGAGCAAGATGTGGTGTATTCAGAAGCAGTGGAATTCACAGAGCCGTTTATCCTGTCGACCTTGTAAAGTTTTATCATAAGATTTTTCCATAAGAATGAGACCTGTTCTTTTCTCAGTTATTTATGATTATTCATTTATTGTTCCAGATATCAGTTCAAAATTCTTACAAAGACGATTACAAAAAAAATTATTGCTTTTAATTATATACAATAAAATTTCAAGAACTCTATCGCTTGGAGTCTCCAAGTCACAAGGAAATGAAGTAAATTATGTCGAAGTCGATGTGACGGCAAAAAGCTCTGTAATACTTTTATTTAATTTTTTATACAGTAACGGTCATTTCTACGGAACCACTCGATAAAAAGTCAAGTTGGTAGCCCTGTCTCCTAGTACTTTACGCCGAACGCGGTTGGTAGCGCGTTGACGTTTAACCAACGTTTGACGCACGGCGCATGTTGACAAGCGCTTTAACCACGCTTTAACTCACAGCGGTTCTATTTAAAGCATTTTACGTTTCTACGAAAAAAGCAAAATGGATAATCAAGAAAAGCCACGGAGGACATTGTTATCGCAAAAATTAAAGACTGCGGCAATAAGATGTTACCGGGAAATCGAAAGTCTGTGTCCCACAGCTTCCAGAAGAGAACTGGAAACAAAAGTTGGGAACATATTTTCGGTAGAGTAGTTGCATTTTAAGAGTTTTTTTCAATTCAAACACGACAAAATCCACTTCACACTACTTTTATACGCCCTGTGTCACTTACTTCTCACCCACTACTTTGTATTAATCTCCTTCCTCCTCCTTTGTAGTGTTCCCGAACCCAAATCCGTAAATTAATACGGCAAGACCGATCCGGAGTCCCACCAGAAAATGCCTTAACCGGCAGAAAAAAGAAATGTGCTTTCTTTTCTGATTGCGTATTTCAAGAGGAGCTAAGCCAAGAAATATACGCGAGAAATAGGAGAAACGAATATTTTACTGCAACGGACATGTTCAAATTTGCTACCACAAACTTAGAATTCACTGCAAGTCTTAGCACTCTTAAAAGAATATTACGTTCAATGGGATATAAATACAAAAAAGTAAATAATCGCAAAATTATAATCGAAAGTCCACGGCTTCAGTCATTAAAATTAAAATTTTTACGAAGATATTTACAGTTAGCCGAAGAAAATGTAAGTTTTGTTTTTTTGGATGAGACGTGGCTTAACCAAAATGGTTCTCCTGTGAGAAGGTGGGTGCTTGAGAGTGACAGAAGAGGAATGCCTGAGAAAGTGTGCATGAGTGAAGGAAAGCGTTTTACAGTGCTTCATGCTGGTGGGAATTTCGGTTTCCTAGAAGACTGCGAATTGTTTTTGGACAGCAATATCGATAGCAGGGATTACCATAAAACCATGACGGGTGAGGTATTTAAGAAATGGACTATTGAACAATTAATTCCGAGTGTTGCATTGATTAGTGGTAAAGTGGTGGTAGTCATGGATAATGCTCCGTATCACTCGATGCACGCTGAAGATAGTCCAAAGTTCTCTTGGAAAAAAGCAAAATTAGAAGATTGGCTCCATAAAAACAAAATTCCCTTTGGTAATAACTTGACAAAAAAACAACTATTTGAAATAGTTAAACCTCACCTTCCTTCCTGCAAAAAATATGTAATCGATGAACTGCTGTCTAAAAATGGCATAGAAGTGTTGAGACTACCCCCTTACCATTGTCAGTACAATCCGATTGAAATGGTTTGGGGGTTCTGCAAGACATATTTTAACAAGCACATTCTAGCGCAGCCTTCCACGAAATCGAAAGTACCTGATTTGTGGCATGAAGCACTATCAAAGTACACTCCTGAAATGTGGATGAACAGTGTGAATCATTGTGAACGATTGATTAGGGATGATTGGAAGCGATTAATGGGAAATGAAAGTGTGCGAGATATTCCACCCATAATTATATCACTTGCAGATTCTGATGAAGAATCAATTGCAAGTTTTACATCGGAATCTGCAATAGAAATAGTACAAGACAATGATCAGAATGAAAGGATGGATGAATCTAGTGAGGATGAACGAATGGAAATATTTGAAGTACAATTAAGCAATGAGTGTGAAGTGCAAGGGTCTGAAAGTTGTAGTACGGCAGAAATTCTCACAGTAGAACTTGTTGATTAACCATGCTTTTTTTTCCGTGGACATTTGAAATTTAAAACAGGAATCTTTTCTAACAATCTGTAATCTTTTGTTTAATAAATATTATTGTGTTTTCAATCATTGGTCTACAACACTCTTAGACCAGATTAAATAATATTGGTGTTCCTTGAATAACTAGTAGACAAATAATTACTTTTTATTTTGATATTCCCAATATCCCAATACATATCACTATTTTAATAGTCCTATCATAACGTGTTTCCTAATTTATAATAGTATTGCTTCTAGTGTACTCCTCATTTTTTATACTGATTTCTGAACTGCCAGTGTGCAGAATTAGTTACTGTCATTATTTACTTAAGGTACATCCTATACGGTTTATATACATCTATATTTAGAAGTTTTTTTTAAGTTTGATTAATATATTATTGTTTGGTGTTTCATTTATAGGTGAATGTTTTGGAAATAAATCATATATTATTATTATTGTGAATATTGAGTTTCTAAGTGTAGTATTTTTCTTTTGGACTAATATAGCATTTCAAGATCACAAATTTGTGGTCCTGTGGTTGGAAAATTAAGAAGGGCAGCAAGTATTATTATTTGAAGTAATGTAGTAATATAGAAGTAGTTTTTACTTCCCGAGCGTAAGCAAAGGAAGTATTGTAATCGAGTCCGTCGGCCGACTCTCTACTTTTACGTTTTCTCGATCTTTCATGACCCCTAGAAGACGAAGAAATAGGTCTCCCATTTCCGTCTGTCTGTCCGTCTGTCCGTCTGTCCGTCCGTCTGTCCGTCTGTCCGTCTGTCCGTCTGTTGTCACGGATTTTTATTAGACAGATAATCTCCGAAAGTACTCGACCGATTGTTGTGAAATTTTGTACTTATATTAAGAATATCATGTAGATGGTAAAACGCTAACCAAAATTTGTCGAATCATCCCCACCACTAAAGCGATGACGTCACTTCAAAATTGTACATAGTAAATGGGTTTTCAATTGTATAAAATAACATAGTCCTACACATGTAGTTTACAACTCTGAATCGACTTTTCACTCGAAACGTCCAGATTTTTGGAAAAAAAATCAAAATTATAAAACAACATTTTGAAATTTAATTTTTAATCTGCTAACCAGAATGCTTTGAAATGTTGCAGATGTTTTAAGGCTATAAAGAGCATCATAAATCTTTAGTCAAAAAATATTTGCTTATCCCCTCCAAAAACTTGATGACGTCAGCTCAAAAGTTTGTGGAATAAATCATATCTAAAATGTACAAAATATGATGAGTCTGTACTTGTGAACTATCACTCCATTAATATTTTTTGGATTTGCATATACAGGGTGACTCAAAAAAATTAATGAATGCGTAAATATATTTTATTGATTTAATCAGGAACTACAAAACCGAATGCTCTGAAATCTTGCAGATGTTTTAAGGTCATAAAGAGCATAATAAATGTTTAGTCAAAATATATTTGCTTATCCCCTCCAAAAACTTGATGACGTCAGCTCGAAAGTTTGCCGAATAAATCATATCTAAAATGTACAAAATATGATGAGCCTGTACTTGTCATTTATCACTCCATTCATATTTTTTGGATTTGCATATACAGAGTGACTCAAAAAAATTAATGAATGCGTAAATTTATTTTATTGATTTAATCAGGAACTACAAAACCGAATGCTTTGAAATCTTGCAGATGTTTTAAGGTTATAAAGAGCATAATAAATTTTTAGTCAAAATATATTTGGTTATCTTCTACAAAAAACTGATGACGTCAGCTCAAAAGTTTGCCGAATAAATCGTATCTAAAATGTACAAAATATGATGAGTCTGTACTTGTGATTTATCATTCCATTCATATTTTTGGATTTGCATATGCAGGGTGACTCAAAAAAATTAATGAAGGCGTGAATTTATTTTATCGATTTAATCAGGAATTACAAAACCGAATGCTTTGAAATCTTGGGAATATTTTAAAGTTATTATAAGCATGGTAAACTTTTGTTCAAAATGTATTTGTTCATCCCTCCTAAAAAAATTGATGACGTCACCCTTAAATTTTGCTGAATAAATCCTATCTAAAATCCAAAAAATATGATGAGTTTGTACTTGTGATTTATCATTCCATTCATATTTTTTAGATTTTCTTAAGAGGTGGTTCAAAAAAATTAATGAAGTCAATTTATTTTATTGATTAAATTAAAGGCAACACTTATTATTAGTATTACACCCCAACCAACCCAATTTGGTAGACACAAAATTTGTTAAAGGAAAAACTCGGTTGAAACATAGGGTAGCACGCTTATTTACATCGACTTTAACATTACAGACCTGCATTTGTTTTATGCGTTCACTTGATTCCGCGAATGTGAAATAGACATGTTTATAATCAACCAATTGTGAATTTCACCGCCAAGAATTAAAATAAAACCCAATGTTTTATATAATAAGCGGAAGTCGAAGCAATATAAAAACCGACGGTCGTTTTGTTTACAGTTTCTGTGTTTGGCTCTCACGTATGCTGTTACGCCTGTCATCTTAAATTAACAATGTTTATACATACACGATTTTCAGTTGCCTCTGATACGTAGGTATACGTGAGTAAATTGTTTCGTTATTTTATTGATTATTACAAATCAATATTCAAATGACCCAATTCATTTTTCCGAAAATTTGAGAATATAATAATTTTATTCTTAGTATTACACTACATCTATCCCAACTGATATACGTGTCCTTGCAAAAATGTTGATGACGTCATCGCAATTTTTTTTTAAATTCCCACTACAAAAATGTAATGAGAAAAAAAACACAATAGGCATGCAGTCGTCAAGTTTCCGACAGCGAGGGAAGTACTGTCTAAACTCTTTAGACCAATTTTTTTACTAGCTGTAAACACTCCTAGCGATGCACTGGCTACGACCTTGTGGACCAGATCAAAGCATCCCCGCTACTCTCCGTAAAACACACCTTCCTTCAACTAGGGGATTTCAGCGGTGAGATAGAATCCCACGTACTGGTGATGACTCATACACTTCCAGCTTATTTATTTACGGGATAACCCCTTTAGAGAAAAATTTAATTCAAAACTATAATGCTAATTAAATAACAAAATAACAATAATTACAATAGATTTAATTCACTAAGGTTTTTCTTAAATGAATTCCTTAATGTTCCAAAAAGCTCCATCTCCCCGCCATATGTGTTTGTCAATCTTAAAAGTCTGGTGAAAAAGGCCATAATTTGTTTAATGAAAGCCTAAATATATTATTGTATGACTACATATACTACCCAATGAACACTATGAACTAAATCTCTCCAACAGGGAAGAACAGTCTGCAGTACCTAAAACAGACCATGTAGAAACTTTAAATCATCTTTTAAATTTTTGACTTTTCTTCTAAGCCTCCACATTCGAGCTTTTTCAATTTTCCAATGGCTATGTAGTTTAGAAACTAACACTTTTGACTTTTTAGGTGATTTTAACTTTCTAGGTGATAAACTAAAAGAAATGGAAAGAAGTTATTGTACACAAAATATTTATTTTGATTACCTACCTGTACTTGTGGTCCATATGCATTAGTTTTCTTCTTTTTTTGTGAGTACCTGTTAACCCTTCACTATCTGTTGTTGATGGATGAGGCCTTACTTCAGAAACGTGTTCAATTCCATAATCACTGTCAGCTTTCCTAGAAATTACATAAACACTGCAAATCATGTAAATGTTTTTGTTTTATTAAAAGATTGACTTATTATTTTCTTATTCACACACACACGCTAAAAATGAATTTTGTTAGGTAATTAATAATATCTCAAATGTTTAAATATTGGAAATTTTAAGAATTCTTCAACTATATCTAGAAATATGTTGTATTATTGTAAAGCTAATTATCCTTATGCTGTATGTCTACAATTTATTCTTAAACTTCATCATGCATTTACCTTATTTCAGTTGCAATGTTTGTGACTTCATCATCTTTCTGTTAATAAACACTGTTCACTTGAACTATGTAGGATACTAAACTTCAATGACGAAGATCTGCACAAATTTATATATTATATGGGTTTAAAAACATATGTAACCTTTTAATTTAATTACTTATCACTGTGTAAAAACAAGTTCTTCATTGGGCAGGGTCTCAATCTAACGGTTGGAATAGCTCCAACCTTGAGAGTTTGTTATGTTTACCATTGATACATACAAAACCATCTAGCAAAAAAGATCAGAGCAAATACTAGCATCTCTATACAGTGTATCTTGGGAATTCTTTTTCAATGCTTTCAACCACGACTCCTGTCGCATATGTGTTATTCTGAAGAACATAAAATACAAATTAGTGGTAAAAAAACATCTTGTTTGTTGAAAACTAACCTGAAAAACTGTACATTTTCTTTGCGTTGTTTCTTCTTATTGTAACAAAACGGCACAGCACAACACTTCATGGCGTTAAATTAAAGCAGCAACAATACTCAGAACTAGATAATGCTGGCACCTTGCAAACACATGGCAAAATGATTCAAAACTATTGCTCTAAATGCGTTTCCGGGTTGACATGGCGATTGAAACGTGATCGAAACTAGCACAATACGAATATTTCGGTTGCCCTCAGCTATGCCTTCAATTTGTTGCACTGTGTCCCGTGCAGACTGTATGTTCTGTTCATCTATTTATTAAAATAAAATTTCTACACTGACAATGGGGCCATCTAACCTGTCAAATTTTTGACACATATGTTTTCCCCCAGAAACCCGTCAAGGTCACTTACACCAAACAAATTTTGAAAATTTACACTAGGGAGTGGTTCTATAGAAAAGATCGCGACTTTACTTGAAATCTTTATATGTTTTTGACATTTTAGACATTTCTGATGTCAACAATCTAAACAAACAAAATCGAATATTATATCTTTGTAACTCTTTTATCAGATTTTTTTCTAAAGAGTGTTTTTTAAAGGAGATTTCATGTGACATCTAGGTATATACTTATTTTTAAATGTATATGCAAAACTTTATTGTTAATTGCCCTGTTTTGGTACAAAACGGAATATGCAATGACGCTATTTTTTTGAAATATTTTGCTTTTTATTTTTACATTTTCATATACACGCTTGGCGAAGTTTTAAGATCTATACGCTGTGTTTTCAAATAGGTATCTGTTTAAATTCTTTTTAACTTTTCGAATTTACTCTTTAATTTTATCTTAGACAAAGCGCTAGAATAGGCCTAGCTTCTTTACGATGAATCTGAAAAGCTCCAATGTAGTCCACTGAACCGCTTCTTGGGAAGAAATACTGGCGGCTTCCAAGTGGCGCCTCAGTCGCAAAATTCCCAAAATTATGTCATCTGCAGAAAATTCATTTTAAGTTTTTGTCAGATTTGGAACTACTCCAAGAACATCTTTTTTGATGACGTTGCCAGCGGGATTTATAAACTTACAGTTGCTGTTCCCGCTGACGATGCTTTTAGAGCTGAAAATTGTCGTTTATAAACTCCGTTTCCAAGTTGGCGTTTGCAGTAACTTTGATGTTCAACTTTTGCTGTATTTAAAGGAGTTGTAGAAGAAAAGTGGAGGATTTAAGTTGATTACTACAAAAATTTACCATTTTAGACATGTTTTAAGTTTCTTGTTGTCGAAATAAGTCTACACATGCTTAGAAAAAAAGACAACATGTAGCTCCGCCCACCCGTCCTCTCTTAATTGTGATTTTTTTTTTATTCGTCGTGAGCCAAGTGAGGTTAACTGCAAAATCTTTATTTCTCAACGAGAAATTAAAACCATATTTTTGAGTATCGTGGTGTTCAAAGAATACTATGTATATTAAGAAAAAAAATAAAGCCGAAGATTAGGCCCCACCCATACCCGCCCCGATCTTAATTCTCAATTGTGATGAATTTTTCATTTGTTGTCAGATCGAGGGGTGGGGCTTAATTGCAAGATCGATATTTGTCGACAAGAACATTTTAAACATGTTTTAAGTTTCTTGTTCTGAAAAGACAACTACATATATTAAGACAAAAGGCAAAATATAAGCCCCGCCCACTCGCCCTATCTCAATTGTGATGATATTTTCATTTGCCCTGAACCAAGGGGACTCACCTTAAGTGCAAAATACTTATTTCTTTACATGAAACTTTAAACATGTTTAAAATGGAAAATTTGTATAAGTAAATATCGATTTAGCAAACAGGCGCCGCCGCGCCGCCCTATAATTGCAAAATCTATATTTCCTTGCAAAAATGTACAATTTTAACCATCTTCTAAGTTTCTTGTTGTGAAAAGATGGCTATGTATATTATTGTATATTAAGAAAAAAAAAAAAGGCAAAATGTAAACCCCGCCCATCCGCCCTATGTCAGTACTGATGATTTTTTTTTATTCGTCCCAAGCCGAGGTGCGGAGGTTAATTGTAAAATCCTTATTTTTCTAAATAACCATGTGAAATATGTTCTTAAGTAATCGTGTTGTACAAAGAAAACTAAATGTATTACTTAATTAAAAAAGAAAACCAAAAGAGAAGACCACCCATCCGTCTCGATCTCAACCGTGATGAATTTTTCATTCGTTGTCAGACTGAGGGGCGGAGCGTAATTGCAAAATCGATACTTTCCTACAGAAATTTACCATTTTAGACATGCTTTACCTTTCTTGTTGTGAAAAGAAGACTACACATAGTAAGAAACCTAAACTGTTTTTGAGACGAATCTTGTTGATTTAAACGTCGAGAATTAATTATCTTTAACAATGCATAAGTACTGACAGGAAGGTGCAGTGTAGAAAATGATGGCAGCTATTTAAAATATGAGGGTTTCGGTGAGCACGTGATTAAATAGCTTAATATTAGTGGACCTCATTATCTCTAATCAAAATTTGATTTTCGTGGAATTAGTGGTGTCAACCAGAAAAATGTGCCCCTACTTCAGGGGATTTTCCTTCAAGTTAGCAGCACTGTACACTACCGCAATTTGATTTGTTGAAAACCCAACGTCAAAGGCAATATAACGGCGAAAGATAAAAGTTGGTCATCTGGAATGTCACCCCAACGGCGTGCCAACTGTCAACCGCAACGTCAACGGATGATATAAACGACGCATACCTTCTCTGCTTATTTATCTTACAACGGCAACGTCAACGGAGAATAGCAACGTCAGCGACAAATTTATAAATCGACCTTTAGTTTGAACAGCATTAAATGGTACGAGAATATCATTCATTGCCCTATAACGACGGTCTAATTCTTCGTAAAATCTATCAAGATATTATGATTACTTCCCAAGCGTAAGCAAAGGAAGTATTGTAATAAAGTCCATCGGCCGACTCCCTACTTTTACATTTCTTCGACCTTTCATGACCTCTAGAGTACGAAGAAATGGGTCTCCCGTTTCCGTCTGTCTGTCTGTCTGTCCGTCCGTTCGTCCGTCTGTCTGCCGACCCGATTTTTTTTTATGTTTTTGCAGAGTGATTCTTCTGTAAGTATTCTCTGGCTGTGCAAGTGATTTGTTGTTGTCACCCCTTGGTGCTTGTACCCAGGGCGGAACCGAAAAAGCCGTGTTTATTTTTCGTCTTCTACAAACTTAAACATTACGAACTCGTTAAACTGGATATTCATCAAAATGGTTTCAACACAAAATTTCACAATTATAATTTAAGCGGAGCTACAAATGGCATAGTTTAGGCAAGATGACTGATGAAGGGAAATATCTCAAAACCGGGGTCTCCACAATACAAAATACATATATCACAAACCAAAATTTTATATAAGTGCAAGTGCAACAATAATCTGAAAAGTGAAAAAACAAAGCACTATAATGCACTTAAAAGAACTTGTCCCTTAAAGATATAAGCCAGAAAAAATTGAAGGACGACTGGTGAGATCAAGAATGCCACAAGTGTCAATAAAAAATATGTACCTACCTGAGTAGAAAACCTGCCATAATAAGAAATCTTGCCAAACTTCGTAAATAACACAATCTTCTTTTTTTTTTGTTTATAAATACTAACCGAAACCACAATTCCATTCTGAGAAATTCAAGAATGACGCCATAACCCCAACAAAGACTCCTTATCAGCAGCAGTATTTTATCTATTATTTATTTATTTAGGTTTTTCGAAATATGTCGTTAGCTTTTTTGAATAATTTATTTCATTCTCTTCCTATGTATAAGTCAGCCAACAAAAAAACTAGAAAAATTACTTTTTTTTCACAGAGCTCAATTTTTTCAAAACAAATCAACATTTTTCAAGCCACAAAGCCCCGAAAACGAATGCTTCATTTGCAATAATTAGACGTCGAACAGGTTCTCAAAGCAATAAATAGAAGAATCAACCTGTTCCAGATCGTAGAACCGGATCTAAAATCAAGCTTTTCTGCCAGCTCCAAATCAAAAATTTCAAACAAAAAAAACGCTAAACACCAAATTTACCAATTATCCACCAATTAACGTAACTAAACGAAATACTTCATACTTTTCCTTTTTAGGCAACAAAGTCGAAAATTCTTACAAAACCGACTAGTTTCTCGTACGCGTAGCAAATGAATGAAACCCCTTAAAAAAATTACGTTGCGTTCTTACGTCAAGTGCTCATTCAACTGTGGTCATTTGCGGCGGCATTATTGCAAGTGCAGAAGCGTGAAACGATAAAATGTGACGCCTCACTTTGCGCTTATGCTACGTCAGCGCGTTACGTAGCCATCGTTCCGTCTCACGAAAAAAGTGTCACAAGCCGTTACCTTAAGTCAAGTTCGTAATTTTTTCTCCGTAATTATTATGCAAAGCGACATTCCTCTAAATATGGCATCGGTGATAGTAGAACGCTTTTTAATTAACTTTCTTCGCCAAACAATTCGGGTCCTTAAAGCGTCCAATAGCGTGTCCTTGATAAATAATCAAAAAGAACGTCTGATGCTACAGATACGATTGTTTTATTGTAAATGCCATTTATTGGCCATATCCTGACTTTCTCCCATCCTTGCAGAGCTTTCCGAGTGGAAAAATAACAATAGAAATTTGCACTTCTCTCTGGAAGAATGTTGATAAAAGCTCACCTGGCAACTTCTTCAATGCAGTAATTCTAATAACGTATTAGCTGCAGCCTCGTATGAATAATGAATGGCCATCATTCATTGTTACAAAACCAGTCATTGGGAATTCTTTACATTTTCTTGTGAGCCGCAAACCATTTATGATCTCAGAACATGACTCGGGAAAGGTTATTTTTGCGAGTGTTGCTGATTATGCCAATTTATTTTAACGATTTTTGTCACGCAATTTATTGTTTGGTTTTTGCAAGGCTCGAGTTATTGCGTTTTTGTGGATAATTGTTTGGAATTACTGTTTAGGCTTGAAGCATGCGCTAATTTGAATTTTTTTTATGCACCGTGGAGATTTCAGTATTTCAAGAAAGCGGAATGTGCGGATTAACGACTGGTGTGCTAATAAAAAGGGAGTGAAAAAACTTACGTAGGTGTAGGTACACGAAAGCAATGCAAGAAATGAAGGAGAACAATAGTTCCATTTTTTAGACTTAATAAACAATAACAATGTCATCTACTTTCATGTTTTATTAACATACGGAGGTTTAATTCTGATATTTTATTTATTGCAATTACAATCTAATGATGTCAAAATTTGTTAACTGTTTCACTAATCGCAACTAGGATTACATTTACTTGAGTTCGTATGATAATTTAGGACCGGACCCGTCTCGGGTATTTTTTTTTAATGATGGATAGTTAGCCGGCGGTTATACAGCTGGTTTTATAATCAAAACATCTCATAAAATTACTACTCTACACTGTTATTAGCAACAAATATGAAAAAATATATTTTAAACAAAAATTATTACTATAAAAGTGTTGACTTATGGAGGATTTATCTGTATAGTTACTTATGCATTACACAAAAAATTGGTTTAGTTTGTAGATTATTATTGTTGTTCCAAAGAATATTCACAACTTCGTACGTATTGTTACACAACATTAGGTTTGGGCTTGAAGTGACTATACGGTAAAAGAACCTAGAGGAAGGCATTTTATTAATGATTATTGATTACGATTTTTATTTCCCGAAAGTATTGTAATCGAGTCCGTCGACTGACTCTCTACTGTTACATTTTCTCGACCTTTAATGACCCCTAGAATACGAAGAAATAGGTTTCCCGTTTCCGCTTGATTGTCTGCCGTTATTAGACAAATACTCTTTGAAACTACTGGACCGATGGTCGTCAAATTTTATATGTGTATGTATTAGGAATATCGTGCAGATGGTAAAACGTTAACCAAAATTTGGATAGTCATCTCCACAACAATTTGATGACGTCCATTCATTATATTGCATAAATAAAATTAATCACTCTCTATTCAAATTTAGAAGATTTTCTTGAAAATGTGAGAATACATACTTAGGTTTTGATTTAATATCCTCTGTTTTGAGGCGACAGGCTCCTTCAAATCAAACTAATTTCTAATGTTGTCAGCAGTAACCACTCTAACGATGTTGATAGAACTTACAAGATTGTTTGTACAGTGTCGGTTATGATCATCTTATCTTCATAATTTTTCAAATCCGTAATATGCTTAGGTACCAACCTCAACGTATAATGTAGCAGAAGACCTCCAACAGTAGTGGCATGTGTAATATTCGGGATTAGGCAAATCCATTGGCAACCTTGCTATTTACTTTTTTATTTTTTCCCAGTATTGCGTAATTTAACAAAACAGTTAAGTGTCAGGCGCATTGGATGGAAACGCACGTATTTTTTACAATGTCCTAAAACTCAAAATCCTTACAGTCTCGATTTTTGTTTTAGGTACAATTACCAATTCAGATCCTTCACGTCTTCCACTTTCATTTACTAGAGCTCATTAGAGCAGCGTGCACCCATAATTCCCACGGTTGATATGACCTTAAATAAATTCTAATAAATAACATCTGTTACTGTTCCTCTGGTGTCAACGTCTTAAATTTTTTCGATTAATTCTCCTTCATTCGCCTTCAAACGTAGTTTACCGTATTTTCCAGTTCTACGTCGTGGTTTATTCTCAAAACCGCTTTCATTGTGGAATAAAATAGCCACAAAGAAGATGACTTGTGTTATTCAACTAATTCCGCAAAGTCTGCTAACAACACCTTTCGTTTTTTTTTAATCACAGAACTAAACACAATTCCAACAACAACTGCTTTGACTGTTTGTTTACTGCGTTAGTCTCTGTTTTTTTTTTAATACAGGGTCTTCATAAATGATTCTAAGGGCATAATTTGCCAAGAATTTCAAAAATCCCGCTTCGCTGAAATTATGCCTCATTATGACAGTTCACATTTGTGATTAATGTCATTTGTAACCTGTCATGTAAAGTCATCGCTTTTATTATTGTAAGGTTTTTCAAGTGTATATTACAGTAATTTTCGTTGATCCAAGCTCAAAACTTCGAAACAGTTGTTTTCAAGACTCTTGGCGCTTGACTACGAAAATATAGGAAGCGAAGATCGTGGAAATGGTTTATTTTGTTGAACAAGACATTTCATTGATATATCTAACTATCACAATGGGACATTTGTAAACGTAGAGTGTATTCTGTAACCGCTTATAAGCAAGAATATCTAGTAAAATACCCTGATTTGCAAATTCAAGTAACGTCCTTAGAGGCTCACATCAAAGATGTAATCAACAGATTTGTTGAGACGACTCGAGCAGAATCCGTAAACATCTTTGACAAAATTGTCTCAGCAGTCAGGAGTTCATGTTGCAAGATGAAATTGAACAATCGATCAAAAACATTGACAAAAGGATGTTACAGAACATTTTTGAAAATAAGAAAAAGAGAGCGAACATGTGCCTTGAACAAAATGGTGAACATTTTAAAAATTTAGTGTGATCTTTAGCCACAATAAATTTGTTTATTTTTATTGTAAATTTTATGTTTTAATAACATAAAGTATGAAGCACGTAGGCAACCAGTTATACAGATGCGTGTCGTATTTGTCGTACGTCCTTGGGTATTTACTAAAGCACATATAAAGTGATAGGCGGCACGCTTCCATGACCTACTTCGACCCTATAATCATTTATAGAAACCCTGTAGCTACCAGACCAGCCTACACGTGTTGTTTTTGTTTTATTGGTTCATATGAAAGGATAATGACCACTATTTCCTCATCGTTATTCCCTCTGGGATTAATATGGAGCAACAGTCGGTCATCAAATGTGCCCAAAAACCACTGACCTAGCTGGAAAATCGACTTCATGTCATTTTGGCACACATGTTATTCGGTAAGAAAACGGTGTTAAATCTTGTCTCAGTACTGCATGGCAAGTTCCATACGATAATTCCATTTACAGCCAAATATGTCGTTAGGATGTTGTAAGGGTCCGCTCCATTACTTGTATAACATTTCTAGTATCTTTTGGAGTTCTCTTCTTCTTTCGTATGGAGGAGGTTTCTCGGAAGTTCGACACACATCGGTGTAATGTGCTGCAAAAATAGGCCTAGTCGACGATATTGTTGGGAAATTCTTCCCGGAGTTCATACCAAGCCGCTTGAATTCAGTACCCGTTTACCCACTTCCAATTGTAAACGCGTTTTGGCCAATGGGAATGCCATTTTTCAAAGAATACGTAAATAAAATTCTGAAAAGAACTGTTTTTAATATGATTACTTCTCCAGGAAGCAACAACAACAACAAGAAAACAGAAAACTAAGATTAAAGGGACGTTTCATGTGGCAGTTTGTTAGAGTCACAGTGAGATTGATTAATAAATTGACGTAAACTTTAAATCAAAGTTAAAAATCAAAGCAGGAATAAAATGATTAATCACCCAATTATGAAAAAGTGTGATTAGTAATCATGTAATGTCATAGTAACGTAATGTCGTAAAATGTAATCACTGCTTACATTTTAAATCGGATTCGTGCACCTACGACGAAGTGATACTGAACCATTTTGGTAATACTGAGTTTCGTCAAAGTACACAAATGTTAAATGTTCACAAAATTTTCTAAATTGGAGCAATTTTCTCAAAAAAGTCATTTTCGCTGCAACATGTTTTTGTTCACATAAAATTTTGCGACCGTTTATCTCCCTATATTTGTAACTCATCGACTTGAGAATTTTGTACAAGGTTGTAGAGCATTATATATCTTAAAAATCACATATATACCAAGAGAGCAATAAAAAAAAACACGATTAAAGACAGCCATGGATTTTTGAATATTTGTCTTTGGTAGAAAATTCGTCATGTCAGGTTACCTTCTGGAATGTTTGAGTATAAAATGCAACGATCAAGAAAAACCTCTCAAAAATCCCAGCTTGTCTTTGATTTGCTCTCTCGGTATTGTAATGAAATAAAGCATTGGTCTTAGAATCCTTAGTTATGTGTTCATTGTGCTCCATGGCCAAAGGGACACCTTCGTGCATCATTTAGTTCGTCCTCACCTTTGTTAGCTCCTATTCAGCACAAATCACACTCTTTCTGATCGTTTCAAATTGTTCACTTCAAGATAATCTGCAGTTTTTCTTCTTCTTCCTAACATTCGTAGCCGTATAGCAACCAGTAGTAACTTCTTCGCTTGACGAACTTAAATCTAGTCTAACAATCTGGACGTTCACTGCCTTTGAAGTATTGTATTCTGCTTGATTCTTTTCGATGGTTTCTTTTCCTACACCATCTGTCTTTAAGTTCAAATTAAGTTCACTGACAGTATCCGGTTCACCTGCATGTGAATTCGTTGCATCAGAGGTTATTCCGCCGCTTGTCTTCAAATTAAAAACTCTTTATTCATCTCATATGTTCCTTTCTTATTTTATTTCCTGAATTATCACCACGTTACGTTTTCTTCTACCACTACAGTTTCGCTCTAATTTAGACAAAGATAAAATATCGCAACTATGTACCGGTTAACCAACTGTCAAACAGCATCCATTTCTAAAACTTTCAGGGAAAAAGACTTGTAAGGACAAGTCTTTGCTTTGTGTATCCTTAGTTGCCAACAACTCACGTCTCCTTCTGTATTATTTTCACTACCAAGATGCTATGGAAATCATCTAGAAAATTCTTCTTAATCTTTTACTTAACAGTAGAACTTCGGACACCTACACTCTCTTTCCAAAAGGAACTCTTCTAAACTGTTTCGTTTATTTATAAAAATTTGTTAACATTCTTTTTGCTTCTTTATTCAGCTTCAGTTTTATGCAGCAATAAAAATCTAGATCCTACAGGTTCAAACTACATTTATTGTAGAACTTTTTTTCACGCTAGTCCATTGACTTTTTTTTCAGCTTTTTTTCAGCTTCAAACCTGTTCTCTTAAAAAGGAATTTTTCCAAAATCGATCTTGTACTCCCGTCACAATTCTTATCTCTTTTTCATTCGCATAATTTTTTTTTCTAGATTCTTTTTAATCCACTCTTTCTAGTTCCACACTTTCAAACTAACTTAATCAATCGTGTTCGGATGATTTTCTTGAACTTGAAAGGGACAATTTCATAATGTTCTAGATTCTTTTTTCAACACAATGAAATTTTACCCAAATCGTGTTATCTATAGGTTACGCATCGAGCACCTACTTAGCGCTCAAATTTTAGTTCGAGAAAACGATAGCGTAACCAGTGAAACGGGTAGACAGAGATAGTTAGATTTTGTAAGGTTATTTTGTTTATATTGACCACGAAGGTAGAAGACCTCCGTGATATTGACAGTTTTTTTTTCCCAAAATTAGTGACGCAGTTTTAAAAAAATTCTTTTTAACTTCCAGCTAAAGTTACACTGCATAAGGGGTGTATACGACTTATCCTTTGATGATAAGCCGAATTTGGTTTTTTAAACTTTCAAATTTTTTCCTGCAGCTACTTCTGCAAACTCATTCACTTTATAATTTTTCGTATTTAACCAAAAAACCCGGCATACGCCGTTTCTGTAAAACAAACTATTTCTTCAATCAGTGCAAAACCGCACACGCTGATCCAATTGTTTCTTATGATTGTTACGTAATTTTTATAAAAAAGACATAGTTTTTTTGAATGCGATGTATTTCTTGCTGCAATTTTCTTAAGTAACATACAGATGTCTAAAATTGCATTAGTTTATTTATTAGTTATTGTGCAAAAAAGGGATAATAACAATTAACGGAATGCTCTCTATAAATGACTCAAGGCTTGGCGAGATTTTTTTTTTGATGAGAAATATTTATAAAAAAAGGAACAATATATTATGATGCAAGATGTAAGAGTATGATTTTTTTCATAAAATTTAGTGCTACTATTTTTTACTATTAATTACTAATTACTATTAAACGACATTTAATAAAAGGAGCATGCAACTAACAAAATCGAAGACGTCATCAAGATGTTGAAAGGGAGGAACATTATGCATTCTAATTAGTAATTTATCGTGTTAACCATAACCTTAAAACATGTACAAAGCTTCACACCAATCGGTTTAGTGGTTTCCCAGCTATTAAATTGTGAAATTTTGTAGATTTATTTTCCATGCCATCAGGTTAAAAATACAGTTTACGTTCGGGAAGTAAAAAAGAATACTGTTAGAACAGTATGTATTTTTTTTATACCTACTAACAGGTACAAAAAATACTACAAGAATGCGAAAACATTCTAAGGAATGGTAACTCTAACTGAAACCCCCGTCCTCACGAACAAAGAATTTAGCCAGACACAGGAAACCCATTGTGCTAGTAATTTCATTGAAAGCCAACAAAACGCCAAATAATTGGATTTCACATGCTACTTCGTGTTCTGGGACATCCGCTAAGACAACAATGAATCACCTCTGTGCTACAACCCAACAGACAGAAAACATCGGAGATCTCAACGATAAATAACGCTACAAACTCATTCTTGCAGTCAATGAATAAACCGGAGAAAAAACAGTGGGAATCTCGTTAATTCCGACACCGCTCCACACAAAACCACCCATCAACAATAATTGCCCAATTTCTTCTCAGAAAACATTTACAGTTCCAGGTCACAATATTTACACTATAGATATTTTTATATTCGTAATATATGTATTTATTTATTTGTATGGGTGCATCAAGGTCGCATTTCTTAACTCACACAAACAAACGTCAGCACTTTCCAACACAAACAAAACAGTTTATTGCTTGTTAAGTCTGTTATCTCGGCAGGCTCCTTCCAGTTATGCCAACAATAAGGTCCGAAAGGAGGGTAATCGTTAACGTTATCGTTATTAAAGCGTAAAAAAAGAAAATCCCCAATTTTCTCTGAAGCGATGATGGAATGCGACCCGACCGAGTTTCGAGACGTTCCGAATTACATAATAATCGAACAGGTTGAGCGTGCATCGAGCTTAAAATAAAACGGCGTGGCCACGCCTTTAGCGCGAATAACCGTTAATGAGGAATTCGTCGACAATTAAGATGTGCAGCGTGTGGACGCCTTTAGGAGAAGAATGTTGACTTTTTACCTTGAGAAAACCGCTCTTAATAACGGCGTGAGTGTAAGTAGAAATGTCTGAAGGATCTCGGCAAGAAAATAGAAAGATTTTTCGTCACTAGAGGGGCGTTTTACATATTGAATTCTTAGAAAAACCTTGTTTTGATAACTATAGCGCCAGATAAATATTTGGAGCGATTAGTTCTCATGTTATATTAGATTATCGTCTTATTTTTAAGTTTTTTTACGTTATATTCTAAGGTCTATACTTGTCTCTGTTGGTGCTTTATGAAATTGACAATCTTTGAAATTTTTTCTAGTTTGAGTTCATCAGAAGTCATTTGACCAATGTTCGGTATTTGTAAATTACAACTATTCAATTATATTCTGCAGTCTCTTTCAAAAGTGCAAATTATTTTTAAAAAGTTGTAAATTTGGTTTGTTACAAATTAAGAACGAGTCACCCCATTTTCCCGAAAATGTGAAAATACAAACGTCTTTATTTAATAAGAATTATGACAATGATATTCAGAACATTTTATCGATTGTAGCTTACTACTTAATAGTTTTGATCCTCTGTTTTGAGGCGACGAACTCATTCAAATCAAACTAACTTCTACGTGACATTCTTCCGATGTATAAACATAAACACTTTCAAGTTCTTTTTCTTGTCGAGGATTAGCTAAGGACGTACAGTAATGGAGTTCATCGTGCAATTGTACTTTCATATTTTCTCGATATTTCATAACCCCTAGACAAGGCCGTAGTTAGGGGGAGGCTAGGGGATGCGGAACCTCTCTAGATCTAGACAAGTTATAATTAACCAAATGTGAATTACAATATCGAAGATCAAAATAAAATGTAGTGTTTTATTCAACAGGCGGAAGTCGGAGCAATAAAAAAGTCTGGATCGTCGGCATTGTGATCCGGTTATTGAATTCGTAGAAAACATATTTTAGTTTAGTTTCTGTTTCACTCTCACGTCTACAGATTGATAAGTGTTATCGCTATTTGTCTTAAATTACAAGTACCATAAATGAATTTCAGTTCGGTCATCAGTCGCACCTCCGTTATTAACGTGATTAAATTGTTTCGTTATTTTATTGATTATAAATCACTTTCAAGAATACCAATAATACAATACTTGTACCTATTATTAGTATTACAATGCGTCTATCCAAACTGATATATGCATCCTTGCAAAAATGTGGATGACATCAACACAAAATTTTGTAATAGAAAAACTCACTTGTAACAAACGGTTAGCACGTTTCTTTACCTTTACTCAAACATTAGATACATATATTTATTTTAGCTTATAATGGTTGCCATAAGAAATAATAAAATTCGCAAAGTAAAATCTTTTAATTTTTCGAAAGAGCTGGATTTGACAAGCTGTACTTTAAGGCGAGGGAAGTTCTGTCGAACAAATCGTCGACCAATTTTTTTCTTAGTAACTATAGATTATAACATTTCTATCCATTTTTGAAATCTCTTTTTCTTCACATTTATTTTCATAGTGGTTTTCTTGATATAAAATCTATTTGATCCGTTTATCTGTAAATTTTTAACCCCACTTTCGGAGGAATCGTAACTAGTATGTTTGCATTATGGATTTATATACCGGGCATTTTTTTTTAAACTGAACATAGGCCTATGTTCAGTTTTAAAACGACGCAGTCAATTGCAACGGTAATGCAACCAACATTACAACAACTCCATGCATTGAGAGCGTCGTTTTAAAATTAAACATAGGCCTATGTTCAGTTTAAAAAGAAATGCCCGGTATAGATATAACTTATTACTTTTAATAATCTCATTGCTAATGTTACCATTTATTCTTTTTATATTATAAATATAAAATATATATTTATTGACGTATGAAAAATTACAATGTAATTCTTGTCATGAATAAATTACTATTGCTATTACTATTACTATATATTTTTATTCATATAAAGCTAATCAAAAGTCATCAGTTAGACATTTACTGCATTTTAGGGTCATTACGGCATTTTACAATCACATAGCTGTCAGATAACTAAAATGCCAAGATTATTATTTTAAAAATAAATTTCACGCCTTACTAGAGGACTTTTTTCGATCATATGGTATTTCTCAGATTTTTGTTTCAGTGTTCTTTTCATTCCTAGTTTTTATTCCTTTTTCTATTGCTTTGCTTCTGTACACATTACGAATGCGTAATGATAATGAAGTACATATTTGATTATGTATAACCTCATCTACACAAATTATTTTTGACCTAGGCATAAAAGTAAATTGTTGAGAAGACTAGCAAACTTTTTTTTTCATTTAAATAGTATATTATTAGCCAAGGTTGCAGAGCCAAGCATTCTAGACCGAGCGCAAATTAGAACCCGAGACGCGCAGTGTCGAGGGCTCTAAGTGCGAGGTCTAGAAGTGGCTTTGCAACCGTGGTTAATATACTATTTTTTTCACTAGTAGAAACCATAAGACAATAAACTGAAAAATAAACGTTCAATTTTTTGACGCAACATGATTTTGTTTTGATTTCTAATCAAACTTGATCTAAATCTTCAACACAAAGAAAACCGTTTATACTTGTCGCTGAGTTAATCATTTTATCTTCTACCGTCTACCAACTACCATGCGTATACTCAAGTAATGTTTGTAGCACACATTTGTTCATTTTTTAAGAAATAATCACATCAAACATTGCGTACATAACCTCAATTTTTCTTTTTGAACCCGTGGTAGCAAAAGTTGAATTTGCTACCACTAAATGAGTCGACATTTGCATGCGTCCAGGCTGCTAGTGAAAAAACATTTTTGTAGCAATGTTAACCCTTTATTAAAAATTAGGTACACATACTTTATTAACAGGTTCTGACAGTAGCGATAATTTTATTGCCTTTTGTCATTTTCGTTTTTTCTGGCTTACTGTTCTCGTGGGGGTTATAATTACAGCAAAAAAAAAGGTCCAGGGACCTTTACTTTCACAGATTCCCAAAGATTCATGTCTTCTACGAGAAATGGAGTTATAAATTTTGTGTGCTGTCGGAAACGATTACACACATTCTCCATAGTACAATAACCCAATAAATCATTAGGTTATGTGTGATGTGTGTTTATAATGCCAAAGCTTGCAGACTTATTGTAATTATCGTCGTCTTTGTTGATTCGCTATTAAAGTCCACGACCTTAAAGTCTCTCCAGTCCCTTAAAACTGACACATGGTGGCGCTTACATCAGGAGGTACAGGAATCGGTAATGCCGGCTGCATGTTTGACTATTTGACACAATCTGACTTATCGGATAACAACCGATAATGTAACGACTGAATAATCCTCGTTCTCGAAGGTGGCCTCTATTTAAACCCATACTTCCTTCTAGAGTTCGGCGATCCGGGTCTTTCTGAAATACCCATCGCGAGTTCCTCTTTCACGCGTTTTTTAGCGAACGCCGCCCGGCCGCTGTCGCCGACAATGAGTCATCTTCGCCATACATACCAAAACCCATAGGCGTCGTACCGGGGCGGCGTATGGGTTTCTTTCCTAACACTATTTACAGAGAATAAATAAGATTATTTGAATTCCATGCTATCAAACATATAAAAACAGGCACAGAGTAGTACTTTTCGGGCATTTTAGTAATATTATTGATTCAGACACATCAAATTCAACTTTGCTTTAGCACGGTGAAAAAAGGATTACAGGTTCCTGTAACTCCCGAAAGAAGTGACATCGTTTGATATTTTCCCCTTTGATAAGTCGGGCGATTGTAACCAATTGGAGAGACTCAACGAAGCAGACGGTAATTATTATTAATAAACAATTAATATTTGAAAACTGTCAAACTGTAGCTGTCAAAACAGCGGTCGTTTGAAGGGCATATTCAATAGACGTGACATGACGTGCCTGATGAGCAGAAGAAGCTCGATGCTGGTTCACGGGATGTCCATACCATATTTACTTTATCATGTTACAAAATTATGTCGACGGTGAGCTAAAAATGGCATATTCGAGAATATTCTGGTAATGAACAGCTCGAGAAACGGAACAATTCCAGAAGTACCTTAGCAGTGCTTTAAATAGGGTTTGAAGCAGAAATAGTCAGTCGAATAATGAATTCTGATATAAACACAAAACCATTGTAATGAATCGAAATTGTGCATTAGAAGGTTGTAATTTTCCAATGATAATAAAAATTGCTAGTTTATCGACGTTTCGCGAAAAATCCCAGTCAACTGTCACATTGGCGTCAGGAGTAGGACAGGAGTAGGATTGAAAGCAGCAAATTAGTAAAGCTATGATACAGAAAAGTTGCATAAACAGATTTTCTGAGAAAAGTCAAGGATTCGACTTAAGCCATTAAAGAGAGAAACTAATTAAACCAGTTTAAGAAGGTTTCAGAACACTTGTAGTCCTAATCTACCCTGGGTAGAGAAATTTAGAATTCAAAATATTATAACTCAAGTTGCTCTTCTAGAAGAATCCCACTTAAGAACAAACAAAAATAGAAGTTTGGAGACATATCGCGGAAGTTTTAAAACAGCGCCAGTGAAGACGAAAACTGTGTGTTAATAAGAGTTCTAATTGCTAACAATTGTAGTTAGAGTTGAATGAGAATTAAAGTTTTCTAAATTCTGGTCATTAAAGTTTTATTATGTCATATCATCACAATAACAGCATATACAAACAATTGAATTACTAAAAATTAAGCTTCTAATAAGTTTTATCTTTATCTTTAGGATCGCATAGCCATAACTTTTACTCCTTTGGTTTTTGTTCCAATTGATGTTACTTCTTCCTTATAATTCTTCTGTCTATTTAACTATAATATTCAATTTTTTCATCTCTCTTTAATTTTCTTTGTGTTGTTTTTTTTTTAACTGTACATATAGGTATATTTTTTAAAACAAATAAGTTACAATTCAAAATATTCGAGTCAGTTTTTCTTATTTAGCTTTTTCCACCTAATTTTTTTTATCTTCTTCGTTATATGTTTTTTTGTTATAGAACTTTTGCTACAACAGTCTATACAATGCTCATTTTTTTTCAGGTATGTTCTAGTCCCCGAAAAAAACACCCTTCACAGCCCCAGTCCCCGCTTCCTCCCCCTCGACTCGCCATTCGCCCGCGCCCCCAATCCCACCCATCCTCCCCTCTTCGCCGCCATATTGAGAAGAACAACTGGAATCAAGGTCCTCGAATGCCATGCATTCATCTGTAAAAGAGAAGTAGCCGCCAACGCCCTCGTCAGATGCTGCTTCCACGCTTACGCCGATTCCTCATACGCCAAACAAGTAGACACCGCTGGCAGCATATACGGCACCCTAGCATCCGATCGGCTTTCCAGTAAAGATAAGGTAAAAATCCCGAAACGGAACCCCTCAGACGCTAATGGCAACTCCCAATTCGCAGCTAGACGAATGGAAAATGACCCGCTCGACTTCCGGCTCTACCATGACCATCAATACCATCGGCAACGCCAAAGACGACGTCAGCATTTACAACGGAGACGAAAATCACAAAGTGTGGGCGGGGTCTCAGGATAACCTCGACACGATCTACGACGTCTACTCCTCCTCCACCATCAGTCGCCCCTCCCGCCCGCGCCAAATCACCCAACCGGTGGCGGTCCCGCCCCCTCCAATCAAAGAAAAGAAGAAGAAGTCGAAGAAGGCGCTCAGCGCGTCGCGGGAGGACCTCTACAACCCCATGATGAACGGCAAGGCGAACAGCGTCGCCGGAACTATGATGAAGCCCCGCCCACAGGCACCGCCCCAACCAATGTACATCGTGGCGCACCCGCAGACCCTCCCCAACCCCAAATTCTTCAAACATGGCAACACCTTCTCACATAGACCCCGAGGGAAAATGCTAATCCCGGCACGTCCCATCCCGCCCCCTTTAGTACCCGTAGCACCGGTCATCATCCCCACCACGATCCCTAAAAACAAGAAAAAGTCAAAGCATGCTATGGAGGAACCTATTTATATGCCTAGCAACAGGGCGTTGTCGCCGGTAGCTAGCTACCAGCCGGTCAATTTTCCTCACGAAGCCTATTTGATGCAACATTATGCGACGATGGAGTCGCAAGGAAAGCAAAAACGGAGGGAAAAAGGGAAGCTGAGTAAAAAGTTGGCTCAGAGCATGAACGGTTTAGACGATCCGAATTTGATGGGCGGAGTTCCGAATGCGCAAGGCGGGGCAGTGCCGCAGGAGGAGAGTCCGTTCAACACGGGGATTTATAGAAAAAAGGGGCATTTAAATGAGAGAGCGTTTTCGTATTCGATTAGACAGGAGCACAGGAGTCGGAGTTACGGGTCATTGGCTAATTTGAAGTTTGCCACGCCTATACCCAATGGAGATGTGAGTACTGATTTGTTTCGCTGTGTTTGATTGGATAGTTAATGAAGACGTGGTTATTCTTTGTTTAATTGTGCACCTTTTTTAACGAAGTTCAATCTTTAAAATGTTTTTAGTCTTATTTTTAAACACAGCGTATATTTTACATATTTCTGTGATATCATCGCCATCGTCGGTAACTGGGTTAAATAAATCACGGTACTTTATGACAAGTAAGAACTGTAATTTTATTGGCCAAGTATTATGACCAATAATTGTACTTTGTCACACCCATGAAGTCCATAATGGGTTACTAATGACATTTAAAATTTACAACATTGCCACGCCCACCGGTGCATCGGTTTTGGATATTGCTGGTGGCATTTGAAGTGTTTTCAGTTTTTTCTTGAGTTGACATTTTAATACTCCTTTTTCCTTTGATGCGACTTTGAGGCTTTAGCTTTTTATCAAAACATACAAAATAAGTGCGAAACCGTAAATATTGGAATTCGTTTGTTAAAAAAATCGCATGTCTGTGGTGAAAGCGTTCCTGCTCGGGCTGTTCACGTCTCAACAATTTCCCCGTTTCATAATACCTTCGCACGACTTGATACAAAGATCACGTACTTTCTGCCAAGAAAGTGTCTAATTAAATGCGATTAATTGCAGATTCCTGTACATGAAGTCGGTTTCGAATTACAAGCAAAGCCCGTCGTTCCCATTAAAAAAATAACAAGTTTCAAGTATCCATAAATCTCCTTTTATGGCGACATTTTATTACCTGTTTGTGTCGTCTCCAATTTTTAGATTGAGTAAGAGCTGGCGATAAAACCAAAAATAAAACTCGAGAAGCTATAGACTCGTCACTGATTCACCCAATTCTGCCGCAGGTCGAAGACCGTGAAGACATGAAGAAAGAGCGCGAGATCATGCAGATGGTCCAGGACTTAGACCTCTCTGGAGACGAGCTCGAGCGTTCCGAAGTTCCCCGAAACATGTACGAAGCGAGGGGAGGTCCTCCAGGTCCTGTCATCGTGGCTGCTCCCCAGATGAACGGCCGCGGTCACCGCAGATAGGTAGTGTGGGTGGAAGAAGTTGAAAGGAGTATTGATTTTTATTGTTTAGGTTGCTACATAAATGGCGCAGCAGGTGGGAAGCGCTCGGACGAACGTTAGTTTGCTCAATTGTACTATACTATATTTATAACCGGTTAAGGTGGGTAAAGTTATAATCAGCATCACAGTTCAGTTAGACTGAGTCCGGTCTTATTACCAAATATTTATTGTATAACCTGTAAATATTAGTCAGTATTTAAATCAGCAGACAACAGTTTTATCCAAGTAGTAATAAAATACGTATTTAGTTTACTTTAAGTGCCATTTAATGTGTTTCGTTTTTATCAATTTTACATGAATTTTTACAAGAAGAAAAAGGCATTTTTGTAACATAAATTTGTCTATTTTATTTTATGTAATTTAAGATTGTAATGTATGAAAAAATACAGTAAATCTATACAAGATGGCGTCTTACTTAACCCCCACCCCGTTTTTTAAACCTATTCACTTTCAGGTTCTTTCAATTGGGCTAACAAAAGCGCCCTCTGTTTCTCTAATTCAGACTCACTCATTTCACCACTCTTGCCAATCGCGTCTGGTTCTGATGGTCTACGACTAACATGTTTGTCCTCTGATGGAGTTCTCTGTACCAAAAGTAAAAAATAAAATAAATAACCTCCTCGAAATCCTTTAATCTGATAAATATATATACATGCCATTATTAAGCCGAATCAGTCAACGAACTAAACTTTACAACACTAAAACGAAACGAAAGAAATGAAGAAAAAAACACTGGTTAAGTGAAGACTACGTCCCAATGAAAAAATGAGAAAACACCCAAAAAAATATCAAAGATACAAACGTCAGTGATAACTCACAGAAGGGCTCTTTCTCTTGTGCTTCTTTTTCGATTTCTTCTTCCTGTACTCCTCTTCGCTATCTTCCGAATTCACTGAATCGCTCCTCGACCGACGCTTCTTCTTCTTATCGCTTTCGGAATCACTACTCGAAGATTTATACTTCTTGCTTTTCTTCTTCTTCGATTTCTTCGAACGGGAATGATGATGACTGCAAGATTCTTCCATTTCGTGTTGGAAGTCCTTAAAAACAAAATATTAGTTATCTATCCACGCTTAACGTTCTAAACTGACTTTGTACACTTTGATTCGTTCACTTTCGGAATTGAAAGCTTGAAATTCTTCTTCGCTTTCCAGTTTCGGTTTAACTTCGTCCCAACTTAGTTCGTAATCGATGTTCATTTCGCGTAAAAGGTTCTTAAAGTTGGCTTCTAGTTTTTTCAAACGTTTAGATTCTTCTTTTATGCGTTCTTTTTCTCTTGCTTCGGCCTAAAATAGAGACGCAGAAAAAAAACTGAGTGTGTTCATTGGTATGAACCATTAAGAAGATTATTGGCTGAAGGTTATTTTCCTCGCCCCTGGAGTACAGACCAACAAATCCTCCTTATTTGAAAATTAAAAAAAAATAATTTTGCGAATTTTTGTGTGATAACCTCTATACATTAAAATAAATATAAACAAGTAATACCTGTAATCGTATAGGAGGGTAAATGACATCCTATAAATTTGTCTTGACGCCCTATATTTTTTTTGTGTCTACATCCCATTTATTTTTTAATGACAATTTTTTTAATTTTTAATTTTTTTTAGATTCTTGTAGAGCTTGTTTTTTTGAATTCATTAATGTTTCATACTTTAGTCACCCATACCTCGCCACTGTCTATCATTCCAACGCATTATGTTACGGAAACACTTGTTTATAAATTTGGTCTGGAACTCTGGAGTGTCCTTATCCATGTGTCCAGGATTGGCTCGGGATTAAATTAAATTGTGGTAACGTCACTAAGATTTTAACAAGAACATCTTATACTACTGTGGATAGGTGAATTAATACTAATCATACTGCACTCCCAAAATTTCTAGAAAATGAAGTGAGGCATTCTTAATTGGATCAATAAAATAAACAGCCTCAATAATTAATCTTTTTGTGTCACCCTGTGCACTAATTTAATATATGTATATATATTGCACTAGGTAAACCACAATTATAGACTTTAATGTTTGCACATTTTAGATAGGATTTATTCGATAAAATTTTAATATAACGTCATCAAATTTTAAATATAAATTGTCCACAATTTAGTCTACCTAACACAGAGGCAGTTTTTTTTAAACAGTTTACCATTATGATTTTTTTTTTAAGTTTCAGTGAAATTTTACATCACATATTTTTAAAATTCAATGTCTCAATTATTTATGGATATTTCAGAACACGGTTTTAACCACTGTTTTCAGCTTACAATGCTCAATTCCTCACATGGAAAACAGTGTCGATTTCTTTTGTTGAAAATAATATACAGCAAAAATCGATAATGTTTCCCGAGTAATGCATAGAGTTCTGTGAGCTGAAAACAGCGGTGAAAACTGCGTTACAAAATTTCGATTTTTGAAGATGTAACTTCACTAAAATGTTAAAAAGAAGCTGACAATAAACTATTTAAAAAACTGCTCTTGAGTCCTATAGCGAAAGGTGTGGGCAGGTTATATTTAAAATTTCATAACAATAGATCTGTTAATAGCGGAAACACTTCGCTCTGAAAATATATTGAAAATCCCATGAGCCTTCTTAAAACTTTGCAAATTTCAGAGCAATCTGCTTTGCAGTTTCAAAGTAACATTGCAAAGCCTCGTTATACAATCGAAATCAAGACGGAAAGGACAAGCGTTGAAGTATATTATTTTATAAAATTTAAATACAATTTACGATGCAAAATTTTGAAGTGACGTCATCACATTGCTGGTGGGGATGATTAGACAAATTTTGGTTAGCGTTTTACCATCTACACCATATTTCTAAAATTTGTATAGTGCCTTTTTTAACGATGGCCATAGAGAATTACGTGCTAAAAACTTCGGATCGTGTCATAGTTCTCTAGCAGGGATTTTAAGGCTAAATTTGGCAAAATATTAGTTAAGTATGTTAAAAATCCGTTTCAGAGTATTTTATCATACGGAAATAATTATGGAATTATAATAAAACTTAGCTTACGCCTGGCATGTAAAAGGTAGAAAAATTCGTTCCATATTGCTAAACCATAGAGGAGGCCATGGCCAAGAGTCATGTGTCAATTTGTGGTGAATTTACTGCATTTATGTTTGTTGTAGTTCCGTAATTTTTTGTTCTGTGCGATAAAACGAACTGAAATTGATTTATAAAATACTAGTCTAATATTCTGCCAAGTTTCTATGGACCGTGTTAAAAAAAACACTATACATAAATCGGGTATTCAATTAAAAAAATCATCAAGTTGGCTTTGATTTTTTGTTAACGTTGAGAAGTATGTCTACAATTAACCTAAAATTTAATCGATGACAACGCGGAAATGTCTAATACAGGGTTAGTCACGAGAGAATTACTTCTGAAAATTATTTTTACGCAACCCAAAATACTAATACCCTGTACCACTTGATATTATCTAAATTTAAAATGAAATGCCTAATCTATGATTGCTTTGACTTTGGCAGTGTCACTTTGACGTTAATTAATTAAAAAAAATTTTTTTCATCGTTGACTCGCCTCTAGAGCCCCATTGGATCGACGACATACAGTCAGATCAATCTGGGCTATACTGAAGCCGTAAGTGCTCTACTAATGTTGTTCGCCGCTAATGTACATGTGTTAATTCACCATGTCTGCGTCACCTAGAGCCTCTTCGAAGTGCAAATCTGCAGCCTCTGGACTTCTTCGGCCATCCATTTACAAAAAAGCCGTAGCATCCCCCCAAAATGCCCAACATTTTCAACACATTAGTAGTTAAATTACACTATGCAACAAATTAAAAAAAAATAAAATTCACAGAATGCACAGTATGTAGTTAAAATTTCTTACCTCAAACTCAATTGAGGATCATGCTTGAAAGAATCGTATCACATCAGGTTTCAAAGTGAAAAGTGTTTATTGAATTTTTTGAAATCATACAAAATTAATAAAACAAAACTTCATTTTTCATTGAAAAAGGTCTTTTTTTTCGAACGATTGGCATTCTTAATGTAGCCAGATCTCGCAGTATCCCTCTGCAGACACCAACAGAAGTCTGCAAGCATGGGTGGATACATAAAAGCGATATTTTTACGATTAAATGCAATCAAGTGTCCCAAAAAGTAAGAAAAACAAAACACCCGTTAGCTATGTTTTGTGATGTGATATGAGTATAAAACATTTTTTTCTTTAGTATATGGAGTATAGGTATCCAACATATCACATCAGGTATCACAATGAAAAATGTTTATTGAATTTTTTGAAATCATACAAAATTAATAAAACAATACTTCATTTTTCATTGAAAAAGGTCTTTTTTTTTCGAACGATTGGCATTCCTATTATAGCCAGATCTCGCAGTATCCCTCTGAAGACACCAACAGAAGTCTGCAAGCATGGGTGGATACATAAAAGCGATATTTTTACGATTAAATGCAATCAAGTGTCTCAAAAAGTAAGAAAAACAAAACACCCGTTATCTATGTTTTGTGATGTGATATGAGTATAAAACATTTTTTTCTTTAGTATATGGAGTATACTCAACCTCAAACACTATCTGAACTTCCTGTGAATTTTTTTGTGTTGCATAGTGTTATTTACTTACTTGTTTGAGTTTGTGTTGTAATCTTTGAATAAAATGCCGTAAAAGAAATTTTTAGAAATAATTTTCTCGTGATTAATCGGTTGCAAAAGATCAAGAGGCACACTGACAAATTTATTAACGGCGCCGGAGGAGATTTCCGACTGGCTGCGGTACCACCATGGACACTCGCGTAACCTACTTTTCCACAATTGTCAAAATGAGATTGTCAAACTCAAAGCAATCATGGATTAAGCATTTCATTTTAAATTCAGTTAGTATCAAATGGTACATGGTATTCGTATTTTGGGTTGCGTAAAATTAATTTTCAGAAGTAATTCTCTCGTGACTAACCCTGTATATACAGCAGTATAAATTAATAAAACACATGCGTTTTTCGTTTTTCTCTACGTTTTCTTCTATCAAAAAAGCAACGCCGACTTGACGACTTTTTCATTTGAACACCCTTTAGACATAACAGGACAAAGAGACAACGGACACAAATATAAAATAGACGATACAAATGGGAAATTCCCACAACCTGTGAAGCCGTAAGAAAACAAAATCATGCATTCGTTAAAATGACAGTTAATGTAGTCGAGTATTTCGAGCGACTACGCAGTTTCATGTTTTCTTGACGTTTCACGACCCCTAGAGTACGAAAAAATGGTCTTCCGTTTCTGTTTGTCTGTCGTCTGTATCAATTTCTATTAGACATATGATCTCCAAAACTACTGGAGTCTCTCTCTCTCCTTAATAAACTCAACATGGTGAGGTGCAAATTTTATAAACCATGGGATGGAAGTAAATAATCTTGCAAAAGCCATTTAGTTTTCATAAGATTCAGTCCATGACGAATGATAAACTCGAGTACATAGTCGTAAACGATGCTTAGATTTAAAGAGGTCGGTGCCACAAATTTCTCCGTTCTTATTCCACCCTCCGCAATCACGTAGATGGTAAAACGCTAACCAAAATTTGGCTAATCATCCCCACCAACAATTGGATGACGTCATCTCAAAAAATTCTATATTAAAATGATTTAAATGTTATACAATATACTCCTATACTTGTGGTGTAAGAATTTGCTTTAAGTTTTTCCTTAAACGTTCAAATTTTTGTAAAAAAAGACAAATTATTATATTAACATTTTACCACTAACATAGGATATAAACTTCAATAGAGTAGTGGTTTATGTATTGTCCGTTTGTTTTTTTTTTTTTTCTCTTTTGCACTGGTGTGTGACTCGTATTATCTATGTAGATGACTTCATCACAAAATTTTGTTACGGAAAAACTCACTTGAAACATACGCGTAGCATGCTCCTTGTTTTAAAATGAACAACGGTTCATCACATTTAGTCCTCTCCTCTTTTTGGGGAGATAAAAACAATGAAATTTCATTTCCTTTGACGCAGATGCTTATCACTGAAATGCACTAATAGTGAATTGTTTCGAATTATAAACATAAACAGTTGAAATTATGCATGTAATGAAACCCTGAGAAAACATGTTTTCCCGCTGGTTCTTTGTATGAAATATACTACATTTTGTCCCCATTTGTGCGGACTATTTGCAATTTATTTACAATTTCTTATACAGGGTATTGATTGCAAGTGACTCAAAAAAAAAGAATGAGTCAATCTATTTTTGATTAAATCAGGAACGGTTCACTTTTTTTGGAAAAACAATACTGTTATTGTTAGTATTACACTGCACCTATCTAAAGTGACATACGTGATCTTGCAAAAATGTTGATGACATCACAAAATTTTGTAATGGAAAACTTTAACTTTTCTTTAACACTACATTAATTTTAATTTATGGCCGTTCTCATAAAAAAAATCGCAAAATCAAATTTTATAATTTATCAAAAAAGCTGAATATGTTTTGTTGTTCCTTAAGGGCGAGGAAAAATCTGTCGAAATAACCTTCAACCAATTTTTACTACATAAATCAATGAACTAAATAGCAAAAAGTTTAGTGACACTTGTAGCGTAATTATTTTAGCTTTCAAAAGCACAATAAGAACAAGTACAGAAAAAATAAAATCCTCACCTTTTCCAATAAGGAATTGTAAGTAAGCTTAACATTCCCCGCATCTAACGTTGCACTCTTCTTATCCTCACAAATCACAGTTGCAAACTGATCAAAAGTTGTATCCACTTTAACATCAAACTCTTTCTCTTTCAAAATTTCCTTGATAATTTTCTTCTCATCGTGGAACCTCGCCTTCAAATCTTCCACGTAAAATTTGAATAAATCTAAAGGCGTAGATCCATGTTGTCCCAACATAGCAGAAAATCTAATGTCAGCAGAAATAATGGGATACAACTCCACCCACAACGACATACTCGTCAATTTCCCCTCTTCATGCAGATGATCCAACAAAGCCAAAAACTGATCCCTGTTTTTCCGACACTGTCTTTTCATCCTCTTCTTCTCCCTCTCTTTTTCCTCAACCTGCTCCTTCTCAAGAACACGAATGTGTTCTTCAAAAACAATGAGAGCATCTTCTTTATCCATCGCGAGAAGATTAACGTCGTTCTTGAACGCCGTGTTCGCCAATAGAAGAACCTGTGCTTCGCTCCACGTCGTGTCGTAGTTAATTTTGGTCATACTATCTAAAACCTCGGCCAGTTTCTTCATGTTGCGCTTTTTCAATACTTTGGCTTCTTCCTTCTCACGTTTCGCCAACGTGAAGACAACATCTTCGTAAATATCGCGCCGGTCGGAATCGTTGACACTCGTCCAGATCTAGAAAAAACGATCAGAAATGAAGAAATTAGAAGAAAGTATTTACCTCCATATGTGCGAACATCTCATCGCACTTGTAATACTTCGTCGTCGACGCAATTTTATCACAGTTGAGCAGAAACTCCTCGAGCTGTTCTTTTGATTTCTTCGCCTTCAACCGGTTTTCTTCTTTTTCGTCTTTCTGTTTTTGCGTTTTGTACGCGTTGAAGACTTGCTTCTTCTCATTTAGTTTTTTGAACGTTTCGTAACGCGGATCGTTGGAAATTATTTTGACGCACTGTTCCCATGTAGCGTTTGATGGGACGTTTTTGCTTTTGAGTAGTTCTTTGAAGGCCTCCATTGCTTCTTTTTTGTCTTTGAACACTTTTACTGGCTCGGGGGCGGGCTTTGGAGGCTCTTTAGGCGTTTCACTAGGAATTGCGGGTATTATATCTTCATCTGAAAAAGACATGGTGGTTAATGAAGAATTGATACAAGTGAAGAAATATTACCAGTTTTAGTTGGGTTTGGAAGACTAATGGCTGCTAAGGTAGCCGCCATAGAAGATTCAAGGGCACTCTTGTTCCCAGGACTCGCCGCTGAAATAACAAGTAATTTAATGTTCAAACACATATGGGTAAACGCTCAAAACTAAACAATTATGCATATAGAAAACATTCAAAATTTTGAAATTCTAACTTTCTGATCTTTTGTAAACTCACCCGCGGCCACATTTGGTGAATTTGAGTTGGAAGCAACCAATCCCACTGACAGCGGGGCAGGGCTTGCAACTTCTGTGGGAGTGGCTGTAGCTGATACAGAAACGCTCTTATTACTAGAAAAAACAAATCATTAGAAACTACAGCTTGCACCAAACTAATAAAAAATCAACCTACTCTTCAGCAGCGATTTTCTTCTTGATCTCCTCCAACTCTGGGGGCATGATCCACCTCGACTCCTTTGTATTCACGTTATGATAATAAATCTTCCCATTGTCAGCCACATACTCCTTCCATGGACACTGTGACAATAGCAGCTACAAACACGCAATTAACAACCCTCAGCAGCCCCAAACAAACTCACCTCTGAGGGAGATTTTAGCTGATCTGGTTTCTGCCATGAACTCTGTTTGGTAATAGAATTATAATAGTAAGTCCTTCCATCAGGTGCCTTGTGCTCTGTCCACTGCTCTGCTGGGTTCGGAGGTGGAGGAAAGCCGCCGAAGCCTGGCGGCGGTACACTGAACGGGGGAATAAGGGGCTGAAATCCGGCCATCGGGGGCATCTGTACCGGGGGCATCAAGGGTGGAGTGCCCATGCCTGGGGGAGGAAAAGTCGGTGGCGGCACGTTGGGGTCCTAATGTAAACAATATTTGAAGGATGTGGCGTGCAACATAACCTAAAATATGACTTACCATTTGGGTGCCGGTTTTTGTTCGGTCGGTGCAGGTGGGACAGTCTGATGCTATTTGTGAAGCGAAGAACCGATTTTGATGTTTACATTCTTAATTTAGAGGTTGGATCTTGTGGAAATGTGGAAATTCCGACGCGTCGATTAGTTTGTTTGCGGTATGTATGGGGTTTTACCAGGGGTTAGGTTGGCAGAGTTGGCAGTTCTGCCACAACAAGAAAAAGTATGGTACGGGCGTACGGGTTCATAAACCTTTAAAAACATACACTATCAAGATAGAGTCCTTACACCAGATTCAAATGGTTTCAAAATACTGCTGTTTTAAAAATTAAAATACAACCACCTGTTAAATTAAGGTAATAATATCAAACAAACCTCCTCTAGGGTGTATTTTTACACTGATAAATTGGTAGTAAAAAATTCAAATTTGAAATTTCATAATAAAAATGTCAAAATTATATAAATAAAAACGTGTTTTGATCAGAGATATGTAAAAGACAGATGTGGTCATAGCTTTCCCAATCTGGGACCAACATGTATGATCTAAGAATAGCAATACTTTGTGTCGTCTAACCTTTTCTATATCACCATCAGTACTATGGATTGCCAAGTGTAAGTTACATCGATTTCTCTCTCAAAGGTGCTTCTTTGTTATTGGCCCGCTCTGATGGCGGCAATTATAAATAATCATAACCACCCACAGTCTGACAGGTACCGGCACAAATACAGTACGGCATCAACGACAAATGTTGCATTATTATTATAAATAGAGCCAACTAATTGGTTGCGTCTATGGTTGCGACTCAAGATTAGTTTAACTACTACTACTAGAACTAGAACTATTTATCTGTTAAATGACTTTGATGTTATGTTGGTCTCATTGTTCAACATTTACCACACACGACACTAGCCTGATGTCGACATATTTTAACACAGTACCAAACCAACACCTAATACATACCTTTAAAGAGCTTAGGTACCTACATAGAAAGTTGATGATGTCACTTCAAAAAAAAAAACTTAAATACGAAAAGGGACCATCTAGAACCGAATTTTTTTTTCCAAAAAATTTAAAGTACATATATACAATATATTATATATACATATAAGGGTATTCTATATTAAGAAACATAAAATCAGCTGAAGTTCAAAAAATAGGTATCTAAGAATTTGAAGATAAGGAAATCTAAGGCACAAATATAACTTTGGCGATAAATTCAAACTAAATACGCTTTTGTTAAATTTTTTATCACTTCATTTCAAGTTGAGGTCCGGACTTACACAATTCTTCGGTTTGTGTTGTGACAACGGTAATCCATGAAAATTTCCGTACAAATTTATACACACCAAAAGAGCACACAGTCCCCCGATTAAATATCCAGCTAGAACATCACTCCAGTGATGCTTGAAGTCAGAAACTCGACTACCTCCTACATATAACACTATGAGCATTAATGCAAATTGGATGCAGCTTTTAAACAATTTAGAAATGTTCCAGATAATTCTTTTCTGGACGTAGATGGCCAAAAAAATTCCACAGAACATGGAAAAGCTACTGTGCCCTGAAGGGAAGGAAAGTCTGGAAGAAAAATTAGTACTAATAATTTACCTACTTAAAAAAATTCAAATTCTTACCTGTTATTAATTTCAAAGTTTTTATTAGTGCATTCGTAGTTTATGTGATAGACGTGATGGTTTTCTAAAAGGGAGCAGTTAATGTTTGGTATACAAGCATTGATGAAGCTTGGACGTAAGCGGCCTATTGATCCTTTTAGCACTGTTGTGATTAGAATGCAGATTAAAACGCCAAAAGCGAATGACAGAAGGACTGAGTAAGTATTGTAGATCCACATAGATAGTTTAAACCGCCAGAATGTGATTCTTTCGTAGTACTTTTTATATAGGAAGTATTCGACGAAGACTATCTGGAAAAGAAGTTAATTAACTTGGGGGTTTATATTTTCTTAAACAAGCAGTGTTTTCATTTATTAGTAAAATTTAGTGACATATTATTATTGGATATTATAGTCATATTAGTGATAACTTTTTGTACAAAAAGGCACCAGTATCCAATTCCCTAATAATCTAATAAATTGAAATATGTCTGCTTTTGACATAAGTTTTGTAGTCTCTTCAGCATGACGAATGGTTAGGTCAGATCAGGTCATCAAGTAAACTATTTCGGAGTCGAGGTTAACTGAAATTTAAAATTTCAAATGTACAGCAAGAGTACAGTTTTTGAATAAAAACAAAATTTAACAACCTAAAACTTTAAAACTCATTTTTTTAGCATCTACGCAATATTCCTAATATACATACAAAATTTTATAACAATCAGTCCCATTATTTCAGAGATTATCTATCCAATAACAATCGACACAGACGCGGACAGACGGCAGACAAACAGACGGAAAGGAGACACCTATTTTGTCGTACTCTAGCGGTCATGAAACGTCGAGAAAACATGAAAGTAGCAATAATTATGGGATACCAACGGGTCGTTTAGAGTGTAATACTATTTTTGGAAAACAAACCAAGGAGGTGAGAAAAACTTCGTTGAATGCAACTGGCTGATACCTAACAAAGAAATCGAAGATTTATGTCCGGTGAGGTTGTTTGAAAAGATGATGGCCAAACAAACTTCGAATATGAAGACGAATCGCTTATTTTTGATGCCAAAAATAAGGATTGGGAAGCAACAAATGTTTGGTACAAGAACTGTCCCGTTGGTTTAAACCAAATTAGTAAGTGGACGCGTTTAGGTGCAGAAAATGTTGGAACAGACACTAAAAAGGCAAGAGTTACGACCCACTCTAACCGATTTTCGGCAGTGAGTGTATTAGCGTGTTCTGATCCAAATTTACAAGAAGTAATTAAAGTAACGGGCCATTCGTTGTAGCCTTACTTTAAACTTAACGAACAACATCATGATAAAATCATAAATCAGATTTGAAACAATTCAGATACTCCGTCATAATCAGAACCATCTACTTCTTCCTTGTGCCAGTAAGATTCTTGGATCACAAACAATGTGTATTGTAATAATTGTACGTTCTATTTTTATAAACAATAAAGAAATAACTTATGTTGACATTCATTATATAATCGTAACGAATACCACTCGAGCAATAGAAAATAAATCGAAAGTATTATTATCAGAAACTCGACCTGGGGTCTTGTGTTGTGGCGGAATTATTTTGTACATAATCGCTGTGTAATTAGTCGTTACCCACGCCGATTCTTAAATACCCGAAAAACGTAACAATATATAAAGTTCCGTTTTTTTAAAAATTTTGTGAAAATATGCATGGTCCTGAAAAACAGTCCAATCACCGTTTGCATATTGTGGATCTCTAAAAACAAGTAAATAATGAATATTCAAAGTATGCATGCATTAGAGAATTTTAATATTTAGAAATTAGAGTAATTAATAGTAGAAATTCAATTTTAGAGAAAAAAAATGCCAGTTCCAAATTCTGAGCCTCTAACGCTGTCATGGACGTAAAATACAATTTGTTAAAAATTACATTATTTAAATTCTGAGATATATCTCAAAAACTCAAAATAAAACTACGTAAAAATATACATTTATTTTCACTTACCACAACAATGTTTATTAGAACTCCAACAAAGTGGAACCACCTACTTTCGACAAATGAGGGACTTATTAGTGGGTGCATGATATCCTCATCATTGCAGAAAAAACCTCTATGATATATATTTTTCGTGTGTTTAATGAGGGGCGTCGCTAGTCCAACTAAAATTAATACATCAATAAAAATCAATAACACGGAAGATGTACAAATTTCCGAACTACTGCTGTGATTCAACAAGTTGTGTCACATCTATCAATTATAATCGACCTTGACTTTTTTTCTTCGCGTTTCTCTCAAAAGTAAGTGTAACTTACCGGCAAGCACCATTAAACTGTCAGAAATTAATTGCGTTATCGACCAGATCGGAGCTTCCATTTCTTCTAAAACCGACGTACTGACTCGCACGACACTAAATTCGGCGACAATCAATGTCTTTAAAAATCGGGATAATTAAAACCTTTGCTACAACAGAAACTGTTATGTGACCTGACTTACAAAAATACATTTGAAAAATGTTCATCGATACTGGCTGAGCAACTTTCGTTTCTTCATGAAGAGAATCTTCGAGATGGTAATTTATGCATTATGATCATTGATCAGAGATGAGCAGACGAATTGAGTGAAACGCGATAAAGTGGCCATTCGATGGTTAGAGAGAAAATGATTTTCTACAAATAATAATGCTTAATTCCTGATAAGCGAAATTTATAGTAAATTATGGACAGATACACGTTTGTTCAGTTGATTCAGTGATAATAATAATAATAATAAAGAGCTAATAAGGGACAAAGCTAAATAAAATTGAACGCCCGACTCGCGTATTCGAGAGAAGGAATGTGTCTAAATTCGCTCGTCGTTTTTATAGCGGTAGATAACTCTTAAAAACTACCTAGACAACAATAAAAAACGCAATCAAAGGCAACCATCTATGTTTGAAGATTTGTCCATTTCTAAAGTAAATAGGTATGATTCCAGTAAAAATCTTTTTTGTTCAACCGATAGCATTGTAAACTCAGACTTTCACATTGACGGTGAGCTGACAAAACGAAAATTGCATCAAAGATAAATCTTCAAGAATACATGGCTCCTTTTGATTGTGTTTTTTTTATTATCTCGGTAGTTACACCGAGGATGCAATTTCAAATTAATTAGCAGCGAAATTTTTTCTTCATTTACGTTTATTTCGAAGGCAATTTTTATTGCGTGTTTAACCGAATTGAAAGAAAACGAATAAAACAAGACATTTCCATCATACAGATGTTGGTATTATATGCAGCGTATTGGATTAAAATCTAAGTTGGCAAAAAACGGATCGATTTTTTACATGATATGGATTTTGGAGATAAGAAATTGCAACTCCTTCATTTTGAGTCCGTCGGCCGACCTTCTACTTTTACGTTTTCTCGATCTTTCATGACCACTACAGTACGAAGAAATAGGTCTCCCGTTTCCGTCTGTCTGTCTGCCGTCCCTGTTTTTATTAGACAAATAATCTCGGATAATCTTTTGTACTTGTATTAGGAATATCATGTAGATGGTAAAACGCCAACCAAAATTTGTCTAATCATCCCCACCAATAATGATGACGTCACTTCAAAATTTTACATAGTAAATGGGCTTTAAATTGTATAAAATAACATAATCTTATACATTTAGTTTGTGAGCCCGTGTTGAGTTTTTACCCGAAATGTCCAGATTTTTGGAAAAAAAATCAAAATTATAAAACAACATTTTGCAATTTAATTTTGAATTTGCCAACCCGAATGTTTTGAAATCTTGCAGATGTTTTGGTGAATTTTTGATGAAAATGTTTTTGCTCATCCTCCGACTCTCTACTTTTACGTTCTCTCGACCTTTCATGTGTCGTGCCCAAATAGTTTTGACCGCGGCCGAGCTTTTGGACACTAACAAAATTATTTATTTGGGTGTAGGCCCATTTCCTTGGAAATGGAAGAGCTAAACTGCATGTAGGGGAAGAGGTAATAATTAAACATATATAACATTTTTATACGTATATTAAAAGAAAGCATAATAAGCATGTCAAAAGAATAATCGAGTAAATGTGTAAATAATCAACAGAAAAATAAAACATAAAATAAATTCACACACATAACACGAAAAAACAAAACAACATGCAAAACATTCTTCTAAAGCGCTACGCAATTATATTCCACTAATAAAACTCTTAAAATCTATGAACATAACCCACATTTTTAATTAATAAACTTAATCCTAGAAAAATCAGCATGCAAAAGACTAAAAATTAATTCGGTAAATCCATAATTAAATGCGATACCTTCTAAACAACATTAATATTACGAGCATGATAAATAACCAAAAAAAATAAACTACTAACTACTAAATGGTATCATTACTTAATTATTTAAATAAATTGCGATTGGGCATTTATATATATATTAATTAAATCATGAGAACAACTAAAATAACGGATAAAATCATGCACTTAAATCTACGACAACTTATGAATATAAACATGTAAAAAGAGAGATAAATAAGTTTTCACATACATCGATTAGCTAAATATGCCGAGCACAACAATCGTTCACGAGAAAAATTGATGGTTACAGGACAGGTAGGTACATGTGAAAATAAACAGTCATAATTTATACATGCAGTTAAACATTGGGACGTTAGTATCATAAATGCGCTAAAACACAACGAGACGATTAAAATAAAGTATAATGTGAGAAATATAGCAATATAACATATACTATAGCAAAATAATCAGAGAACGGAGTCATATTTAAACGGCAAAAATTCAATATAAAATAATCGACAGCAAGAAATTTAGATTAATAGGTTTCAATTCGGGAACTTCCCAAAAACGCACATAAAATATTCATGTCGCAAGCAAAGAATTAAATCGGCAAATTTAAAGAGATATTGGAATAATTATTATAAAAGCAAATGGTAAAAATCAGAAAAATCCTCTCCAAAACGCATATAAAATATTTATGTCGCAAGCAAAAGAGTTAAATCGGCAATTTACAGAAATTTGGAATAATTATCATAAAAGTAAACGGTAATTTATCGAAAAATCCTCCCCAATAATCAAGAACCGACGCAAGGCTAAACGTGCCACCTACAAACGGGAACATATGGAAGCACTAAAGATTACTTTCGGTGCCGGTGCTAACTGTTCACACCCAACGAAACGAAGAAAAACGCATAAATTAAACGCTACACATGTACGATTCGAACTCGAGAACACATGACGAAAAAACGGAAAGCAAGATAAATTAAGAATGACTAAAAGGTAGACTTACACAGCTGCTGCATTGAGAATTTTTCTATCTTCCTCTCGGGCTCAGCAAATTCTTCTAAGTTCGGATTTCTTCAAAATTCAGCAAAATTAATAAGATCTCGACGCCGGTTTGGACAGAGCCTTCGGCCGCAACTGGAAACTTCTACTTTAACTGAATCTCTTTCCTGCTCGAAATTCAGCCTTATATAGCTTCGTTTTGGACAGAAATAGAACCGTGCTTTTGTGTGGTACTATATGCCCTTATATGGTCATGAAAATGTGAAGATGCGTCGACCAATCGGTAAGTCCGCTTCCTTATATGGTAAAAATATGGGAAGCTGATGAAATCTCAGTTCCGGGGATGAAGTGGGGATCATTCTAGCGAGGGCTAAGATGAGTGTGCGTGCACAGATGCACTGCTGGGTTGATGACGTAGTAAGTTTGAAGCGACGGCGTTCTTTGATGTTTTTTATGCGTCTGCGTTTCGTTTGCAGCTGTTTTGGTTTGGATACAATTTTTAGATGAGAGTAATTGCGATTGGCGATGTTTCTGGCGCATTATTTTGTACAAGTTATTTGCAATGTCTGGCAAGCGCAATGTTATTCGCAATTTGCGAATACGCGAATTTTGTTCCTGCATTTGGGGATTGATGGTTGATTTTGTTTATCTATTTGAATGGTACTATATGCCGATTAGAACATGCGTGTTAATTAATTAAGATTTGCAAATTTTCTAGTTATGTTTTGAGGGTTTGTTATTAGTCTTTTTAGTTGCAATTTTCTCGTGAACGAATTTAGTGACGGCTCGTCACAACACTCCCTGGCAAAAAGTAAAATGCGAGCACCGAAATGTTCGCAGTTTTACTCCTACGTCCCTGATATGACTGGTTTGCGATCTGTTTTATTAGCAAAACTTTCCTATTATTTCTGATTGTTAAATTTTTACGGATATAAAGTTGTGCCAATAATACTTGTTGCTTACTTATTTGTATAGAATGCGCTCTTCTTTTCTTCTGGTGGTGTTAAGTGTGATACCTCTCTATGGGTCGTTTTGATTTGACGGGCTCAGTTCTGGGTTGTTAGTCTCACTTTCTTGGTCCAAGCTTGTGGTGGTGGGCAACTCAATGACTACTGTTTTGCGAGGAGTCACGCCTTGATATATGTGTACGTTGGAGTATGTATGACGTCGAGGAGGCGTTTCGATGGTTTGCCTCTCTGTTGTGTTCGTTGGCGATGGGCTCGTCTGGGTGCAAGTGATCTGCTCTGTGGCTTCATATACTCGGGCTGTCTGGTGTTCGTTGTTGATAGCCTCTCCTCGAAATCTTGTGACTGGTCTCGGGGTGTCATAACCGGCTGCTGTTTCTTTATTCACCATATAGACGGGGTTCTCCTTGCAGTTGGACCGCCACGTTATGTTGGAGGGAGTTCGTACCAACGAGGTGAAGCCTTCTGGGGAAGTTGAGGGTACTTCCAGAGAGGTTGGTGTTGTGGGTATGGATTGTGCGTCCCCACTGGATGGATTTTTGTGTTGTGGAGCCCCTCGGTACAGGATGATCATGCAAAACAACAGTATATTAATGATGATCAGGCCAAACACAATGATTAGAATATCATTGCACTGCTCCAGCTCATTGAAATTTTGCGTTAATGAGCACCTTGGTTGATATACGAATGTTTGTTCAACAAACGCTCGCATAGGGTTATATTGCTTGAGACTTATCGTTTGGCGTTCTCCGCAGTTTATGGGGAGGAGAACTAATGTCATTGTGGTCGAGATATTGTTTACGGTGTTTGTGTCATGACTAACCCACCATATGTGTATTGAGCTGGAATTGTTCCTTGGTTGTTGTTATATTATATAATCTGGCATTGTCTTTAACTGGCCAAATTATGGGGACCCATTGCTGAGTTACAGTAGGCATCGTATCGTCGAATTTCTAGGGTTTACGCTGAATCTCCTTCTTGTGTCGGACTACCTACGGTCAAACTTTTTTTTATCTTGCTCTCTTACAATTTTACTCTACTCTTATGATCTAAGGATATTTAAATGGAACGTATGAGATTATATTCTTAATACTAGGCATGCATTATTATTATTGTTTTATTTTTTTATTATTATTTATATATATATATATATATTTTTTTTTTTTGTTTAGGTGAACAGTTAGAACCAGGTATGATTTCGGGGTTCTTTTAGATCGTCTATCGCTTGCTTAAGGTCCACATATGTTATCGTATGAGATTTGGTTAATTTCTTTTTTTTTTTTTTTTTTTTTCGCGTCAGGTCTTGTATCTACTAGAGGTTTTTCCGATACTTTAGAAAAAGATGGTTCTTCCGGTTTTACAGTAAAGTTTTCGGAGTACGGATAAGCTAAGTTGGGAGCTGTTGGGAAGTATCCCGGATTGAGCGGATTATTATCGCTAGGTGTTTCGCTACGTTCTGTGACTTTTTTTGCATATTTCGAAACACCTCTTTCTTGTGTTTCCGGTGGAGTAGCCACATTGTTAGTGTGTGCCAAAACTAGTAAAAATTTTAATTGCTCATCCGTGTTAATTTTAAATAGCTATCGTGTTTCTAATTATTTCTATTAGTGTTTTAATAAAGCGAATAATAAAGTTTATTCCCAAAATGTCCCTTGTTCAGGAACCTATCCATTTGAACCTGTCCTACATCCTTTCTATTGTGGTTTCTGCTAGTTTTTCTATGTATTCAGCGCTAAACATGTGTAGCATTGAAACGCCCTAATTGTCTATTTCTTGACCCATCGCTTTACGTGTGAGTATGTTATTTATGGCTTTTCGTTCATGTCTGAATAGTATAGTGTCTTGTGCCGCTCTGATTGCTTTATCCGTATAAATGTGGACGGTGTTATCTTTACATATTTGTAATTAATGTGCACTCTTAGTACTTCTCCCCTGGTTCATCTAAGTTATCCGTAACTAATCCTATCTATAATGTTGTTTCTTATGGTCTAGGTGCTTATCTATCTCTAACGGTGTATGTATATTGGGTTATGTTCGTTTACGTAGCACCCAAGGGTCTTCTTGGAATTCTGTCTTTGATTTTTGTATGGTAAGGGTGTGGTTGTGCAGTTACTTTTTCTTTTCGATTGTAAGGAATTTTGTGCGATCTACTGAAATCAGCGGAACATTTTCTGTATTACCTAGATGGTTGACTTTATTAGTGCACGATTCCAATCTTAAATTTTCAAGCAGCTGATAATGTCGGGTCGTTAATAGTTTACTTCTGATGATATTTGTTTCATAGTGATTCACTCTATTCCAATCGCTGTATTTTAAATTAATTTTCACTTTACACTAATTCACTTTATTGGAATTTACTTTCTGCTAATTCACTTGATTCTGATTAATTTCTTTGTGTTTCACTTTATTCCAATTCCTTGTAAACTAATTTTCTTTATTTCAAATTACTGTATACTAATTCACTTTAAACGGATCAATTAACTTTCTTTAGATTAATTTTCTTTTAACTTATGTCTTCTAATTCACTTCTAATAAACTTCTATCATGCAACATTTTTCTCTGATTTTTCCTTCTTTCGGATGTTAGTTACTCTCCAGTAGTATTTGTCATTCGCATCGGGACATTTTCTTGATTCATGTTCAAAACACGCGTGTTGTTTAAACGTCGTCGAACTTCTCGTCCAAGGGTTCAATGATGATACACTGCGAAATGGCCAGTTTCGAAAGTGCACCTTGGCAAACAACCTGACTACTCGGTGGAATTTTTCGTGTCGCCGAGAAATTTTTCAACATAGTTCTGTGTTATCGATCGATCTAGAAGGTCTTCATTGTCCCGAGGTATATGGCAATATTGCTGGTGCTCTGGAGTAATTATATACTTCACTTAATTCCTTTGATTCTTCGTAGCCATTGATACCTTTGGTAATTAATCCTATCCTAATACTACGGGGTGACTTATTTGAGCCACTACTCTATTTTTCTTTATATTGTACCGCTTTTTCTTCTATCTGTTTCTAATAATTCTCATCTCTTTCATAAAAACTTTCAGGAGCTCCTGTACTTGGGGACGCCACTACGTTAGCCCCAAATCTCAATACTCGGGGTCGCCACTACGTTAGCCCCTATTTCTTCACTCGGGGTCGCCACTACGTTAGCCTCTATTACTCTACTTGAGGTCGCCACTACGTTAGCCTCTATTTCTTCACTCGGGGTCGCCACTACGTTAGCCCCTATTACTTTACTTGAGGTCGCCACTACGTTAGCCTCTATTTCTTCACTCGGGGTCGCCACTACGTTAGCCCCTATTTCAAATAAATTCTTCTAATTCAAATCTTCTTCTAATCCTTATGAAGCTACATCTTCGTATGGGGTTACCATAACGGTATCTCTTAAATCTAATGCACCTGCATCTTCGTATGGGGTTGCCATAACGGTATCTCTTAAATCTAATATAATTCCATCTTCGTATGGGGTTGCCATGACGGTATCTCTTACATCTAATGCATCTGCATCTTCGTCTGGGGTTGCCATGACGGTATCTTTCAATTCAAATCAATCTTTCCAAATAAAAACTTCTCCTAAAACTAATGGATTCATATCTTCGTATGGGGTTGCCATGCCGGTATCTCTTAATCTAATGTGATCCCATCTTCGTATGGGGTTGCCATTACGGTATCTCTTAAATCTAATGCACCTGCATCTTCGTCTGGGTTTGCCATAACGGTATCTTTCAAATCAAATAACTCTTTTCAAATAAAAACTTCTCCTAAGGCTAATGGATTCACATGTTCATATAGGGTTGCTACATGGTATCTCTTAAAACTAATGTAGCTGCATCTTCATATGGGGTTTCCATACGGTATCTCTTATTTCTTTCAATTCAATACTTCCTTTTAATCTCTTATTTCTTTCAAATCAACATTTCTTTTTTTTTTAATCTCTTATTTCTTCTTGATGCATCATTAATCAACTTCCGGTACTCTAAATTCTCTATTTCTTTAAATTATGCACGTGCTTCGTTGGGGTGTTTGTAACACCAACCCAACACGATGTGGAAACATCGTCTCCAAAGGTTTCTTTTGCTACGATATCAAAACGAAAACTTGTTAAGGTGTTTTGGTGCTTGTACTTCTAGTACTGTTACAGATGGAAAAATCCTTTATTTTGTTCTAGATGTTCTTTACTACGTTATCCTTCTTTCTTTCATATTCTTTTCTTTATATTTGTTATGTTATATTACCGGATGTTATAATTATTCTAAAGTGATCGCTATGAATTTATCGAATTGATTTTATTGATGCCAATTCCGTAGTACGTGCAGAGTTCTTCTCCACACGGTTACAACCACTCTGTTACTACCCTTACCTTCGTCCCTATAACGCTCACTAGGTGCGTCTGTCTTTGTGTATGGCCGGTTAATTGACCCTTGAGCCACGAACGGTTACTAATAAATTTGATTTCTAGTATTATTATTATTATCATCATCGCGACTTACAGGCTGCGTACAGCTTTTATTAGCTTATCGGTTTCTATTTGTCTGGTAATGTTAACTTATAAACTAAACTGCTATTCTACTATTCTACTTTCTGGTAATTGAGTAAATAGTTGTTACACAAATTTCTTCTTTGTTAAACCGACATTATATCGGAGCCTTTTTCACTTAATTATGATAATTCTTTTTCCTAAACGTTATTACCTATGCTTACTCCTTGCCAATTCTGCAAACTACTGTTGTTAATAATTTCTAGCTTACTTAATTTTGAATCTCGGCATATTTAATAATTTCACTATTTTCACGTCTAACAATTAAAACGAAACTGCTTTAAATTCAAACCTCTTAAATCGTTATTTGGGGCCATATTCTGGATGGTAATGATTAGTGATAAAATCTTGAGATTAAGTTCCCTTCTTGTGGTAAATGCGCTAATCTATACTGTTTATAAAATTTCGTCTGTTAACTTGATGGTCGCATTTGGAAAAATTATTGGTAACTAATTTAAACTAGAGATTAATTAAATTACTATTTTTTTTTTTTTTAGAGACAATTCTTACTATAGGTTTAAAAATAATTTATTGATTAAGTCAAGACTGAAATTGAAATTTTGAATGTGATAAATTTTTAGTATTTTATTATTTCCAAGTTGTTAAAAATTTTGAAATGCTATAAAATGTCGCCATGGACTTATGGTCGTTATTTCTTAAAGTATTAATTTAACAAATGCAATCTTTTGTTTATTCATTTATGTACAATTTTTGTTAGTTTTTCCGATCATTTTCACATGTTTGATATGATAATTGTGTTCCTTGCAAGTTCATCTTTTTCTTTTATTTTCATTGTATGTGGGCAATTCCACCGTTATTTAGACTAAAATCGTACGGGACTCTGCAAAGTTTTTTTTTTTTTTTTTTATTTTAAACTGTCCTCATAAGTGCTTTTACGCTTTCATTTTTTAACCTAATCGTAGAGATTTGTTTTCTCTTTTTTTTCTTAATAATTTGATTTTACTAAAGTCAAATTTAATTTAGACAAAATTTAATTAAAAGTTTACGTTACTTACACGATGCCATCGTTTCTTACGCGAACTTGTGAATATTAGCTGCCACGGAAATAAGAAAAATTGCAAATTCGTGTTTTAAACAAAGGAAAAAGTTGGTCGAAGGTTGTTTAGACAGAACTTGGCTCGCCCAAGAAGTACATACCATGAAACATTTCCAGCATTTTCGAAAATTATAAAATTTGATTTTGCAAATTTAAATTTTTTATGAGAACCTCTATAAGTTGAAATAAACAAATGTATGTAATGTCAAAGTAAAAGGGTTAAATATTAAAAGAAAAACATTCAAACTTACCGAATTTACAATTTATTTACCTGATGACATTACCATAATTTGAAATGTCCATTTGTTTCAATGTCTTTTTTTTTTATGCAGGTTCTGTTTGCCCTATATTGCTGCTGTTATTTTCGGTTGGTTAATTTTAGGTATTCTGAGTCTCTTTAATTTTGTCGGTTTTTTTTTTTTTTTTTACTCTTTCAGTAGATGTTAAAGACATTTTGATTAACACAGCACAATCAAATTATTGGTAGATTGGCGGTTGTCAAGACTAATTATTTAATTTCAAAGCTAAGCCACCAAAAAAATTATCCCGTTTCGCGTAAGTAACGATGCGATTTTTAATAATAATAATCACAAGGCAATTTCAATAAAAGTACAATGAAAATAGAGAGCGAGAATGAGAAAAAGAGATAATGTAATCTGATTTGCAATTATCTTTAATATTTCCGAATAACATGAAAATTAGTCGCTTATCGTTACTTACACCAATTATCACATATATCAGAAGAAAGAAGTGTAATATTTTTTTTTTTTTTTTTTTTATAATGTTGGGGTAAGTATTGATTGTACATTATTGTCAATAAAGGTGCACTCTTTACGACCGTGATTTATATTGTAAGTGAATATATATGGCAGTAAAATTTAAAGTTTTTTGAAGTACTAATTGTAACATTTAGATTAATTTAACAATTTTCAAAAAAATGTGCTGAGGTTGATATTTTCGTGGAATTGCCCATGTTTAACTTAAGTTACGCTATTGATACACATGAGGTTACTGGGGCTTACAGCCACTTTTGGAAAGAAGGGCGGATCAAGAGTTTTATTTTCCGAAGTGTGAGCTTCCGTGAATTTTAAGCTGTTTTGGGTCGTGATTCTTCATTAAAAAAATTGTAATTCTTGACATACCTATGTAGTTGTTATTTATTGTAATTTTTTTTTTTTTTGCATTATTACTTCAGAGCTTAAAATTATCGGATTTATTTTGTTTGAACATTTGGTAATGCTACAATGATTTATTGACGGGGTACTGTGAAGACGTACACTACGAGTTGTTAAAATATCGACGGTTCACCCTTAATTTGCTTTTAGTGCTATGCATATATTTTTATTTCTTTTAGTAATGGGTGTAAATTATCTCCTTATTTATTTCACCTTGCTGTTCTAGGCTTTTGTGCTCTGGAATTCACATTTGTTTTTATTCGGTCCAACCAATGCGCGAAAAGATTTTAATGGTGTAATAAATTCTCTAAATGATCGTTTTAGTTATGCACTTAGTTTGTTATTTCTTTTCTATTATAACAAAATTTACTGTATTGCCTTATCGAGTTACTTATTTGTTTAATCATGTTTCGTTCTTAAATCTGGGTTATTTCCAAATATTGATTGATTTTTTTTTTACATTATTCCAAAAATTAAAATTTAAATATATTATTATTACTTTATTTTTATGTTGGAAGTTCAATAAAACAAAAGGTCTTTTTTTTTACGTAAAATTTACTTAAAAAATCCAAACAGAATTCGTTTATTATTTTAACTGTGGTTTATAAAATTCTTTCTTTAAATTCAACAAGACAAAATTACTTATGGTATGGACATCTTTAAAGTCTAATTTCAGAAAATCTAACAAAATTTTTCTTTAGTTAATTAATGTGTTGTTTATAAAAGTTCCGACAGAGGTTATATGTTTATCAAATATGATTTAGACGTTCAAGAGAAAGAAAATAGTAAGGCATGGCTCATACAAAAAAAAATGATTGACTGATTGATTTATATATTAATTTTTCTTTTGTTATTTTAGAGTCGAAAAGCAAAAAATTGCGTGTAATTATTTAAAGCGGTGTTTATAACATTCAAATGAAAATTCTTTAATGATTTCGTCAAAACGTACATGACAATGCTAGCAATGATTTATCTATTTGTTTAAGTTTGTTTTACTTTATTTAACTTTCGAAAATGATTTTTTTTTTTTACTGTTTTATCTCAAAAGCGCTTCCGGTCCCAGCTGTTCCGAGTCAGGGTGAATATCCTTCACCAAACAGAATGAATTCGTTGGGTTTTATTATTAATTATATGCATAAGCGTTATTTAAATAAATTGTTCTTTCTTATCATTTGCTCTGATGTTGCGAAATTAAGGTAGATTATGGTATGTTATTAAACATCTGGGTCTGTGAAAGATGCACTAGGCAGGGGAAGCTATCGTGTTTTATTAAACATCTGGTACGACTTCTCGAGTTGGGGGATCGCGATTAAGAACTGCGCTACTGCACGGGTTTTGTACTGATGCATTTCGGAAAGGTACTTGCAGGGTTGTAGCGTTCGCATTACCGGTATTGACAGTCATAACGATAAGATATTTTTGCAAAAATAAACGAAAGTATTTTCTTTACTACTTAATAAAATTCCAGTAAACAATTTTATTTATTCCTTTAATCATGTATGTAACGTTTTCATATTCAACGAGAGTGCGAGCAATTAGTTATGGTATAACATGCAAATCACTGTTTGTGTGACATCTGGTGTCGTCTAACCACAAGGGCGCAATTCGGGTGCATCTTCGCACCAATTAGGGGTTCGTTAAAGCGAGAGAACCGTCTTGTCGCACTGTTTCTAAATTTGGGAACTTAAGATATTGAGAAAACCGTTTTAGTGTTCAGTGATTTTTGATACAAGCAAGATCGTGTCTGTTGTTGTGAAAATTAATCTAGCAAGCAAAAGCAGAAATAGGTAAGTAATAATTTTGTTTTCTATTGTGTTCTCAATGGTTCAAACGTATGTCTGTTAATTTACTTTAATTTTGTAATGAAATCTTTTCAACGATTACTTTTTTTTTTATAGGTGAACAACGACGAGTTTTTACCGGCTTTCACGCTATCATCGGACGGAGGAGAGCTTATCCTCGACACCTAGACGCTTTGCGAGCTTATCAATCAAATTCGCGTCGCTTCCACGTTAGAAATCGCGGATTCGACTTGGGACGGACTTTCGACATCGCGCCCCGCAACCAGCAGAAGACCCGTAGTTGGGGTACAACGGAGACTTCTGCCTACCTACGAAGCGGACTTTGTACCATCACCGCCGAATTTTTCGCGAGTTGGGATATTATCTGGTCAGTTCCTGGTGGTACTACTGACTCACACTGCGATCGTCGCCTATTCCGAACTAAATTGTCGGTGGAGTGATTATACATGATGGTGTTCTTATGGTGTATGTCTTATAATTTAAAATAAATTTGAAGTAATTGAAAATTTCTGGTGTTTATTTCATAAGCTTGCTGTGCTACTGGATGTAATTAAAAGAAAAGTTGTTCCATAATTTAAAAGTGCGAAAGTGAGAAAGATGAGGAAAAAATTTTAGTATCTTATAGACAAAACTTGGTAAGTAAGAAGTACTTAAACTCTGTGTGCACTCTAGTTGAATAAATTGCGTGAATTCTCGAATTTAATGTTTTTCTGGAATTATCATAATAAGTGTGCTCGATAGAAAATAAACTTCTTTGATAAATAAAGGCCGTTGTTTAGATAAAAAGTAAAATGCCTAATTTTATACTAAAAATTGCTCAAAATTAATTTTATTTACATTAACCTTACTAGATTTTTCTAAAATCTCTTTTATGCGGTTTATAACATCTATTTATTTAATTTTTCTGCTAATTTGTTCTTCTTATGAGAACGGTTTATTAAAACCATGCAAAATTATTTTCAATTTTCCGGCGCGATCGTTCGAAATAAGTTCGGTCGAAGAGTCGCGCGACGCACGAGCTTACGCTGAAGTGGCTCCGTTGCCACGGCGGTTCGACAAGATGGCCACGACAGTTCTCGCGGTGAAATTACCATTGAATTTATTTTTCTTAGCCGTCATTTCGCAAGAGTTAAAGCTACATTAATTTACCGTATTTTCTAGGGTGTCTTACTTTGGATTTTTCTGATTTTTTTTTTTATGGTTTTTAAGATTTTTCAAAAAAAAATTTTTTTTTTTTTTGTTAATTCATTATTACAACTTCCCTTCTTTGCAATTTAGCGAGTAATCCTACCGACTGCGCCATTTTGTCGTGCCCAAATAGTTTTGACCGCGGCCGAGCTTTTGGACACTAACAAAATTATTTATTTGGGTGTAGGCCCATTTCCTTGGAAATGGAAGAGCTAAACTGCATGTAGGGGAAGAGGTAATAATTAAACATATATAACATTTTTATACGTATATTAAAAGAAAGCATAATAAGCATGTCAAAAGAATAATCGAGTAAATGTGTAAATAATCAACAGAAAAATAAAACATAAAATAAATTCACACACATAACACGAAAAAACAAAACAACATGCAAAACATTCTTCTAAAGCGCTACGCAATTATATTCCACTAATAAAACTCTTAAAATCTATGAACATAACCCACATTTTTAATTAATAAACTTAATCCTAGAAAAATCAGCATGCAAAAGACTAAAAATTAATTCGGTAAATCCATAATTAAATGCGATACCTTCTAAACAACATTAATATTACGAGCATGATAAATAACCAAAAAAAATAAACTACTAACTACTAAATGGTATCATTACTTAATTATTTAAATAAATTGCGATTGGGCATTTATATATATATTAATTAAATCATGAGAACAACTAAAATAACGGATAAAATCATGCACTTAAATCTACGACAACTTATGAATATAAACATGTAAAAAGAGAGATAAATAAGTTTTCACATACATCGATTAGCTAAATATGCCGAGCACAACAATCGTTCACGAGAAAAATTGATGGTTACAGGACAGGTAGGTACATGTGAAAATAAACAGTCATAATTTATACATGCAGTTAAACATTGGGACGTTAGTATCATAAATGCGCTAAAACACAACGAGACGATTAAAATAAAGTATAATGTGAGAAATATAGCAATATAACATATACTATAGCAAAATAATCAGAGAACGGAGTCATATTTAAACGGCAAAAATTCAATATAAAATAATCGACAGCAAGAAATTTAGATTAATAGGTTTCAATTCGGGAACTTCCCAAAAACGCACATAAAATATTCATGTCGCAAGCAAAGAATTAAATCGGCAAATTTAAAGAGATATTGGAATAATTATTATAAAAGCAAATGGTAAAAATCAGAAAAATCCTCTCCAAAACGCATATAAAATATTTATGTCGCAAGCAAAAGAGTTAAATCGGCAATTTACAGAAATTTGGAATAATTATCATAAAAGTAAACGGTAATTTATCGAAAAATCCTCCCCAATAATCAAGAACCGACGCAAGGCTAAACGTGCCACCTACAAACGGGAACATATGGAAGCACTAAAGATTACTTTCGGTGCCGGTGCTAACTGTTCACACCCAACGAAACGAAGAAAAACGCATAAATTAAACGCTACACATGTACGATTCGAACTCGAGAACACATGACGAAAAAACGGAAAGCAAGATAAATTAAGAATGACTAAAAGGTAGACTTACACAGCTGCTGCATTGAGAATTTTTCTATCTTCCTCTCGGGCTCAGCAAATTCTTCTAAGTTCGGATTTCTTCAAAATTCAGCAAAATTAATAAGATCTCGACGCCGGTTTGGACAGAGCCTTCGGCCGCAACTGGAAACTTCTACTTTAACTGAATCTCTTTCCTGCTCGAAATTCAGCCTTATATAGCTTCGTTTTGGACAGAAATAGAACCGTGCTTTTGTGTGGTACTATATGCCCTTATATGGTCATGAAAATGTGAAGATGCGTCGACCAATCGGTAAGTCCGCTTCCTTATATGGTAAAAATATGGGAAGCTGATGAAATCTCAGTTCCGGGGATGAAGTGGGGATCATTCTAGCGAGGGCTAAGATGAGTGTGCGTGCACAGATGCACTGCTGGGTTGATGACGTAGTAAGTTTGAAGCGACGGCGTTCTTTGATGTTTTTTATGCGTCTGCGTTTCGTTTGCAGCTGTTTTGGTTTGGATACAATTTTTAGATGAGAGTAATTGCGATTGGCGATGTTTCTGGCGCATTATTTTGTACAAGTTATTTGCAATGTCTGGCAAGCGCAATGTTATTCGCAATTTGCGAATACGCGAATTTTGTTCCTGCATTTGGGGATTGATGGTTGATTTTGTTTATCTATTTGAATGGTACTATATGCCGATTAGAACATGCGTGTTAATTAATTAAGATTTGCAAATTTTCTAGTTATGTTTTGAGGGTTTGTTATTAGTCTTTTTAGTTGCAATTTTCTCGTGAACGAATTTAGTGACGGCTCGTCACACATGACCCCTAGTGTACGAAGAAATAGGTCTCCCTTTTCCGTCTGTCTGTCCATCTGCCTGTCTGTCTGCTGTCATGGATTTTTATTAGACAGGTAATCTCCGAAAGTACTGGGCCGATTGTTGTCAAAATTTGCACTGTAACGGAACTTAGTTTTGAAAAAGAAGAGTGGGCTGATTAGAAAAAGGGTTGACAGATAGAAAATAGTATCTGAATGTTTAATTTTGTTGATGTTTTGTACATTTAAATAAATGAATCATATTATAATGGGCGCCACCCTAGTGGCCCGAAGCACCCCATTGTACATTCGCGGTTAATTGTGTGCAAAATTCCATGATGCCGCCGAAACTTAATATTCTAGCTTCAGTTACTCTATCGGCTGACCAATTTAAGCAACTACTATCAACAATTATGGAGCAAGCTACAACTACACAACAGTCCGAGGTACGACGAAGCGTATCATCAACTTCTTACACTCGATCTCCAGATAGTTTTGCTAAATGTAGTGCCAGATTTAATGGTTCAGATGACGCCAATGTAGAAGCTTTTATAGACAATATCATAACATATAAAGACTGCACCAATATCAGTGACGAAAATGCACTGCGTGGTCTTTCAATGTTGCTCGAGTCTAGCGCTGCTACTCGGTGGTAGGGAATCAAACCGTCGACGAAAGACTGGAGGAGTGCAGTAAATATCCTCAGAGAAGTGTATTCGAAGAAATTACCCACTCATGCAGTCTTCCGACAACTCTTTGCTCGTGAGCAAACACACCACGAAGCCACTCATATCTTCGTTGCGAAATTTCGAGCTTTAATCGCACAATTGCCATATAGTGTTGCAGAAGAAATGCAGCTGGATAAAGTTTATGGACTTTTAGCTCTGAAGATTCGAAAGAGACTTACGCGTAGTGAAATAAACTCTTTCAAAGATTTGCTGAATTGTGCCCGCGAAATAGAACAATCGTTTCGTGAATCCGCGTTTCGCAAACAAGAAATAAACACAAACCAGGACGGAATGCAAATAAAGAAGTTACGACCTCGTTATGAACATTGCAAAAAATTTGGTCACTTAAAGAATGAGTGTCGCCAACTGGAAAAAGAAAACGATGATAAAGAACTGTCAAAGTCAACATCAGCAAGATCAAAACCTGAGTGTTATGGCTGTGGTACTCCTGGCTACTACAGATGGAACTGCCCGAAATGCAAAGAAAAAACAGACGTCAAAACTAACATCTTTGAATTCTCACGGCCATCTTTAGAAAATGAATGAAGCTGCGACGCTCCAATCCTACCCTTAGAAGTGAAAGGTGCAAAAGGAATTGACTCGCCGATTCAGGATCAAAATGGAACATAGCTGGTCACACCCTCCATAAGGTGTTACAAGATAAGGGAGTTAAGTTTGAAACAATGGATGCAGTGGTAACATTAGCTGACGAAATTCCTAGAGATAAGAAACTACTGGTAACAAATGTAGACGTTAAGATAAAAGACAAAATAACTCCAACTAGTTTTGTTATAATGCCGTATTTAGTTGATGTTGATGAGAATGAAATTTTAAGAGTGTTAATTTTATATTCAATTATCTTTAAAAAAAAGGAACAGTTGCTATGTAACAAAAATATATGAGATAAATAAAAATGATTAAAAAAGTCAATTTCCTATTTTCTCAAACAAAGAAGTAAAAGTAAAACGCGAAATCACAACAGGTTATGGGCCCAGGGTACTCGCAAGTACTGAGGCAGTAAAGCTAGAAGAAGAAATTTTAGAACCTTAACGAGAGAAATAAAACTCGAAAAGGAAGAAAACGTATTTGACAGTGACATAAGAAGAAAAAAATAAAAAAAAAAACCAAAAAAATAATGGCGTTGACAGAAGAGGTGAATTTAATAGAAAAGCTTAAAGATGAAACCACGTATCAGTTGTGGAAATTTCAAATAGTAGTAACATTTAAGGCTTATGATCTGTTTGGAATAGTAAATGGAGACAAGCTTCTATCTAGTGTGGAAAAGGAGGAAGATAAAACTAAATGGGTGAGAAATGATGCAAAAGCGCAAAAACTAATTGTGACGTCAATAGACAAAAAGTACATGATGCATATTATGGACTGCACCACCTCCAAAGAAATGTTCGAAAAAATCAAAAATATTTTTGAAAGAAGCACTTCAGAACAAATATGTAATTTGCTGCAAGAGTTCTACAGCTACACATTTGGAAAAGGTACTGATATGGCTACTCACATTAGCAAAATAGAAAGTATTGCACACAAATTAAAAAGTCTCAATCAAACAGTTGATGACAACATGTTAATGTCAAAAATACTGTCATCTTTACCTCAAAATTATGGTTTCTTCAGGACTGCCTGGGAATCTACTCAAGATAATGAGAAAACCTTACCAAAATTGATAGCAAGACTACTATCCGAAGAAAACCGTAGCAAGGAAAGTGAGAGAGATATTGCATTTAAAAGTTCAGAGAGATTTTGTAAACATTGTAAAAGTAGTTCGCATGATACAAGATTTTGCGGAAAATGGAAAGAAAAGGGTGCTGGCGAAGTAAAATGTTTTAAGTGTGGGTGCTTTGGACATATTGCAAATAACTGTCCCAAAAAGACAAATAACCAATGCAAGATTTGCAAGAAAACAAACCATAAAGAGCAAGACTGTTTTTTTAGAGATAAGACAAAATCATTAGAAAAAAAGAAGATAGCCTTTCTTACAGAAGACAGAAGATTGACAACGCAAGATTTTATAGTTGATTCAGGATGTTCATCCCACATGGTCAACTCGAAAGTGATGTTTACAGCATTAGAAAATATCGAAAGTAGCATACAAGTTGCAAAGAAGAATGAAAAAATGAAGGCAGAAGGGAAAGGAACAGTTGAAGGAAGTTCATGTATACTGAATGATGTACTTTTTGTACCCGAATTAAGCAAAAATCTACTGTCGGTTAATGCTATAACAGAGAATGATGGTGAAGTAACATTTACTAAAGAAAAGGTAGTAATAAAGAAAAACAATGAAAAAATACTTGAAGGGAAAAAAATTGAAAGTGGTTTATATATGGTTAGTATAAATCAAAGTAAGGAAGAGAGTTATCTTGCAGAAAATACTTCAGTAAAAGATTGGCATAGAAAGCTAGGACATTTGGGAACAAAGAATATAAAAAAATTAATAGATCTATCGACAGGCATGAAACTGAATAAAAAGAAATGTCAAATGGGTTTCTGTGAAGTCTGCATGGAAGCAAAGCAAACAAGACAACAATACAACGAGACAGAGGGCAAGAAGACCACTAGAAATTCTACATACAGATGTATGCGGCCCAATCGATCCTGAAACTTGGGATGGAAAACAATACATTTTAACAGTGTTAGATGATTATACTCATTATTGTAGAATTTTTCTATTGAAGTATAAGAGTGAAGTATCAGAACATTTAAAAGATTTTATTAGAGAAGCAGAAGCTTATCATAATCAAAAGGTGGCAAAAATACGTTGTGACAATGGTGGTGAATATACGTCATCGAATTTTAAACTATGGACAAAAAATAAAGGCATTGTACTGGATTATTCTATACCCCATAGTCCACAACTAAATGGAAAAGCAGAAAGGTTAAATAGAACCTTATTGGAAAAGGCAAGAGCGATGATATTTGACAGCAAGCTAAGTAAAGATTTTTGGGGCGAAGCTGCGTATGTAGCAGCGTATCTGTTAAATCGAAGTCCTACAGAAGCAATAGACAAAACACCAATAAAATACTGGACCAAAATGAAACCTGATCTGTCCAGATTACAAATTTTTGGTTCTGTAGCATATGCAAAGACACTGGGAAATTTACACAAACTTGACTCTAGAAGTAAAAGGTATCTTTTTGTAGGATATGCACCAAATGGTTACCGCTTATGGGATGAAAAATCTAAGGAAATAAAAATACACCGAGATGTTATCTTCAAAGACCCAGAAAGCGACGAAGAAAATCAGGAACAGAATGCAGAACTAGAAGAAAACAATACAGGTGAAGATTCAGAAACCGAAATTGAAAATGAACAAGACAATAGACAAAAACCAAATCAAATAGAAGTACAAAATATAATTTTGGGAGAAGGAGAAGGCATCACAGAATCAAGAGAAGGAGAAGGCATCGCAGAAACAAGAAGTGGAAGAAAATTAAAACAATCTGTAAAACTTAAAGATTATATTGTAAACTTTGTTGAAGAAGAAGCGTTATTGACTTATGAAGAAGCTGTCAAGGGACCAGAAAAGGACAAATGGCTTGAGGCTATACGTGAAGAAAAAGAATTCCTGAATAAAAATCTTACATGGAGTTACGAGAATATAAATGAAGTAGACAAACATCGCATTCTGACAAGCAAGTGGGTATTCAAAGTTAAAGATAATGGAAAATATAGAGCAAGGTTGGTAGTAAGAGGGTGCCAACAACATAAGGGAATAGATTACAACGAAACATTCAGTCCAGTTGTGAACATAAGCTCAGTAAGAATAATGTTAGCACTGGCTGCCAAGTATAATATGTCAGTTACCAAATTTGACGTAAAAACAGCATTTTTGTATGGAAGTATTTCAGAAGAAATTTTTATGCATGTACCAGAGGGGTTCAAGTGTGAACAAACTGAAAACAAAGTGTGTAAATTGTCGAAATCGCTATATGGCCTAAAACAAGCTCCTATGAAATGGAATGAACGTTTTACTACATCTTTAAAACTGAATGGTTTAAAACCACTGATTAGTGATCAATGTTTATTTATTTACGAATATAGAAAAGACCATGTTATTAGCAATCTTTGTAGATGACGGATTATTGATCAGCAAATGTGAAGAAGAAATGAAATCGTTATTGAAAAATCTTCAAACCGAATTTGAAATGACAAGTGAAAAAAATCCTAATAGGTTTTTAGGAATTAGTATTCAAAAACATGCTGGAAAAGTTATACTTTCACAACAAGATTATGTACAAGCAACTTTAGAAAAATTCAATATGCAAAACTCCAAACCTGTACCTACGCCCATGGTCAAACAAGATATACGTTCAGAAAATAAAATGGTAAAAATTAATTATCCATTCAGAGAAGCTGTTGGAAGTTTATTATATTTAAAGAACAAGACCAGACCAGACATATCATATGCAGTGAATTACTGTAGTAGAAAAATGGAAAATTTTTCAAATCAAGACATTGTAACAGTATAAAGAATGTTTCGCTATCTGATATCTACAAAAAATGATGGACTGTGCTACGATGGCCAAAACAGTGAGAAATTGATTGCCTATTGTGATTCAGATTTTGCAGGGGACACTGAAACACGCAGAAGTACAACAGGGTACATAATATTTTTTTGTGGTGGACCCATATCGTGGTGTTCCAGGAAACAGCCAATAGTTTCACTTTCAAGCACAGAAGCTGAGTATATATCTGCCGCAGAATCTGTTAAAGAACTTCTTTACCTCAAATCTCTAATTGATGAACTTACCAATGGTGAAGTGAAGATAGATTTGTACGTTAATAATCAGAGTGCAATCTCAATAGTGAAAACCGGACAGTTCAATCGACGGAGCAAGCACATAGATGTAAGATTTCATTTTATAAATGAAAAGGAGCGAGAAGGTATTATAAACATAAAGTATTGTTCAACTGAAAAACAAATCGCCGACATATTTACCAAACCTCTTGGAAACATTAAATTTGAAAATCTGAAAGAACAATTTATGTCAATCATCAATTGACAAGTAACAAGTGACAAAACCTTAAAATTTGGAGAAGGTGCTAATGAGTTGATGTTGATGAGAATGAAATTTTAAGAGCGTTAATTTTATATTCAATTATCTTTAAAAAAAAGGAACAGTTGCTATGTAACAAAAATATATGAGATAAATAAAAATGATTAAAAAAGTCAATTTCCAATTTTCTCAAGCAAGGAAGTAAAAGTAAAACCCGAAATCACAACATATTTAACCCAGAACCATACGCTCTTAGGGCGGGAATTCTTGAAGAAGGCTAACATTGGTATAGATTTCCAAAACGAGTGTTGGTTTTTTAGAGATAAACCAGAACATACTTTCTAATATGGAATTAAAACAAACTCTGTAAACATTAATCCCATAACCCTACGCCAAAATGAAGCTCAGAAGATGAAAGACACGGCAAAAGATGAAATAAACACCCTACTTCAGAAGAATAGCACCATCTTCGAACAAGGGGGAGAAACTACGTTTGCTACGCATCGAATTAACACACAAAATGCTGTACCATTCTCCGTACCACCGTACCCGCTGAACGGACCAAAGAAGCAATTTTTGCGTGAAGAATTGAATCGATTAGTAACACAAGGAATTATAGAAGAGTGCGAGTCACCATGGTCCTTATATGATCTTGCGAATTGCTCGGATGAAGAAGAAAAGGTACAGAGCTACTTCGTTAGTGTTGACCTACCGTCATACGATGTTAAATCTATGCTACAGAAACAAATGGAAGATGATGAGATCAAGATTATTATCTTCTCTCTTGAAGGTGAAGATCCGTTAGAGATGTCTAAATGGTCTGGGAGGGCATACGTGATGAACAATGGTGTTCTCTTCCGTTTCAACCCATATGTGGACTCTGAAGATCGCCAGTTAGTGACTCCCAAAGAGTTGAGTGAAGATGTTTTGGCCCAGTACCATAATTCGCCTACAGGGGAACACTACGGCATCGAAAGAACCCTTCAAAAGATCTCTTCAAAATTTTACTTCACATATATGAGAAAATATATTGCTCGCCATGTAAAAGGTTGTATGGAATGCCAGAGATATAAACCAGAGAATCGTCAACCTGCGGGCCTACTTCAAACCCCAGCTCCTTCCCAGAGATTCGAAGTTGTGGTTATAGATATTTTCGGCGCTCTACCGGCAACTCCCAGGGGGAATCGATGGATCCTAATAATTGAGGATGTTGCTTCAAAATAGGTAGAACTTTTCCCATTAGTAAAAGCTGACTCTGAATGTTGTGCAAAAATTTTCATCGAAGAAATATTCCTATCAGTGATGTAATGCAGCAAATTACTTATTGTTTTGGTATCACAACTCCGTTCATTCCTTTGTATCATTCAGAGAGTAACCCTGTTGAACGGAAGAACCGCGAATTTAAGACTCAGTTAGCCATTTTGGTTCAAGATCACCACTCAGAATGGGATCATCACCTGAGCAGCATTCGATTCGCCATAAATTCTACATGTTGCGACTCTACGGGATATAGTCCTTCGTTTCTCACATTTGGTAGGGAGATACGAGCTCCTTATGACCCTGTACATGATCTACGCAAAGTGATTGATGCAGAAAATTTCATACCAAGAATAACTCCTTACTTAAAGAAGCTAGCTACTACTCTGTCTGAGGCAATGGATAGAAATTGCAAGAAACAAGATGTCCAGAAAACCCGCCTAGATTCCAGACGACGACCAGCTGTATTCAAGAAGGGTGACAAGGTTCTCCTGAAATCTCATACTCTCAGTAGCTCCAAAAATGGATTCTCTTCAAAACTTGCCCCAAAAAGGGATGGTCCTTATATGATCTTGCGAATTGCTTCTCCTACAACCTACGAGTTAGGAAGCTGTACAAATCCTCCAGAAAGAATTGGACGCTATCACGCCGCGGACCTCAGCCCGTTTGTTGAAGGGACTGGAAGGGATACATTAACGCCCTTAATACCAAAACGGAGGAGGGGTCGTCCTAAAAAGAATGTTTCATCCTAAACAACACCGGAGGGCCGTTTGTGTTGTTTAGAGGGGGAGTTTGTAACGGAACTTAGTTTTGAAAAAGAAGAGTGGGCTGATTAGAAAAAGGGTTGACAGATAGAAAATAGTATCTGAATGTTTAATTTTGTTGATGTTTTGTACATTTAAATAAATGAATCATATTATAGTATTTATATTAGGAATATCATGTAGACGGTAAAACGCTAACCAAAACTTGTCTAATCATTCCCACCAACAACGTATTGACATCCCCGCCAAATTTTGTATAATTAATATACTTAAATTTTATAAAATATTATACTCCCACACTTGTGTTTTGTGAATCCACCGTGCTTTTGTTTATTATTATTATTATTACTATTATTATTGCTTAGCATCACTATTCGTTTACCACATAATACGTCGCCTAGTAATAGCAGAAAATGGCTCAAGTATATGTATATACATATGTGGTTTCTAAACAGAAGACCCGGGTCTGATTCTCGGTGTTTCCAACTTTTTTCCCTTCAAATCAGAAACAGCACATCTCATTTTCACAATGTGAGAATACGATAATGGAATAGATAAATGTTATTATTACACTGTAGTTTATCCATGTGCTTTACAACGCATTCATATTTTTCCATTATTGTTGATACGATACATCAATCAATGCATTGGATGGAATAAACAAAACTAAAGTATGATTCATTAATGAATGCATAAAAAAGTCTCTCCCGGAAACTTTACAAGAATAACGTGTAGGTACTGCATCAGTTGCCTATCGGCGGAGTGACCGTTGCCGTCGCTCCCTGACATATAAACAATTCGTCCAAATATATAAACAAGCGTGATCTGGATGCTGTAGCGAAGTAAAGTGTGTTACATCACTGAATGTTGAACAAAAATGTGGTCTGGGGTTACTTATACACAACTTCCCTCGCCCTTGAAATACAGTCGAACAGTTAGCTTTGTCTAGAGATAATGGCAACGTGGTTGGCGACACGCGTCGACAAATATTTTGTGTTTTTGGTGTTATGGGAATAAACATTCTGTAAAATACAAAATGTTCGAAAAATTATAAAATTTAATTTGGCGAATTTTATTTTTATTTCCTGAGCGTAAGCAACGAAAGTATTGTAATCGGGTCTATCGGGGGGCGACTGGCTACTTTTTTATGTTTTCTCTTGGCTTAGTCTGTGTACAGTCTCTTCAGATTTTTATTAGGCAGGTAATCTCCAAAAGTACCGGACCGATTGTATTTTATATGTATGTTAGGATCGTGTAGATGGTAAAAGGCTAAACAAAATTTGCCCAATCTTCCTATCAATGTCATGACATCTCAAAAATGTTTACAATAAATTTTATAAACTAACATCCTCTTGTATTTGTTTCAAGAAATCTTGATCACCATTTGTTTTGTCGTATTTTACAATTTAGGGAAGCTTATGAGGTTTAGTTGTTTAGTTGTTGCCTGATTGTCAGAGTTGCATATGTGTGTTAATTTCCATGATCTGAAGTATGTAGGTATATCTACACAAAGGAGCTGTTTAGCAACGTTCAGCAAGATTTTTCGTGTATTTCAAAAATTAAGGGTGGTTGTAGGGTTAGAATTTTGTTGTTGTTGCTGTTTATTGAGCATGTAAGATTGTGTATGTGTGCCAATTTTTCTGCTCTAAAACATAAGAATTCAGCAAAATTTTTGGCATATTTTAAAATCTAAGGGAGCTTGTAAGGACGGACATGTTCTTGTTGTTGCATACTTATCGAGCGCAGTATAAAGAATTATAATGTCAGTTTTCATGGTCTCGAACGTACACAGTACATCATCAGTATCATCAACATCGCTCAGCAAAATTTGTTGTATATTTTTTAAGTTGCTGTGGGGATAGAAAATTGTTTTACTACTTCATCTTTGTCGGGCATGTAGTTATTTATGTATGTGTGCCAATTTTCACGGTCTAGAACGTACACAGAAGAGCCATTTAGCAATATTCAACAATTTTTGTCGTCGTTGGGCTGAATAACATTAGTCACATTAGATAACAAATACTACAAATTTGCAAAAAATATCTAAATATAAAAAATTTACCACAAAAAATACATAAATTCATATTATTATAAGCAAGATAAATAATTACAGACAGAAAGTGCACTAAAGCAATACCTACTCGGTATTTGTTTTGATTGTCATGAATCTATAAAAAATTGTTAGCAAGTAAACATCACAATCTAATCAACAATAGCTTAATAGCAATTACTTTAGATGTATTCACCTCTCTAAATCCTTGAGAAAACACGAAACACACTAGTTCGTAACCTGTGAATCCAGTTTAGTCGTTCATGCTGCAACAAAATGGTGCTATCAATGGAGCGCTGGTCCGGCAAAATTGCCGTTGTTACGGGTGCTAGTGCAGGTTGTGGAGCTGCCATAGCTGAGGCTTTAGTCAAAGAAGGTCTACAGGTAAAATTGCTAAGACTCTTGTTATACAAACGCTTACGTTAACTTTTTATGTCATATCCAAGGTTGTTGGTTTAGCTCGTCGCAAAGAACGCATAGACGAACTATCTCAGAAATTATTGAGGTGCAAAGGCAAACTTCACTCTTATAAATGCGACATGACGATTGAGAGTGATATTATTGCTGCTTTCAAATGGATTAAGGACACTCTAGGTCCCGTGTCGGTGCTCGTTAATAACGCAGGGGTATCTCAGCCCAACACTCTCATCGGTGGGAATACGGAAATGTGGAAAAAAGTTCTTGATACTAATGTTTTGGGTACGTAGATTGGTGCAAATTTGTTTTCATTTGAAGAAAAATAGATGATAATACCAACAGAATTGAGATTTTTAAAACTCATACTCCTATATCTGACAGTGATATGTTAAATTTGGGACAAGGGGATACCGGTATATAACAACAGCTATAATTTTATTGACAACTTCAGTTGCAGATAAAAACGAAATTATTCATTGTTACCCTATAATAACACTTTTTGCTATATTTTATACAATTATTAAAAAGTGCTTTTATCATAATATTGATATCTCGACGAATGAGGACGTTGTTATCTGTAAAATAAAATCAAAGGGATGTGGTATGATCCAATCAAATGTGATTTACACACATAAGCACATTTAAATTAAGAAGTCAAATATTCTTCTCGATAGTCATTATGTGTTCATATTTATAAAAACCGATCCGGTGCATTTTACTTCCCGAGCGTAAGTGATGAAAGTATTGTAATCGAGTCCGTTGACTGACTCTCTACTTTTACGTTTTCTCGACCGAACGTAATAAAATAAAATAAAATAAAATAAAATAAATAAAAAATTATGAACGCCGTACTTTATAAATTCCAACGCTATAATTTAAAAATGATGGACATGTTATTTTGTGAATTATGAATGCAGTACTTTGGATAATCCAATGCCGTGCTTTATCAATGCTGAATGCCGTGCTTTGATGGATATTTTTAACATAAGTAAGTTAAAATAAAAATCGGGCATTTTTGGAAAAATGTCTTTCGTGTTCACAGTACTAACGCAAAACATTTTCAGTAATATTTATTAACAATAAATTAGAAATTCGCCAAAACGCGTTACTTTTAGACAAAACGATAAGTTGTCACCTTCAGATCGAAATCAAAACTGAACACAAAGGACCGAAAAACGCAACCTTTGCTCAGGTAGCTCACGTGACAATGACGTCATTCTTCGTCACGATGAGATGCAAAAATCGTTTTTTATACTTTTTTTTGGCCTGGAAATTGCACATTTTTTGGGGTTAATTTAACAATGTTTGAACAAAATGAATTGATTTTAATACCTTCATGTTTGTAGGATAACGGTTTTCGGTTTGATTATGGCCGTTTTCGGGATTTTTTGGAAAAATATCCACTTTCATGCATGTTCACAGCACTAACGCAAAACATTTTCACTAGTATTAATCAATAATAAATTAGAAATTCGCAAAAACGTGTTACTTTTAAGCCAAAACGGAGCTCCGAATGCTCCGATGTTTCTACTACCAGATTGAAATCAAAAATGAACACAAAGGACCGAAAAACTTGACCTTTGCTCAGATAGCTCACGTGACAGTGACTTCATTGTACGTCACGATGAGATTGCAAAAAATATTTTTCAAATTTTGGCAGGGGAATTACGCATTTTCGGGGTTAATTTAACAATATTTAAACAATTTGAAGTATTTTTAATAACTTGATGTCTGTAGGAAAACTATTTTCGGTTTGATTATGACATATTAATGCTTATCATATATTTAAACGGTATAAATAATGTTAATTATGTTTCAGTATTGTTTATTGTGTCATGATTATTTATATTATTTTTATATTTGTCGAATATACGAATCACGGACCCAGATAAATTAAAACTCAAATCGTATTTACTCCGTTTTCGGGCATTTTTGGAAAAATATCGACTTTCCTTCGTGTTCACAGCACTAACGTAAAATATTTTTACTAAAATTTTTATTAACAATAAATTAGAAATTGCGGGCATGTGCTACTTTTAAGCTAAACATGAGCTCCAATGTTGCTGCCATCAGACAGAAATCAAAACTGAACACAAAAGACCGAAAAACGTGAACTTTTTTCAGGTAGCTCACGTGACAGTGACGTCATCGTACGTCACGATGAGACTGCTAAAATTATTTTTATAATTCAAAATAAAGATATATATCCAATGTTAAGGTAGAAGCGTGCTAAGCGTATGTTTCAATTCCTTTACAAAATTTTGTGATAACATCATTACCATTTTTTACATAACTAAGCAGATAAAATGTCCTTCAGCACTAGGTAATAGCAATCTGAAATTCCAGTGTTTATTTATGTTTATCCATTGAAAGAATGATTGGTAAGTGTAACCAGTGATAATCTGTAATTGGCTAGATGACACGCTTAGGAATTTTGAAAATTGTTTGTCTAAAATTTACAGCAGGTTACTCATATTTTTGTAATCTACGTCTTGTAGGCACGCCATATTACATGCAATCATACATTCTTCAGTCGCACTACATTTTCCCTAGGTATCGCAAGGAGCTGAAAATAACAAAATAATACTACTTAACCTTAGTTAACGGGTCGGTAGATACTTTATTATAATAGTAATATAACAGTAGTTACTAGTCATTAATGGGTACAAAAAGTAACGAATATCATATGTGCATTATATGGTAGGTATATGTATATTTTAGGAATAGATAGATATATACCGACGTACACATTTCTCTTGAACGAACTGGACTGTGACTGAAAAAAATAGATTAAGCAAAATTTAGTAGTTCAAAAAGTAAAATATATAAAAATAACACCGAAATTACGAAAGAAGCGGTTTCCTAAGATTTTTAAGTTTCCATTGTATTTTCATTTGAATTTGTGGTACTTACGCTTTATTATGTAATAGTGCCACTTTCTTTCGGTTTCAGTTCTGAAGACGCTTTGGGTTGGACTTTAACAATCTTCTCTCCAGTTTTGTTATATAGATCGTAGATTTCGGCTAAGCAACTTATTTTCAAAGTATGTTTTGTAAACGATTCAGGAATTTTTATTTTTACATGTGAATGCGTCCTACAATTTTTAAATATAAATAGTATGTTTTGTTTATTTATAACAGAAAGTGTTAACCCAACAATATTAAATTATTATAAAAATATTTAGTGCAATTGTCTCCTACTAGTTACTTGATCTATTTATACATATAAATATTTCAGATATTGCTAACTACACTTACGTATAATCGACACCATTGGTTACATTGTACTCGACATTTTCAGCTTCAGTACTTAATTCAGTATTCCATGTTATATTAACAGCAGGGTACGAATGTTCTGAAATACACTTGGCGGTGACAGTTTCTCCAGAATTATATGTTAGTTTATCGGTCTCTATGTATGGATCTCTCTCAGGCGGTACAACCACCTGGAACAAAAACAGTCGGTTTAAGGTTATCTAGGCAGAACTTTCCGCGTCCCTGAATTTACCTTTTTCAAAAAATTCTAAAATTTGATTAGGGATAAAGTAAATATAAAAATAAAGCATCCTATGCGTATGATTGAAGTAAATTTTCCATTACAAAATTTTTGATGACATCAACATATTAGCCAAGATACATATCAGTTTGAAATACTAATAATGGCAGTACTGTATTTCCAAATATTCGGAAAAATGGGGTAAGCCGTCCTTGATTTGTATAAGCAATTATAACGAAGGCATCACTCGCAACAAACCATACACATAGAAATATCAAAGAAAACAGTGGATTGCTAACGGCACCTCTGCTATCGAGGACTCGATTTTGCATTGTTACGCATTATTCTAAGAAACCATAAACTTAGAGCAGGAAGCGAGGACGACCGCCCGGCACAATTTATGACTGTTTCTGTTTGAATACAAAAAAAAAATTGTAATTAAAGAAAAACGAGAATTTCTTAATTCAATTTTTTGTATTATATCGTATGTCCAATATTATTTACACCCCCTAAGTATATTCCAACAGGGTACCGGTACCTTAACTGATAAGGTAAATAAGGAATGCTGCTTTTGAAATAATCTGAGACCCTTGCTATAATATAACTCCTTGACATCATACACCAGTTTCAAATCGTACTTGATTTAAATGCATACCTGAAGTTTAGACTGAGATATAGAAGTTGGAAAAGATGGTGCGTCGCCTGAAACTTCACAACTATAACGTCCACTAGCATTCCTAGGGACATTTATTATAACCAAAGAAGTAAAATTAGAATTAGAAGCCACTTCTTTCAGACGTTGACCATTATACACGGAGAAGTGGTATGTACGTGGCCAAACTCTAGGCACATAACGAAAAAATTCCAATGTGTTTAAGTACCATTTAACACTGTACAATTGTTCACCCTCCATATCATAAAAACAACTTAAAGTTACATTCCTTCCCTTAATTACTGCTGAAGGTACTATGATGTGAACATTGCGTAGTCCAAAAATACCTAAAAAATTATATGTGCAGTCCACGTGTCACTTATTCTTATCAATTAAGAGTAGTGTGAGTAACACAAATTGTAATACTATAATCATTCGTCCATGTATATGGTACACATTTCAAAAGCAAATTTACATTAGATAGCTAATAAGTGTAATAAGTAAATGTCATTGAATTTTTTGTTTTGTTTCACAAATCGAGTGTTGACTTGAATTGTATTCAACTTGAATACATTTAATTTTAATAATACTTTTATGTTAATAAAGTTTTTCATTTCACAAAAATTCATTTTCAAACAAGTTTAAATTAACATTTTGTTAAGAAAGTACATACTAACTACGAAACGTGAACACAACTAATTTTCCGTGTTTTTATACTTTATCATTTCAACTTTAACCTCTGATCACAAAAAATGTCACAAACAAAATGTGAACTCTTTTTAAATATTTGAAGTATTCTACTTCGTTTAATGCCCGTATGTCAAAATAAAAATTAAAATAATTACCTCTAGGTGTAAGACAACAAATAAACAAACACAGTTTGAACCAGTTTGCGTTTGAAGTCATCTTTATGGGAGGTGAATTTTAGCTCTGATACAGTCTTGTTTGGTCATAATGTTTTATAATAATATAAACAAACTACAGTAACTTTTATTTACAATGCATAGAAGTTGGCGCCACGTTCAATATGAATTAATTCGTAATATTTATATTATATTTTATATTATTTTCATATTTTTTCGACATTTCCTGACCCCTAGAGAATGAAAAAGAAATTAGTTTAATTTGAATGAGTTTGTCTTCTCAAAACAGAAGAGTAAAATTCCGAAGTTCCGAATATTATTATTATTAAAGGGGCCAGGTTCGGCATCTATATGGTGGTGGTAGTAAAACGTTATTATACCGTGCAATTGCTTTTGCGAAAATTTGAACGTTTAGCGAAAAAACTGAAAGCGGATTCGTACGACTTTTCTTATTTTTCAAAAATTGTAAATTTTCTTAAACATTAGTAGATATTAACAGTTAATATAAACAAATAAATTTTATATATTAAGACAGTACTCAAAATTTTGTTAATAAATACATTACAACATTCTGATAAACTAATGTTTTAGGTCTGACAATAGCCACAAGGGAAGCCATAGATCAAATGACTAGCAATAAAATCGACGGGCACGTCATCCATATTAACAGTATTTTAGGACACTACGTAGCTCATGTCCCCCAAGTCAACATGTATTCAGCCTCAAAATTTGCCGTTACTGCCCTGACTGAAACTCTGAGACAGGAACTTGTAACTTTGAACAGCAAAATCCGTGTCACTGTAAGTATTAAACATAATATTTTTTATTTTATTAATAACAAAGATAAAGAGTCTCAGTCCAGGTCCTGTGGATACCGAATTTGCTTCTTCTTCTAATTTAACGAATCACGAGGAGTGGGCGAAGTTGTACAACGCAATGCCCAAATTAAATAGTGAGGACGTCGCTGATGCTGTCGTATATATACTATCAACACCACCACACGTCCAAGTAAGTCGAGACGCGTAGATGTAAGATGTAGATTAAATTCACTTATATTCTCTTGTAGATACAAGAAATAATGATGCGTCCTCTAGGAGAACCGGTATGACTCAATCGCAATACCCAGTTCTTCAAAATATGAAACAAGTTTGGAAATAATTTTATTACGTATTAAGTGTATTATCAGTTGCCGTAATAAAATATATGAACTAGAAAATTTCACCAAGTGGATGAACTGTCAGTTCGTGCACCTACAAATAAATGAATAACTTTTAAATATTTATTTGTAATTATGTGGATAAACCTGCACGTTTGGACCTGTCGACAACACATATACAATAGCTTCAGCTATATCTTCCGGTTTCAGAGCCGGAATTTCATCATCGTCTGAAAAACCCTCTTGAGATTCACCACGAACTAAACCCGGACTTATACTCTAAAACCAAATTTTATATTTGTCAACAAGAAGTCAACACCACACTTACCGTAATTTTAATCCTACTTCCTGCAAATCGTAGCTCTTGTCGTAAAGTCTCAGTTAGCGCGGTCACTGCAAATTTAGACGCCGGATACACGTTGAGGCTCGGCTCTGGCATAATCGGAACTTTATGACCAGCTATAGAATTCATATGGATAATGTGACCAGCCACGTTGTATCTTCTCATTATTCGGATAGCTTCTCGTGTACAGATACATAACGCTATTACGTTTACTTCAAACACACGCTTCCAGTCTTTGGTGGCACCTTCTAAAAATGACAGTTTGTGACGTCACAAAGTTCATAGCGATAGTGACGTCATACTTACCCAGTAGAGTACTGTTTCTACTCAATCCAGCGTTATTCACAAGGACATGTATAGGGCCGATTTTTTCAGTTATCCAGTTAAAGGATTTCAGAATATCGTCTTCTCTGGCAATGTCGCATTTTAGGGGGATAATTTGACCACAGATCGTACTAACGGAGGCGGCGAGGTCTTGGAGGCGGTGAGTGAGGCGGGCTAAGCCTATTACCTATTTTTGTTTAAACTCCGCATTAATACTTTTTAACCTACTTTAAAAAAAGCTAGTTAAAATGTCGTGACTACCTACACCCCGAAAAATGGTCTACCTACATGTTTATTTTTATGAGAAAACAGGATCACATTTTTTTTTTGTTTTTAACAGTATGTGTTTTGTGAGTAAACGTGAATTAAAAAATCGAGTGTAATTTTAAATTAAGTTTCAAGCTCCTGTTCACTTTATGTGGAAAGAACCGATTCTAAAATGTCTTACCAACGTTGCTAACTATTGTATTGATAAAACTTAGTCATACTGGTGACAATCAATATAAATTTTCGCTTTATTATTTTTTATTTTACCTTCATGCCCTTTTCTGCTAGGGTTTTCATGACGATAGGTCCTATCCCAACACTGGCACCAGTCACTACGGCCACTTTTCCTTCCCAGCGTTCCATTTATTTTTCGGAGATGTTGCGTGCAAGAAGTTGTCACAGAGACTAGTTGTTTGTGATGGTAACGTATGTTTGTAATATTTTTCTTGAAGACAATAATTTACTTTCAAAAAAATTCGTGTTTTATATTTCGAAATATAATTGATTATTTTGCTGTAAATTAATTTATAGTAGATCCCATGTGTCGTGTTTCGCAAGTGTCAGAATATTTTAATGTTATAGATATAATATTTTTAATCACAATTGTTAGAACATTTTCATTAAATTTTTAATGTTCAACTAAAATTTTTCAAAATTTCTACATATAAATTACAATTTACTATTAAGAAATGAATTGTAACTATGTAGATATCGATTAATAAATTAATTAATACAGAGTTATTCACGACTTTTCGTCAATGAACCAGATAACAATTTCAAAATCATCTTTGATATTTCACACCGTTTTTAAAAAATTGGTCCAAAGTTAATTAGACAGAACTTCCCTCGCTCCTAAAATACAGTCGAGCAAATACAGTCTCTTACTAAAATTGTAAAATTTAATTTTGCGATTTTTTTTGTGATAACCCCTACAATTTAAAATAAAGTTATGTCTGGATGTGTTAGAGTATAGATAAATATGCATGTTATGTATATTTCAAGCGAGTTTTTTCATAACAAAATTTTGTGATAGCGTTATCAATATTTTACCAGGGACACGTTGTAAATCTGAATAGCGGCGGTATAAATTAAACTAGTAATAACACTATTATGTACTCTTTATTAAGAGAATTGATACCATGCATACGCATGTATAACATTAATGGTGCTAAATTTATAATTTATTAATAACAATGTTATTGTTGTAACTATTTCAAGTTATATACCCAATGCTTATTCAATGAAGATTTGCAATTGACCAGTAGTGCATGTTGTAACGGTTCACTACGCTATTATTTTTAAAAGAATCAGAAAATTGTATTAAAAAATGATAATTTGGATCAGCGTGGATTTTCTTAACATATTTTTACAAAAATTTAGTTTGTTTTCCATATCTGCTTCTGATAGTTCTCGGTGCAAAGATATTTTATACGGATGATATTTATTCCGTTTTCAAATACGCTGAATGGAAGTATCTGAGACCTGATTTTCTAATTGTCTCGCCAAAGATCTTATGCTAATGTTTGGATTTTCGTTCACGTTTTGGTTCACGAACACTACTGGTATCTTCAAATAAGTTAAGCACATCATTAACTCTGAATTTTGTCAGATTTTCTTCCGGAAACCCTTGACTCAGGACTCGAAACATATCGGCAATACGATATATCCTGCGAAACCCTCCATACGCATAGATAATCCCTTTTTTCAAAAAATTGAAATTTCAAGCATTTTAAAAGAAACACAAAGTTGAAACTTCAAAAGTGCGAGAAAATTACTTGTTCCGTCACGGTTGACCAAAAATTTTGAAGAAAAAACATGCAAATGTTTCATGGCTAAGTTTGTTTTCAAAGAATTAATTAAAATCCTTTTTTCTGCCACATCGAGAGCAAATTTCCCAAAGAGGAATAAACTTTTCCGAAGTTTTCTTTCACGGAATCCTTTGTTTCAACGTAATACTTGGTTTTCTTCAATTTTATTGCAATCTTACTGTTCGAGGGCTCGAAAAAGAAGAAGGAAGGGTGTTTGAATTTGCCAATAGCTGGGTTCGGTTTTGGAAAGTGGAATCAGGTAAAGAAAAAGAGTTTAGAAATTCTAGAAATTGGAAGTGAAACTAGGAGCGTAAGGCAGGTAGACGAAAGATGATTATTGTACTACAAATGTACATGCACTCAGGTAGCTCCACGTGTTTTTTGGGGAACGTGTTGTTCCCATAGTACACCCCTGCTAGTGTTTATCACGAAAAACCGCTTTGCAGGCGCTTAGGAAAGCGCACCTGTTTTCCTGACGTAGTGAGGACCACGCTGTTGACCTGTGAAGGGCGCTAGTTCGTCTGTCGTGGGCGTCGTGCTCGTAGTGTCGCGGGCATACCATGATGCGGGCGTGTCGCCACTAAGAACATACGCGGGTTTAAGCCGATCTATGGAAACGGTGACATCTCGACCTTTTATGTGGACGATTCTGTATGGACCGTCGTATGGCTGTTGAAGTGGCTACTTGGGACTGCCGTGGTGTACAAAAACTTGTTCTGAGGTGCAAAATCTTTGAAATCGAAGGTTTTCTTTGTTCTATGTCGCGTTCCATCACACGGTTTTAAGTTACGCACGTGCTCACGTAACTCTTTGACGAAGCTTGAGGTGCTGTTGTCTGCTCTGCTTTTGTCGCATGGGATGCCCAGGAATTCACTGGGCAGGCGGAGAGATTGTCCATACACGAGTATGAAGTGTGGAAGTCTTCTTTCCATGCTGCTTGAATGCCGAGTATGATGGTGGATAGGGCTTCAGTCCAGCGATTATTCTGGTGACCTTAGATCATATAATAAATAGATACCAATACTTAAACTGAAAGCTGTGACTAGACATAAAGCTATCTGTTATCGTTTTCTACGTCAAGGGGAGTAGTATAATGCTATCCTTGTGTGATCACCACATCTTCATCTTTGTTATATGCATTTCATCTGTATATGTCTATTTCACTTCCATCCTTGTACCGCACCAGCGCAACAAATCGCTTTTGACAGATGTTTCTTCTAACCTCTCTTTCGTAAAGTCCCTAGATAACCAAAGTAACGCAATTGAATGTTTCAATGTGTTAGAGAGAGAACGTGTATTTCGGACACAATATGGCGACCGACAAACGTCAAAGTTAATTGTGAAACTCTCTTTAACGCATCACCTCGTGGCGTAAGTCCTGTTTTGTAAAGTTGTTTGTGTTTTTTTTGTGGTATTTTATAACTTTTATTTTAAAATGCCAAGTTGTTGTGTTCCTTTGTGTGGAAATAAAAGCCGATTGTTTCGTCTTCCAACAGGTAGGTTACAACTGAGTTTTCAATTGAGTTTTTTCAACTAATTTAAATTGTTGCAGGTGTTAGTAATAGGGCTAGAAGAGAGATGTGGGAGAATTTAATAGGCCGGGACGATTTGAACGACAACTCCAGAATTTGCGAAGTAATTTGTTTAAAGCTTGAATATGTAATTGCACAATGTTAAATATATTTACTTTTAGTTACATTTTTCTGAACAACAATTTGAAGCAAATCGAGCAGATGGAAGGAAACTATTGCGGCCGAATGCTGTTCCAGATGTATTAAATAAAAATGTTGGTGCTTGTGTTTCAATGGACGACTGTACTCCTTTGACAACTGCTAGGGAAAATGAAATTTTTGAACTTGAAAGCTCTAGCAACAATGAAAATGTAAATGTTGGTTGTTTCCCTGAAGTGGACCCGTTATTGGACCAAACCAACATAGTGGAAGAATCTCAAACGTTGATCGAAAATTTACGTAACGCTTTGAGAAAAGCTTTACGGGAGCGCAATAAATATAAAAAGGCACTGAAAAGTTGTGTCAATAATTTACAAGGGACATTAAACGAGGATCAAATTCAATTTATTCAGACTGGCACTCCCAGAGGTCAACTATGGTCAGAAGATACAATGACAAAAGCACTGAAATTGTATTTAGCTTGTGGCGCGAAGGGTTATGAAGAAATACGACGGCAGAAATTGCCATATCCGAGCATTAGGACCATACAACAACGTCTTCAAGGAATAACGCTTAAACATAAATAAATGTTTATTTGAAAAAAATCTACATTTACGCTTTGTACGCAAGTATCGAGTCCGTTAATTTTTATTTATTTATTTTGAATTTGGCGCGGACACAATATGGCGCCCAATTGCGGTACTTTATATATCTAGTGACTTTACTCTTTCGAGTTGTTGTACAAAAAACAATTTTAGAATTTAGAACAAAGATCCTATTTTAAGTGATGTAATCATAAAGGATCACAATTGCTGCCCAATAATTTACTATTCCTTTCGTTATCTACTGTGAATTATTTATAAAATCAAGCTGTCAACATCTTTCGTACGAAGTTAGTTCAGACATACTTCCTAAAATTTAGGCGCGCAAAATTCAAATAGTGATCAGGCAAGGATAGCTTTATTGTAATCCCTCCATGCACGAGAGAGATGTGTGACAGGAGGATGTCGTCACAGGCTCCCCTAAGGAAAGAACACGGCATGGTGGTATCTATTTATTATATGATCTAAGCTGGTGACACATGATTGCCACTTTTAGCTGTCGGTGTAGGTGTTCGACGATTCCGTTGGCTGAGAGATGGTAGGCTGTCGTTCTCAAATGAGTGGTTCCTGGTAAACAATTTAATTGTTTAAGTAGGTACGACTCGAATTGTCTACCTTGGTTGGTGGTCACTCTGCTAATTGGTACGGCTTCTGGCCAGCGGGTGTACCGATCTACCATGGTAAGGCAGTAACGACAACCCTCTGAGAGTGGCATAATTACTATGTCCATGTGCATGTGCTCAAACCGGGCTGATGGTGGCGAGAACTTACCGACGGGCGAAGAGACGTAGTGTGAGATCTTCGAACGCTGTCACTCTACGCAGTTGCGAGTCCACTCTCGACAATTTGCTTTGATTGATGGCCAGAATAAGTAACGTTGCGTCACCAGTTTTACGATGGCTTTAATACCTGGGTGGGATAAACAGTGGATCGACTCGAATGCAGCTCGGTGAAACGACTCGGTGACGAAAGGACGCGCTGTTCGAGTAGAGACGTCGCAGAGTACCGATACTTCGCAGCCTGGGATTCGTACCAGCTTGAGCTGAATGCCTGTATTCCCTGTTCCTACAACAACATTTTCGTTCCCTGCAATGTGGCGAATATCAGTCGTGAATTGACTAATGAATTCCAAGGTGTCGTATTTGGTGGGGTGAGGACTCGGTGTTCTTCTTCTGAAAGGCATACGTGATCGGCTTGTGGTCTGTATAGATGGTGAAAGACCGCGCCTCCACCATGTGCCTAAAATATTTGACCGAGAGATAATTTATGACCGAGAATTGTTCAGTGGGACTCAGTTTTTTAGAGAAGAAGTCCAACGATTGCCAGTCACCATTGATCCTTTGCTGAAGGACTGCTCCGACGGCGAAATCTGACGTGTTCGAAAAAATAGCTAAGGGTGCGTTCGGCTCGAGATGGGCTAATAATGTGGCTCCGGCGAGGCTCTCCTTGCACGCCTCGAATGCGGCCGCCGTTGCAGGTGTCCAGTTGACCGGAGTTTTTCCTTTGACGTTGCCCTGGTGGAGGTCGTTCAAAGGTGCTTGAGTCTCCTCCGCCTTAGGTAGGAATCTCCTAAAAAACTCAACATACTCAAGAACTGACGCGACTTTTTTACCGTGTTTGGTTGCGGGAAGCTGCGGATTGCCGCGACCTTTTCAGAAAGTGGGCGTGTACCTGCGCTTGAAACGAAGTATCCCAAAAATTTAACCTCTGGCTGGCCGAAGACGCATTTCATGGGATTAATAACGACCTCGCACTCTCTCAAACGTTGAAACACAGTTTCCCAGTGCTGAACAACAATCGAGACCCTGCAGCGCCTCGTCGATGAATTGCTGGAATGTCTGCGCTGCGTTCCGCAGGACGAACGTCATGGATTGGAATTCATACAAGTCAAATGTGGTTACAATGACAGATTTCGGAACGTCTCCTTCAGCGACCGGGATCTGGTTGAATACGTTAAGCAGATTGATCGTTGAAAATATGATTCTGCCGTGTAAGGATTGCGCAAAATCTTGTATGTGCCTCCCCGGGTACCTGTCGGGGCAGGTTTTTGCGTTGAGGGCTCGGTAATCCCCGCATGGCCTTTCCATTCGTCGCCCCTCTTGGATACCATGTGAAACGGTGAAAACCATGAGCTTTAGGAAGGACGGGCAATCCCTAGCTGCACCATAGCGTCGAATTCTTTTCTTGCTGCCTGGAGTCTGTCGGGCGCGAGTCTTCGAGGACGTTGCGCAATGGGAGGTCCCGGCGTGGTTACGATGTGGTGGCGGGTAGAATGTTTCACAGTCTTTGGTATTCCGTCTGGGCGCTTGACATCGGGAAGCAGTTGGAGGAGTTTGTGGAACAGTGAACATCCAGCGATGGTTTTGACGGATGGGATCGCACACTCAGTCATCTCTCCGGTGGAAGTGAGTTGAATAATTTGATTGTGTAGTCGCTAGTTTCTCATGTCCACCGGGAACCCGTAGTGGGCTCGGAAATCGGCTCCGATAATGGACTTCACCACGTCCGCGACGACAAATCTCCACGTAAACTCGCGTCGTAAGCCCAAATTCAACGTCAACGTGGTTGTTCCGTACGTCGCGATACCGGTGCTGTTTGCCGCGGAAAGTTCATACGCGGACTTCATGCGCGGTTTTGGTAGCAGGGCACGCGGGAACACACATAGGTCGGCGTCAATGTCGATGAGAATTTTTTTTCCTGTTGTCCTCTCGGTGATGAATAAACGGTGCAACGTTGCTGTAAGGTTGATCGGGCAGGTGTCAACGGCCGTCGTTAACGACTACCTACATGGTTTGTCGCACCGTCTTGACTTGTCGCCGAAACGCCAGTGATACCAGCATATTCCGCTGTCACCCTTCACTCGTTGATGAGATCGCGATTGCGAACGCGACGATGTCTCTGGCCGTGACTTTGATCGTGAACGATCTTGGAGCTGCGATAGTTATCTGGGGAACCTCCACTGCAGGCAGCTTTTGTAGGACGGCCGCCAAGGTGTGTTCCAATCCGTCTATCTTTGATTCCCACTGTATCGATGACGGGGTATTACCAGGTGGGTTCGTATTCGTAAAGTTTGGCGCCATCGTTTTGCTTTCACCCTCGAAATCCCGCACCACACTGGTCGCGATCACTGCTAATACTCACGTTCCTTTTCATTTTATCACGTCGCGGTCACCAGTTGTGGGTATCGTTCAGTGATTTAAGAAATAGCGACGGTTAGACTTTAGAGATTTTATTACAACCTCACTGTTCGAAGGCTCGAGGAAGAAGAAGGAATGGAAGAATTTGTCAATAGCTAGGTTCGGTTTTGGAGAGGTAGAAACAGGTAAGAAAGAGTTTATAAATTCTAGAAACTGGAAGAAGCATAGGGCAGGAACGCGAAAGATGATAGAAAAAACGTACACGGCCTTGTCTATCAAACCCAAAACGATAAAAAAAAGGAAAAATGTCGCAATCAAGTCGCCATGTATAACTATACCGGTTGTCTGGAAAATGGCGGATTAACTCTTCAGTACGTTATATACGGGGGTGTCGGAAGTCCCGAAAAAATAATAAAAAAATTCTTTATAATGCAGATAACGAAAAAAATGTGATTTTATAAAAGTAAAATTGGGAACACTGTACACACCTAATGCGTGAATACCTCCGGCTTACTTTCTGATTTCCTAGTAACGATGCTAACTGAAATCCACCTTCGCTTTATATCAGGCAAACATTGTTGTCAAATGGAAATTTATCAAATTATTACAAAAACAACACAGCTATATCTTTGTGCATTCTAACTGAAATGGTAATTAAACATGGTCATGGGCGAGAAAAATATTAACTAAAAGTTTTACTACTAGTTATTCCGATAATGAATGAGTGGTTTAGTTGTTAAACGTAGCAAAAGAAGCAATTTTAAAATCATTATAACTCACCCAAAATATGAGAAGGATTTTTTTTACTATTTTTGCCAGACTCACCAGTTGATTGTTAAGAGCGTAGTGGAGAGTTAATCCGCCATTGTCCAGACACCCGGTATAACCATACCAAATTTAAGAAAAAAAAAACTTTTCAAATAACAGGGTTATTTGACCATTCCGGGACTTCTGGAGGTTGAAATATATAACAAAATGTATTTATAGAACATGTGTGATCAATGAAATGATTTTTTTATATTGATAGGAAGCTTTAGATGAAGTGACACTATTGAAAATTCTCATTGTTTTATTTCCAATTTTTAGAACACCTTTGCCAATAGAGGAGTTTTGTTTCCAACCTTACTCTGCCTTCATCGACAATAGCTGTCTTCACTTGTAATCCGAGGGAAACTTTCTACAAGCTTATCTTAGTTCGCAGTGAAATTTACAAGGAAAATTTTTGAAAAATATATTCCTGTCTACGGAATTTCGGTTATTTAAATGAGTAGGGTTAAAATGTCCTTAAATTCACAAATTCTCCATAAGATTTTTTCATTTGGAAAGAATCCATTTCACTACATTTTTTGGAAAATATTACCATGTTTCTAGGCTATTTGAAGTGTTAGAACCAAAGAAATTTCAGACTTGTAACACTCTTGTCTTTTTATCTGAATAGAGTAAGTACATTGTATTTTTTTTTTTTTTAATTTCAGTTCCCAGTTTTCTCGATTAAACTAAGAATTAGATCAAAATAGACTGCAGTACTTCAATATAGGAAAGATTTTCCATAAGCTTGTATTTTGTTCTCTGAATGGAGCTCGCTTCAGCATTTTTTAAAGAATGTTTTGAAAAAAATCTCCTATTTTTGTCGGAAATCTCTATACGCATTTCGTTTATTTTGGTTTTCCGAAATTATTTTTCCATTTTTCTTTCTTATTTGAAAACGTGTGGTACAAATCGCTACAGACACATAAATTGCGGAAAATTGTCTATAATAAAATCTACAATTTAACGACCAGTTAACGTACAGGAGACTTCTTAGCAAAAAACGACCTAAAAAATGTAATGAAATGTTAATCAAAGTTTTTGAAATTTTTTAGTTTCATTAATTTTTATACAAGGAGAAATTATCTTCTCCTTGTTGTGGTTTGTGTCTTTAACTAAATCATAGAAGTATAACAACTTCAGTACAACGTACGGTTCAGACCAATGGATGAATAAAAAAAATCTGTCTGGAAAGTAAAATTGATAGAAAAATTTTGAAGTGAATTGTGGATTGTGGAACAAGTTATTTAACAAATTTTGGGAAGAAAAAAGAAGAAGCGTGCTAAAGAAACAAAAAGAAGGAACTAATATAGTAAGTAAAAATACATTAAAGTTATTCTATGAAAGGAGGGAAGAAAATCCAAAAAATTACAATATTTAAGTGGACGATCCTGAAAATATGGTAAGAGCTATCGAATAAATGAGGCGGAAGTTAGCTCCTGGAGGTCAAAATCCATTAGAAAATATCCTTAGTTAAATTTTGTAAAGTTGTCTAAAATTGGGCGACAGTGATAAATGGGAAGGTGCAAGACATCGTTTCCTCTTTGTTATAATAATCGAACAATGTAGCTTGGCTTGGTCTTATGTATAGGCCATTCATATTTTACACTGTTCTTATTTAACCATTATTGAATGTCAGATTTTCATCAAAATGTATAAGAGGACTATGGTCTAACCACTGTCAAAAACACTGAAGACAAATTAAAACCGACGATGACACTGGACGAACATGTGACAAATTTTAACGAAAATCTCTCACTTGAGTGCAGAGTGCAGAAGCATCTCACGCACTAAGTGTACAGAGGCATAGCATAGTTTTATCTTTTGTAAAGACAGAGGATTTTATGAAATAGAGTAATAGGGACGTGGCGCAGCATTTGTAGACACACCAACTCTCTTGGTTTGTGTAATGCATAAAACCAAGACCGCCATCGCAATAGTTGTCTGAGCTTGTATGATACTTTGAACACGTGTTTGTAAAAATAGATGAATCAGACTCAAAAAAATAACCTAGTAAATATACGTCACTTTGTCGATCTTTCAAAAGTTTGACACCACGTTTCGAACTGATCACTCGCAATGCGGTTTATTAATTTGAATCTGTTTTTGAGTTTGTGTTCCATTTTTTTATTACAAAGAACATCCGATGCATTTAAAAATGAAATGCTTAGAACCTGCTATTACTGCAATAAAACATGCGATAATCCGACCACAGAAGAGTGCCCAAAAGTTATTCGTATATGTTACTGGATGACTGCAGGTAGGAAAGGTTTTAATAATTTTTTAATGTATTGTGTGCATTCATAAAAAATAAACACATTATTACATGCATTTTTTTAGACGATGACTCAGAATGGCGAGGTTGTCTTCAGGAAGGTGTCGACTGTAAAATCCTTGTGAAACAATATAATACCACTTATTGTAGTGTGTGTTCTTCAAATTACTGCAATTCGATTAGTCGTCTTGACATCTCAGTTTTAATACTAAAACTGCCGTTCCTTGTTGTCTTGTTTAAATGAGTGTACAATAACTTAATACATTTTTTTATTATTTTTTTTTTCGAATTAATTTAATAAGATTACCTAAAACAGTAAAAATTAAATAGGGATACAACCCCATTTGTTATTAAAAGACAGCAAGTTGCTTTTTTAATTAGATCTAATTGCCACAAGGTATAGTATAGTCAGCATGTTCTATTAATAAATATCAAAAATATCATCCTTTACAAAATATAACAGAAGTAGCAGAAGACTGGCACCTCAAGATGGTTTAATAACGTTCGACCGTAGATTACACCATATGACACCTCTTGAATATATACGTACCTAATAGTATATTATTGTGCAACAAGTTTTGAAAAAGACTCTTCACACGAGTTTGCGTACCGATAGCCAAAGTGGATTTTTTTCTACACTTAAATGATAAAAATAATTGACTTATTAATGTCAATTTCAATAATATTTCAATGAAAACTATCGAAATACAGGGTTTTTATAAATGATTCTAAGGGCGTAGTTGGCCATGGATTTCAAAAAATCCGCTTCGCTGAAATTATGCCCGTGAGTATGCGTCATTATGACAGTTCTCATTTGTCACATTAATGTCTAATGTCATTTGTAACCTGTCATTTAAAGTCGTCGTTTTTATTGTTTTAATGTTTTTCAAGTGCGAATTACAATCATTCTCGTTGATCCAAGCTCAAAACAGCAAAACAGTCATTTTCAGAACTCTTGGTGGTTGCGTACGAAAATTTTGTTTTTCTGCCAGGAAGCGAAGACTGTGAAAATGGTTTATTCTGTTGAACAAGACACTTTCATTGTTACGTCTTGTTATCGCAATGGGACTTTGTAAACAAACAGTGTGTGTATTCTGTAACCGCTTGCAAGCAAGAATATCTGGCCAAATACCGTGATTTAATAGTTCAAGAAACATCGTTAAAGGCCGACATTAGAGATTTAATCAACAGATTTGTGCGAACTAGCAGTATCAACAAAGAGAAATCTCGTGGAAAACTTCATCTGAGGAAATTGTTGATGATTTGAGGCGACTTGAGCAGAATTGAACAATTAAACAACGGGTCCAAAGTATTGACGAAAGGATGTTACAGAATATTTTTGAAATTAAAAAGGGTCGAACAGGTGCCTTGAACAGAATGATGAACATTCTCAACATGTACTGTGATATTTAACCGCAATAAATTTGTTTCTTTTTATCGTAATGAATTAGTGTTATTTTTTAAAAACATATGAAGCGTTTAGCCAACCAGTTATACACATGTGTGTGATCTTTGTCATGCGTCCTTGGGCTCTTAGTACGGATCTCCGTACAGTTAAATCTGAGAGGCGGCATGTTTACATGACCTACTGCGACCATATAATGATTTATAGAAGCCCTGTATAAACAAAACAACGTTGCCTGCGTGTGGAAAAGTTCTGGTAGTTTGATATTGGCGATTGCGTCCGTATTAGGTGGGAGAAATTTCAGTTGGTAACTAAAAAAAGCACTGTTATCACAATTCTCAGTAGTGAATCGAAGCGAAACAACTGATGATTTCGTCTTGAATAAAGCCATAACACTCGAATGTAACAATATTTTATCCAAACCTCTGTAAATTTTAATTAAACTTTTAAAATAATAATATGTACCTACTCGTAATAGAAAAAAGTTCGAAAATGACAAATTTATTAGTAAACCATGTTTGCTTTCTTAAGGAAACAATATATAAATAAATAACATTTTTATCAAAAATTGTGCAAAATTCGTTATTACTTTAAATAATGGAGAAGAAAGTCGTTGAAAATCTAGTCCATTATGGATAAAGCGGCTATCACTTCTCTAAAACGGTTACCAGCGAAATCTCTGAACTGTACGAAAAGAAGCTCAAGCAATGTGAAGAATGGTGTAGTTAACGTGGGGTCGTGGAAATTAACGCAGATGTTTTGATGGCTTATTTTCTCAAACTAAAGAAATGTCTTGTTTCTTCATCATTGTGGACGAAATACTCGATGCTGCACTCTACGTAAAGTGTTTATGAAAGTATTGATACCTCCAAATATGACCAACTGTTAAGTTTCCTTAAAAGTACCTCCAGACAACACAAGTCATACAAGACGAGGATTCTTGAATGAAACTACATATATTGCTGATTTTTTGAAAAATGCTCCAGATGAGCGTTTCCTTTTTGCCAAGGTATGCTAACTGTATTGCTTACTTGAACAAAGGTGTTTCATGCATTTCTTTAGATTGTGCTTTTGATTGGAATTCCCGGAACCTGTTGCTGTTGTGAGTAGGTCAGTTTTACGCTGCTTCCAGATGAAAGTCCAGTAAATCCGTTGCAATTGTATCCACAGTATGTTGCATTGCGACACCTTCACGTACCCCATCGCCGATTTTTTATAAAATATTATCGTAACAAAAAATGCACCGCTCAGCCAGTGGAAATAAACATCAAAATTATATAACAACATTTTGCAATTTTATTTTGAATCTGCAAAACCGAATGTCTTGAAAATTTCCAGATGTTTTTAAGTTATCATAAGCATGGGAAATTTTTATTCAAAATATATTTGCTTATTCCACCCGAAAACATTTATGGCATCACCTCAAAATTTACATTTGCTTAAACAAGGTGACTCAAAAAAAAATTAATGACTTATTTTATTTTATTGATTAAAACAGGAACTACAAAAAAGAATACTTTGAAATCTTGCAAACGTTTTAAGCTTATCGTAATCATGGTAAATTGTTAATCAAAATGTATTCATTTAAGTATCCTCTCCTAAAAAGTTCATGACGTCATCTCAAAATTTTGTCAAATAAATCCTCTTTAAATTATGCAAAATATTATCACTTAATACGTGTAATTTAGCACTGCATTAATATTTTTTTGGTTTGCTTATGCAGGTGGCTCAAAAAAATATTAATTTATTTTTTTGATCAAATTAAGAACGGCTCACTTCAGTTTCCCAAAAATTTGGGAACATAATTTTGTCATTATTAGTATTATACTCCACTAATCCAAGTTGATGTACGTATCCTTGCAAAAATGTTGATGACGTTATCACAAAATTTATAAAATAAAAATTCATTTGAAACACACGCGTAACCCGCTTCTTTACATTTACTTTAATATTACATGTTTACGTATATTTATTTCAACTTACACAGGTTCTCATCAAAATAAAATCCGCAAAATCAAGTTTTATGTATTTTTTTTTAATTCTAGATATGTTTCATTGTACCTCAGAAGCGAAGGAATTTCTGGCGAAACAGTTTTCGGCCAATTTATTAATTGTAATTTAAACGTTTCGTCCACTTTTCTGTGAATGCTGAACGAATTTTTGTTTAAAAATCACTACACAGAACTGACTCAGATGATTTGTTTTTCGGAATCTTATATAACTTAATAGTACCATTCGTTTGACTTTGCAGCCACTATCGTTAGATTAGAACATTTGTAATTGCTTTGAAAATATCGTCCACCATAGAGATTCCTTTCTTCTTTCACTACGATTCTTTTTGCTATAAGTAAACATCCTAAATTTTCAAAACAATGTTCAAAGTTATTTTTCGATGCCACATATCCAGGGTATCGTAAATATGGTACAAAGTACTACCATTTTAAAGCATGTATAAAATAGAATGTCGTTAAGACTTAACACACAAACTAAGAAAAACAGCATTTAAATGCAGACCGACGTGTTATTAAGGTCTATATTAATAAAATTAGTCTTCAAAAATGATTACATAAGTAAGACAAAATGATATACCCAACTCACTCTTTTTGAGCACATAACTTATTTAAAACATTTCTTTCTGTCTTAAACTTTCCGTTTATCGACTATACCGTTTCCATTGCGCTCCGGCGTTTCCCCACGTTGTTCATCAAAATGGGCACTACATTAAATTGATCAATGGGGTGTTTTCGTAATAGTTGCTGGTTTCGTTTTGATTCTAGTTGTTTCGATTTCTCATCAGTAGGTCAATTCAATAATGTTTTCCTCCTCCATTTCTTATTCTTCATCATCAATCACAAACACTTTATAAACAAGTATTCACAAGGTACTGTCAATATTAAATGCCAGTTTAGAATTAGAGTGTGAAAAACAGTTTTATTTATTTTGTGGCAATAATTCATGTTTAAATTTATGTTATCCACTATCCATTTTGACATTCTGACAGTTAGCGCTACAGATGTATGACAATATGTAAAAGAGGCATGTCATAACTAATATGAAGAGTTACAAACACAATTCAAGGTCGATAGATACAATCAAAACATTATTTATTCTTATTGTGTTTGCTGAACGTAAAGCAAATTACTTAACCTAATGGGTTAATAATTGTCCCATTCCCTATGTTTTGACCCAGTCGCCTAGACACAATCGATTGTCCTCAATCCCCGTAACTACACCCCCATTACACATCAAGTAAACCATGGAACGTTGGCAAGACAAAGTCGCTGTCGTTACAGGAGCCAGTTCCGGCATAGGCGCCGAAATCTCCAAACTCTTAGTCCAAAAAGGCGTTAAGGTTAGTATACGACAGTACCCCCACCACTCCCTCCACCGCTTTTCCCAAGGTCGTAGGACTTGCCCGTCGCGTCGAACGCGTCGAAGACCTCGCTTGCAAACTTGCCGATCAACCGGGTGAACTTTTCGCTATTTCGTGTGACGTCACGAAGGAAGAAAACATACAAGAGGCCTTTAAATGGGTGAGCGAAAATGTCGGGCCGGTGCATATTTTGATCAACAACGCTGGTTTGACGAAACCCACTAACTTGACTGGTATTAAAGACTTTTAGAAGCTAATCACTTTTATATTGTTTCGGTTTTTCAAGATGGCTGCACCGAGCTATGGCGACAAGTTTTTGAAGTTAATGTGATGGCGCTGTGTATTTGTACGCGGGAAGCTATTAGCATTATGAAAGAGAACGATGTAGATGGTCACGTGATCCATTTGAATTCGATTGCGGGCCATCAAGTGCCCAATGTGCCCAATTTTAACGTATACCCAGCATCGAAGTTTGCAGTTACAGCCCTGGCGCAGTCGCTAAGGCAAGAGTTGGCTAGGGAGAAAAGCCGGATTAAGGTTACAGTGAGTAGGGCTGATTTTGCTATTAAATTATTAATATCTAATAACAATAATTTAGCGGTTTTATAGTTGTTATAAGGTATTTTTTTATTTTCCACAACATTTTCAACATCTATAAACTCTACCTGATCAACTGATGTAACTAGGTAAATTCTGATTAGTGAGTACCTATCCTAGAAAAACTGTATTTTAAGAAGAGAAAAAGCAAACAAACTTCGATTTCAGATTGTATATATTGAACTTTAAAACAATTTTTTTGGGATTATAAAACATTCCACTTGGAATATTCTAAAGGAATCTCACTTGAATGTGATAAGAGGTAAAACTAATAGTACTATGATATAAAATTAAGATCATAGAAGACAACTAATTTAAAATGAATCGAAAAAGTTGCTTTCAAAAAGGGAAAATGTTCTATAAAGAAAAACAGATAAACTACCAAAAACAAAGGACGTTTGAAAACCAAAACCGTGCTAAATTTCAGAACGTAAATAATATACCAAAAAAAAAATATTGTTGATTAAGAAGGAGATTCTAAGAAACTGTATAGAAAAATTACGACTTCAAATAAAAGGTCGAACAAGTTCTTTACAGACTTCTACAACTGAAAAATAAACTCAAATCACTCTTATTAGGTAGGAACAGTGACAACAACGTTCTTCAGTATGCTGCTAGAGAAGCGAAGAAAAAGCATTGTACAATTTTATTATTGATGATTTTGGACTATAGAAAAGTTTAACGAAAAACACAATTTGTACTGGTTCGCAATCAGCAAACTAAACACTGCCCTTACATCTATAAAACTTAGTAGGAAGAAAAATAAGAAAAAGAAGTCAAGAAACAAAGCAAGAATACTAAGTCATGGAGGTAGAATGAGAGAAGAGAAAATAGTTTGAAAAAGCGTCTAAAGGTCGATTTATAAACTTGTCGCTGGAGTTGCTGTTTGCTGTTGACTTTGCCGTTGTAATACAAATACGCAGCGTAGGTATGCGTCGTTTATATCATCCGTTGACGTTGCCGTTGAAAGTTGGCACACCATTGGGGTGACGTTCGAGATGACCAACTTTTAACTTTCGCCGTTACGTTGCCGTTGACGTTGGTTTTTCAACCAATCAAATTGCGGTAGTGTGCAGTGCTGCCAACCTGAAGGAAAATCCCCTGAAGTAGGGGGGAGATTTATCAAGTTGACAGCACTAATTCTATGAAAATCAAATTTTGATAGAAATAATGAGGTCCACTAATATTAAGCCATTACGTCACCTCTTCACCGAAACCCTCATATTTTAAATATCTGCCATCATTTTCTACATTATAGCTTTCTGTTCGACTGTTTTGTCATCCTACTTCCACAGGAGGGGTATTCTATGACCTCCATGGACTAAGTATATTTTGCTGACTTATTAACTATCTGGTGTGGTGATGGTAATTGGGATCAAGAGAATGTCTTCGAAGTACTTAATAATTGTTTTGTGATGTATATTTTTAATTTATTCTCAAGTTTGTGGACCAATTAAACAACAAAACAGAAGTTAGGCCGAGGTTTCGCCGCTCTTTATTAATCGCTGGCTTCCTTACGGTGAAGATAGCTCTAGAGAAACCAGCAAATAGTAAAGAGCGACGAAACGTCTGTCTTATTTTTTAATTGGTCCACAATCCTAAGAATAAGTTACAAATTTAATAGTAAGAGGTAATTAATGATTCTTACTAAAATAAAAGTATCATCAGTCATCAGATACGAGTACAAGAAAAAGTTGAAACGATTGTTGAAACGACAAAAACAACCACATGGCAAACAATTTAGTCTGGCAGTAAAAACAAGTAGAAATATCTCAGACAGTCGAAGAAATACTTGTTAGCATTAGAGACTCTCATTAAAAAAAACTTATTTCTCTAACTGAAAAGGTTTGGTTCCTAATTTTCTCTTTCTCTCTTTCTTTTTTTTTTTCTGGCGACTGATACTTTTGTATTACTTATTTAATAAAGAAAACACATCTGTGACACTTTTCTCTTAGAGCATTAGTCCTGGCCTAGTCCGGACAGAATTTCAAGAAGGTGTCGCTGATGACGGAACTCGAGAAATCTTAGCTGAAATGCCAGCCTTGACCCCGGAAGCCATTGCTGATGCCGTTGTATACGTTTTATCCACTGATCCTTCAGTTCAGGTATGTCCTTGTCCACATTCATTTAACAACAAACCAAACAAACATTTTTCAGGTTAGCGAACTCACCATACGCCCTGTGGGAGATATGTTTTAAGTACCTAAATACTTGGCTGTGGTCAATCGCGTGTGCGTTTGTGTGGTTCACTCTTACAAATAAAGTTATTCATTAAAATAATAGTTTTCACTTTACTACAAATAAAGGTTTCTCGAATTACAAACCAGACTTTTTTTACGAGTCATTGTTTTTCCTTTCGAATTAAGTATAGCAACAATTACTATGATGAACAAGAGTGTGAGTAAATCTTTAACAATAACATGGCAAACTCGTCTTTATTACTAAAAATAATAATGCTAATATCATGACTCTCATATTTTAATTTTCAATGACACGTTACGCAATTGTGATGTAATTACCCAATAAAAACTAAACAAAAAAAATTCTTTGTCGAAATTAAATCCCATCGTCTATAAATGATGAGTCAATGAAAGACATAATAGTCAGTTCTCGTTCAAAGCTCTCACGCAAAGTATCCATTTAGTGTTGACTTTTCAGTGAAAATAGACCCATCATGGAACGCTGGGAAGGCAAAGTCGCCCTAGTTACAGGAGCTAGTGCCGGGATGGGTGCAGCTATAGCTAAAGCTTTAGTCCTAAAAGGATTAAAGGTAAGTAATGCGAAAAAATATAAAGAAATTATTGATTGAGCTTAAAATAGAATGCGTGATCAAATATTCCTGGCAGTCAACAACTACTTATTTAGTTATTTTAAATTTTTCTATAGTGGTTAGGTTTCACGCTTGCAGTTCATTTTCACACTCCTTTGTATATATAATTTATCCCTTACCGAGTGCATTTTGTACATGGGTGTTTTCTGATATTTTGCCAGGAAGATTATTATTAGTAGCGGCTCGCGGTCTTTTCGTTAGGTGAGGCAACAATTTCGTTTCAAAATCAGCAGGTATTAATTAACATGTTGGCAATTACTTTTGTTAAAAGACAGATTGTTTATTCGTTTTTATGAAAAAAATACAAATAGAGTCAGTAACATATCTCTATTCTATATAGGTACACTTCTCGAATAAAAAACATTTAATTGCTTCGCACAAACCAACGAGAAGGTTTAAAGACTACAGAATTTGCTTTATTAGCATTAAATATTAATTCATATATCTAGGGCTAATTTAAATATATTAATCAATTAATTAATAAAGTTCTGCTCAAATCTGGATGAGAGGTTCTAAATCTTTGACATACAATTGTTCGACGTAAGAAAACCGTGCTTAAATATTTAAACTTTATAAGAAATTCTGGAGATTACGGATTCTTATGTTGCTATCAGCATTGCAAAACTGACATTTTCATTGTCCTACTGTGTTCAAGTTAACTTAAAAGTTTTAATACATAACCTTGGCAATGCACATGCAGTGAACACCTTTCCTCGCGTCTAATTAATGCACAACTAAATGCACACTAATTGCATTCAGCATCCCTGTTCAGCATTGTGCAGTTTCACCGTGAGATTAAAAAATTCGATCTGATTGGCTTAAGGACGGTAGGCGTTGGTGCCTCCGCTGGCGCTTTGATAAAGCACTGATGACTATTGTCATACTCAAAAACATATTAGCACCACTGACTAATCATACTGAAGATATCCGTTTATGGCATGCCTCTGTCTTTAGCTGGCCTACACGGCGATGATCAGCGCTTATTCCTGTCGAAAGCGCGTACTTCAAAATATGTTACCAAGATGCGTTTTAATAAATCACAGTGTTCCATATTTGCTTTATCTTTAAAATATATTTGAAGTTAACAGATATTAAAACAAAAACTAATAGTCAATTTTTCCAGAGGAGGCACTGCCTCCCCTGCCTCCCCTGACGAGCCGCCACTGATTATTATTGTATCTCCGTATACAGTAACACAAAATGCTTAACATAATAAGATCTGTGACCACATTTACATTTGAAGTTGTTTTTTATTAATAATAAGAATAATCAATTGACATGGCAAGAGTTGAATACACTGCTGAAAAGGATTTTGCAGAAAATGAAAGTTTCGTTATTTGTACCTATCAGAAAATAATTCTTTGACAAATTACGAAAAATAGGTAGCACCATGTAAAAAACCTAAAGTAACTTCGAAAATCCTACGAACAATTGCGAATTTACGTTATTTTTTATACCATTTTGTAGATCTTCCAGTGGACAATTTGTTCTCTGTACAGGTAGGACGGATAAATTATGAATAACGATTTACCATGCTTCCGATAATCTTGAAACGTTCGTAAAATTTCAAACCATTCCGTTTTGAATTTCAAAGTTAAATGATAAAATAAAGTTGTTATACAATTTTTGATGTTTTTTCCAAAAATCTGGATGTCTACAGTAATAACTCAACACGGATTCATAAACCACAAGTGTAGGGGTATGTTATTTTATGAAATTTAAATGACATTTACTATTCTATGATGATGATCAGACACATCTTGATTAGCGTTATACCATCTACATGATGTTCCTAATATACAGGGTTTTGATAAATTATAATAAGGGCGTAGTTGACCATGGATTTAAAAAATCCCGCTTCGCTGAAATTATGCCTCATTGTGACAGTTCTCATTTATTACCATTAATGTCATTTATAACCTGCTATTTACAGTCATCGTTTTTATTGCTTTAACGTTTTTCACGTGTAATTCTCGTTAATCCAAACTCAAAACAACAAAACAGTCGTTTTCTCTTAGTGCTTGGGTACAAAAATTTTGTTTCTGTGCTAGGAAGCAAAGGCCGTGAAAATGGTTTACTCTGTTGAATAAGACATTTTCATTGCTATGTCTTGTTATCGCAATGAGACATTCGTAAACGAAGAGAGGGTGTATTCAGTAACCGCTTGTCAGCAAGAATATCTGGCCCAATACCGTGATTTAATAATTCAAGAAACATCATTAGAGGCTCACATTAGAGCTGTAATCAACAGATTTGTTCGAACTGGCAGTGTCAACAAAGAGAAATCTCCTAGAAGACTTTCAATACCTAAAGAAGTTGTTGACGATTTGAGACGACTTGAACAGAATCCACAAACATGTTTGACAAGATTTCCTCAACAGTCAGGAGTTCCAGTTGTAACATGAAATTGAATAATGAGTATTGACGAAAGGATTACAGAACATTTTTGAAATTAAAAAGAGAGTGAACATGTACCTTGAACAAAATGGATAACATTTTCAACATTTACTGTGATGTTTAACCACAATAAATTTGTTTTTTTTTATTATAATAAATTCGTTTTATTTTTTAATAAGATATGACGCATTTAGGTAACTAGTTATACGGATGCGTGTGATCCTTGGGTATTTAGTAAGTTCAAAACTGACAGGCGGCACGTTTTCATGACCTATTTCGACCCTATAATCATTCGTAGAAACCCTGTACATATAAAATTTGACAACAATCGGTCGGGTAGTTTCGAAACTATCTGCCTAATGAAAATCGACTCAGATGATATACAGCGGACGGCAAACGACAGACAAATAGACGAACAAACGGAAATAGGAGACCTATATTTTCGTATTGTAGGGGTCATGTAACACAGAAAAAACATTAAAATAACCAGTCGCCTAATGAACGCTATTACAATACTTCCTTAGCTTATACTGTGGAAGAAAAGCAAGATTTTAATTTCCGCCTGTAAATCTGTTGCCGATTTCATTAGGTACGTGATCTACGAAACCACTGGAACGATTTCTGTACTTTAAGACTATCGTACTAACCAAATATTTAATGAATTTTAATAATTAATTACATTAAGTTAATTATGTATTCCTATCACAGACAAAACTCTAAAAATATTTTATTTTAATAAATGTTGAATTATCCGCTGCACGTTTTTAGTGTTGAAAATTATAATTTATATATCTCATTACCAAAAATCATTGTCATCAAAGTAGGCTATGGAAATCGTATTTACTTGAAACATAAATTCATAAATAAACGAATTCAATATTTCCTGCGCTAATCCAGTATGTACTTCCATTTAAAGTCAAACCTCAAAAGAAAACACTTTTAACTTTTTTACTACGTAAAAATGTATGAAATCAACAAACAAGGCAGTTCCCAGTTTTTCACCTACACTACCAGTTTGTTCAAAATTGTCAATAGTAAGCTGCAGTTGACAAGAAAATGTATCAACAGGTCCTGGTATTTCGGGAAATTGCTCACGAAACTCGTTTAAACATAAATTTGCATTATAAATCTCATTAAATCTGCTCTCCATTTTCTGAACGTTGAGAATTTCTTTAATATAACTGTATCATAAAAATTTTATGTTGTTTCGAAAATATTTTAGTTTTTGAAAAATAATAGAGTAAAAAATTATCTATTTTGTTTTTGTTTTACTACTGTACTGTACGATTCAAACTCACTGCTTTTGTTTTTTATAGTAACAATAATTATTGAAAATAAGTTTTGATCATATTTTATTTATATTAGTGTTCTCATTTTATTATCAAAACAAGTGAGATTTAGAAACTTGTATTTTTAGGTTGCAGGCTTAGCCCGCCGCATCGACCGCATCCAAGACCTCGCCGCCTCCCTCTCCGACGCCCCCGGCCAGCTCCACCCCGTTCGCTGCGACATCACCAACGAAGACGCCATATTAAAATCCTTCAAGTGGATAAGCGAAAATCTCGGCCCCGTGCACATCTTAATCAATAACGCCGGATTAACCAGACCCACGAATCTAGTAGGTAAGCTCACTCCAATTTGCCCCACTTTTGTACTCAGTGACGTCACTCAGACGGCGCCACCGAAGAATGGCGCCGCGTTTTCGACGTCAACGTCATGGCGTTGTGTATCTGCACCCGAGAAGCTGTCAGAATCATGAGGGAGAACAATATCTCAGGTCATGTGATACACATGAACGCTATAGCCGGCCACTACGTCCCGAGCATGCCCGAACCAAACTTCAACGTCTACCCGGCGTCCAAGTTTGCTGTTACAGCCCTGACGGAGAGTTTGAGGCAAGAGTTGAGGTATCATAAAACTGGAATTAAAGTTACGGTAAGGTTACGTGTGGGTCTTGCGATATTAAAAGTGATTTTTATAAATTTCTTTAGAGTATTAGTCCAGGGGTGGTCCGTACTGAATTTCAGGAGGGATTCCCGGATGATGGGACGAGAGATGCTATAGCTCAGATGCCGGCCTTGCGTCCGGAAGATATAGCAGAGGCGGTTATTTATATTTTGTCAACGCCGCCTCATGTTCAGGTATTGTCTTGTATGTGATATTTTGAAAGGTATAATTGTCTTTGTTTAAGGTACATGAACTTACTGTGCATCCTCTTGGAGAGCTATTTTGATGATCCAGAAGTTATATTATGTAATGCAGATGTACCATTGACAGATCATTATTGCTTTTTGTATATTTGATAATAATAAACTTTATCTGACGTTGCTATGGAGTTTTAAATGAAAGTTAAAAAATTCAATAATTTTTTATTTTGTATTTATTAAGAATATATAGTCTTTGCCATTTCTATTGAAACACCACTTGTTAATCGTAAATTTGACAACGTTAATATTTAGACAATTTTCTAACTAAAAGCCGTTGTCAATCAACCGAAAGCTGTTACCAATTGCTAAATTTTGAGCAAAATCAACAGGTGGTGTTTCAATAGAAATGGCAAAGACAATACATAGATGAAAAATAAGTATAATACCAAACTTATTGGTCGATAAAATGTAGAAGACCTTACAGATTTTCTCCAGTAGTAAAGCATTTACACGTTTTTGACATATATTTTTGGTTGTAATTTCTTTAGAGGCGTTTGATAATAGTTATAATTATAGAGATCACAACCAGTAGGTATATGAGGAATTTTTTATATAAATGCTTATTAATTAATCAAGTGATTGGCCAAGATACATATAAGATACTTCGAGACCTATGGACACCAAAATCCCCTAAAGACAAGACATATGAAGAGCTCTGCAACCAGTTGAAGAAGCACTTTTCTCCAACTACGTGCGTTTTCAGAGAGAGGTTACGACACTAAGCAGATGAAAGAAGAGACCGTAAACGATTGGCACGTGCGAATTCACAATATCTCGACGAATTTCGATTTCGATCCCAGACCTAAAAAACGTCCTCAAAGACAAATTCGTATACGGTATGCGGAAAGGTCCAATTCGCGAACGACTGTGTGAAGAAAAGCAGACCAAATCATTAGAAAATCTTTTAAAAATTGCACTAACGAAAGAAACCACCATTAAGGCCGACAACGAGATTATCTGGTCAACTTTTTAGACAATATATTAGTCACTGGAAAGACCAAACAAGAACGCAAAAATAACTTGAAGCAAGTGTTCCTAAGACTGAAAGAGGCAGGCTTCGTTTTGAAATTATCAAAGTGTGAATTTTTCAAAAATGAATACAATAATCAGGGTATGTAATATGAAAAGAAGGGTTAAAGACAGATAAGGATAAAATCAGAGCCATGCTTGAAACACCCAGGCCAAAGAATGTATGGCAGATAAAAAGCTTTTGTTGGTCTAGTAAACTACTACAACAGATTTGTACCAAAATTTACAGGAATAATGAAGCCTCCTTATGAGCTGCTAAAAAGCAAGAGGAAATTTACTTGGGGTCATAGTTGCGAACGAGCGTTCAACCTTATTACGCAAGAAATCGCGTCAGATCGGGCCTCGCAGTATGGAATTGCAACCACCTTATCTCACAAGATTACAGACTTAAAATCAATAGCATTCATTTCCAGGGCTTCAAGCAAGGGAAATCCGTCCTAGGTAAAGAAGTTTTGGCGATTTACTGGGCGACATCAAAATTTTGGACATATACCGCGTGTCTAGAAAATGGCGGTTTAACTCTTCAGTACGTTATATACCGGGGTTTCGACAATCCCAAAAAAATAATAAAAAAAATCATTATGATGTAGATTACGAAAACAACGTAATTTTATCAAAGTATAATTGGCAACCCAGCACACACATGATGCGTGAATATCTCCGGCTTACTTTCTGGTTTCTTAGTAACGATTGAGACTGAAATCCACCTTCGCTTTATATCAGGAAAACATTGTTGTAAAATGGAATTTTAGCAAATTATTACAAAAACAACACAGCCATATCTTTGTGCATTCTAACTGAAATGGCAATTAAACCTGGCCATGGGCGAGAAAAATATTAACTAAAAGTTTTATTACTAGTTACTGTGATAATGAATGAGTTGTTTAGTTGTTAAACGTAGCAAAAGAACCAATTTTAAAATCATTATAACTCCACCAAAATGTGAGAATGATTTTTTTTACTATTTTTCCCAGACTCACCAGTTGATTGTTAAGAGCGTAGCGGAGAGTTAATCCGCCATTTTCCAGACACCTAGATATCTTCTGAGGCACAATTTTGAAATACACACAGACCACAAGCCGCCGATCTAGCTGTTCGGAGAGCAAAACAGAACACCACAAATGGCATCACCTAGGTTCCAACGGTGGGCACTCTATCTGTCTGGATTCCTATATAAAATCAAGTTTGTTAAAGGCCAGAAGAACAGTGTACTTGACATGTTGTCAAGACATCCGATGTGGTCAGAAATAGGACCAGGACAAACTGCAGAGGTTATGGAAACATCCTATGTTAATCTAGTAATTGCAAAGGAAATGCCAGTCACACACACCGCGATATCGCAAGATACACGACGTGATCCCACGTTAAGTAAGGTCGTGAAATTTGTAACTGACGGGTGGCCAGAGGAAAAAACAAATGATATCCTAAAACCGTTGGTCCAGAGGAAAGACGATAACCTGCGAACAAGGATGTCCGATGTGGGACTACCGAGTAACAGCACCCAAAAATCTGCAGTGCCACTTGTTAGAGGAACTACACAGCAGTAACCTGGGTATAGTCAAAATAAAATCCATAGCCAGAGCCTATTTTTGGTGGCCAAATCTTGGTAAGGAAATTAAGAGCATAGTTTTTAGCTGCATTCCAAGTCGCAAAGGAAACCCATAAAATCGTCCCAATTCCGTGGAATAGACCAACGCGTCTGTAGCAAAGAGTAGGTATACATCGACTTCCTTGGACCAATTGACAACAACTATTACCTAATCATGTTGAATGCTTACAGTAAATGGTCTGAAGTCTTTAAAATGAACTCGATCACTGCAATAATCAGCAAAATCAGAGAAACATATGCAAGATGGACGATTTCGGGACGTTAGTATCAAGCAACGGCGCACAACTCACGTCAGAAGAGTTTTCAGTTTTCCTAAAAAGAAACGGAATAAGGCACGTTACTGGATCGCTATTCAAACCGGAGACAAATTGAGCGCAGAAAAGGTAGCGCTATTAGTCCAAAGAAACCGACAGGTTGCGATAGACACTCTTGTCAGTAGATAATTATTTTGCTAGGTAGAAATCTCCACACGACGCTCAATTTAATGAAACCTAGACGCAGAATGGCAATTTAAACCCAAAAGTCGAGATTCGCCAACATTTGGGAAGAAAAGTACAGTTTGGATTGGGGACTATTGGAAACACCAAAATTTGGCACGAGGTAAAAGTCATCGACACATTGGGACCACGAAACTAGACGTGTGAATTACCAAACGGACAAAAGTGGAAGAGACACGTTAACTAAATTAGAAAAAGAGTCGAAACATCGAGTGCTGAGAACAATAAATCACATTTTGAGAAGAAAAAATCCATAAAATTTGTTTTGAATATTCATCTAAATATGCTCTCGCTTCTAGTCGGGCTGTAACTACGGCTCTTCCTAATTTTCACGTTGAAAAACAAAAAACGAGTACCTTAATTTTAACACCTCGTGGAGTTTTCTTTTGTTCCTTCGTTATATAATGATTTATGTAAAAGTTTTCCTAATCGACTAAGATGGAATATACGTAAGAACGTGTAGTACTCCCTACTGCCGATTTCTATGTGAGGGTCTAAAGAGGAATTTATAAACTTATAAATAACCTCTACCTCTCCTACACGGACTAAAATTGGTTTCAATACTATTTGTGCAACTATACAGATTTAATGTGGCATTTACGTCACTTCTGATCTTTTACATTTTAAAATTTCAGTATCAGTGAATCCAAAGGATTCAGTGTAATGGTTTTGCTAAAAAATTATTGCGAACCGCTTGTTTCTTTACTCCACGTGGCAGGTTTAATCCCTAAATAGTTCATAAAACACTTGGGCTCAAATAGGGATGTCATCACCGTCAAGTGACTACCTAGTTGATAAAAAGCTTCCTACAAGAGTTCTACGAGTTTCATAGTAAATATACCGGTAGAGGCATACAAAGATCAGCAGATCTGCTTTGCAAAAAGCATTTATTTATGGATTTGTAAAAAAGTAGCTATTTCACAACAAACTCTTTTATTTTGTACAAGTTGAAAGTGTTGGGAGGAATTTAAGAACAAAAATATTTTCAGCTCTATGTATACATATTGAATCATTAATAAATGCGTGTGTAAATATATAGAAGTTAAATAATTTCTTCCAGTACTTATTTGTTTTAAAGTGACCGCGGTACCCACGTAAACTACTGCGATAGACAACAAAATTGTTTATGGTACTAAAGGAAATGCAAATTAATCTTCCTGGCCTCTGCGCGCAACTGTCCCAACGATTTATATATATTATATACAGCGTGTAATTGAAAGGTACGTACAAAACAAAATCGGCAATTGGTCTCGAAGTATGGGTGCTAAAAGTTAAAAAAGTTCGGGTAAAAGTATTATCCTTTTAGAGATAAAAATTATTAAAATTTATGTCCAAATTAGTTGTACGCGTCTGATAAAAAGATGACTTATCTCTCATTGCTATAACAACATTTAGTCTTAACAAAAGTTTTATTGTTACGGTTGCTAGGATTTACTAAACTAAATTAATTTTACCTATTTATCTTCCAGTAGCGTCTAAAAAGGTTGGATAAAGGTTAATTTTCCCTTTATAATTTTGATAACACAAAATAAGTTTTTCAAACTTCTTAGACTTCGCGAAGAACTGTCAATTTTGTTGTACGTATGTACGTACCTTTCAATAACAGCCTGTATATCAGTGGCGGCTCGTCAGGGGGGGGGGGCAGTTAGGCCAGGCCGAGTCTGTCACCGAACTTGTCAATTTGCGATATTCACTTTTATTTTAAACGCAAGAATATAATTTAGAGCTATTTTGAAATCACCTGATTTTACTGTTGTTATTATTTTTTTAATTACAAAAAGCGTTATCTAATTTATTCACTTTCGTTCGGAAGCACAAATCGTGCCGGGAAGTTTGAATATTTTTACTGCGAGGAGCAGTAGCTGAGGCCGGCCGACTACAAGAATAAACGTCGAATAATGTCATATCTGCTATCGCTTTCTGTTTAGCAGAATTAAAGAGAAATAGCTATAAAGACTGATACGTGTCTGATACACTCTGATTAACGCGCCTGCAGCAGTGATTGGTCAAATGTCTGGTAAAATCGGCCGGCCTTTCGGCAGTACATCAAGTTGTTATAGCGCTATCACCTTCTGTTTGTATAAGTTAGAATGCAATAGCGACGAAACCGTAGAATATTCCGTTTCATCACTGCACTTCTGCCGTGCACTTTTCCATGCGGTTCCCCACTACCAGCACCGGCTGGCCGCTATCTGTATATTGTGAATTTCTGCAGTCTTCACGTGGATGAAATTGGTTTAGGTTTGTTTCTAATTTCAGTAACAATGACAACAGTTAGTAAGAGCATTAGTAACTGATTTAAATTTTGATGCTGTTACACATCTATTAAATAATGACTTTCGACTTTTAACGTACGATGATCAATTCCTTGGATATAAAAGAAATGGGCCGTTCGGAGCCGCGCATGCAACATTTAATCGAAGCACGGAGCAATAATAACGTCAGCTCCGGTGCAATAGCATATTAATAATAATTAATACAGCATGGTATGAAAATTATGAATGGCTGACGGGGAGCAAGTCAAAAAACAAACTATTTTGTTGGTATTGTTTAATTTTTGGATATGATGTTGACAATAAATTCAAAAAAACTTCAGAAAAAGAGTTTTGCCTCTGGTCCTCTGGTACGATTGACATATTGAGTTACCGTGCTCTTTTGCCATCTGCCTAATTTCTCAACTCTGCTCCTGATGATGCTCCTTAGTCCTTACGAAAATGTAGAAGCCTCCGAAATTATTTCTGTCTTTAATTTTAATCATATACCATCCACATCAGCATATGTTGAACGCAGTTTTTCAGCTTTAAAGCGAATTACAAATTTTACTAGAAACTCCATTAGTCAAAATCGATTATCCAAATTATTCGTTTTAGCAATAGAAAAAGAAGTGCTTACAAACTTAACGGAAGATCAAAAGTTCTATAATCAAGTAATTGACCACTTTGCCAATACAAAACAAAAACGCATTGAATTGGTTTATAAAAATTTCTAATTTACTTTTTTAATTTTGTTTTTTACTAATAAATAGTTGTTGACGTTTCATGTTATATTTTTTGTTAGAATGTGTTACTTTATTATTTGAATGTTATTTTCATTTTTATTTGAGTTTACTGTCGTTATTTTATTATTATAGATGGCTTATATTGTATAAGTATATGCTTTACTTTATACCTATTTGAAGAGTATTTTTTATTTTGTTTTACCAAGTTGTTAGGACTATATGAATTAACACCATACAGGTAGCAAATTATAGATAATGACTAACTTGAGTTCCCTGGTTCTTGTATTCTATGTCTTAAAACTTTTTTGTTACTCACTGCTGGCCCACCCAACCAAAATAGTCACCAGCCGCCACTGCTGTATATAGTTAAACGATGCATATAATTGTCGATAATAGACTCATTATCGTAATATATTATTTTTTCAGTATAAAACTACTAGTTAGTGATGAAAAATTAAGTGTTTAATTTTTTTACACGTGAATTTTATCTTGCTTAACATTTCTAATTTCCATAAAGCTTTAAAAATATTTGTACATTAAACCAGATTATATATTTATTAAGCGTACACATTAAATATATAAAGTGAAATTCAATTCTCCTTCTTTTACGTAAATCAGAACGTCAAACGCTGCAGCTAATACGAGCAGTGTAAATTACTCCCCCTAAATTCACAACTTAAACTGCTCAGACGCCTTTAGGTCTACTACGACGTTTTGGTGTTGTATTATTCTTAAGCTGATCCACCTACTTGTGCACTGATTATGGTTTATTATGGTTTGTCATTCAAATCCCCAATGCGTTCAACCAAAGCCAGTCTACAGTTACTGCGAAATTAAGTGGGAAAACTTGATTCTCTTCTCCTCAAACAAAACTTTGAGAAACCGAAGTTATGCATACAGAGCATTTTTTGCAAAATCTTCTCTAGGAAAATGTGCAGTTATTATTAAATTAATGAGCGCTCACAACTGCAAACATAGTGGCAAACAACATATGTCAGTTAGCATTATGGGGTACGAGGCTAGACATCCAAAATGGTTCTATAACACAAATATTACTACAGACTACTGCATACAGACTGCGACGATATTCAACTTAAGTTATTAACTTTATAAAACATAGGTAGAATATACCCTTTTAAACAGTAACAAACAATAAATCAAGCAGAACTATTACGTACAAAATATCGGTTCTACCCCTTACATAAAGGCTTTTCTTCGTATGTTGTCTTATTTATATTTTATTTTAAATAGTATTTGTCGAAATTAAAGTCTTCTGCATGAATGCAAAAAATTTTATGTATCGTACATTAGATTTAATACAATTATGATAACTGTTAATAATAAAATTAGATTAGCTCGCCTACTGATTTTATCATAATATCGTGCACCTAGAACCGTCCAATTAAAAATTATCCACAAAAACACCAGCACAAAGCACCTGAACATGAGGCGGCGTTGACAGAGTAAACACAATAGCATCAGCAATATCTGAAGGAAACAAAATCGGTCCACTTGTTACAGCCTCCTTCGTTCCATCTTTAATGTACCCTTCATGAAACTCTGAACTCACAACTCCTGGACAAATCATCTGAAAAAAAAATTATCACAATTACGTTAACACTACGTACACGCTTACCGAAATCTTAATGCCCGTCTTATGAAAATTCAGCTCCTGTCGTAAGTTTTCCGTCAATGCCGTAACCGCATACTTAGTTGCAGAATAAACATTAATGACAGGAGTAGGCATCATGACTGGGTATCTGCCGGCTATGGATCCTAAATGAACAATGTGACCGGCTATATTGTTGTCACGCATGGATCTGACAGCTTCGCGCGTACATATGCACAAACCTATGACGTTGACGTCAAAAGTTGAACGCCATTCGTCCGTGGAGCCCTCTGCGTGAACGTAAAGTTGTAGTAGCGTAAGGGAGTGAGTACGCTTACCTGTTAGCGTAGTGGGGCGTATAAAACCCGCATTATTTATTAAGACGCTGATGGGTCCTAAGTTTTCTTTGACCCAGGCGAAGGCTTCTAGGATTTGGTTTTCTTCTGACATGTCGCATTTTAGCGCGTAAAGTTCTCCAGGCGCGTCCGTCATGGAGTAAATCATTTCTTCGATGAGTTCGACACGTCGCGCTAAACCCACGACCTGTAATTAAAGTGACTTTTACCAATTGGTGTTGCTGAATTTGGAAGTGTTGTAATGTCACTTTCATCCCCTTTTGGGCTAAGAGTTTGGCAGTGGCGGCGCCAATACCCGCACTTGCACCTGTCACGATTGCGATTTTACCTTGCCAGCGTTCCATGCTAATTAACGATTTCCTCATAATAATTCATCTTTTGTAAGTATTATTGGAATCGATTCTCTCGTGGCAACTAGACCACAACACACGTGTCTGGGAAAAACTGCAGCGCTTTAATATTTAAGTAATTAAACATTGATACACTAAGGCGAGACCCAGTCAAGGTCTGGCAATAAGATGCCAGTTTGTATTGTAATCGAGTCCGTCAGCCCACTCTCTACGTTTTCTCGACCTTTCATGACCCCTAGAGTACGAAGAATTAGGTCTCCCGTTCCCGTCTCTCTCTCGACACGGATTTTTATTAGACATTTCTTGAAAATGTGAAGAAGACGCACCTGTTTATAGAATAATGATAAAAAAAGAGTTATAATATTCAAAACAATTTGTTCGATTGTGGTTTAATTAATAATAATTTTAGTCCTGTGTTTTGAGAAGACAAACCCATTCAAATCAAACAAATTTCTACGCGACATTCTTTGGATGTATAAACATAAATAAACACTCGAGCGTCAGATTGCTATTACCTAGTGTTGAAGGAGAATGGTTGTTAGAGATGGATTATTTTCAGTTCAACATGGTGAGTCATCAGAATCTAACAACGGACTGTCAGTCAGTGGCGTAACATGCACACTTCAGTAATTTTTAAAATTATTTTTTTAAATTGCAAACAATAATAGGCGGAAACATAAACTTAAGTGAACTGGTCAACACACTAGCACGAATGCGGATAAATCTATTAGGCACTAATGTAAACATGTACAGGTACCCATCGCAGGTAGAAAAGTTCACTATGACAGAGAAACGATGACGGACACATCTGAGGGTGCGCCCATTGGAAAATGCTGGATATGTTTCATTGTACTTCAGGAGTGATGGAAGTTCTGTCGAAACAACTTTCGACCAATTTTTTATTAAAGGTCCACGATTATTCGTGTACTTTTAAGAACACTCAATATCAACTCATAATAATCAATCAATTATTCAGTTAAATAATTCACAAGCGGAAAATCTATAGTAGAAAATAGCTTCTGATTAATTAATTAAAATAAAATATAATGATGTAGTTAGCTACTTAGTTAATTATGAATTCGTCAGCAAACGACTTTGAGGCTATTCCATGCTGTAAATAGAAGAAATAATAGAACTGGTCGCTTCTTCATAAGGGCAGAGGTAAAAAATTGGTCTAAAGAGTTTAGACAGTACTTCCCTCGCTGTCGGAAACTTGACGACTGCATGCCTATTGTGTTTTTTTTTTCTCATTACATTTTTGTAGTGGGAATTTAAAAAAAAATTGTGATGACGTCATCAACATTTTTGCAAGGACACGTATATCAGTTGGGATAGATGTAGTGTAATACTAAGAATAAAATTATTGTATTCCCAAATTTTCGGGAAAATGAATTGGGTCGTTTTGAATATTGATTTCTTATAATCAATAAAATAACGAAACAATTTACTCACGTATACGGCGCCGGTGTGTAATATCTAGAGAGCGGATTTCTGTCGGACTAGGCAAGGCCAAACTCGGTACGGTTCGTACGGGATGCGAATTCATTGCGGTTGCGGACTGCACTTCGTTTATTTGAGATTAGAATAACGCAGTTTTGTTGCACTCTGCTGTTAATTCCCGTTCTCATTTACTTAGCCGTTTGATTAATAAATCGTTAATTATATTTATGGAATTAGTACCGATTAAATTTAGTGATTATCTATCACCCGGCGATCCAGCACGTCCCCCCCTATAATCGTGACGTAGCCCGACAAAAATCCGCTGTCTGGTAATATGAAAGGCAACTGAAAATCGTTTATGTATAAACATTCTTAATTTAAGATGACAAGCGTAACAGCATACGTGAGAGTCAAACAGAGAAACTGCAAACAAAACGACCATCGGTTTTATTGCTTCGACTTCCGCTTATTATATAAAACATTGGGTTTTATTTTAATTCTTGACGGTGAAATTCACAATTGGTTGATTATAAACATGTCTATTCTACATTCGCGGAACCAAGTGAGCGCATAAAACAAATGCAGGCCTGTAATGTTAAAGTCGATGTAAATAAGCGTGCTACCCTTATGTTTCAACCGAGTTTTTCCTTTAACAAATTTTGTGTCTACCAAATTGGGTTGGTTGGGGTGTAATACTAATAATAAGTATTGCCTTTAATTTAATCAATAAAATAAATTGACTTCATTAATTTTTTTGAACCACCTCTTAAGAAAATCTAAAAAATATGAATGGAATGATAAATTACAAGTACAAACTCATCATATTTTTTGCATTTTAGATAGGATTTATTCAGCAAAATTTAAGGGTGACGTCATCAATTTTTTTAGGAGGGATGAACAAATACATTTTGAACAAAAGTTTACCATGCTTATAATAACTTTAAAATATTCCCAAGATTTCAAAGCATTCGGTTTTGTAATTCCTGATTAAATCGATAAAATAAATTCACGCCTTCATTAATTTTTTTGAGTCACCCTGCATATGCAAATCCAAAAATATGAATGGAATGATAAATCACAAGTACAGACTCATCATATTTTTACAGTTTAGATAGGATTTATTCGGCAAACTTTCGAGCTGACGTCATCAATTTTTTGGAGGGGATAAGCAAATATCTTTTGACTAAAAATTTATTATGCTCTTTATAACCTTAAAACATCTGCAAGATTTCAAAGCATTCGGTTTTGTAGTTCCTGATTAAATCAATAAAATAAATTTACGCATTCATTAATTTTTTTGAGTCACCCTGTATATGCAAATCGAAAAAATTTGAATGGAATGATAAATCACAAGTACAGACTCATCATATTTTGTACATTTTAGATAGGATTTATTCAGCAAAATTTTGTGGTGACGTCATAAATTTTTTAGGGGGGACAACCAAATACATTTTGATCAAAAATTTACCATGCTTATGATAATTTTAAAATATCTTCAAGATTTCGAAGCATTCGGTTTTGTAGTTCCTGAGTAAATCAGTAAAATAAATTTACGCTTTCATTTATTTTCTTGAATCACTCTGTATATGCAAATCCAAAAAATATGAATGGAGTGATAGATCACAAGTACAGACTGATCATATTTTGTACATTTTAGATATGATTTATTCGGCAAATTTTCGAGCTGACGTCATCAAGTTTTTGGAGGGGATAAGCAAATATATTTTGACTAAACATTTATTATGCTCTTTATAACCTTAAAACATCTGCAAGATGTCAGAGCATTCCGTTTTGTAGTTCCTGATTAAATCAATAAAATATATTTACGCATTCATTAATTTTTTTGAGTCACTCTGTATATGCAAATCCAAAAAATATGGATGGAGTGATAAATGACAAGTACAGACTCATCATATTTTGTACATTTTAGATATGATTTATTCGGCAAACTTTCGAGCTGACGTCATCAAGTTTTAGAAGGGGATAAGCAAATATATTTTGACTAAACATTTATTATGCTCTTTATGACCTTAAAACACATGCAAGATTTCAGAGCATTCGGTTTTGTAGTTCCTGATTAAATCAATAAAATATATTTACGCATTCATTAATTTTTTTGAGTCACCCTGTATATGCAAATCCAAAAAATATGAATGGAGTGATAAATTACAAGTACAGACTCATCATATTTTTACAGTTTAGATAGGATTTATTCGGCAAACTTTCGAGCTGACGTCATCAATTTTTTGGAGGGGATAAGCAAATATATTTTGACTAAACATTTATTATGCTCTTTATGACCCTAAAACATCTGCAAGATTTCAGAGCATTCGGTTTTGTAGTTCCTGATTAAATCAATAAAATATATTTACGCATTCATTAATTTTTTTGAGTCACCCTGTATATGCAAATCCAAAAAATATCAATGGAGTGATAAATTACAAGTACAGACTCATCATATTTTGTACATTTTAGATATGATTTATTCCACAAACTTTTGAGCTGACGTCATCAAGTTTTTGGAGGGGATAAGCAAATATTTTTTGACTAAAGATTTATGATGCTCTTTATAGCCTTAAAACATCTGCAACATTTCAAAGCATTCTGGTTAGCAGATTAAAAATTAAATTTCAAAATGTTGTTTTATAATTTTGATTTTTTTTCCAAAAATCTGGACGTTTCGGGTGAAAAGTCGATTCAGAGTTGTAAACTACATGTGTAGGACTATGTTATTTTATACAATTGAAAACCCATTTACTATGTACAATTTTGAAGTGACGTCATCGCATTAGTGGTGGGGATGATTATACAAATTTTGGTTAGCGTTTTACCATCTACATGATATTCTTAATATAAGTACAAAATTTCACAACAATCGGTCGAGTACTTTCGGAGATTATCTGTCTAATAAAAATCCGGGACGGACAGACAGACGGACGGACAGACGGACGGACAGACGGACAGACGGACAGACGGACAGACGGACAGACGGACAGACAGACGGAAATGGGAGACCTATTTCTTCGTCTTCTAGGGGTCATGAAAGATCGAGAAAGCGTAAAAGTAGAAAGTCGACCGACGGACTCGATTACAATACTTCCTTTGCTGAAGTAAAAATATTAATAAAATAATATTCTTATGTAGTACCCGTTTATTAATTTTTGTTTATTTTTCAAGCATCTTATAAAACAATCTGCAACTAGTTATTACTTTAAATACAACTAAGAATTCAAATTTAAATACATCTTCTTATGTTAAAAAAATTGAATCAGCATAAATATGCAGTTAAATAATGGCAAAATTAACACCATCACGTTGAGATTTAAACAAAATATCTATGGCATTTATATCAATTCTGTTAAACCATTTTGCACTCCACTTGAAGCTTAAATTCTTCTGTAGAAACCAGAACAAATTTTTTATGCTTTTTATTTTATTAAGCGTTGTATTAAAATAAGAAAGAATTAATTTAAACCACATTTATTTTTAAAAATATATATCAATAATAATATCCGAAATTCCGTATGTAGAATTAATCCCTGGAGTAGTAAACATCACTCCCTACACTTCCAAACTGGAATAAAATCACCAGAAATGTCGTAATAGACCCACCAATCTTCAAAACAATCACTTTATCTCAATTATAAATCATAACTCACCAATACTGACCGCTGTCAACAGCGATCGATTAATCTTCATCATCGAAAATGATGTAAACCTAACTTTTCTTCCCGACAACTGCAAGGCAAAAACTTTCAACTGATCTTTAACATCCTCTTGCAATTCGCATGATAAAAGTTTGAACACCAAATCGACAGTTTTTTGATGCTAAAATAACCCTATCAAAAATTGATATCCACATTTGATAAATTAACCTCATCCAGACAGTACTGACAAGTTTCCACTATGACCATCAGGCGTCCACAGTGCAACATCGTCCACGAAAACTGCAAGAAAATAAAAATAAAGTAACCGTTGTTTGCTACCTCGACAAGGAGAAAGTACGGAGTGACGACGAGATGAAGGAGACAACTGAACATTATAAACTAGAAGAAGAACATCAGAAGATTTTGACAAGTCATTTTCTGAAGACTTATACCAAAATGCTGACGCCACAAAAATCGTTCGTAGCATCGACGGAATCTCCAATGAGTTCATAGACCTTCATGAGATTGACAACGCGTTGGTGGCTGAGAACTGGAAAACTAGCAATTTGATAAATCGTCAAACCACCAAACAACTTACTTCCGAAGTTTGACGAGTTTGATTTCTTGTTAGTTTTGATAGGCGTGATCCATAATTTTGTCAATGATTTAAAAATCTCCAAACCTATGGAAACATATAGTGTTCAATAATAAGATTGTCAAAATGTCTCACCTGCGTCAAGAGCGTGGTTCAAGGCTTCTATTCTTTTTCGTATAAGTCTGGTAAAGTTCCAGTATGGCATCTCTTGAATGAAAACCATGAAGTATGTAGAAAATAAAATGAAATATCTCTTCATAAAAACCCACAATAATCCACTTCTGTTAGAAATTTCTCCCCACAAATACAGTTCATACGTGAGGACAAACAAAACACACCCTATAGCTATCAAAATACAAATGATAGTATGTCTTTGTTCCTCTTTAATTTTTTTCTGTGGTAGCACATTATCAATTTTGTGAAAGCAGTCCAAGATCTTCCACAGATGCTTAAGTTTGAAAGGAGTAGCAACAATTCCAATAAATACAGTGACAATAACTTCCCCTAAGTCAATCAGAGTGACATATTTCACCGTGGTGTTACCCATTCTAACCGAATTACTTTGATGAAAGTCCTCATGGAGACCATTCATTGACACAAACACTGAAACACACCCATGAAAAAACAATCAACCAAAACAAGAAATCTACTCATAAATAATCCCAAAAGATAACTATAAATTGTATAACCGATCGACCATTCCGCAACAAACCCCAACACCTTCTTTTTGCACACGATGGGCATAAACCCAAAAGCCCTCGTTACAAAAATAAAAGGTTGCAGGACTTCGTACAAATCGGAAGTGACAGCAACTTCTCTCTTTTTGGTGGCCGTTCGAATAGCCATTTCGTCAAAAATGACAAATTAGTCCCTTGTGTTTATTTTTTCTTTATTAATAATGTTTAATCGTAAACACATGAATTGTTTATGGAAATCTGCACAGGGTAGTCATTAGTAGCGTTTACACGAAGCGAATTTAACGAGATCGGATGATAAATGTCCTGTTTACAGTTTGTCATATTTCCCATGATTGCTTTTTTACGATGTAATTGCTAAGCGCTGCTAAACTGTATAAAAATAATCAGGAAAGTTGTGATCGTGCTGATAATCTGAAATTGGAAGACAATTGATTAATGGGTGACAAATGGGGAAGTATTACCGTGGTGAGGAGGGAGCGGTTGATGCGAGGGATAGCAAACGATGAGAATCTTAGCTTCTTCTGGGTTAATTTTAAGGCAAAGTTCTTCAGCTGGAAAAAAGTTGAAAAGTCACAGTTAATTCGCTGTGCTGAAAGTTTCAAGGTAGTTGAGGTACATAGTAGGAAAATAATATATACAATTAAAACTGCACAGATTGATCAAAATTGTTGACTTCGTGACCATGCAATGCTTGTCTGCCCTCACTCTTCTACTCTATAAGAACAAATAAAGAAAACTGGGCAGAAGCCAACCATCCACACTGAACACTCCATAGGAATATTTCTAGACTAATTGATTACTTCATTTTTCAAAATGTCAGTTTTAAACAAAACTATGAATTCCTTGAATATCTTCACGACTTTATTCTACTTTATTTTACGAGCTACTACAGAATCTTTGGCAGCTTGAGTTGGATATGTAAAAGATTTTCGTGCAGAGGTTACTGAAATTTATTTCTAATCCTTGAAAGTGGGAATAGTAAATAAGAGCAAGTATATTTTCTCACATATTCTTTGTGAAAAGTGGAAAGTTAAAAGCCGTAGTTCTTAAATTTAAACCTTTTATGTTCTTATCTACTATACCTACGTTTTATTTAAAAGTAAGACAAAGAGTCTCTTGAACAGAAAACTGAAGCTTGTAATTTTTTTGTTGATGATATTAATGGAAATTATCAGTGCCATGGTGGAGAATGGAGTGTTTTTCTCCTAGTTTAATTTAGAGCTATCATTTTTTAAAATTTATTTATTTCTGTACGTTATATATTTATTTTGTTGACAACGGCGAAAACTTTATCCACTTATCACCATTTTATTGAAAAATATTCAAGCTTTTTCAACCGACTCAAGTAAAAATAAATAACGCAAACAATGAATTTTCTCATGCTATTGGAAAAACTGTCTACCTATTGTGTTGGAAAATGTTATTTAATAACATGGTATTATTATCCATATTTCGTGATTATTTGTTAATATATTGTTCTAGCGGGTATGATGGACAGAATAAGATTTGTTTTTCAACTAGTTTAGGTGACATTTATTTTGTCACCTTTATCAAGACCCATAAAATAAACATTGTAGATATAATTGTATCCACAATCAACGAATTTTATGATGTCCCATATACCCCTTATACTAATATAATAGGAGTAATAAATATCGGGCCAGCAACATGATATGTAATTGAGGCATCCTTGGAATTGAATCTTCTATGAAATAATACATATGTGTCTAAAATTTGTAACAAAATTAATTTTTTAAAATTGATTTTTAATTTGGATTTAAATCTCGTTGTGACTTCAAAGAACTGTCACAAAAAACGTTCCTTCTAACCATACTTTTGGTGTTTTCTTGCTTGCTGTGGCCTCCTCGAGAAATAATATTTACGTTAAAAATAGTTATTCTCAGAACTTTATTTGAATATTTGCGTATTATTCTGGAAAAGCTGCTTCCTAGAAGAGAGTTGTTACCTTTTAGCAATTTGATTTCACTAAATTGTTAAGTAACAGCATTTTCGTTAAAATAAAAGTTTCTCAGATAAATCTAAACCACACGATAAAGATAATGAAGCAGCTCCCTATCGAACACAATTTTCCAAGCAATATTGCGAAAAGATTTAGTACTGTTTCCTTATCGATTAACATGGATGCAAGATTTACAAGTAGGTACAAAAAGCCGATTTTCCAGCTAGGGTTGACTATTGTCACTGGTTTCTGAATATAAATATTTGATGACCGGCTATTGAAGAAAACCTTTTTACAAACAAAGCATGATTTCATTTGAGTGGCTACATTAATAGTTCTCAAAATATGTGAATATAGATCACCTAGAATCCACATCTTTATGTTGAGACTTTCCTTCATTCCAAAAAAAATGGTGTTGGGATTCTAATTAGTCAACAACGGATAGTAGGGCTTCTTCTCTGATTAACTCTTTTATTCAATGTAATCCTCCTCAAGGTAACCTAACCGGTACTAGATATCAGCAAGAAATTTTTGCAGATTTTATACCACAACTGTACCACGATGAAATGGAAGTAGATTGTTTTCAACAAGACGGGGCTACAGCGCATTCGGCTAAGACCACAACAGCAACATTACAGTAATTTTTTGACAACCGGATTGTGACGGCCCATCATAAAATCAGTTCACGAGATGCAAATTGAAAAAACCGAAAAATTTACGAGTTAACCTGACACCGAATTCGCGTAAATCCGGCAGAGACGAAATCCTATTCAGACCAAACTAAACCTTATACAAAATAAGACCTAAAATCGCCTCCCAGGCAAACTATATTTGAAACCTTTTTATTGCTCTCTAATGTCACGGGAGGCTGAATTTTGAAGAAATCCGGAAAAATTTGCTCGCTCTCGCTACCCTGTGGTGTTCTCGACTTCGGCCGCACCTATTAAGCGTTTAATTTATGCGTTTTTTGTCGCAGATTTTCGATAGTTTGGTGTTTGGAATTTTTAGCGTTAACAGATATTCTCGTTTGCGGGCGGTACTCTTGGCCTTCTATTCAATTTTAACTTACTAAACCGCCTTATTATATAAATATAAATGTAAATTTCTGAATAAACATGTGTGAGAATCTATCATTATTGTATTTTTTGACTTCAATTTGTTGCCAAGGAAAAATACTAAAAAACCCGATTTTGAATTTGCAATTTTAATTCAAACGCGTGGAATAGATTTAGGCATTTTTAAAATGAAACACTTTTATACAGCGTGTTATTGAAAGGTACGTACAAAATAAAATCGGCAATTGGTCTCAAAGTATGGGTGCTAAAAGTTAAAAAAAGTTCAGGTAAAAGTGTTCTCCTTTTAGAGATAAAAATTATTAAAATTTATGTCCAAATTCGCTGTACGCCTCTGATAAAAAGATCATCTCTCGTTTCTATAGCTTAATCTTTAGTTTTGACAAAAGTTGTATTGTTACGGTTGCTAGGATTTAATTAATTTTACCTATTTATCCTTTAGTAGCGTCTAAAAAGGTTGGATACGGGTTAATTTTCCCTTTATAATTTTGACAACACAAAATAAGTTTTTCAGACTTCTTAGACTTCACGAAGAACTGTCAATTTTGTTGTACGTACCTTTCAATAACACCCTGTATATAAGGAGCTCTTAAACCGTCTCCTTAGTTATCTTTCGTTCTAACTAAACTTCTACCTCCGTTAAAATATAATTTACCTCTTTCTTGGTCTCCTCCCGTATAGGCGCCGTTAAAAGACGAAAAACTAGATTAAAAGTAACCTGATTTTCACGTTCACACCTATGACACATTTCCAGGATGATACCCAACCTGCCTAAATGGATACTTATCCACAGCAACTGCATTAAACCATAAGCAACATTACCAGATTTTCTGATAGCGGCATACAACATATACAAATCTGTAACCAGTCGTAGAAAACAACTCAAAATAACAAGCTAAAACAAAATGCTCAGAGAAAATCAAAATATCTATAACACACCAACAGAGACTTTAACGTTGAACAGACTGTTGATTCTGTCGCAAACATCATGAATGTGACCGTGGGCTTTAATCACTTTGAAAACTACTTCATCATCATCACCTTCAAAAATTTAACATTATTTGACTAGACAATGAAACTATAACATTTCACCAACCATGCTGAAACTAGTTAGAAAACTAACTTTTTGACTAGATGCTGCCAACGTAGTTGGCGAAATGCGTCGACAAATATTTTGTGTGTTTTGGGTGTTGAAAAAAAATAGTGAAAAAATTACGTACCATTTTTATGTACACAACGTTCTAACATTCTGTTCAGCAGTTTCATTCTTCTCTCAACAAAAAAAACCAGCTGCCAGTACGACATTTGAAAACCAAACATTATTACATAGAAGGGATAGAAAGGATATTCTTTCAAGGGTACTTTATCCAAGTCTTTATTATCGGTGAACCTGTCAAAACCCATGCCAAACAAAAAAGCACATGTTACCACAGTACCAAACACCAGTGTACATTTTCTGTCACTTTTAGGATTCACTGGGGGAATCACGGAATCGATTCTATCAAACCCTTCGAGAACAGAAAGTGTCATCTTGAAACAGAAAGCTTGCGACAGAACAAAGTAGAACCCGAACATTTCCAGCTCGCAAAAATCGTAGATGGCGAAATAGTTGCTTGTGCAACTTTGTCTATTTTCATTAAGGAAAACCCATAAACCATAGAATGCAAAAATTACTACAATTTTTTTTAGAATATGTTTGTAGTGTAATTACACTTACTGAAAAACGTGACAACAACACAGCCACAAATGTAAAAAGACCACGACCATTTTAAATTGTACGATTTCGAGGTTTTTTGGTAGACGAGAGGGTTTAAACCTATCATTCGTGTTATTAGAAAAATGGGTTGGTAAGAGTGAAAAAATTTTGAATTTACGGTTATAATGTGAGCAAACATTTTGGTGAAATGATAAACTGTTTTGGAATGAGTTATGTAAAAGCAATTGTGTTAATAGAAGAAATAATTATTGGTTGCTTGATTTATTTCCGCCTATTACTGGTAATGGGTATTGATGAGTAGTCAATCAGATGAGAATTAAATTGTTGTTAAATGCTATTGACGGGTTTTATCGCGACTGAAGAAAAAATAAATAGAGAATAAAAAATAAATGGTGGATAATAATGTATTTCTTGTAATCAATATACAAGCTTCATTATATTAGTGTTATTGTTACTATTGTTACTACTGCTATTATTTATTGTTATAAAAAAATATAAAAAAAAACATAAGGCATGGGAAAGTTAAGTAAAAATCGTCTATTTTAATTTTTGTATTGTTTACTACACACAGCGGAAGTCGCAAAACCATTTAAATTTAAAAAAAAACATATAAATCTACTCAATTTTTACTAAAGTTAAAAAATTTAGGAAAAATAAAAATATAACAATATTTAAAAAACTGATCTAAAATTATTTAGTTGGTAATTCCCTCGTCCGTAAAGTACCATCAAACGTAAAGTATCACCAAAAGAATTTGTATTTTGTAAAACTTTAGAGTTCTACTGCTACATTTTAAGCAACAACAGTCCAACCAGAGAAACCATTTTCAAATTGTGAAGGGTAGCGCGAGCCAGCTACGTCGATCAAAATTTCAACCGAACTAAAGTAATTATTAGGACCCTGGCGTTACTAGACCCATTCATGTTTGATGGATTTATAACACCGGAGCTGGAATTTAATTATTATTAACGTTAAAATCGTAAAAGTTTACGGGGATCCAAATTTTTGCGACTATTGTACTTCGTAACACTGGCCCGTGCTGATCCGAAACATTCCAACTTTGTGTTGTGCCTTTCACTTGACCTTTAATTTCTGCTATTTCTTCTTTGTTACTACTTCCGTTCGTACTGTTTCGGTTAGGCTAATGTCATTTTTTGCCTATCTATTTTTGAGTGCATCTTTGCGTATCTTTCTTTATTCTGGGTTTCAAATAAGGCATCATCTGTTTTATTTGTTCGTCCATTGCTGCAGTTTGAGCTCTAGTCTTGACAGGCTTAAACCTTCAAAATTCTACAAAACTTTTCCAATCCAATCCAATCTTCAATCCCACTGCTGACACCAGTGTTACGTTTCACGGCGATTAAATTGGTGTAGATCAAAATTCAACGATTATTTATTGTTAACACAACACTACACGTATCACCAATCATGCAAGCAATAATTCCATTGTCTACAAAAAGTCCGATATTTTCGTATTGCTCAAACCGTAAAATGTGAAGAAAACAAAATTAGCCATTTGTCCAATAGACCCTGTTGAAATATTTTTCTAGCTCACAGTCGGAAGCAAAAATAATTATGATGTACCACAGACACACATATATTTAGGATTTTTGATAATCTTCTAGTGTGAGTTTTCATAGTTTGGTCCACTATATACAATACAAGAAACGTTTATGATCTAAATGATGGCTCTGAGTATGTAAATTTCAGAAATATTTTTTTTTATTAATTAATACTGCACTTAATCGGAATAATTATGATAGTTTTCTTCTCATTTCTCAGTTTTTTTCTTAGGTGTGCCATTACATCAGCATAATACAATACACTTTTTAAATACCTTTACGAACATAATTTGTTAAGATAAACTTTTCATAATTTTCTAATGGAAACACAGTTCGTGCGTCATGTTTAACTACAATACCTGAATTTCATTTGCAATGAACGATTAAAGTATGAGATCCAAAGTTTCTCAGTCGGTGTAATTCTTCAATTTGCTTTTGGATTGGATACTGCCTATAGATCTTCAGGAACTCGAGACAAATAAATATCTGCATGTTAGTTTTTCGAAATGAATTCCAAAATCCTGGTACCTAAAAATTCGTAAGTAATCTATTCATTCTACAGTGTCGTTATACTACTCCGCTCAAGAGAATTAGCAAGATATTCGCCCTTTTTGGACAAAATTCTAGTAACAAAATATGCACCTGTACTAACTATGACTAATGTAATTAAATTACTCAGAGTTTTTATAAGAGCGTTTCAGAAAATACAGCAAACTTTAGTTTCATAAAAATGTATAAAATTACTTAAAAATTAAGACATTCGTCTAGAACGTATTCCGTAACTCTCCTTCAATTATTTCGAAAAAAAAACTAAGCCGGCTTCTTCGTAAGAACTTTCTATAGAGGTAGCTAAAAGAGGCGAATAAACAAACAAAATGAATATAAATAAAAGCAATCAGAGACAAGATTAAAATTAGACATAGATCAATTATTTCGAAAAAAAAACTAAGCCGGCTTCTTCGTAAGAACTTTCTATAGAGGTAGCTAAAAGAGGCGAATAAACAAACAAAATGAATATAAATAAAAGCAATCAGAGACAAGATTAAAATTAGACATGAACTAGGAAGACTGCTAATTGTATAAAAAAGTTAATTCACGGAGAAAATGAAGAAAAAAAAAGTTGAAGCTAATAATATACAATTACAACAAGATTCTGTCAGTGAGATCGCTTTCTAATTTCTTTTTAATAATTTTATTTTTTCGCTCTGTAGTGCTCACTTATACTCTAAAAACAGTTACGACTATAACCGAAAATAGAGATGTAAAAGAGAGTCCAGAATCAATATACATTCTCAACTTCCAGCAGCAAGTACCTAAAATTTTAACCCCAAAATTACAACCTCATCAAACGTCATACGAATTTGTTACCTGCTCACTGTAAAACCCCACATCGTTTTACCTTAATTCCAACCACCACTTCTAAAAAGTTCACCTTTGTAAAAATATAATATCCAATAATTATAATTATAACAGTGCTTAAAATAATAATATTACTACAAAAATTTCTCAAAAATGTTTTAATTGTATCGATGTTAATATATATTTATCTTTTTATAAATGCCTTAAGCATTTCAATCGGTATTGGAAATACGATGGTGGAAGCTCTTTCACTAGCAATGTTAGTCAAAGTTTGCAAATACCTCAACTACAAAAAGCAGTGACTACCAGTACCAAAACTGCAAAGTAAAAATACCTGCAAAGCAGTTGGTGACTCCACTATAACATCTGCAGCCTGTTTTAGTGCTTTAGATGCCTTTAATTCACCTTCGGCTGCTATTATTTTCGCTTTAGCTTCTCGAGTAGCTTCAGCTTCAGCTGCCATGGCTTTTTGCAGCTGTTGTGGCAATCTAACATCTGTTCTACAATAAAACATTGAGTAAGAAAGCATATGAATATTAAAAAGTACATTTCCACTCTTTCGACTTTGACTCCCCACGGACCTGTCGCTTTATCTAATATTACTGCAATTTTTTGAGCAATAGAATCACGATCGGCTAAAACTTCTGCCAAACTTTTCGTTCCTATGATGTTTCGTAGTGTTGTCATAGCAAGAAGACTTGTAGAGGTACTAGAACATGCTTTTTAGTGAAAATACTTCAAGTTCAAGTTTAGTTGTACCTATAATTAACTACTGCAGTGACGGCAAGTAGTGGTTTTACCACCTTGTAATAAACCACAGCATCAACCCATATCGTGACAGAATCTTTAGTTAAACCCTACAGATAAATTGGATTAAAATATCTACGAAGAAGCCTGCCGTGGTACCTCTTGAGCTGGTACGTCGAAGTGATTAGTTCTTAAATCGACGTTGACATATTCATCCACACAAGGGAGAATGAAAAAGAGTCCAGGACCTCTAGCTTCGCCAGATCGGAGTTTTCCTAGACGAAAAATGACTGCTCGCTCGTATTCTGCGACTATCTAGAAATTTTTTTCGCATTAGGGTTCTGTATACAAAAGTCTTTTTTTATCTTATCATCTTTACTTTAAGGCACACACACAGGGAAAACGGGAATGTTATGCAGCAAAGTAGAAATGACATCGACACTAAAAAAATTTCGACACATCTCATATTTTAATTTTGTTGAAAGTGGACCACATTTATATAATTTTATAACTATTTCTCATATTAGAACAATGACATTGACAATGACAAACATTAAAATCAAAATCATCATTCCGTGACAGTACGCTGTATGATTTCCGACAAAATCAGTCAAAAAAGAAACCAAAACAAAAATCAGTTACGTCATTACCACTTCATTCCAAAGTTCTCAATGAAACAACGTTACAATATATGTGCCTTCAACGACTAGACAGTTGGTATTGTAGAAAATGTAAAGTAGCAAAACTTAAATTTTTATCTCTAATTCTCCCAAGACTCGTGGTTTAAATATATATTTTAAAATTCAAAATTCGAGTGGCATTCAACTAGACAGCCTTTATAAAATCCAAAAGAATCCATCTGGCGGTAAAAACAGCATGACGAGCTATCATACAGAAATATACGCCAGAACTATGCACAAATATGAAGTCAATTCCGACATCCACACTATTATACATTAACAAACCTGCTGTCAAACTCTAGAACAGCTCCAATTTTCAGCTTCCACTTCTTTTCTATTTCCATTTATTTAATATGCTGTACAAGGTACAGAGGAGGTACACACGAAAATACAAATTTAAATTGATTTAAAGTAAATGAGTAAAAAAAATTGTTGAACACCTCTCACGTTCTCATGGAGATAGGATGACAGGAGGGAGCAAGCGCGAAAAAACCAACAATTGGTACATCTTTTCAAATATCAAACAGTACTATCTAAAGTATCAGACTAAGTATTAACCTTACCACTAACAAAACCTGTTAAATACTTTTACTAGGATCATACATATAGGACTTTAATTATTAATCATAACTAGAGATCGGACCCGTAGAATAACCTTCAAGTCGTGTCCTCGCTGCATTTAATGAAACTTAAGTTGCAATTTAAGTAACTACGCCTAAATTAACACTATGTACCTTCACAATTATTACCCTATCACATTTGTTACATAAAACTAAGTTTGAAATGCCATGATCTTTGCGTTCCATATGTAAAGTGTAGAATGAAGACCGTTAATTGAATTACATGAATTTGAAGGTACATCTACATCATTGAATTTGCAGTATTTGATCATAACCTTCCACAATCCACGTTGTTGTCTAAACAATTAGGTAAAATACCTACTGAAAGCCAATAACCAACCCAAAAATATACTTCATAAATTCATACCACAACGCTTTAATTTTGTCAAAGTTAATAAGTACTCATCTACCCATAAAGGCTCTAAGCATTTCAATTGGAACAGGAAACACGATGGTCGAAGTTCTTTCTCCAGATATGTTAGTCAAGGTTTGCAGATACCTCAACTACAAAGAACAATTCACCTGTAAGCTACAAAAAAAACATATAACAGTACCTGTAGAGCAGTCGGAGACCCAACTATCACATCTGCAGCCTCTTTCAAAGCTTTAGAAGCCTTTAGTTCACCTTCAGCTGCTATAATTTTAGCTCTAGCTTCTCGTGTAGCTTCAGCTTCAGCCGCCATGGCTTTTTGCAACTGTTGGGGTAGTCTAACATCTGTTCTATAAAAAAACACTCAATAAATAACCACACTAGTAACAAAGATTACATTTCAACTCTTTCGACTTTCACTCCCCACGGATCTGTAGCCTGATCTAATATTGCTGCGATTCTTTGAGCAATAATATCGCGGTCTGCTAGGACTTCTGCTAAACTTCTCGTCCCTATAATGTTTCGCAGGGTTGTCATAGCAAGAAGACTCGTGGAAGTGCTGGAAAATGTATTTTAGCAAAGGTACTTTCTGTTTGGTCATACCTATAATTCACTACTGCAACTACAGCACGTAGAGGTTGTACCACTTTATAGTAGACCACGGCATCGACCCATACAGTAACCGAATCTTTCGTTAATGTCTACGGAGAAATTATACCAGGGTTTTTGCAAAGAAGTATATAGATTTTACCTCTTGTGGCGGTATGTCGAAGTGAGTGGTTCTCAAATCGACATTAATATATTCATCCACACAAGGCAGAATGAAAAAGAGTCCAGGACCTCTAGCTTCGCCGGCTCGGAGTTTTCCCAGACGGAAAATGACCGCTCGTTCGTATTCTGAGACTATCTACAAGTTTTAATTAGCATGCAGATTCTGTAGAGAGAAATCTTACTTTAAGGCACACACAGAGAGAAAACGGAAATGTTATGAGAAAAAGAAAGAATGAAACAGACACTAAAAAAATTTCGACACATCTCATATTTCAATTTTGTTGAAAACGGACCACATTTATGAAATTTTACACACTATTTTTCAAGTTAAGACAGTGACATTGACAATGGCAGACAGTACAAGGGAAATTCAGTAAAAAATTCAAAGCATTACAATTGCTATTTTTTGCTAAGCAACTCCTTTGTGAGGATTTTTTAAAAGATTTGTTGCACCATGAATTATGATGGTGACCATCTACTAACAGTGGCATAAAAATAAGTCATGTGTAAAAGCTTCGTTTGCATTGATTGACAACAAAGTAACAAGAGGAAATCGGATACACTTGATGTAATGGATCTTATAAATACGATTTTGAAGTCGAATTTTATCACTAAATTTAATTAATGAGAACCACAATAATAATATAGTGCTTTTTTATACTTAGTGTTTATAATTTTCTGTACACCATGTATTAATAATAATAATAATAATTTATTCACCATTAAATTTGAAGCTTTTTAACAGTTTCAGATTTTAAGGCTAGTCAAAATTACAATAATAACATACATCTTAAGTTACAATAGACAATTAAAACCGATGTCCTAGAAATTCATCCACAGAGTAGTAGCATTTCTTCAGTAGCAAATATTTTGTTTTATCTTTGAATAATCTTTCGGACTGTTGTTGCTTTAATTCATGTGGCAGCCTATTAAATCTATATATATAAAAATGGATGTTGGTATATATATCTGTGATCGATAGACTCCGAAATCGTTTGACCGATCACCATGAAATTTGGCACATGTAAGTGGTTTTTCATGGAGAAGGTTTTTGTGGTATCCGCTTTGCTGTAACTAGCCACTAGATGGCGCTACAGCACATCAACTTCTACACCGTTCAACCGATTTTCATAAAAATTGATACACGTTGCCATTTGACTATGGAGAATATTTTCGCCCTATCCATTTTGCTGTAACTCGCCACTAGATGGCGCTGCAACACATCAACTTCTGTACCAATCAACCGATCCTCATGAAAATTGATATACGTTGGTATTTGACCATGGAGAATATTTTCGCGCTATCGATTTTGCTGTAAATTGCCACTAGATGGCACTGCAGCACATCAACCTCTCTGTTAAAGTATTATGAACTTAGAGAATCAGCGGCACCCATATATCTAATGCCCATTTGCACCAACGTTAGCAGTAAGCATTGCTTAGCTAAGCAATTCTTAAAAGTAACTACTTCTTAAATTGTACAGTTGTTGCACCGTCACTGCTTAGACTCTACTTAACCAAGTAATACTTAGTTGGGGAATTGTGTAAAAGTTTCATTTCTATTGGCAACACTGACGTTTGTTGTTATTGGAACATCAAAAATTTTAGGTTAGTTTGTTGTGTGTACGACAGTCAATGACACCGCGCGTATGTAGTTGTGATATTGTTGAATTAATTTTATGTGGTGTTGAATGTGTGTTTAAAAAATGGATGTGTTCGACGCGTACGAGGATGACTTAGAAGTCATTGAAATTGTTGAGATGGGAATTCCACGGCAGATGTACACTAGAGCTGATCATTTCTATGGTTTACCAGAGCTTCAATTTTTCCAAAGATTTCGACTAACAAAACCAACAGTTTTACATTTATTAACGTTAATTGAAGAACGTTTGGAATTTCCTACAGACAGGTAAAAGTGGTTAAAAAATTTAATGTGTAAATATATTATGATTTGATCATTACAGAAATCAGGCGGTGTCACCTATAAATCAGCTGCTTACTACATTACGATTCTTTGCAAGCGGGGGCCATTTGAGTACAGTAGCGGACTATATGGGAATGCACATCTCAACTGTGTCGAGAATAATTAGACGTGTATCGGACGCTATAGCAAGGCTTTACCACCATTTTATTAAGATGCCCCAAACTCTCATGGAGCAAAGGCTTATTCAAAATGGTTTTTTTGACATCGCGAGATTCCCAAGAGTGATTGGGGCCATTGATTGCACTCATATCAAAATTGAATCACCAGGTAAAGATTTAAAAAACCAAAAACACATTCTTTTCATTGGAACGTTTTTAAGGTGGAGAAAATGCTGAAGTTTTTCGCAATCGGAAAGATTATTTTTCAATTAACGTTCAAGCCATGTGTAATGCGAAGTTTTTAATATGTGTAAAAATACATTGCATTTGTTTTCAGGTGATGGTGGCTATGGTGTAAGACACTATTTTTTTACACCATTATTAAATCCACACACTCAAGAAGAGCAGTTGTATAATGAAGCTCATATTCGTACAAGAAATGTCATCGAAAGAACTTTTGGTGTCTGCAAACGAAGATTTCCTGTGCTAGCATATGGATGTCGATTAAAAAAAGAAACTGTTTTGAGTATTATAATTGCGTGTGCAGTCCTGCATAATATAGCTCGACAAATGGGTGAAGATGAACCTCCTCTCCCAGCTGACATTAACCAGCATGAACTGCAGCGACTTATTGAAGATGGTCAAATACCAGAGGTCAATGTTATTGACAACCAAAGGAGGGGCAGTGAAATTAGAAGAAATTTTATAACAAATTTTTTTGGAAATTTATAAATTTAACAAATAAATGTTTTATTAATATTTTATTTTATATTTTATTGTTTTTCCGTATTATCCTGTTTCAGTTTTCTTAGCTGCTCCTTTTTTATTTCAATATCTAGTTCTAAAATTTGCTTTCGAAGCAAAAATTCAACTTGCTTTCTTTCTTCGTCATGTTTTTGTCCTTCGAGTTGTGCCTCAACTAACTCCATTTTCTTTGTAGCTAGTTCGTCGTAAGTTTTCGACAAATGGCTGGAATGTAGTGCTGTTATTGTTGGCCTCCTCCTATTAATGACTGTTTGTAACTCCTTTGATTTCTTTTTTTTCAGGTGTTCAACTTTATAATCACCCCAGTCAGCTTTAAACTGCAATTAATTAATATATATAACAGATGATAACCAACACAGAAAAAGCTTACATTTGCATTTTCTTCCCCTTGGTCATATGTATCAGAAAACACTCGTTTTTTTGTTTTGTGAACCTCATCCATTGCTTCAGGTATGTGTGGAGAAGAGGTGGCAATGGGCACCACATTATCGTTTTCATGGTCTTCGTTATCTTCTTCACCTATAGTTTGCTATAAAAAAAAAAAATAAGACCAATTTTTATGATACTGTTCAACTTACAAATAATTCACTATCCCCGCCGTATTGAGTTTCCAGTCCATACACTGAATTCTCATCCATGGTGGCTAACGTTAGCTGCAGGTATGGATCCTCACATTTTGAAGATGAAGGACCACCTCCTGTTTTTCGCATAAACACTTTTTTATCGGCCACTTCTTTTCGCACTTCTTTTTTTTTATTTGTGTAAAATTTTTGTAATGAGGTTACACTCCTCATGGCACCGCTAGGACTACATGAATTAAATTTATTCGTTAGTTCTTCCCAGCACCGCTGCTTCTCCTTATTTGTAACAGCGTCCGTTTTTTTATTTTCTATAATATGACGCTGTTCACTGATTAATGTTAAGACAAAGGTCTTTTCATCTGCCGTAAAATTTGCTCCACGCTGGCGCTTTGTATTATTCATCTGAAAATAAAACATATGTACATAATTCTTTACAACAAAACGTTGTAATTGTGGTACATACCTTCTTTATATTATTTTTTGTCTTGTTAGAACTTTATTCCACACTTTTCACCGCTGATTACAAAACACTCACGAACGCTGCTACTGTTGAAAGGTTGAAATGGCAAATGGCTGAAATGATTGCAAAATTGCAAATTTTCGATTTCCAAAACCATCATCCAATAGAAACGAAGTATTGTTCCGTTACTATGGCTACCGCACATGCGTTGTATCGTTGTGTCTCGTTAAGCACTGCTTACAAATTTAAGCCACAGGTAAACGGGCACTTAAATTAAGGATTTCTTAGAAGGCTTTAAGAGAGAGTTAACCGTTGGTGCAACGCATTCTTAGTTTTAAGAAAAGCTTAAATTTTAAGTACCTGACTTAAACGTTGGTGCAAATGGGCATAATACTACTATATTGCTATCAGGCCTCAAAAAAGTCCGAAAACACAACGGGAGAGCAATATATCGGACCTCTTTGTCTCTCTATAGTACCAAACAGTACTGCTCATATACTCGTACTTGCTTGATTTTTAGTCGATAACGTGACTAGATGTGTTTTGACATTTTATACGTTCGCTTCTATTTTGTGTACATGCGCACAGACCCTCGGTACTTTTCTAGACAGAAAACAATATCTTCCGTCTTCCTTTGTCCGTGAACACCGTTTCTATGTTACTTCTGAAGAGTTAGCAAGTATTAGATATATGGCGGCACCAATGACAACATTGTTTTCGTTGGTATTACAACAAAAATCGTATTGACCGCAAAAGAAAATAATTATTAGTGATGTTCACCGTCTACAATCCTCAGTAATAACAAAGAGTGAATTACTAGAGATGATTGAAAATGCCACCCAAAAAATCAAACATTGGAAGATCAACCAGACATGCGCAGCAAGTGGCAGCCAGTAGAGCTGGTGAAACCTTTGAAATACGAAACACGCGACTGGAAACTGACCAGATCAGGGCCTCTACTTCAAGAATTGCCGAAACACCCGAAGAGCGAGACTCACGAATTGAAAACCTGCGGGTGCGAGCGTCTACGTCAAAAGCTACCGAAACATCTGAAGAGCGAGATGCACGAGTTGAAAACTTGCGAGTGCGAGCTTCTACGTCAAGAGCTGCCGAAACATCACAACAGCATGACGGACGTGTTGAAGATCTTGGAGCAAGAGCGTCTGCGTCAAGAGCTTCTGCAACACCAGAAGAGCGAGACACACGACGTGAAGCAGAACGCTCACGGCAGACTCGATCAAGAACAAGAATCGATCTCAAGAAAGCAGCGTTCAATTACGATATGACTACAAAAAAGATCGCGATGTTGTCATTGGTCCGATGACTAAATTGTGTCTACATTGTCGCGCTTTGAAGTTTCAAAAAGAAGCGCCTGGCATGTGTTGCTCCAATGGCAAAATCAGTTTGCTACCACTGACTGAACCACCAGAACCACTGCTCACTTACGTTGCTGGAGTTACTCGGGAGTCCAAACAGTTTCTACAGCATATTCGGAAATACAACTCATGCTTTCAGATGACATCGTTTGGAGCGACGAATATTGTGAGATATAATAATTTTATGCCCACATTTAAAGTGCAAGGACAAGTGTATCATCAGATTGGAACACTCCTTCCAGTATCCAAAGAAGATCCGCAATTTTTGCAAATTTATTTCATGGACAATGTGGAGAAGGAGATTGATCGACGATGCGCATTTAGTGTAGCAACATCGAAAGATTATTGCTGAATTACGAGCATTATTCCACGAGCACAACTGTTTGGTCCGAGATTTCAAATCCGCATTGGAGAATGTAAGAGCGATGACTTCAAACTCATTATCAGAGCAGACAAAACCCCATCGAATGAGCATGAAAGACGATTCAATGCTTCAATAGCCCCTGAAGTAGCAGCTGTAATTGTCGGTACAGAAATTACTCGGCGAGATATCGTTATCAGCAGGCGAAATCAAACCAAGCAACGTATTGCTGAAACACATCGATCGTACGACACACTTCAATATCCAATTCTATTTCCGCGAGGAGAAGACGGTTATCATCTCGAATTGTATCAAACTCATCCCGTCACAAGTGCTGCGACAACGAAAAAAGTCAGTTGTATGGATTTTTATGCATATCGCATCATGATTCGAGTCGAACAATCCAATCATATCTTAAACTGTCGTCATGTTTTTCAACAATTCATCGTTGATATGTACGCCAAAGTCGAAAGCGAACGACTCAATTACATTCGTTACAATCAATCGAAGCTTCGAGTCGAAGATTATATTCATTTGCGAGATGCAATCGCGAATGATGGAACAATTGGTAACATTGGACAAACGGTTATACTTCCAGCTTCGTATACTGGAAGTCCAAGACATATGCAAGAATATGCTCAGGATTCTCTGACATATGTTCGCAGATATGGACGTCCAGATCTTTTCATCACGTTCACATGCAATCCATCTTGGTGTGAATTCAAATATTTACTTTTGCGTGGCCAACAACCATCTGATCGGCATGACCTCACAGCGAGAGTTTTCAAACAAAAATTGATACGTGTTATGGATCTCATCACTAAGAACCATATATATGGAGAAACTCGCTGTTGGATGTATTCCATCGAATGGTAGAAAAGAGGTCTACCACATGCTCATATTTTAATTTGGTTGGTTGAAAAAATTGTTCCAACTCAAATTGATGATATCATTACTGCTGAGCTGCCCAACGCAGAAGAAGATCCAGAATTATTTGAAATTGTAAAAAAAAAGAGTCACGGACCATGTGGGGGACACAACCCACAGTCGCCATGCATGAAAGACGGAAAATGCACCAAAAAGTATCCACGCCAGCTGCTGCAAGAAACACAAACTGGTGGCGACGGTTATCCGTTGTACAGACGACGAAAACCAGATGATGGAGGATACACCACAACTATCAAAATCAATAACGTTGATTTCGAAGTTGATAATCGATGGATTGTGCCCTACTCTCCTATCCTTTCGAAATCATTCAATGCACATATCAACGTGGAGTCCTGTAATTCAGTTAAGTCAATAAAATACATATGTAAATACGTGAATAAAGGCAGCGAAATGGGAATTTTCGGAATTGCGAATCCCAATGCGCCCGTCAATGAAATCGAGCAATTTCATTCAAATGGGACGTTATATTAGCAGTAATGAAGCTGTATGGAGAATTCTTGGTTTCGACATTCATGAACGCTTTCCTGCTGTCATGCATCTCAGTGTTCACTTGGAAAACGGTCAACGAGTCTACTTCACGGAAGACAACGCACCCCAACGAGTTGCAGATCCACCAAATACAACGTTGACCGCGTTTTTCCAATTGTGTGCAACTGACGAATTCGCAAAAACATTAATGTATCACGAAGTCCCGCAGTACTACACTTGGAATCAATCGACGAAGAAATTTTGCAGAAGAAAACGAGGCGCCAGGCATTCTTCTATAGCTGGCATATTTTCTACTGGTGCACTAGGAAGAGTATATACTGTTCATCCAAATAATGGTGAATGCTACTATTTGCGAATGCTGCTTCACGTGGTCAAAGGGCCAACATCGTTTCAAGCAATCAAAACAATCGATGGTCAAGAGTGTGAGACATACAGAGAACCATGTTTTAAACTTGGTTTGCTTGAAAATGATCAACATTGGGACAACACATTAGCAGAAGCATCTGAGACACGTCAGGCCCATCAAATACGAACTCTGTTTGCCATAATTTTGACAACCTGCGCACCTTCTGATCCGAAAGGTTTATGGGAAAAACACAAAGAGAGTATGAGCGAAGACATACTTCTCCGAGCACGCAGAAATAATCCCGGCTTGGATGTACAGTATTCGGAAGACATTTTCAATGAAGCACTGATATCACTTGAGGATGTGTGTATGTCGATTAACAACAAAATCCTCAATCAGCTTGGGCTGTTTTCACCGGAACGTGACAGAAACGATGTTATCGATAGAGACGTATTACGAGAAAAACAATACGACGTCGATGCGCTACAAGTTTATGTTGAAACTCAGAAAAGGCTCTTAACAAACGATCAACGACTTGCATACGACACAATTATGCTCTCCAGACCATACACTTATATCCACATATATACAAAGTAAATGTATACACAAGCAGGACAACGTCTGCCGGGTTCCGCTAGTAATACATATAGTACCAATATATTTTGGATTATTTTGAGAAATTTTTAATCTAGCATATGGTTGATGCAGATTGTCCGAATTTCTCAAATCATATTCATAAATTTCCGAGTTTTTTGTGATTTTGTTTTTATTTTGATAAATATGCAACAAGAGATGCTGGATATATAAGCATGGCAGCGGTAGTATGTTATTTTTTTGGAAAAGTTGTTTGCATGGGTGGGTTTGGTGTACTCCTTCCATATATTACACAGCTCTTTTTTGAACTTTAAATAAAGAATCTACACTTGATGCTACACCCCAAAAACGTAATCCATATGAGACGACAGACTGAAATAAACCGAAGTAAACTAATCTTAGTGTATCAGCGGTGACAGTGTTTCTTAATACCCTTATGATGAAACAAACAGACGACATTTTTTTACACAAGTTACTAATATGCAAGTGCCAAAGCAATTTAATGTCTACTGTTAAACCTAAGAATTTAGTTTCAGTTTTTTGTACAATTGATTTATTATTTAACTTAATATATACCGTCTCATTGTGACTAAGATTTTGTACTAAAAACTTTATAAAGTATGTCTTATTTCAGTTTAGTTTTAGTGCATTTTCATCTGAACATTGTAAAATTTCATTACCCGCCTTATTTGAATTGGCCCTAAGATTGAGCCCTGCGGCACTCCATATTTTATTTCACTTTGTTTGGATTTCACTTGACCTATGACAACTGTCTGCTTACGTCCTGAAAGATAGGATTGTATCCATCTATAAGCTGTACCTCTAATGCACAAAAGTTGTAGTTTTTGAAGTTATAGTTCGTGGTCAACTGTATCAAAAACACTACTATAATCAAAAAATATTGTACCAACGTCATTTTTCTTATCTAGGTTATCATAAAGGGATTCTAGAAAATCATTTAGTGCTGATATTATTGATTTACTTTTTCTAAATCCATGCTGGGAGTTATTTTGTAAACAATAATGTTCTATGTAGCTACACAACCTTACTGCAAATGAGAGCTCAAAAATTTTTGCAATTTGACTTTGTAATGCTGTAGGCCTGTAAGAAGATGTTTCATCTTTTGGACCTTTATTTTTATAAACTGGAATACACTTTGTATGCTTTAACTCACTGGGGAAAATACCTTCAACAAATGATTCATTTATTAGTGGTAGTGATAGTGGTTCGGCTAGAACTGAACTAACTGATCTTAGAACTCGCCCGTTAATTTCATCTATTCCTGCTGCTGGACTTCGAGTTGTCTTTCTTAATAATGTTTCAATTTCATATCTCGTTGTTGGCTGAAGAAAGAATGATGTTGGATTACGTTTTATTTTTGATGTGTTAAATTCATTATTCCTTGTTATAGTAGTTGTGAAATGTGTAATAAACTCATCAGCTATTTCTTTAGGATCAGTTAACAATCCGTTATGAGTACGTAGATTTAGTACTGATGAGTTTGAATTTTTACCACTTCGCGTTTCATTGATTATCTGCCAGCATTCTCTGGTTACATTATCTGAATTTTGTAAACGTTTATGGTTATAACTTCGTTTAACTTTTGATACTTCCCTTTGAAAAAAAAATTTTTAGTTTTCTATATCTATTATTGTATACAGAGTTGTCAATTTCTCTATTAATGCTGGACATTTCGCATAACAGTGAATGTAGTTAGTTTTTTAATTTCTGGTATGTACCATCGAGTTTTATTACAAGTTATATTTTTCTTTCTTATAGGAAAAGATACGTCAAAATAATATAGGAGGGAGTTATATAAGCTAGTAAATATTTCATTAAAAGGTTCACCACTCTCTATTTTCTTACTTAAGGAGCTGCTCCACATTTCCTGTTGCATATACTATCATAAAATTGCTGCATATTACCCGATTTAAAATTTCTAAATATAATTTTTCTATTTTTATCACAACTGGATCTACATAACTGAGTATTTGTAATTCCAGTCCTATGATCGGAAAGATAACAATCATGTACAGAGGTTTTAACATTGTCTATATTGGTGAAAATATTATCTAGACAGGTTCCACCCTGTGGATTGATTCTAGTTATTTCCTTGATTTTTGGTTTCAAGTCAAATTCTAAAAAGAAATCTAAAAGCGTAGTGGTTTCTTTATTCCGATCACATAAAAAGTCTACATTAAAGTCACCACAGACAATAATTTCGCATTTTTTTATCTGATAATTGCCTGAGTAAATCACGCAGTTTGTTAATGAACAAGTTTAAATTACTATCTGGTGTTCTATACACTACTATTATATAAACATTATAATCGTTATGTTTATTCTGTATATTAGATATGGATAATTCAGTCTTTTTCGACACATGTGTTAAATGGGATTGGAATTAAATTAAAATTAGTTTTTGGATAAATCCAAACTCCTCCTCTACTATACTTTTGTCGACTGAAACCATTTACAATTCTACATATAATTATTAAAAGTACATGACAGCAATTCATCTAACATCAACCAGTGTTCGCTTACACAAAAGACATCGACATTAAATTTATCTAGCATCACTTGTAATTCATTATAGTTATTATTTAAACCCTGCACATTTAAAAGCATTAATGTCATTTAATAGTCATGTGCTACTTGCGATACAGTACCTATCGGAATTAAGAGAATTTTCCGTGCTTGGGTCGAAAATTAGTATATTATTAGCCAAGGTTGCAAGGCCAAGCATTCTAGACCGAGCGCAAATTAGAACCCGAGACGCGCAGCGTCGAGGGCTCTGAAGCGCGAGGTCTAGGAGTGACTTTGCAACCGTGGTTAATATAGGTACTATTTTTTTTCACTAGTAGAAACCATAAGACAATAAATTGAAAAAATAAACGTTCAATTTTTTGTATGTTTTATATCACGTATGGGTCTTCCGCTTGCATTAACTTGTTGAGTAAGTTTGACCCAAGTTTTTCTTAAGAAATTTATTATTGCGGAAATTTTAATTGTTTTCTAACTCGTTCAAATATATTTCATATTGCTGCCTAGTTGTTTTAGCTATTCTAGCTTTTTTGGGTTCTGTTACGGTTTCAGAGCAAAAATCTGAAGCAAAAAATAACATCTATGAATATATAAGTTTGACATTGGCTTATGATTTGTTATGGTTTCCCGTTACTTCGAATTAGTAACGTATGATATTAAAGAATGCGCTTTAGCAGTCACTGTCATTATCGTTACAAAACATTATGTTTGTGAACATTATTATTATTATTATTATTATTATTATCAGTACTAAAAGCCAGTCTACAGGTGGTGGAACCCAATTACAGACTAACCGAATGATATGTAAAGATTATGTATTTACATGTGTTACGAAAAATTGTTGACTATTCAGGCAGCTATTATTACTACCTTATCCTATAGGAAAGTTAAACAATTTTAATTGGCTGATTCTATTATGTTGTATATCAAGTTAGGATAGCTGCTCTTAACACACAATCGTTTACTACGAATATGTCTATGTTGTCATTAACATCATGATAGTTCAGAATCATCTGATATATTGGAGACATTAGCAGTGCATTTGTTCTAGGCGTTGGAATTTCGAACGTGTTCAATTTCCTGCTGTTGAATGATGGGGTTTTGAATAAGATTTTTGACAATGTAATTGTTGTCGTCGAATTACTAACGGAAACGGTTTTAGTACAGGTTTATTTACAATACCAACTACAAAAATGATAACACGGCCCAAGGTTGTATGTGTATGTCCACGTGGAGGTCTTGAAGAGAAGAGGACGTCTGCACACGGTGAGTGGTCGGAGAAGAAGAGGACGTCTGTACACGGTGAGTGGTCGGAGGAGAAGAGGACGTCTACACACGGTGAGTGGTCGGAGAAGAAGAGAGTCTGTTTTACGTTTCCACCGTGGCGTTTCCTCTTTAGGCTTGCGCGTTGTAACTGCCAATCCGGAGGCTGCATTATGTATGTATAACTGGTTGCCTACTTCCAGGCGGCCACAGTAGTCCCCTCCCAGTGACTACGTTTCGTAGTCGCGGAATTTCACTGGTGGCCTGGCTGTTCTTCCTGACCTTGTAGTGGTGCTCGTCGACGCAGGTGTTGTCGGGACCTGTTGCGTTGGGGGCTGCACATGAGGCGGAGTGCAGGACTCTGCCGATATGAAAGCCGGTTTTACTCGGTCCAGGCTCACTGTGGTTTCTCTACCATTCCTGCTTATTACTATCACCTTGTCCGTACGTCGTAATACGTGGTGTGGTCCGGTGTATGGTGGTTGTAGTGGCTTCCTGACTGAGTCATCTCTGAGGAAGATGTGGGAACAGTCAGACAGCTCTGGGTGGACAAAAGTCTTGTGGTGGCCATGGTGGGTTGCTGGCCTTGGTCGGACGTTGCGCATGTGGAGCCTCAACTTGTCGACGAAATTGCTGGGGTCGACTTCTGGCTCGTCGTTTGCGAAGAAAAATTCCCCCGGGATTCGTAGTTGCGTGCCGTAAGTCAGCTCGGCTGGGGAACACTGAAGGTCGTCCTTGATTGTTGTCCTTAAACCTAACAGCACCGTAGGTAGGATGTCGTACCAGTCACTGGTCTCGTGGCACATGATGGCGGCTTTGATCGTTCTGTGCCACCTCTCGATCATCCCGTTGCACTGTGGTCGGTATGGCGTGGTTCGGCAACGTTTAGTGCCCAAAAGGTCTGTGAGGGCAGACATCAGTGTGGCCTCGAACTGCCGGCCTTGGTCAGTTGTAATACGGTGGGGGCAACCAAACCGCGCAACCCAGGTTGCGTAAAAGGTTTTCGCCACCGTCTCCGCCGTCATGTCCGTCATTGGAATTACTTCTGGCCATCGGGTGAACCTGTCTGTCATCGTGAGGCAGTACCGGTGTCCCTGTGATGGTGGTAATGGCCCAACGATGTCCATGTGTACATGTTCGAATCGGCATTCTGTAAGTTCAAAATGTTTTAGGGGTGTTCTAGTGTGCCTACTCACCTTTGACCGCTGGCAAGGAAGGCATTCGCGCGCCCATTTTTTTATGTTGCGTTCCATGTATGGCCAAACGAAACTTTTATGTACCGCCTTGAATGTGGCTTTGCCGCCTGGGTGTGATTTAGAATGTACCATGTCAAATACCCTTTTTCGTAAGTGGAGGGGTATGTAGGGGCGAATTCTCCCCGTGGCTGTGTCGCACCAGATCGCCGTATCCGAATTCATGGGTGTGAGATTCTGGAGTTTCAAACTGGTACTGGAATTCAGCAGGTTTCTCAACTCCAGGTCTTGTTCTTGGGCGGAGGCGAGTTCGTCCGGGTCGATCACTGCTGCCGTGTGAACTTCGCTGATTCGGGATAATGTGTCCGCCACCATGTTGTTTTCGCCCGGTATGTGTTCTATCTCCGTAGTGAACTGACTGATGAAGTCGAGTTGGCGTAGCTGCCTCGGGGAAGCTTTCTCTGAGTTCTGTTTGAACACGTAAATCAAAGGCTTGTGGTCCGTTCTAACCGTGAAGACTCTCGCTTCTACCATGTAGCGAAAGAATTTGATGGCTTCGTATATCGCGAGCAGTTCGCGGTCGTACGTGCTGTACCTTCGTTGGGTGTTGGTCAACTTTTTTGAGAAAAATCCCAGGGGTTGCCAGTCGCCTTTAACCTCCTGCTCCAACACAGCCCCCATGGCTGTATCCGAAGCATCGGTGGTCAATCTTAATGAGGCGTTCTCGGAAGGGTGTGCTAGCAGCGCAGCACTGGACAACTCGCTCTTGCACTGGCTGAACGCTTCTTCCGCCTCGTTGGTCCAGCTGATTGGCGTCTTGTCATTTTTTTTCGAATTTCGCAGATACACATGTAGAGGTGCTTGGATAGATGCGGCATTTTTGACGAAGCGACGATAAAAGTTGATCATGCCGAGAAACTTTCGTAAGTCCTTCACAGTTTGCGGCTTAGGAAAGTCACTTATCGCCGTCACTTTCGCGGTTGCTGGACGGGTCCCGTGAGTCGAAATGCTATGTCCTAGGTACTCCACTTCACTTGCCCCGAACACGCACTTTGCTGCATTAACCACGATTTGGTGTTGCTTCAGTCTTTCAAACAGCGTTTTTAAATGTCGCACGTGCTCCTCTGGGTTCGCGGAAAAAACTAAAATATCGTCTATATATGCGAAACAAAAATCTAAATCGTTGAGCACATTATTGAGGTGTCTTTGAAAAGTTTGCGCGGCATTGCGTAGGCCAAAAGTCATCACTGTGAACTCAAATAAACCGAATGGCGTACACACTGCAGTTTTTGGGATGTCCTCGTCGGCCACTCGAATTTGGTGGTAAGCACGTACCAAATCTATCGTGGAGAACACCGTTTTTCCCTCTAGTCTGGCCGAGAAGTCCTGGATGTGTGGTATGGGGTATCTGTCTGGGATTGTTACCCCGTTCAGCCTCCGATAATCCCCACAAGGACGCCATTCCCCAGGATTCTTCTTCTGCACTAGGTGCAGTGGGCTGGCCCATGGACTGCTGGAGGGGCGACACCACCCTTGCTCCAACATGTACTGGATCTCAGCTTTGGCAGCCTTGAGTTTCTCCGGTGGTAGTCTGCGTGGTGTTTCAGCTACAGGAGGGCCTGTTGTGTATATGTGATGCACTACGGAGCTGGATATTTGACTTCCCGGACGTGGTGCTTTCGTCAATTCCGGGTATTCCGCCAGCAGGTTGTGGTAGCTGGAGGTTTTTGCCACCGTCGTAATACGTGGTACGGAGCAGGCCAATACGAAACCAGGGGAAGAGAGATGTGTCAAAGGGTCTACCAGCTTCCGGTTTCTCAGGTCCGGTAGGAGGTGGTAGTACTCGAGAAAATCGGCCCCTATTATTGGTTTCTCGACGTCCGCGAGGATGAAAACCCATTTAAAAGTTCTGCGTAGTTTCAAGTCAACCACCATGAATTTCTGGCCGAACGTGCGGATGGGTGTGTTGTTCGCTGCAAATAGGGCGGGTGTATCTTGTGTCTGTGACTGAGCCTTACCTGAAAACGTTTTCGGCAGGACTGAGACCTCTGCTCCGGTATCAACTAGGTACCTGATACCGGATTTGGGATCCGTGACGAAGAGACGATGATGACGCGCGTCGTCGTGTACCGCCTCGATACCCGACGGCGCCTCTAGTTTTCCGGCTGTACAAACGTGCAAGGTTTGAAACACTTTCGGGCGTTTACACCGAACTTGGCGTGGTAATAACAAACGCCATTTTGATCCGTGCGTTGCCTGCTGTGTGTCCTTGACCGATTTCGACGGTCATTTTGCCGTGCCATCACCAACTCCATCAATCTCTCGAGATAAGGCCGTTTCAATTTTTCATTTTCCATTGATAAAAATGTTCCCGTTTGATGGACATATAGTGTCGCCACCAAACGGTTACATTACTATATACTTAAAGTAAACTGCTAAACTGACAGCGTGTTGACAACAGAGGTTGACAGCGTTAGTTTATTAGAGTTGTGAAGAAATATTTTAGAAAAACAAAGCATAATTTTTATTTTGTTTCTACACATAAATAACAATAATAATTAAACCAAAATTGCTGGTTATAATTTTAACACTTTTCGGCTCGAAGGTTTATTTTTCAAACCTAATCTCTTTAACGAATCCGTTGTTCTTAAACAAATATTATCGAGTACAGGTTTTGCAGCTGTAGTTATAATAAATCTGCAAACTGCATCTCTGTGTTCAGTGCAGGAGAATATAGTGTTTTTAAGAAGGTGAGGATGTATCCAGTCAATTAATTTTTTGCAAATATTTTCCCCTTTCAGGCAAGGTACTAAATTTTGAATTGTTGATGTTAATTTATAAATAACGCCAACAAAACGCTCGTTAGGACTTATTAGTCCGCCTCGATTTTGATAAGTAATTAATTTTAAAAGCGGTCCTGGTGTTGTTGTGGATAAAAATTGTCTGCTACATTCATCACAAGCAAATTTTTGTTCTACCTTCTTGATAATATATCCGGACAAAAATGCAACAGATGCAGACATAATATTATTTGCAGGTATGAAATATTCACTCAAGTGGTAGATTTCATCTCTTATAATGATGGGTAAGAGTATCTCCTCGTCAATTTCGTCACTGTTTTCTTCATTTCTTTTTTCCAAAGTTGAAATAGTAGATCTACTAACATAACCACTTTTTTCTGCTGGATTTGACGATGCAGAAACTTTTACAATTCCGCAACGGAGAATTTGCCGTAGTGCATATTCCGCTGCCCTGGCATCTGTTTGGTCCTGCGAACCACCTCTCAATCTGATATGGGAAAATGTAGCTTCTATGGCATCAGAACTAAATGAACGTGTCAATACGTAATAAAATCCTGCTTGGGTAAGCAAAAACTTGATGCATAAGTAAGTACTTTTAGAGGTGAACTGAAGTGCATGGGCAGTCTCTTTACTAAGTCCCTTTAAACCAATCCGCGCTGAACAGTTCTGGATGTCTTCAATATAATTTGGAAACGTGATATTTAACCAATGGAGACGTTCATCATCAACATTTATAAACGGAGCAACGCTGCTGTCTAAAGAATGAATATAATGTTGTTTGTTTGATACATTATGCACTTGAAAAAAATTATACATCATTTCCATAAAGTTTACAGTGCTGGAGACTCCTGAGAAATTACTGTCACCTGAATCTTTTAAAAATCTTAGTGATGAAGTAACTGTAGGATGAAATACTTGAATTGCTCTTAGTACGTTCATCTTTTCGAAATTTGATGGGAATAAATGTTTTTTCGTTAGGTATTTTACAGGTTTTACAGGCATATCCTTCTGTAATTCATAAAGTTGTTTGAGATAACCTGACGAAATCATGCCTTCTGAAGAAAATAAATTATGATCTAAAAACAAATTTCTGGCATTTTTTATGGCATGACAGAAATCAAAACTCAAGAATAATGGAAGTTGTTCTAAAATAGGATGATTAATGCAATTTTTTAGAGAGTCATCACCAAATTTTTTGAACAGGGCAACATTTATTGATGCGTTATCTGTAACAAGTCTCAGAACAATAAATCCACAATCTGTTACAAATTGTAACACATTCTTAGTCAGTGAATATAACTCATCTGCCGTCAACGTAGAATGGAAGAAGTAACCTGTAGGTATGGTATACCTTGTGGACAATCCGTGTATCACAAAACAAAGCATTTTGTTTGCCACTTTAGGTTTTTCACCAATTGTTTTTTCAGGTTTTGATGTGTCAAGACCATAAATTCTATCTTCTGATCGGCTATAATGTAGTTTTTCAGTGATTGTCATGTCATCTAGAATTAAAGAGCAGACTCTTTCTATTGGTTGAGATAGTTGTGCTATCTCAGTACATAAACGTTTCTTAATTAGTTCATTTTGCCCCTGGTAATCACCTATGTACCTTGAAATGGTGGCTTTGGAGGGTAGTTTAATCAAATTGTTATGACAAAATTTATAGCCTTTAGGGCTGCAGAATCTCCATACTGTACACATACGGACGGTAATTTCTGACCATCTTGGTATTTTTTTATTATAATTTTTTAGAATGTCTAAAATAAATAAAGATTTTTCATCTGCATTGGTTGCATTCTCAATAATTTTCTCAATGTTTAATGTTTTTAATGTAGTGACCTGTTCTTCCAAATGATTTACTTTTGATAGACATTGCGAATATTTTGCCTGCATTCTCTTAAGCTGTAACTTTAATACCTTACATTGATATTTGAGATCCTGAAACTCTTTGTTTTCATCAGACTGCATTTGTGAAATTTGATTAGAATTTTGTTGTTCTAAAACTACAGTCGGCTTTAGACTTGGTAGGATGTTAGTAGAATCAGTAATCTGAAATATATAAGGCTATAGTAAAGTGTATGTTGCCAACGGAAATTTGTTTTTATCTACGTTAAAAGTGGGAACTGCGTTTTTGCAAAGGCGCATTCGTTTTGCTTTGGCATCGAAACAGTCTCTTCCAAAATGGTTGGAACATAACACTGTGTAATCACTTATTTTACTCGAATCTACAATAATGTTTTAACGAGTTGTTACATTTTTTCCATTTTACAAACCACAAACTAATTTTAACGACTCCATCCATTTGTTTCGCACATTAACATCATTTGGAATGCTAAAAAATGGTTTTTCTGCATTTCCGCAAACAAAACATTTTCGTCCCATCGTGGAAATATCAAATGAATTTGAAAAAGTCAAATTTACATTTGAAAATGATAGTTCACGTAGAGCTATGGAGATGGCGCAGTCGTATGTTCACCGCGGCCTCCTTTGCGGGAACAACTTTTTACAAAATTGAAACGGCCTTATCTCGAGAGATTGATGGAGTTGGTGATGGCCGTGCTTGAGGACTGCGCCCTCTCGTGTTGGTTAGATGAGTTACGGCTATCGACAAGGCCGCCATCTGTTTCTGGAGGTCTGCAATTACCGTAATGAGGTTAGTTTCCTGCGTTGGTACGATGGTGTTCTGCCGCGTCGTGTCGCTGGTGGCGCCTATCGCGTTGATACTGGAAGCCATAGCGTTGCTTCTGTGTATTTCCGCCAATTTGTCCGCGATTTCTGCCATCTTTTCCAGCGGTACTCCCTCGCTCGCAGACAGCACGAGTTGGACATGTGGTGGAAGTCGCTGTAGCCAGAGCGTTTTTACGACTTCGCTATTCATCTGTTGCCCCGCGAGTGCCTTCATTTCGCGGAATAACTGGGATGGTTGTCGGTCCCCTAGCTCCATCTCGTTTATCAGCTTTCGTAGCTGCTTCTCCTGTGAGTCGGTGTAGGCGGCTATCAGTTTCTTCTTAATTGTGTCGTACCTCTCTTTGTCTGGTGGGTTCGCTACGATGTCTGTGACTGGCTGGAGTGTGCTCTAGCTTCCGGATGGCTTCTTGCTGTTTTTCGAGTTGCTGTTGCAGTTCTTCGGCAGTCGGCATGTTCGTACCCGTAGTTCTTCGATCACGTCGGGGTCACCAATTGTAATTGTTGTCGTCGAATTACTAACGGAAACGGTTTTAGTACAGGTTTATTTACAATACCAACTACAAAAATGATAACACGGCCCAAGGTTGTATGTGTATGTCCACGTGGAGGTCTTGAAGAGAAGAGGACGTCTGCACACGGTGAGTGGTCGGAGAAGAAGAGGACGTCTGTACACGGTGAGTGGTCGGAGGAGAAGAGGACGTCTACACACGGTGAGTGGTCGGAGAAGAAGAGAGTCTGTTTTACGTTTCCACCGTGGCGTTTCCTCTTTAGGCTTGCGCGTTGTAACTGCCAATCCGGGGGCTGCATTATGTATGTATAACTGGTTGCCTACTTCCAGGCGGCCACAACAATAAATAAGGACTATCGATTTTATTCGTTAATATTTGTGTTAAAAATTTTAACGAAAAATATTTTCTTCTTTTAATTAGCTGAGGCAGTTGAACTTCTTGTAGTAAAATATCATGTGGATAACCTCTCTCAGGATATTGGTTGTTAGAAACGAAGAAGATGAATTTAGCAAACCGTCGCTGAACTTTTTCAAGACTAGAGATATGTATTTGATGGATAGGCGACCACACAACACTGGCATACTCCAGGCGAGATCGAACCAATGTTTTGTATAATAGAATAAGAGTATCGACGCTGTTCAAATATTTACCGTTGCGTAATATAAAACCAAGAGCTTTACAAGCTGAAGAAACTGTATTTTCTATGTGATACCTAAATGTGAGCTTGTTGTCATAAGTTACGCCCAAATCTTTAAAAGTGTCGGAACGATTAATTATTGTACCATCTACAGAATAATCGAAAAGTAGAACATCAGTTTTCTTAGTAAAGCTTATAGTAAAACATTTTTCTCCATTTAAAAGCAAATTGTTGTCAGTACACCACCGTTGAAGTATATCGATGTTACCCTGCAGTTTAATGCAGTCTTCCAGCGTATCAACTTGACAATATATTTTCAAATCATCCGCATAAAGTAAATGAGGAATGTTTAGTCTCGAAGATAAGTCGTCTATATACACAATGAAAAACAAAGGTCCCAAAACAGATCCTTGAGGAACGCCCGAAATTTGTTTAAATAATTTAGATTTATAACCCCGGTACTGTACATATGAAGATCTATCATACAGATATGATGATATCAGATTCAATAAATCCTGTGACAACCCGAAGTGTTCCAATTTAGCTATAAGCAAATTGTGATCGACTTGATCGAAAGCCTTCGACAAATCGGCATACAATACATCAACCTGTTTTCCCTGATCGATATGTTCACAAAGAAATTGCGTGATAGATATTAAATTTGTGACCGTTGATCTTTTTGCCACAAAACCATGCTGACATAAAAAAACCTGATTGAAAATGTGACGGGACATCCTTTCATGCATTATAAGTTCAAAGACTTTACTAAAGTTATTAATTATAGATATAGGTCTGTAATTTTTTACTTGGGACCTATTACCTTTTTTGAAAATTGGACAAACACGAGCAATTTTCCAGTCAGAAGGAAAGGTACTTGTTTTGAGTATTTGATTAAAAATTATTTTTAGAGGATAAGCTAAAGCCGATTTACAGTCTGAGACAATAAAGGCTGGAATTAAACCTGGTCCAGTTATTAAATTAGGTTTTATTTTAGAAATAGACATCAAAATTTCTTCTTCTGTAATATTATTTTTTATATGTAAGGTTTTTGGATATAGCGCAATATTATTATCAGAGATAACGGAAGAGTTATTCACCGAGAACGAATCCGAAAAACAATCCGCAAATGCGTCAACGATTTGTTGTGGCTGAGTAATTATTTCATCACCAGACTTCATAACAGAGGGGATGGATGTACTATTGTTAATCGAATTTATGTAGCTCCAGAAACGTTTCGGATTAAATTTGATATCGTTGTTCAATTTTTTAATATAAGCTGAGTAGGCAGTCTTAATATCAGCTTTTATTTTACTCCTTAATCGTTTAAACTCATTGTAATCGTCATTTTTGTTATATTTTTTAAACTTTCGCCAGACTGCATGTGCAAGGAAGAAACCAAAATGTTAGGGTCAGAAATATTTAGAAGAAACGACCAATTAACCAGTGCCAATTCATTGTACAAGTCATGTAGTCTAGCTTTTCTAAAATTGTACTCAAGAACACCAGTAGATGAATATTTAGTTGTTTTTGACTTGAGCGATTCTACTACAATTTCGAGAGCTGTATGATAATCATTTTCAGCGAGAATTAAATCGTTTGCCTTCGAGACTTTACATTGCTTGCTACACAACACGAGGTCTAGCAATCTATTCATTTTATTTGTAACACGATTTTGTTGACTTAAATTGAAAAAAGATATAAATGATGAATAGGATGCATGGATAGAAGAGCTCGGTTGGTGATGTGACCAGTCAATAAATTCCGGGATATTGAAGTCACCTAAGATGAGCAGGTCGGAATCATATAGTTCGTGCATTGACATAAGCGAGTCGAATAAGATGGAGTAACTGTTGGTAGGACACGATGGCGGAATATATAAAACACATATATATGTGCAACGACAGTTATTAAATATCTTTACCAGTAATACATCGATAGTCGGAACTTTATGGATATCATTACAAATACTATAGACATCTAAATTAATTGCTTTAATATTATGTCGTATTCCCAATAATACCCCACCTCCTCTCCTGTAGTTTAAAACAGTAAATTTACGATCGGATCTAAATATCTGGTAAGAATTTAAATCAATGATTTCACCATCTTTTACACTATCGTGTAACCACGTTTCAGTCAGTACGATGATATCGTAAGGTACCTGAGTTGTTGCATGAAATAAGTCTTTTAATTTTGTATTAACACCTCCTACATTCTGGTAGTAACAAATAAGATTAGAATTATAGATATAAGGTTGCGGGAGTTGTAGTCCAGGTGACGTATTTAAGACCATCGAGGAAGTAGGAGGTATTGGTGTTTGAGGAGAAGCAGTTGAAGAGACTGGTTGCTACAAGTCGCTTAAGCCGAAAACTTCTGATTTTACTTTCCGAATTAAATTTTTGTAAAAACAACAATTCTCGTAGTCCCAGCTAGCATGAGAGATCTGTTCTGTATTTAAGTTATCCCTAGCCTGAATACTAGAGCAGTTGATGCATTTCCATTGATCATTTTGAGCTTTACACTCTTTTAACTCATGTTCTTTAGAGCATTTTGGACAAGAAAGAGTTTTCTTACAAGTTTTTACAGAGTGATTAAAACCATTGCACTTGTAACAACGCAAAACATCTACAGCATCGTAAATATTGCAGCCGTCCAAACCAATTAGACAGTGGCCTAGGTTCAGTGCTTTTTTATATGAGGAAATGTCGACTTGCAGTATTATTTGATGTAGGTTTCGTCGTCTTTTTATAGGCAAATATTTTAAGAGAGTACACTGCGAATTATCTGAAAATATATGTTTATTTTGTTTCAATAGGTAAGGTACTATCATTTCTTCACTTATATCCTCTGATATACCTGAAATACGAATTCTTGGTAAGGGTGTCTTGACATCACGAATGTCATAATTTTCGTTTAAATTGTTATCATGTGCAAGTTTTTTAAATTCACCAGGGTTTTGGCATTTTAAAAATACACCACCATTTTTTATGGGTTTGACTTTCGCAATTCCGATTTCATCAGAAATTCCAGGGCTGATTGATGTTAGAATGTCAGATTTAGTTTGAGCAATACTTTGAGCTCCATTTTTTGGTTTGACTACAATGGCAGACGCGTTTTTGAGGGTAGCAGCATACGATGCAACTGATTCTGTGGGAATTTGTAATTCACGATTATGATAGTGTTGATTCATGAACATGCTGTTACTAAACATTGATATACAAAATAAGCCTCTAATAAGTCTGTGTAGTATAGAAAAACCAATCTGTATGTCGCCTTCTACAATCCTGAACTTCGTATTTGTTCAACGATCTCGTCAATGCATACCACTACCTGATCTTAATATCCGTAATGATAAAAGTCTTGACTGAATGCGAGACAGTGATGAATCCAACAATTAATAATAGTAATTGAGCTCCTTAAGCTTAACTGTGATTATCTACGTGCATAAAAGCCTTAAGCCTAATTGTTACTCGCTGTCCGCAAAGGTCGGTTTTGCCTTTTGAAGATATCCTGACAATTGTAATTAAATTATGAAATTATGTTGAAAAATCAAAAGCTCTTCAGACATCTTATTATTTTTACGCATTTACTGATAACCTTTAAAGTTGAGTGTCTATTTGGAATGTGTTACTGTCTTTGGACGCCTCGTTGCAAAGAAAATTCAGCAATGCTAGCTTACTTAGAACGTAACTTAATTCTTCATCAAGTATAGTGTTGTCAGTAATCTGAGTCACGATTTTTTTAATATCTTAGAATTCAGATTTTGTCTGTTTAGGTAATCTTATCAGATTTAATATTTCTTCTTAGCTATTTTAACAAAAACTCCTCAATTGAACCAATTTTTCCACGTTTAATTTTAGTTATTAAGTCCTCTTCTGAGATTTATGACACCTCATCATTTTTCGTCTTCGAGTATAATTTCAATCATTTTAAAACAACTTAAGAGAATCTGTCTTAAGTAAATAAACCAGTTGCAGTAAAACACAAACAAACAAAATTTCCAAAAAAGGTTCGTAAATTTCAGGGTAATTTACGGTAATTTAAAAAACACTGCATCATCATATCAGTTTAATTTATATGACTATTAGCTACACGTAAAGTTTAGATTTAGCGGAAACAAATTTACAAACATTATAAGCTGAGAGTAAACAAATTTTTGTACAGAGACTCCATTAACTTGATAAACACTAGTAAATGATGGACAATCACAAGTATGTATTTTTAATAAGCACTAACAACCCTCGAATAAACCACACAATGGGACATAAAATAATCATCGTGAATCTACTTGTCAAAAAATGTAATAGATATTCGAGATTTGCATTAATATATGAATAATACCACCGAAAACCAATTGACACCGCATCCAGAGTCACCCACTTTCTAACATGAAAACTAACGCTGTGATTACCACGGACTTGTTCCAAGTGTTAGAACCTCTTCTCGTTGTAGCAAGAGTCGCAGGTTTTCTGCCTGTAACATCCGAGAAAAAAGGGTCCCAGTACAGCATTGAAGAATCCTTAAAATTCAAAATCTACAGTTACGTCCTGGCTACAATTTTAAGTAATTTATTAAAAACCACAAATTTGTCAGAAAATCATTTTTTTCCTTGCAGCGGTCCTCGCACTATTAGGTCTAAATGAAGACCTACCCATCGAACACTCCATAAGAATGAAAAACTCTCTCATTAAGTACATAGTTGTAGTTGATTTGGGAGAAATCGTCGTTACGGTTTTCACAGGAGTTCTCACGACACCATTTAAACTGAAATACTTTTGGAAAATTTTAAACAGCTTCACTAAAATGGAAAAAGTGTTTTCAATCCATCGTACTTCAGACGAACGCCAACGTTCTATTTTATACATGGGAGTTTCATTAACCATTGTCGCTTTTGTTCTAGCTTATGACGCGGTATTGTGGATCATAAATGCATCAGACATGAGTGTCTTTTTTAAACGATACACCGCCCTCTACATTTTGTACTTTCTAGTTTTCATCCAAGAATTTCCGTTTTACTTTTTTGCCAGGTTGGTAAAACGAAACATCGAAAATTTAAACGGAGCTTTAAAACGTGGTTTAGAAGAAGTACTAAGAACCCAGAACAAACAATGGGCACCCATTATAAAACTTGGTCAGGAACATCCCGTCAATAATGCCACAGGTACTGGAATTTGTAGTAGTTTTTTTATCAACCTTCCACTTCAGGACTCACATACGATCGGCTCACCGATTATATGAAGTTAGTTGAAGAAATTGATGACACCATAGAAGCAACTAATGACTTCTGTGCAGTTCATACACTAGTAAGGCGATGCTTTATCAAGAAAATTTCTAAATGTGCATTTGTAGTTGATTTTATTCAGCTGTTTACTACATTTGGTAGTAACACCATACTTCCTTTTAGTAGAAATTTGCAATGGTGGTTACCTTCCTTTCACGTTTCTACAACTTGTGTGGATTTTTGTCCACACTTGTCGACTCATGGTGATCGTTGAAATCTGCCAAAGTGGCGTCAATGAGTATCAAAAAACCATAAATCTAGTTCTTAAATTGTGGACATCCCCACTCCCTCTTAATATCAAAGAACAAGTTGAAATCCTCACAGTCCAAATATCGAACAAAAAGATCAAATTTTCTTCGTTTGGAATGATGAAGATTAGCCGATCCATTTTGACAGCTGTGCGACATGATACAGTGTGTCTTTACCATAATTATAATATTTTTTTGTTTGTAGTTTGGTGGTTCTGTTACTACTTTCCTAGTCATTTTATTCCAGTATGGAGGTACTAAAGGTACCGTCTACGTTCGTAGTTAGAGTTTTAAAACAAGTATAATTCAGTACAGTTTGCTAAATATTCTATCACTTGACTGCATCAGAATCATCCAGTATGTCGTGATAGAACTAAGAATCTAAAACAGCGTGTGGAAAACTGTCACTTTCTACTCACAGAAATAATTAGGTGCCTGTTAATAGTAGGTAGAGCATATGCCGATAGTACTTTTTTTCGACTAACTAGAAGGAGAAGAATTTCACCCTGAAACATCCGTAGAAATTTCTGATGATAACTTTAATAAACTTACTTCTTTTCTCACAGCTTGATTCAACTTACAACACATTACACGAGCTACTAAATTCCTCAAATTTAAAACCTGTAAATTGATAATAATAAAACGATTTAACTAACAATACATTTCACTTTTTTCTCTAGTCGATGACCAACCTCTACTACTACTAGAAGTCTTGAAACATGTAAAGAAATCCACAGAAAGTAAACGTAGTTGAAAATGTGGACTTCGTTATTTGTTAGAATTACGAACAACTCATATGGACATATTACCAAATGGATGTAACAGCTCAAAATTATCATTGTAATAGTACCATTAAAGCATTTGTTGATATTATCAATTAGTTCACTCATGCAGCTGTAACTTGTTATGACAGAAGAGATACTATGGGGACTGATTTCTGCAAATATATTATCAATAAGCGTGTAATGACAAAAAGTACATGAACTTTTTGTATTTAAAATTTCTTTTAAGTGGTTATCAATCGACAAAATCCTCGCTTGCGTCATTATCACGATAATCCAATACTGTAGTTCTTGCACTATCACAACCGCATAGAGAACATATAAAGCAAAATAATTATTCGCACCCGTCCAATAGTTATTACCCCACATAAATAGATCGAGAATGCAAAAAACAGGGAAGATTATTACTAATACACAAATTATACATTTAGACTGTCTACAGATTTTCTCATTGATGAGTGGAAATATCAAATTATCAATTTTTTCCAAGTTATCAAAAATAATACCGATATACTGATACTTAAAAGGCGTTGAAATCACAAATATGGATGCACTTGTGATGACTTCGCTAACATCGAAAGCAGCAATTGCAAAGTCAGCAGTGCCTCTAAATCCCAAAGATGTGAAAGAAGCCACCTGCATATCATGAAGAAAGCCCCAAGAAGCCCAAGAAGCTAAAAAAAACAATTTATAACTGATACTATTGACCACGAACATACCGAGAAGTATTAAAATAAATACATTAAAACCGTAAATATTCCATGACCAATAAAGTGTGTAAGTATTTTTAGTCTTATAATAGTTGATAGGGAATAATCCCATTGTTCTAAACAGCTTTAGTGAAGGTATAAACGCCTTGAAAAGTCTTGGGTTAAGTAGACTTTTTTGTCTGAACATGTTGAAAAATGGAAAAGAAATTATTGTCGTCCTAGCCTATACCTAAACGTAGATTAATTTGTCGATAAGACACACCCTTTCGTATCAAGCAATAATTTTTTCATGGGTTTTAATTGTACTGAAAAAAGATCTGTAGCGAACGGGACACTAATTAATTGCAACCAAATCTAATGAGTAGAGTATAAAATTCAAAATAATTTTTTACACAATTCTTGGGATAAATGACAAATTTAGTTATTTCTATTTCTACTTTTATATATAAAAATATATTCTGATTTCTAGTTGATATCTGCGGTATGCCACTTCACGTTGTTTTAAATTTCTTACAAAACTTTTATAAAGTGTTGTACAAGAACGATCCAGTAGGCAATAATAGAACTAAAAATCTAAAATCAATGTTAATAAAATATGTCCGAAACAGCTTACAGCAAAAATTAATTCTCTATTAATTTTGGTAAGTGCATATGATGACAGTCGAATTTTCCTTCGGCTAATTAGAAAAAGTAGATGTTCAATCTAAAACACTCTATCAGCTTTCTATTACTAAATAGGCAAACTTACGTTTTGTTTCACATCTTGCTCCATAGGAGACAATGTCATTACCACCACAAAATTTCGCAAACGCTGATTCTATTTACAAAATGATAAAACATTTATATAAAGATTAAACATTCGAACTAACCGTTTGTTCTAATTTATGAGAAGCTTCTACGATTACTATGAGTCTGCTAATGTGCAAGAAAATCCACAACAAGGGGACATAATTCAGAAAACTAGTTCCTGTGCTGTTCATAACCACAAGAAGCTGATATGGAGATACAACCAAACGTGCATAACAGTTTAAAATGATTATAGAAACTATATAACTAAAGCATTTGTTGATGTTACTAATTGCTTCAAAAACCATACTGTAGCTTATGGTGACCGAAGACATAAAATGTTGATTTACTTCTGAAAATATATTATTAGTCGTAAACGCAGGAAAAATATTAACATCACACTTCTTTTCTTAAAATGACTCCTCAGACACCTCTCTATACCTAACATTTTAGCTTTTGCCAGTATCAAAAAAATCCAGTACTGTAGTTGATGTACCACCACAACAGTATACAAAACGTAGAAAGCAAAGTAATTGTTTAAACCTTGCCAGGAGTTTAAATTCCACATAAACAAGTCAAGGATGTACAAGGTTAGCAAATAAGTTAACAATATGAAAATCGCAAATTTCGACATCTTGCAAATTTCTTCGTTTAGAATCGGAGGAATCAAACGATCCACGGTTTTAAAATTATCGATAATACCATACACGTGTTTATATCTGAAAGGTGTTGTCAGTACGAAAATAAATGAGGTTATGATAGCTTCAACGACATCGAAACAATTAATGATAAAATCTAAGGTGTCTTTGAAACCAAAAGCATGGAAATAATCGACTTGTAAATCTCTAATGGCACCCCACGTAGCCCAGCTTGCTAAAAGCATCTTAATTAGACTTAAACATTTAATAATTGGACGTACCTACGTACCAAAGAGTATTATCACGAATAAATGAGAATAGTAGATTTCCCAAGACCATTTGATTACATACATTGTTTTGAGTTTGTAATATCTCACAGGGAACAGACACATGATTCTTGAAAGTTTCATTATAGGTGAAAACGCGTTGAAAAGTTTTGGGTGCACCGTAATTTTCTGTGTAAACATCCTAAGTAGAGAACTACCCCTCGTAAAAAGTATTCTTTACTGAATTCATTACATTAACGTTTCTGAAAGCTTGCCATAAACGTTGACTTCTGTTATTGATTATAACTATCAAATTATCAGCGGGATCATAAAAATGAAAAAGTCTAACCATTTCGATTACCGATAATAATAAAAACTGGACTAAAGCTATTTAGATAAAACTTCCCTTGTAGCAAAAATTTATGCTGCAATAGTATACTAAATACTCACATAATTTTTGGAAAATGAATTCAACGATTTTGATTGAATTGACCCAAATGCGGGCATAAATTGACTTTTATGGCACAAATCAGTCAAAAATTGCTAAACAACGATTAATTCATTTACATTAATTAATTATTCAAACAAGTTCCGATATTCAATAGTTTTATTCAAGTTGGGAAAATAATTGTAATAACCCAAACCCCCCGCCTTTTATTTGACATTGAACAAAATTTGAAAAAGCCCGCTAAAATTTGAAATTTGGCCTTGGCTGTGATCGTCTACAAAAGTGGGACCCTACATTGTGTTTTGAAAACTGGCGGGAGCCGTTCGTTCATACGAATTGGCGCACTGCGGAGCGGGAAGAGTGACGGATTTAAAAAACTTATATTTGGAAAAAAAAAACTATGAAAAATAAATCCAATAAGAGCTCAAGAGACCTTGGCCAAGGGCCCCAGAAGAGCTTAAAGAATTTATTCCTCAGAGAAAAAAAAACCTTTATTTTCACTCGAACCTGAGAACATAGAATAAATATTAACAACCTTACAAGTACAACAAGAAACAAAATAAAAAAAGTCGCGGAATTCTCAGAAAGTAAATGGATGGCAACGTCCCAGATATTACGGTAGTGTGGCCTCTACAAACAAGATGGGGGCGCACAGCGGGTGCAGGGTGACGGCCACACTCCCCGTGGAGGTCCACATAGTCCTACCTCACCACTTCACGCGCGTGGTCTTACGCACCCGCATGATATAGGTTGACCTTCCTGTTTCCCGCAAATAAGGTAGCTGTGTAAACTCCGAGTCCGCTAGGGCCGGAAGTCTAGCAAGACCCGTAAACACTCGCACGGAGACGCCGACGCCACCGCGTCCACACCACACGACCCCCGGGTTAACTAGCGTTATCAAAATGAGTATTCGGATTTCAGACAAGCAATAAGCAAAATTTAATTGGCCACACTCCATCAACACTTGTTTTAAATAACAAAGGAATTTAAATGAGATTAAATTATGCACGTGTGATCAACAATCTTATACAACAAGGAAAATGAAATGAGGAATTATTCATGTTTTTATCAATAACTTTAAAGAACAAGAATTTTGAAAAAGATTAAATTGTTCACATTTTGGCAATGATTTTATTAAATTAAGCTACATTTACGTCGCTGATTCTTATCAAAGAAAATAACGAAGCAATGGATTTTATTGAAATATTTATCTGACATTAAACAAAGAAGTTACGACTGCATTAAAATGATCTGGGCAAAGTTACGTTGTTTACCGAATTAAACAAACCAAAAAAAACAAAACAACACATAAAAATACGACACATAAAATATGCAAAATAAATAAAATATAGGCAACCATGGGTGCACATTCGATTTGAATTATGTCTTTCTTTCAATGATATTCATTTTTAAATTCATCGACAAAGCTTTTGGTCAACAACAAATCCCCGATGACTAATACAAAAGCTCACAAAGGACGCCCTTGAAATTCCCCAGTCAACATCCCGTACCCCCACCCTAACACTTTCTCTTTCTATTTTTAACGGTTGAATATTTGAAAAACTTACATGAAATTTTCCAGAATTAGAGTTTACAACAAACGATTAATAAATCGAGGAAAAGCCATTGAAATACCTTAGATATTATAATGTCAGTCAAATTAATGTGCCTAATTAATCGATGTTACTAACACAAAGAAAAATCCCCCGTCCCCCAGACTATGATATTATTAATTTTCTAATGCCGTTCTCAGCGTTATTTTTGGTAAAGATTCACTTGTTCAGATTATTCAGATTACGTTTGAATTTACTTTACTCACACGTGCTGAAATTATGCAACGCAAAATAATAACTCGAAAATTGCCATCCAACTTTCCGTATAACATTCGCTAAATAAAACTACCCTAGCTAACGTAATTCCCTGAAAAGCCCTACTAAAGCGGGTTGAAATTATGTTGAAAAGGTTAGTATGAAAATTAACGGCCATGGCGTCATCCGGAATGTGCCGCCATTTTTGTAGCGTCCGTTCGCGTATGTGAGACACACGCGAAGCTCACATGTGTGGTTCCCGGGTCTCACCTACTCCGTAACCATCGAGAAGCAACGCCGCTTCTTCCATCAGCACACACGGAATCACGTGGAAAACATACCTCTTGGATCTCCAAATCAAACACGTGTTCACCACCGAAATAAGGCCTCTCTCTGTTAGAAACGGAGCAGAGAAATCTTACGTTCGCTGGTTCGTCAGGGGGATGGAACTCCGTTGGAAGGAATCACCGCTGAAAACGGAAACAAAAACGCACAGACACTTGGAAAACGCAGAGAGCACCAACTTGACGTCTTACTCGAAAGAAAGACGAAGTCAATATGGCTGCGACTCACCCTTCTCCATAGACAAAGCAAGAGAGTTTGTCTATGCCCTTCTCCAACACGACCCTTCTGGGCACCTCCCTCTTAGTGGTTTTCGTTTCTTTCCATTTCTATCCCTTTTCTTACCAAAAGTTTGGCGCGCGGAAATTTGGTTCGAAACGGCTCACTACATAATATTTCATAAAATATTCTCTAGCCGACTTCAAATTCTTCTAAAAATTCTTTTGAATAAACGTTTTCCGCTTCTTCAGTTTGCACTTTCCTTACAAAAACGTTGATGACATCATCACAAAATTTCATTGAGAGAAAACTCATGAAACGTCCGCACAGCACGCTTCTTTACATTTACCTTGACATTGCATACATATCATTATTTTAAGTCACAAGGATTCTCATAAAAAATAAAATTCGCAAAATCAAATTGTATACATAATTTTTACAAAAAGATTTGTTTTATTTTACTTCAGGGGCGAGAGAAGTTCTGTAGAAATATCCTTCGACCAATTTTTTTCTCCTAATTGTTATGTTCAGTATCAAGTAAACTTGGAATTTATATGTACAAAGGCCAGAACGAGTTTATTACTTAGGTAGTCTTTTAAAGCTGACACTTACGTAACAATTTGTATACTTCTGAGACAATGGTGTTGTCTAGATTCTGGGTTTCTAGAAGCCTCAGTGGCCCTTAGACAATTATCAATGGTTTCCTTGGTGAGTGATAGGATCCTCCAATTGTACCCCCTAATAATAAACCCTAACCAATCTCGTGTTCTCTTATGCTCACACTCTATATAGCTAAATAGATTATCCCTGCCAAAGTCTTTCACTCAGAAAGTGACGTTGACGTCCATCTTCCGAGTGATGTTCCAATGTGCACTTGCGTCAATAGGAAGTCCTCCTCGTGCTAAGTTGCGGTTAAATCTCGTTGCCAGACAGTTTCGTTCGTCCACGTTTTCCTGTTAGAACCCATCTATATATTTATGTCAGAGTATCCTGGGTAATTACTTTTCTTTTGTAGAGTGTCGCCAGATTTTGGTTTCTCGAAGTGTCTGCTTTGCTGTTCTACTTGGCTCGCATACTCATTTACTATGTACAATTTTGAAGTGACGTCATCACATTAGTGGTAGCGATGATTAGACAAATTTTGGTTAGCGTTTTACCATCTACATGATATACACCTAATATAAATACAAAATTTGACAACAATCGGCCCAGTACTTTCGGAGATTATCTGTCTAATAAAAATCCGGGACGGCAGACAGACGGACAGACGGACAGACGCACAGACGGACAAACGAACAGACAAACGGAAACGGGAGACCTATTTCTTCGTCTTCTAGGGGTCATGAATGATCGAGAAAATGTAAAAGTAGAGAGTCGGCCGACGGACTCGATTACAAAATACTTCCTTTGCTTACGCTCGAGAAGTAAAAATTGATTACGGCATCTCAAAATTTTGCCGATTAAATTATTTCGCAAATGTGCAAAATATGAACAGACTTTTAATCATTGCAATCATATTTTTTAGATTTGTGACTCAAAAAAATTAATGAATCAGTCAATTTATTATTGATCAAATTAAGAACGAGCCATCCCATTTTCTGGAAAATGCGAGCATAGGCTCATCTTTATAACAATAAAATAATGACAAGTTAAGAATTATAATAATAACATTCAGAATATTTTGTTCAATAGAGGCTTATGAATAATTTTAGTCATCTGTTTTGGGGCGATAAACTCATTAAAATCAGACAAATGTCTACGTGACATTTTTCCGATGTAATGTATTCCTGTTGATAATGTGCTATAAATAAATTTTTTGCAATCATAACCTTTTTTGATGACCTTGGCCGCATTCAACAGCATGCGGGACGTCGAACATCTCGCACAGATGCGTTTTGCTATGAGGTCATTGTTTATAAATAAAGCTGGGCAGTCGAAATTTATTCATCCTATCTACTTGTCTGAAGTGCGGCCGGTGCATCCTTGCCTTACTCGCTTCTCGCTTTCCAATTGCGCATCATTTTTAATAATTTACAGAAATAGTTTTATTTTTAGCGAAACCGACACTCGAAAATTATTAAAAATATTATTATTATATCGTGAATATGGTTTTTAAAATCATGAACTGACGTTCAGTTAACGTTAGTTTTCTCATAATTTTCGTCGCGATGCGTAACGTCGGTTGCGAGCCACTGGTCTGCTGTGGTCCATACGCAGCGCATAAATTTCAACCGCCTAGCCCTATTTTTTTTAGCATTACACTACATCTGTCCAAACTGATATACGTGTCATTGCAAAAATGTTGATGAAAAAAAAACTTAATAGGCATGCCGTCGTCACGTTTCCGGCAGCGAGGGAAGTACTGTCTAAACTCTTTAGACCAATTTTGAAACGAAATAATTAAGAAAATAACTAAAATCAACTAAAAATGACAAGAAACTTTTTTTATTTACTGTACCTATTTCTATCCGATCCATCGAATGCAAATGTTGGTCCAGTGAAGAGCGTAAACGACAAGAATAATTCTATGCTTGCCACAACTGCTTAGTTACTCATGTAGATTTTTTATTGAGTTTGGAAATAATTCATAATGACATATAGAAATAAGGTAAAACAAATTTCATTCAGAATTTAGCAAATTAATTGGCACTTAGTTTTAGTTACATTCAATTACTTAAATATTTGAAAATTGTAAGAGTGTTATACTCCTAATGACAAACGATTTTTTTATATGTTTTTACTAACCCGAAATCTAGGACAGTTATAACACTTCCTCTTGTCTTCCATAAAAGCGAACTGTTTTTTTGGGGTTAGAAATATAGGGTTTAAAATATAGTCGCAGTCGCAGGTAGTTTAATAATAATTTATGTAAGTTTACACTATGTATGATGAATTGATGAAACAAATTCTTAATAGTGCCGCAAATTTTAATAGTTAGATACATATATTGTAAGTAGCAGCAGAAGGAGACAACATATACCATTTGTAGATGTTTGTTAATTCATCTACAACACTCTTGCACTAAACTGTAGCAAAAGTACCCAGTATGTGCCAATCGAAACAACAACCTACAAACTAACATGAAGAAAAGCTATCAGTTGTTTTACTGCTTACAGAAACTATCAAATCCCTGGTGATTTTGGGCAAAGCATACGAGGACAAATAAACTTTTCTTCTGTTTACCATAAACATAAGAGTTTCAACCTGAAAACATGTGTCACATTCGTTGAAAAACGCGTCTGTACATCTTACATCGTTCTTCACATTCTGAACAGATCCATGCAACACCAAACGTGTAACAGAATTTCTCAAATCGTCATTCTAAAAACCGACAATTAGTGGTTAAAAATTAATCAGGTCCTAATATACTTTTTGTTCTAACGTTTGGCAGACCTCCAGAATTACCAAAAATCGTGCAATATCCATAAAAATCCACAAAAAATAAATCAAATTCAGAACACTATTCTCGTTGCTTGTTGCAAACACATAAAGAAGGTAGGGATAAATGACAAAATGTACATAACAACTAAAAATGATGATTGTGGCACTGTTGCAGAAACAGTTATTGATATCTCTCACTGCTTCAGTAGCCCAAATATAGCTTACAGTGGCATAAGAAATGCAGTTTTTGGTTACTCCTAGAAAATTATTTTCAAACAATTTAATTTTGGAAATTATACAACGTACTTTTCTTCTTTAAGCATTCTCTAATGCATTTTTCAATGCAGAAAAATTTTGCTCTTGCCACCGTCAAGAAAAACCAGTATTGCAACTCGTGAACTATTATTATGGTACAAATGACATATATAGGAAAATATTTGCTCAAACCACGCCAAGAAAAATTCCGCCACATTAATAGGTCAAGAATGTACAGAAGAGGTAAATATATAATCAAAAGACCTACAATAATCTTCGACTTCTTACGAATCTCTTGATAGAAATTTGGAAAAATCAGACAATCAATTTTTTCAAAATTGTGCAAAATGGTACAAACATATTTGTATTTGAAAGGGGTGCTTAAAATGAAAACTGATGACATTGTGATACCAGAAATGACATCAAAGTAAGGAACCACAATGTCGATAATGCCCCTGAACCCCAATGATCCATAAGTGGTAACTTGCATGTCTTTGACGAAACCATAAGCCGCCCAAGTTCCTAAAAATGGCGATTAAAAGAATTTGGAAAATGATAATTCAACTTACCAATAAATGCCATAAAAATAACGTCAAAAATATATATTTTCCAAGACCAAGCCAAGATATGGTGGTTTTGGGATTTGTAGTAGTTTATGGGAAATAAACCTATTAGTCAGGAAAATTGAAGCACTGGTAAAAATGTAGCGAAAAGTTCAGAATTTATTGAAATTTTCTGCTTAAGCATTTTGTCGGTACATATAATACTTATTACTACTCGACATTTAATGGAACCTTTTTCTTTATTGACACTCGTAATGAACGACAAAAAAGTAAAGAATTTGTCAAGAAAATTATCAATAGTATAGAAGTTAGTTCTTATCCATTACTTATCTAAATTAAATTTTAATCTACCAAATAATTCCTCTCCATCTTTAAATAAACGTCGATTAATTATTATTGATAAAGTCGCGTTACCCAAAGTTAAAAAGTTATTGCACTAAACAGCATCAGAATCATCCAGTACGTACTAATCGAACTGAGAATCTACAAATTCAATGTAGAGAAAACTCATTGATCTCTACTTACAGAAACGAGGAGACTTCTGTTGATTTTAGGCAAAGCATAAGCCGATAGTCGAACTTTTCTCTTAATAACAATCAAAACAAGAGTTTTAAGCTAGAAACCAATTAACTTTTTTGTTTCAAGATTTTGCACACTTTTTACCTGATCTTTATTGTCGACAAAACCTCCAAGCATCAAGAAAATCACAAATCTCTTGAAACTTTGAACCTAGAAATACGATTTTCAACGGTTACAATCAATTTTTCCATAGCAAAAAGTACTTGTTTTTCCAGTCGATGGCAAACTTCAAGAATCACTAGAAGTCTAGACGTCTGGAAAAATATCCAAAAGAAATGAACATAGTTGAAAAAACTGGTTTCGTTGCTTGTCATAAACACAAAGAGTTCATATGGACATATCACTAAATGTAAGTAGGTGCTCAAAATGATCATTGAAGAGCTTATGTTGAAACATTTATTGACGTCTTCAATTGTTTGAGTGATATGAGTGTAACTTGTAACTGTTGAATCAATGCACTCTTTACTAATTCCTGAAAAAAATATTGTGCAGCAGAAACATGAAAAACTGCATTTACCTCTTTTCAGTCCTTTCCTCAAATATGTATCTACAGCTAAAATCCTTGCTTGAATGAGTGTCACGAATAACCAGTACTGTACTTCGTGCACAATTATAATAGTATACAAAATATAAAAGGCGAAGTAATTATTCAACCCTTCCCATGAATTATTACCCCACATGAACAAATCAACAATGTACAAGAATGGCAAATATAGCATCAAAAACCACTGAATTAACTTAGATCGTTTTCGAATCTCTTCAACACAAACAGACGAAACCAAGTTATCAATCTTCTCAAAATGATCAAAAATAACACAAAAGTGTTTAAATTTCAAAGGAGTCGACAACAGGAAAATGGACCCGCTAACGATGACTTCACTGACGTCAAAAGATGCTATAGCAAAATCAGCAGTGCCTCTGAAACCCAGAAATGTGAAAGTGGCTAACTGCATATCGTTGATGAAACCCCATGTAGCCCAACCCACTGAAAAAATTAAAGAAGTATTTGATTAATGATTTTTGAACCTACCAAGAATTGTTGTAATAATTACATACACAAAATATGTTTTCCACGACCATTGGATAATGTGATGATTAACACTTTGGTGATGTTTTAATGGAAACAAACATGCTAGTTTGAAAAATTTTAATGAAGGAAAAATGCTTGAAAAGAGTTTCGGGTTTAATGTAATCTGTTGTTTGAACATTTTGTGTTAGGGGATATGTTATTTTTTTGGGTATTATACCTCCCATTAAAAATGTATGGTTTATATTACACATATCCACCAAAAAAACAAACTGTTACAAAGCAACACGACAAAGTAAATTGTGATAAAATAAGAAAGAAATAAATGGAAGGTTTTTTAAATGCATCGATATTAAATATTAATAATAAACTGTTTCATTAGGAAAGGGGTGGATCATACTTTTTGTGACTAAATTATATAGAATTATATGATTGATCACTCAATGACCTGACACTAACTCAAACAAGTCACAGAAAACATTTTCTACAATTAATTATGTTCCTCTCCATCCAAGAATTGTCAAGACTTGTTCTTTGTAAAAAACATTGTAACAACCATGTCCTCACGCGTTGTAAGTAGAAAGTAAGCAGTGCATCTGGGTTCTTAATTATATGTCGTCCAAAATAAATTACTCTCAGCTCCTGGTCAATTATTTACCTTCTTTAGATTTGTTCTTCATTAATTTTTTACAATTTTCTTACTCTCTTCTGCTATTAACCATCGTTTTCTGTTTTATGCTCTTCTTCTGCTTTCATGTAGATGTAGCATCGTGCATTTTGTTTTATAAAAGTTTCTAGAGTATTTTTAATGAAACTTTCTCTCTCCACGGCAAGTTTTCATCTCAAACAAATCATCACACTTTGTTGCCTTTTTATACGTATATTTTGTACCTACTACTCTTGCAAATATTTTTTTGTAGAAAAATAAGATGTTCGACGAACTGAATAGCGAATCAACGAAGACGACGTTTACGCAATTATTTCCATCTTTCTATCGATCTGTCCTTTGTCGGCTATCGTCTGCCTGTCTATGAATTTATTGATAGATAACTTCCGAAACTACTGAACTGAATGTCATGAAATTTTACATTATTTTATTAACATCATGTAAATGGTAAAACACTGAGCAAAATTTGTTTAGTCGTCCCCACCAACAATTTGATGACGTCTTCTCAAAATTTTTCATGGTAAATGCTATTTAAATTTTAGAAAATAACATACTTCCACCTTCGTGATTTAGGAATCCATCTTTATTTTATAGGTAAGCAGAGAAAAATGTTGTGCCTCGGTGGGATTCGAACCCACGTCTCCAAGCATTCCGGGCTGGTATGCTGACCGCTACACCACAAGACAACTTATCTTTGCTCTGCTTACCCATGTGTTATTGTGCCGCTACAATTTTTTACCCTAGACTTTCACATTTTTATAAAAAAAATTAAATTGTATAACAACGTTTTAAAAATTTCATTTAGAAAGTGCGAAATCAAATGCTTTGAAATCTTGCAAACGTGTTATATAAGTACATATAGTTGAATTATTCGAGTTCAGTAGCATGTCTATTGCAAAAACCTATAAGATGTTATCAAGACACATTTTTTTGAATTTCAAAGCCGCCTTTAAATCATTTCTAGCCAAATGCATGTCTTAAATGTTTCAGCTTCTTTTTGTCGCTTTTAACTGCAATCATAATCTTCTAGAACCACCCCGGTACGACGCTTATGGTCGTCAGAAATCTCTGGTCTTAATTTTACGCCGGTGATGATTCATCCTCAATACGACTGAGCGACGGAGCGCTAAAAAACGCCTGAAAACGGAAGTCGGGACTGGGGATGTCGGAGAAGTCTAGAAGCAGTGACGTAGGGTTTCGAGAAGAACGGCGTACTGTTTAAATAGAGTCCACAATTCCTAAGCTCTAGAATTTTTACTTAAGTATTATAGCAATCGCAGAATACACAGTTGAACATTTGTTATTACATGATAGAATCCATGAACTCTCACAAAATGAAGTAGCTTATTATGTTGAAAGGTATAATAGCGAAATGTGTTCATAGATAGATGCACGAGATAAATATATAAAATCAGAATAATTCATTATTATTATTGTTAATTAAAAACAATCGGTGCAAACCTTATGCGTCCTTAACGGCAGCGCTATTATTAAAATAAATCAACTTAGAAACCAATTCTTTGAATTCCGATAATTCCTTCCTTTTTGTAAATTACAGTGTGTAGTTGAACAACAAATAAAACAAGGACAAATTGTCAACTGCAGAAATTTACCCCACATTTAACGACCACCCATTTTCAATTACTATTATTATAATTCATCAAAAATGTATGCACTGCTAAGTCAATACTGTTTGCTTCGTGCTTACGTAATCCGCTCATTTTTAAAATATGAGTGAAAAGAACGTTATAGTAAACCAACAACTTCTCCATACAATTCTTCCTTTACTGAAACTATCAAGATTCGTGGGCCTGTGTCCTGTAGCCTATCAGCCTCTCCATAAAAATTTCAGCGGCATTCGGTGGTCTTGGAAAATTTACGCGTTGAATTTTTTATTTGCTGTTATTTTCGGTACAAATTAACGTCATTTACTATATATACTAATTACCAGTTTTAGCATTTTGGGGCATGTGGGGCTTCATCAAAGACATGCAGTTAGCGTCATTTGTCTCTTTAGGTTTCACAGACACAATAGACATCGTTATTTCCACATCTGATGTCACAGACATCATTTGTACTTCTTTCTATTTCGTCATATCAACGCCGAAAAGATTCAAACAATTGAAAATCATAATTGATAATTTTGATAAAATAGATTTTCTCATTCCACCAGTACGTGTAAAAGAAATTAGTCACACAAGTACCATTTTGGGAACATGCTGGACCATTTTTCTACCAGTTCTTTATATTCTTGATTTGTTTATGTGGGGAAATTTTAACTGGAGAGGTATCAACAGCTACTGTGCATATTATGTTTCCTATTCGGTAGTAATAATGCACGAGATGCAGTACTGGCAATTGATAACACTAACTACAAGCAGAATCTTAGGTGTTAACACCACCCTTGAAGAAATTTTGAACGGGAAATCAGGTTTTTAAAATTCAAAAGTTTCACTACATCTACATTTTTTTTTTGTAGCTGATATTAACAAAAGCCTTTCTGCTATTATTAAAAGCTATCACCTCATAATTGATTCAATTAACAGAATAAATCAGTGTTTTAGCATCAATGCGTCAGTGATAATTTTAAGTTGTTATATCCATTTGGTTACAAGTCCATATCAACTTTTTGTCATGATTACAAGCAACGAAACCAGTATTTTAAACTATGTTTACCTTCTTTGGGTTTCTCTCCAAATTTTCAGACTCATGTTAATATTAGAAGTTTGTCATAACTGTACACGAGAAGTATGTTAGTTTTTTCTGACTATTCCTTCTCTGACGGATTATTATTTGTAGAGCCAGAAAACTAGGAGTTATGTCGTTTTATTGTTGGTTTGTAAACTAGACAATAACATGAAGGAAGATGTAAGGATAAATCCGCACTTGTTTTCAAAATAGTAATAATTTTTTTTAAGGCCAACACGTTCCTTTTTGTGGTAAATAAGAAAAAAATTAAGTTCGAAGCGTATGGTTTGCAAAAAATTGACAGAAGTCTTCTGATTTCGGTAAGTTCTTGATATCTAGATGCTACTAAATGAAGTTGATTAAAGATTGCAGATTCTATCAGTAACTACTGGATGATTTTACTTCAGTTTAGTAGGAAACGTATTACGGTGTAGACAATAATTGTAGCAAAAAATACATATAGGGCTGTTTAGCATCACTGAGTAGCATAGACCTTGTACATATTACAGCTCACTAAAATGTTTTAGGTTCGCTAAAAATAATAAACACAATATATATACCTCATATTATTTCAATCATAAGCGGGTGTCTGGAAAATGGTGGATTAAAAATCCTCCATTGTTACAGGTCTAATGACGTTTAGGAGTTTTAATTCTGCTCGTCACTACCAAAAGACAAACAACGAATACATTTTTCGAACATATTCTCTCCAAATCTGAAGCATTTAAAACCCATATTCGTAATTACATCACCGAAGGTTCTGGTCCATGTTCTGATACCTTGCCAAAGACCCAATTTTCTAGATTGGTTTTCTGTTTTCCTATTCTTGCAGCTTCTTAAGGTTCTCTACTTCTTGTTCTTCATCTTTTTGTTGGAGTATGTCCAGTCGATAATCTTCCAGGAAACCACTTCAGATTTGTTCTTCAATTTTCTTCCTTAATGTCTATTCCTTAGTTTCTTTCTCATTTTCATCCTAGAACGTCTCTTTAAGGACGTAAGTGACTTTCTTGCGGTCTTCGACTTCTTCTCAAGAGATTTTTGAATGAAAGATAGGCAGTGATATGTTCTGAATTAGCCACCTAATTCTTCTGGTTATGCTTGGTTGTTGAAGTGAAATGATTAAAACAAACAATTTTATCATTCGCTGAATTTATTTGTCCAATAAAAAAGGTTTCAACAATTTTCCGTCGTTACAGATTGCGAATACAAACTCCCAAAAGTCTACTGCTATTTCTTGCCCAGCCCTTGGGTACATTGTTTTAAAACAATTTATTAAATATTTTTTGTGCAATTCTTTTAAACTGGAGTCTCTAAAATGTACTTGAATTTTTATGTTGCTATGTTTGTTTTTATTCCATAATTAAGCAATAGTAAGACTTCACTAAACCTGCTATATGAGCGTCGTGCTCTATATTGGTAAAGACAAGACGGTTTAAACAATAAAAAAAATATAGTAATAATAAACAAAATCAAGATATATTCGTAAACCCTAAATACAAATTCAAGTATTTCATGCAAAATCGGTAATGTTATTCTTAACCCTGCTCCTGAAGATGCCACTTACGAAAGTAGGCGAAACATTGAGCTCAAAAACTCAATTTACATGGTTCCAACTCGGAAATTATTAATAATTATGCAATATAATACAATAAATTGTTGCTGGAGATGATTCACCAAATTTTGCTTAGCGTTTTACCATCTACACGATAAGTAAGCCTTGTGGTGACCAAATTTGAATTGAAATTTCGCGCTGACAAAAAACACACGGCGTGAAATCGCATTTGAATAATTTGAATTTGAAAAAAAAAATTAATTCAAGAAAATCGTTAAACGTCGGCAACTATATGGGGTATTCCATACCAAATCGACCACTTTTTAACCCGACCCCTTTTGATATGCCTGAAAGTTTTTCTTCCTTTTCTATCCTATAAAAGACGTTTCTCAGAATTTTTTCAATTTTTTTTACCCGACTCAAAAAAAGTTATGAATTTTTGAAAAAAACCGCTCATTTTTTTTTGAACTGCTAGAACTTTTTCAAAAATTGACCGTTTGGGACCGTTTTTTTTTCAAAATTTTTGTTTTTAAATGTACTTTTCGGAAAAAAATATACCAAAATTTTTAAAGTTCATCTTATAAGAAATTTTTCAGTTTTTTGAGAAAAACCATCAAATTTTCGAAGTTCGCCATTTTTTATTTTTTATTTTTTTTTCTCATAAAAAACTTCAATCAATTCTCCAATTATCCCCACTAATCCCGGAGTGGGCCGATTCTTTTTTCTATTTTTTTTATTTAATTGAAAAAAAAATCTTTTCATTTTCAATAGTAAACAATTTTTTTTTATCTATATTATTTATATTACAAAAGAAACATAATTAAATGATTTTCAGGTAATATATTTTTTATTTATAATATATATATATAATATAATAAGGATTACAACATCGATCGAATTGCTTATTTGATGCCATAATGTTTCGATGAAATTATTTTGATAAATGTAGATAAGTATAATCAAAATAATTATCGCTTCTAAAACAATGAATCAGAAGAATGTTCATAAACTAGAGAAAATTGTTCTTTTTATTAATCAAATATAATGACAATAATCTTTAATTCAATACTAAAACGCACTGAAGATTTATGGGTTATGTTCTAACTCTCAATTTAAGACAACCGTATAGATTTATGGATTAGAACATATAGTGAACCAAGACCTATAAGGTTATATGGCCATCATAAAAGTAGTTGACCGCAAATAAATACCCCCTTTGTGTGGTTCGCACTAAGCTTACCGGTTGACAATAAATCATCTTCTAAACATTTCTTGCTCATATTTAATAGGGCCGGCTTTCAAAGCGAGTGGTTATTTCGGAACCCTCAGCGGCTGCAGGTAGTAAAGAAATAGTGGAGTGGTGGATTTTCATATTTAGTGAAAGCCGCCCCTGAACGAAACCTCAAGAGCCGGTCGAGCTGCAGTGGACACGTTATTTACGACCCTAAAACCTTTTCTATTGTAAACAACTTAACTTCGACACAATGGGATGATTTTATGATGGCCATATAACCTTATAACTCTTGGTTCACTATACTTGCGTGTATCGAATAAACTGGCTATAGGTAAGTCTGTAATTGTCAGCCCTAGTTTATCGATCCGATTGACGTATTAAGATTTGAATCTCAGTCATATTAATCGTAGATTAAGATTATAAATAAAAAATATATTACCTGAAAATCATTTAATTATGTTTCTTTTGTAATATAAATAATATAGATAAAAAAAATTTTTTTTTTCTTTTGAAAATAAACAATTTTTTTTTTTCAATTAAATAAAAAAAATAGAAAAAAGAATCGGCCCACTCCGGGATTAGTGGGGATAATTGGAGAATTGATTGAAGTTTTTTATGAGAAAAAAAAATAAAAAATAAAAAATGGCGAACTTCGAAAATTTGATGGTTTTTCTCAAAAAACTGAAAAATTTCTTATAAGATGAACTTTAAAAATTTTGGTATATTTTTTTCCGAAAAGTACATTTAAAAACAAAAATTTTGAAAAAAAAACGGTCCCAAACGGTCAATTTTTGAAAAAGTTCTAGCAGTTCAAAAAAAAATGAGCGGTTTTTTTCAAAAATTCATAACTTTTTTTGAGTCGGGTAAAAAAAATTGAAAAAATTCTGAGAAACGTCTTTTATAGGATAGAAAAGGAAGAAAAACTTTCAGGCATATCAAAAGGGGTCGGGTTAAAAAGTGGTCGATTTGGTATGGAATACCCCATATGCACTTTTAGTTCTTTTTAGGTAGTTGGTGGCTCTCTAGGGGAATTTGTCGGTAGTATCTAGCGAGAGGGTTAGTAGAAGTTAGCTGACTTTGTCGCATTCTGTGAATGAATCATGCGGTAAGGAAGCTAGGTTAAGTTTAGTTGAGCGAAGAGAGAAGTTAGGAGAGCCATTGTTTAAGGACAATTAATCGTAACGACGATGCCACAGTTTCCCTAACACGCTTAGCTAATTCTTGCGGTTTTTCCAAGCGGAAATATGCCAGTTTTCGACCGACGCTAACACGGGATGTAAATTTGTTTTATTGTTTGTAAATTCACAGTTCATGTTAGGATTGTAATCGTTAACTAGTTCTAACACCATTTAACGGTTCTGAAATTTGTTTAGATAACGTACTTGCTAGGAGATTTCATGAGATTCATTTAGTCAGGACTCATCGTTTGTTTACCAAGTTATGAATAACGTTTCTGGATGCTTATAGTTAAATGTTACATTAAACACTTCTTAATTCCTCACACAAGATTGCTAATAGTTCAATAGTTAAATCAATCTCACGTTGTCCCACCGTGAAAGTACGGTAGAATTCATAATATCGTGGACTGAGGTACGGAGGGATTATAAATTTTTCCCTTCAGGTAGTTATTGTTATCATCATCACATCACCGACACATTTTTCTCACAACGTGGAAAGCTGTGGCGACACAATAATAATAAGTAGTAATAAGCGAATAAAGACAAGCGGCCTCGTGGTCTAGTGGTCAGGATACCTGCCCGGCAAGCGGGGGGCGTGGAGTTCGATTCCCACCGAGGCAGCAACATTTTTCTTCGCTTACCTACAAAGCTATATCACCGAGACATTTTTCTCGCAACGTTGAAAATTACATCACCAAACTTTTCTCGCAACGCCGGATGCACTTTGTGTTTATTCATCATGTGTTTGTTTGGGATAACCTGGGGACAGGGCACGATATAAACTCTCAAAGCTAATGGTTTTAAGTAACCAGTCACTTGGATCAAGGCATCATTTAACATAATGAAAATTCTTTGTTTGAATCGTTGATAAACTGTGGCATAATTTAATATAATGTAAATTCCTTGTTTGAATCGTTGATAAAGTGTGGCGTAATTTAACTTCGGGAAAATTCTTTGTTCTGGCAGCGGCCATGTTAAAAGCGTATTTTCAAACCGAGCACATGTTTGAACTGTAAAATCTTATTGAACAAATTAATAACATTATTCCTTTGATTTAGATCATTATTTGCACAGCACCACGGGACTGATCGTATTTTTGGGAGACATATTTCTGACGTTTTTTTTTGGAACGACGCATTCATCCGACGTCATTTTGAATGTCTAGATTGCCTGCTATGTTTTTTGTGTTTGTTTGGGGGAATGTAAAATGATGGCCCACAATGCAGCTGAATAACTTCACTTTTAAAAATTAACCAATAACTCGAAAGGACATGAAATATTAAACTTATATAATTTTGTTAGCTTTGCAATTTTTCTCAATGTCACAATTTTAGCCTCAATAATTTTCTTTGCTGTATAATTTAAATTGAACGTAAATTTCATGCTCTGCAGTTTCTAATTTTACGTAATTTTTTTGTCTGCACAATATTTTGGTAAGTACCTAATGTTTCTATCAGATAAATTGTCTGATGTCCAATCTTAATCTCAGATAAGAATTCTTTGATGTTTAAAATTTCACGAGAGTGTATGGCGAATTTAAATGTTGTTTATTGCTCTTTTTGAAAATTTGACATTTGTTCAGTTGTAGCGAGGTTAAATAACACCGAAACACGTGGCAGAAGCGGAGAGCGCGGTTCCTAGTCGAGCAGGCGTACGGTTCCTGCAGAGAGAGTTCCGCGAACCTCCGCCATTTTAACTCCAACATGACGCGCCAACTTTAAACGGGCCAAGTTGATGAGTGGTATGATAAATTCTTGCACAACACAAATTTTTAGAATACATTTAAAACGAAGCGCAATTTTTGATTCGAAACGAAATATTATTTCCCAATTTTATTCATATCATCCAGTTCATGCTACCTATTATTTAATTTTGAATTTAGGTAAACAAACGAAAAGACAGTGAAACGCAGAAATACTGAAATGTTTTATTGCATTTTGTTTGCCAAAACACGCATCGCAATACTCTTACTACTTCTAATATTAGCATAATTGGTAACAATTTTTTTATCTATAAATTTATTCTCATGTCGAAAACAAAGGAAAAATAGCGTCCTCACAAAAATATGTACAGTTTTATTTACAATTGGATGGCATGTGCACAAAAGACGGAGATTTTGAATGGAAGTCAGGGACGGTCGGGATGTCATGACGCTGTCGGCTTGACCCAATAGCCGGGACCCAATCACGAGTTTGCCACCGTAACGGCCTGCTCATGCTTGTAATGAAGGGGTGCTGTTCGGCAGTGCTTGCTAGAATCACCGTCGTGGGGGGAGGACAGTCACGATCAGGAGCCCCAAACTCCGCTTGTGCTACAAAGCCCCCTATGAGTAATTTTGTTGTGCTCTAGAATGTAATTCATATAGTTCGATCGTCACACTCTTATAGAGTTCTGCACAGTTTTTTATTAAAATTTTGTTCTCTTGTTGACTGCTATAATTTTAAAATTGCAAATACGTAATAACTTGTATATTTGCATCCAGTTACTTTACTTCAGATTTGTCTCTTTTTTTTAACTTTGTGATATTCCGATATTTGCATTCATTCAGAACGTTTAATTTGATTTCATTCCAAGTTAGGCAAGTTTTTTTTTTGTAGCTGAGCATTAAGAGGTGTCTTCAACCGGCACAACTTAGTCGCAGCTTTTTTTTTCTTTTTTTTTGTCAGTGAAGGAATAAATAATTTTGTGTCAACCTTGGGGTCCACCACTTGCATCTGAACGCATTCCGCCACAAAAAAAACACAATTTTTGAATTTTTCGTCGGCTTTCAATTTTTTTCACATGTCAATTTAAGGCGGGATGTTTGGGTTATCACAGCCTTATTCCTAGTCTCAATTTCCAGAATCACTGTGTATGTATAATACCACTGCAATATGAATAAATATGTATAAATAGTATTTATTATCAACTAGTTAAAAAATGCTTTATTCAATTAAAGAGTCTCATTTAAAACCAATTTATTTATATTTAGTATATATACAAAAATAAAATAAAAGTGTAATTGGTAGGTACATGTTCCGTACAATCGCGAGCAATAAATATTATTCTCAGTGACGGAAAAACAAATATTAGTAATGACTGTTTTGCACTGTACTCATTTATAAATAATGAGCAAACACTAAATAACGGTATATATTCTTACAAATAGCACGACCATCCTCCGTGGAATTTCCTGGTAATCAATATTTACACAAACGTTTATAAGAGAATTGTCACGTTATTTTCACTTCATTATCAACATGGTGCATCAAGAACTCACGATCAACGAGAAGCTCTTAAAAACAATAACGCCGACGTTAAAAATATTTAGAATTATGGGTATCTTCCCTGTAACTTACGATAATTACAAAATAACGTGGTCTGTAACACTCTATACCTTCAGTTTTCTAGCAGCCACACTTGTTGGTAAAATTGATAAGATAACTATTATCAAAATGTTACATGGAAATTTCAGCAATCTGGGGTATTTGGGGTTTCGTCGATGACATGACAACAGCCTCTTTTTTGACTCTAGGTTTCAGAGGTACTGTTGACTTTTTCATTACTTCGTTCGAAGTAAGTGAAATTATCGCCAGCGGTTTCTATTTCGTCATCTCTACCAAAGGCAAGTCGAAGAATATCCGAACCATTTTGATAAATTTTGATAAAATTGATAATATGATAACCCCGATTTTCGTACGAAAGATACGTAGAAAGTCAATTTTTGTAACAAGTTTTGTTTTGAGTTTCATGATAGTTTTGTACATTTTCGATTTGTTCATGTGGGGGAATAACTCTTGGAGAGGTTTGAATAATTACATGGGGTACTACATCCTTTTCACTGTTTCTATAAGTCACGAAGTATTATACTGGCACTGGGTTAACCTGATCTACTACAGAGTACTTGCTATGAATAATTACGTAGAAGATTTAGAAGAAAAAGGTGAAAATGAAGTTGATAAAACGCTAGTTAAAATTTTGATATTTTAGATATTAGCTGCGAAAGTATATCATATGTTGTTACAGCTTACGACTGCATTTGTGAATGTATTGAAAAGTTCAACACGTGTTTCGGAAACAGCGCAACGGTACGGCAAAACACAAGTGACAACATCTAAATCGATATTTTTCAGTTGATCATTCTGAGCTGTTACATCAATTTAGTCGTCTGCCCGTATGTTCTCTTCGTAATGATGAGTAGCAACGAAATCAGTTTGCTAAATTATGTCTATTTTGTCTGGATAGGAGTCCACATTTGCCGCCTCTTCGTGCTCATGAACGTTTGTCACAGCTGCGAGTACTTGAAAGGAAAAACTTCGAGTCTGGTGTTCAGACTTTTGACGCAACCCCTAGGAGACAATGCCAGAAGAGAGGTAAATTTGATAGCAATTGATTGTTTATAATAAATATATATAAATTGTAGGTAAAAACTCTGGCCTTCAAAACTACCAAAATGAAAATTCGATTTTCGGCGTACGGCTTACCAAAAGTCAACAGACATCTTATACTCTCTGTATTACTTTCATTTTTCAAAAACTCTTTTTACCGTTATTCTAATTTCAGGTTATCAGTTCGATCAGTACCTATTGGATGATTTTAATACAGTTTAGTGCACGGTTAGAGACTTAAAATGTTTGCCTTTGTAAAATGTCAGAAAAACACCAAAGCGCAACAATTTTATTTCAGGAAATATCAAAAGTTGGGTTAAATTTTATGTTCAATGCCAATGTTTTTTTTTTGTCGCGCATGCCCAATAGGAAATTAAATATTTATATATTTTTTAGATTGTCCCATTTCAGGATGCAAATGATACGCCACTGGTGAAAGTGGCAGACCGACCGTGATGCTGATGAATACCAAAATTAGGCGAAATGATTTTAGTTGAAAAAAAATCGCAAACTTTAAATGCATTTTATTGTAAACAAAACTAATGAAACAAACACTCAGTCTTCAACATCATCTATTAAATAAAGAAAGGCATCATTTTCATATGTAGGGAAGTAAAACCTGAAATACAAATTTTAAATAATAGCGACAATCAATAACGTACTTAAACATACTCTGGTTGATCAAAAACTTTAATGTCTGGAATCTTACAGTGCTCTTCCTCAATTAAATGGCTCTGCAAACTTCTTACAGCCGTAAACGCAACGTCACAATACAAACACCTTTTACGGTGCATCTGCCTACGCACATAATTCACAAATTTGACTTTCTGATAAAAATCAAACTCTTTCATACACTCTGCAAAATCAAAACCGTGATCTGCTTCCATATGTAAACACAAAATATTAATATCAGTTTCGCGTTTATCACAAAATAAACAGATGATTACGTCTTCTTTCTCATTCCAATCATAATACTCTTCATCATCATTGAGACTGTCTTCACTTGTGTAAACCTCGTCCTTCTCTCTATTTACATTTTTTGCTTTCTCATCAGACTCTAAATAATTGACAATAAAAAATTTATCATAATCTGAATTGCGTCTGTTAATCCGCTTATGCAATTTCTTCCTCATGTGCTCCTTCAAAACCATCCTCTCTGGAAAAAGTCGGTTGCAAAACATACAAATGAGCTTATCCACCGTTTCTGCAATTTTTTCCACCAACTCTTCGATGTACACCAAGTTCTGTGGATTTCCCAACTGCATATTGTGGTGGTTTTCTAGATGTGCAATGAAATCAACCCTTTTGCCTACAACTCCCAATTACTTGATCCACACAAGTCGAAAATTGCGTTTACCTTCAAAATCAAGTTTGCAAAAAAGGCACATTCTGGTGTAACTCGTATCAGTGCGCTCAAACTCCTGTACTTTTAGGACGTGCTCTAATTTCAAGCGATGTCTCAATTTCTTATCATCTTCGAGTAGAGTTGAAAGCATAAAAAATAATCTATGGGATGAATCGATTCTAATTGCCGGAACGATCTCTTCGATTGGTGTTTGCTTGAATTTATCGCGCCAGTACCGAATATATCTAAAAAAAAAAAAAAAAAATTACATAACCCCACTTTTTCAAAATGACTTATTACTCGGGCAAATTATCCATTGTTTGAACATCTTCTATCAGTAAATTATGTACTTCGAATAAATGCCGCACGAATATTTCGAAACTTAACGGAATGTTGAAAATATTGTCACAAAGGAGGCAAACCACTTCTGAGTACGTAACCTGGGGGCTGTGGGTGCCAACTTCGTCGAAATTAAGAGGTCCAAACATTTTACTCTCACTTTCACTTTCTAGAACAATGAAAAGAATTACGAACTAAAATTGTTCATTTGAAGGGATTTACCAAGCTCCTCACAGAACTTAACCTCCTTTGCAGCCATTTTGAGCGTGATTTTGAGATTTTGAGGTTATGTTCGTCATATGTTGGTGTTTCTTATTAGGGATTTTAGATAATATAGATTGGTTATAATTTTTTTCAATAATACACTTTAACAATGATTTGCTTTCGTTTTTAATTCTATATACAATAAATAGAGAGCGGATTTCTGTCGGGCTAGACAAGGCCAAACTCGGTACGGCTCGTACGGGAGGGGAATTCATTGCAGTTACCGGCTGCACTTCGTTTATTTGAGATTAGAATAACGCTGCTTCGTTGCACTCTGCTGTTAATTCCAGTTCTCATTTAGTTAGCCGTTTGATTAATAAATCGTTAATTGTATTTATGGAATCAAGTGACAATTAAACTCAGTGATTACCTATGACCCGCTACTGAGTCCCGGCGATGCAGCGCGTCCCCACTAAAATCGTGACGTAGCCCGACAGAAATCCGCTGTCTAACTATGTTCTCTGGTCTAACAATAAATAAAATTTTACATCGATGCTCCCTCCCACCTTGTCAAGAATCTCAAATTCCCTTCGTAGAAAAGAAAAGATTCCCTTTCCCTTTTTTAATAAATTAATTCTAAACCAATTAAGTTGCCGTACTTGTCATCCGTCAAATCACCGCCAGCCAAGTCGCCGATAACCTAACCTCAAATAATGTTTATCAAGACACCTCTCCAATGGCTCCGACTAAAAATAAGTTGCCCAAACCCGGGTTAAACCAAACTAGCACAACCCCAAAAATGGAGATTGTGAAGAAGTACTTCTACGACCCTCACCATATAACTTTAACGTGCTGTCTTCTGTTCCTCTTTGAAATTGTCTTAAACATCTTCATCATCGAAAGAGTGAACTACACCGAAATTGACTGGAAGGCATATATGCAAGAAGTTGAAGGTTTTCTGAACGGTACCTGGGACTACAAAGACCTACGAGGTACGTGACCACACCCCCAAGAACACTTGTAATATTTTTTTTTAGGAGACACGGGCCCTCTCGTGTACCCTGCGGGCTTCGTTTATATCTATTCGTTTCTTTATAAAATAACATCCCATGGGACGAATATATACGTTGCTCAGTACATCTTTCTTGGTCTGTATTTGGCGCAAGCCTTACTAGTGTACAGAATTTTGCGAAAGACATCAAAAATACCCCCATATGCTTTAATTCTAGCGACTGTAACATCATACCGGATACATTCAATTTTTGTACTGAGACTCTTCAATGATCCAATCGCTGTTCTGTTGTTTTACGTTAGCTTAAATTTGTTCATTTCTGATTGGTGGATTTTGGGGAGTGTCTTCTACTCATTGGCTGTATCAGTCAAAATGAACATTCTTTTGTACGCGCCATGTTTGCTCATTGCTTACTTAACGAATCTGACTCTTGTACAAACTGCTATTAACCTGGTGGTTTGTGGGGTGCTCCAAATTCTTCTCGGAGCTCCGTTCCTTTTAACTAACCCTTACTCCTACATTAGGGGTAGTTTCGACCTTGGACGCATTTTTGAACACAAATGGACTGTAAACTACAGGTTCCTTCCCAGGGAGGTTTTTGAAAACAGACTTTTACATCTTTCATTACTAACGTTACACATTTTGACCCTGCTAGCATTTGCTCCTCACTTAAGACGGTATTTAAGTAGTTACGCTAAGTTGAAGGTTGTCACTAAACAAGTTAAAGCACAAATGAAAGAAGAACGTCGCAAGAGAGAAGAAAAGAAAAAGAAAGAGAACGAAAAATTAAGTAAAAAAGAGAAGATTTTTTTGGATGGTTTTGAAAAGCAGTTGAAAGGTGTCAAGACCAGAGAGGAAACAATTGATGACGTTTATGAAGACGAGTCGAAACTTGAAGATAAGATGAGCAAAGTAGCACAGCTGTTTGTTTTACCATTTTTTGCAACAAATTTGATTGGGATTGTTTTTGCCAGGTCTTTACACTACCAGTTTTACAGTTGGTATTTTCATAGTTTATTGTATTTAGTGTTTTGTACCGGTTTCAGAAAACCAGTCATGTTTTTATTATTGGGTGTTTTGGAATATTGTTGGAATGTGTACCCCAGTACCCACGTTTCAAGTGCCTTACTACACTTGTGCCACTTTGTTTTACTCTATGGTGTTTATAGAACAATGAAAATGTAAATTTAAATAAAATATACAAAAAAATAGTTTCTTAAAGATCACGCCTTTTCGACATCTTTCCGAAAATCCCCCGCATCGATATGATTCTGAACCATGTGCCTCGTCAACGATGAAATGTAATTAAAAGAACAATAGCAAATTTCGCACCTAAAACAAACACCTTCAGTACCTCATCCCCTATTTTTCACCCATCCACTTACTTGTACAACGCCCCCGTTCCCTTGTGTATCTCCATATGCCTCAACAAATTTGAATGCCTTGAAAACGTCCTCATACATACATTACAAGCGAAATGCTTCTCTGGAAAGTGCACCTTCTTGTGAAAATTCACGTCATACTGCGTCATAAACTGCTTAGTACATATATCACAGGAATATGGTTTAATACCAGCATGAGTGAGCAGATGTTTCTTCAGCGCCCACTCGCTAGCACATCTGACCTCACACACAGAACACTCCAGAGGTCGCAAATATACATCATGTGTAGGCATATGCTTCTGGAGTCTCGTTCTAGAACCAAAAGACTTATTGCATTTAAGACAAACAAAGAGTTTGCCTTCTTGGACGTGAATATTACGATGTTCAGTCAATTTTTGCATGTTATCAAAAGTCTTCTCGCAAATTTCGCACGTGTTGTTGTTCCCGTATGTGTTGTGTACCTCCTGCATGTGGTACCGCAGTTGAAGGTTAGTTTTGAAGTACTGCGCACAAATGGTGCACAGATTACCAGGGGCGGGGTTTAAATTGACACGGATGGTTTTATTGCCGGCTTTTTCATGCGTAACTAAGATCGTAAGGCTTGTCGTAACCGGAAATTTCCTACAAGAAAAAAAAAGTAAAAAAGGCGAGCGCAGCGAGTCATACGCACGTTGTTTTTTTCTCCAATTCTTCTTCGTTAAAATGTTGACCCAAAAGCACATCCTGTGTATCTTGATCTGGCACGAATTTCCACTTTTCTATGATTTCGTCGTTAGCATCTTGGCTGAATTCTTGCTCCATATAGCCATAACTATAGGAAGTGTTTTTAACATAGGAGTCACTTTCGCTAACGTATTTTTTCTCTACGAGTTTAACCACGATGTTCTTATTCTCTAACTTCTTCCGCACAGATTCCATTTCCATCACGCCGCCTAACGTTTTTGAAATTTGCTCAAAACTTTCTATTGACACTGTACACTTCTTGACTAAAATCTTCATTGGATCGTCATTTCGCACCACTTCTTCCTCAATTTCTTCTCTAGGAGTTTCAGCAATCTGGTCATTAATAACCAAATTGTTTTCCTCTTCTTCCTTTTTCCCTCTTTTCTCGACGTGGATAATCTTGCCCACGATTCTCTTTCCGCTTTTCGTTGTCCCTATGGAAATCTTCTTATCCAACAAGTCGCTCAGTTCTGGTTTTTTTGATTCATATTCGTAGGTTTTTTTTAAAGGAATATTCGAATCGTTGTAGATTTTTTTCGGTGACTTTCGCGTCATATGAGAACTGTTTGTTTTGTTTAGACGCTTTTTCAACTTCTCCATGTAACTATGAAGCGTTACAGTTTGCCCCGTGATTAAATTACGACCTGTAATTTTTGATAAATCGATACTCTGATTGGACTTTTCTGAGTTCTCAATGGTTGAAGTTTCATATGACTCAGATTGAAGGTGATTTGCATCTTCCAAAATCGCATACTCCAAACTAAAATTATTCAAATCATGTTATAAGCCTTGATACATTTTGATATACTGAAAAATACGACGGAGTTGTTTGATCAAAAATGTCAGGCTTGCTTTTATTTTAAACAAAATTTCTACAAATTTAGTGTTTCAAGTTATGCAACCAACAATACTCCACAACCCTGCTGACTTTGACGTAATAAAAATTTACCTGTCAGTTTTATTTGTCTGTTCTGTCAAGTTTGCCTGTTGCACAAAATCTTCAAAATTTAGCAACTGCCCTTCTAATCTTATCCTTTTAAAAGGATAAATGTTTCCTTCTTCATCTTGAACTCCCACGACGCCGTCTTCACCATATTCTTGCACAGATGTATACTCTTCAGCATTTGAATCATCATTAGAGTAGTAGATAATTTGTGGGACTTCGTTTGTGTCCTCCTCCACTAACTGTATACACTCTGTGCTTTCGAACAATGTATTTCCTGAAGTCTCTTCCCCATCTACCACAAATCCTTCCGAGTTGTCATTAATATAATATTGTGTTAAATTTGTGTCCCCTTCCTGGAGAAGAACCGCTTGATTATCTGCAATGATATACTGGCCATCCTTATCAACTAAAATCGTCTTAGAACCATCGCTACAAATCAGCTAAAACAGGCTATGACACTTTATGTTGTTCACCAAGCAAACCCTTACATCTCTAAGCTCCGAATTAATGTCTTCGCCCCCTAAAATATATTCCTGCTTATCGTAAACGTAATGAATCTCATTCTCGTCCAAGTTTAGGTTATTTTGAGACATTTTTCGTACAGGAACGCTAGAAAAAATTCGCTAGAGTTGTGAATGCGTGGTGACATTTTTCTAGGTTAGAAGTAACATTTAAGGAGTACAAAGTTTTCGGGAATTGTTTGGAAAGTGATTTTCACGAAAACTTTTCGCAAAATTTCAATTTGTGTACAATCGGTAATAAAATGTATAGACTTACCGAACTGGCTTGCACTGTTCTGTCGGTATGAGAACAAAATGGCGTTACCGATTGATACTCGATGCGACGCTGTTTTCCGGAAATGTGGGTTTTTGCTTCTGGCTGATTAATATTGAGAAATTGCTTTGTTAATTTGGAGAGTTTGTTGAGGTTTTTAATAAATTTAAAGCGAATGAGTTGCAGAAATCTGATAATATTGTTGTAATTTAGGCGACATCTGTGTGCAAATACTTAAAGGTTGAACGCATTGTTTTCGTCACATGACATGGTTATAAAATTCTCGAAATTCATGTTGTAGATTTTTTATAAAACTGTTCGGGCTGGTCAACTTTTATCTTTAAGGGCATATAATTTAGTAAGAAAATAATGACCGTCATGCCAACAGGGGCGACCCGGGGGTCCTTATCTCAAAAATTTCAAATAGCACGTGGAATCAAGACATTTTATTTAAATCGTTTGGAACGTTTTTCTTTGTGATTATACGTTCATTTATTTGTAAAATTTAACCGAAGGACAAATTGGCAGTAGACAGGGGGCACTATCGTTACCTCCATGTGTAACTAAAGTTGGGCAGCTGCTGGATTTCCCGGAACGCGCTCGGACTTGTTAAAAGCGATAAAATCGTTATCTAATTTCACAAAATCTCTATAAATTACACATTTTATTTTTTTGTATAAAAAAAGACATCAATATTATACCAGAAATGTTTCGATGCAATATTTTATAATATTCTAGATTGTGATATGTCTCAGGTGACGGATGGTTCTTCTTAAATTATTATTTAAATTTAAATATATTCTCATTTGAAATTCTAACACAGTAATGAGCAGTATTCAAGATTTAGATTTTAAATATTGAGTCGCTTTGGAAATAATCAGCGAAATAAATGTCGTCGTGGATTCGAAAGGGGAAATGCGATTTTATGCTGATTTTCTGTTATGTTTTATGTGTCTATGACTGCAATTTTGGAACATTCTCGGATGTACCATCAGTGGAAATAAAAAACTGGGACACTGAAAATTTTTGCATTGTAAACAGCTCTTTAAAATGTAATTCAAAATGAAATTTAAAAAATGTCACTTTGATTAATGTCAAGTGTCAATTCAAAAATGCCAAGTTTGAAAGAAGTTCAAAAGCAAACTATTGCGCAACGTTTAAGGGATAGGGTCTCAATTAGAGCAATGGCAACTGAGCTGTATATCAACAAGAATACTGTCCTACTAGCTTAAAAATTACTTGGTAGAATTAAGAATTATCAGAAGAGCGGGGTCGGGTTGTCCAAAAAAAAAAAAAAAACAACCGCAGACGAAAACATTCAATTGGCAAATTTCATTCGCGAATATGCTTTCGAAACAGTGGTTAAGCAGCAAACCAATTTCCCTGCGTCACTGAAAACAGCCCGGAAGAGAGTCCACGAAACTGCCAATAAAATATTTTTAACTGAGCAAAACAAGGCAAATAGGGTATTATTTGCTGCTCAGGAATTTGTCAATGAACCTGCAAATATGTGGAATAATGTGATATTTTCTGACGAAAAAGTTTCAAATTATATAGTAATGAGGCGTTTCTAATTTGCAGACCACAGTTTATCTTGCAGACTGGGGGTTAAAAATGCTCCAATCAAGTTAAAACTCGACATTTGCTTATTTCTCAATACGACGATTGTTGATACAAAATTTCAACCCGTTGGGAGAAACCCCTAAAAACCACCCTTAAAACAGATTTGCAGACTGGGTGTTAAAAATACTCCAATCAAGTCAAAACTCGAGATTTGCTTATTTATCAATACGAAGATTGTTAATACAAAATTTCAACCCGTTCGGAGAAACCGTTAAAAACTACCCCTAAAACATCCTTGCAGACTAGGGCTTAAAAATACTCTAATTACCTCAAAATTTGACATCCGCTCAATTTTTCAATACGATGTGATAACCCAAACTTCCCGCCTTAAAATTTGACCTTGAAACAGTTTGAAAGGCCCGCGAAAAACTCAAAAATTCAAAGTTTGGCCTTGGCTGTGATCGTCTAACAAATGAGAACCTACGTTGTGTGTTTTTTTTTTGTGGTTTTGAAAAATGGCGGGAAGAAGTTCTTTCATACAAGTGCATACACGGTCGAGAGCGCCAGAAATAATAGACAAAATTAGGTTGGTCAAAAGCCTTCCTAAGGGGGAAAAAGAAACGAAGAACGACGACAGAGGCTCAATTTGCCCTCCTGGCGAGTCCGCAGGGCCAAAGTGTCATCGGTCTTCATTCCCCAAAACCCCCTGGGGTTTTATTCACCGACACATTACATGTCAAACACCTTAAGATATGTGAAAGAAAAACACTCGCGAATTGACAGACATACACATATGAAAACCGAACAAACACAAGACCTACACATATGTAAATTGGATGGCAGAACCCGAATCATTATGAGAGTGTGGCGATCGAACAAAACATAGAACAAAATATATCAATTTCATTTACGAGCACAGCAAAATACCCAGAGGGGGCGTTGTAACGCAAGTGGAGGTTGGGACTCCTGATCGTCACTGTTCTCCCCCACGACGGTGATTCTATCTACACCAACGCCTGCTCACACGCATCTCTCCATTACGAACGTGCCCTGCGAAACGAGGCGGTTACGATCGCAGATCCGTAGTGGGGTCCCGGCTATCACGAAACCGGCAGCGTTAAAAACCCGCGATCGCCCCCTGAAGCTATACAAAACCCGCGGACTTGTGCAGGTGACGCGATTAATCCCGTCAGTTTGAGAAGGAGTTGCGCGCCCCACGTACACTACGAGTTATGTGTTATTTACCTTCAATTCTATTTAAATGTTCAAACTCTATGACTCTAACATTAAATGACAACCGAACAAGCGTTAAAGTTTCAACAAAGAGCAATACACAACATTTAAATTCGCCACACACTCTTACGAAAATTCAACAACAAATAATTCTTAATTGAGATTAAATTTGGACATCAGATAATTTATATGAGAGAAACATTCATCAACAAACCATTTACATGATCAAAACTTAGCAAAGATTTATAAAACAAAGATCTGGTGTGAAATAAGCTTGTACAAATTAAATATCATGTTAGGTCAGAACTGCAGAGCATGGAAATTTACGTTCAATTCAAATTATACAGCAAAGAAAATTACTGAAGCTAAAATTGTGAGACAAAGACAAATTGCATGAGGTGAAAGATTGTAAAGTTAACAGATTTACATGTGATTAATATTAATTCGTGTCCAGTCAAGTTATTGGTTAAAATTCAAAACGTGAAATTATTTAGCTGCATTGTGGGCCATTATTACACATACATTTCCCCAAACAAAACACATAAACAAACATGGCAGACAAGCGGCAGTTGCAAAATGGCGTTGGACGAATTCGTCATTCCAAATAATAGGCGTCGAAAATGTGCGATGCAAAAATACGATGAATCCTGTGGCGTTGTATAAACAATGTGCTAAATCAAAGAATAAAGGCACGTCCCCCCATGACCCACAATGTTGTTATTTTGTTCAATAGATTCAGTTAAAACATGTGCTCGATTAAAAGAAACAAATGGACGCTTCAAAATGGCCGCTGCCTGAACAAAGTACGGTGAGAATAACAACTCGTTTGCCGCCATCCAAAATACAGATTTCACAAATATAGCTAAATAAAGCATGGCCCGAACTAAAAATCACTTCCTGTAAAGCCCTACTGCGATGGATTTTAAGTGAAAGATAAAAAAACGAGATTAGTGAAAAAAAGCGCACGCGTCGCTGTGTCACGAGGTCAGAAGTATCGTCGGGACTTGAAAACTCGCGGCGAAACAGGATCCAGTCCAAAACGTGGTCAAAACATACCTCTCCAAAGATGCGAAGATTTCGACACGGCTTACCGCCAAAAGGAACACAAAAACCTCGTCGTAAGAACGATGAGAAATCAGGAACACCCAATGGCTCAACGGGGGCTGCTAGGTTTTCCAATGGAACGGATCAACACTGGAAACGCAAAAACAACAGCAAAAGGCACAGAATAACTCACAATCAAAAATACAACCTGTTGCTCGAAGCGCTCGAAGGAAGTGGTGCGTTCTCTCGATGAAAAGGAAGTGACCGATTTTACACGAGACAAAACCACCCTAACATTTGCGCATGCCTCTCTTTCTTGGTGTGGTTGATTGCCACCTTCTTTTCTTCTTCTCACCAACTGTTTCTTGCGCGCGCGAAATTCATTTGAAATTTAAAAATTCGAATTGGATCCTTACAACGAGAATTATTGATGCAAAATTTCACCCCATTCAGAGAAACCCCCAAAACAACCTTGCAGACTGGGGGTTAAAAGTGCTTCAATCAAGTTAAAACTCGATATTTGCTTATTTCTCAATACCAAGATTGTTGATTCAAAATTTCAATCCGTTCAGAGAAACCGTTAAAAACTACCCCCACAACAAACTTCCAGACTGGAGCCTAAAAATACTGGAATCAAGTCAAAATTTGACATTCGCTAGTTTTTCAAATCGGGGATTATTAATGCAAAATTTCCGCCTATTAGGAGAATAGGGGTTAAAAATACTCCAGTCAAGTCAAAACTCGACATTTGCTTATTTATCAAAACGAGGATTGTTGATACAAAATTTCAATACATTGGGAGAAATCCTTAAAAGAAACAGACTAGGGATCAAACAGCGTCGGACTGGCTCGCCCGGCTACCCGGCGATCGCCCTAAAAGCTCAGGGTCCCTAACGAATCACTTCAAAAAATTATTTTATTATTTAAATTTAATTTAGTTATTTTAATTTATTTTTTTATTATTTTATTGTTAATTATGAATTAATTTATTAATATTTAAATTTAAAAAATATATAAATTACGAATATACATAGGAGTATTTGTTATACATACGTGAATTGCGATAATTTGAGTTCATGTTTATTACTGTTAGATAATAATAATAATCAGTTGCCACTATGTAAGAATGCATAAGTTCGGCATTTTTTCGTCCAGTCTCTCATTTTAAGGTGTGTTTTTACACGTCATTTTTGCTGTTAACTTGGTTCATTCAGTACATACTACCTATATGTTGGTTGTGAGTTCTTTGAGGTAGGTATAATTAAACTTTCATCATCAGTCAAAAAATACAAAGTGGTGTCCAGAAGAGAAAATTAAAAATTCATAGGAAACAAAATCTTAATATATATTTTAAAGAAAATTAGAGACATTTTTAATTTCTGAGAAACCTAACGTAAAAAAAAACCTTTTGAGAGAAAGTTTAAATTAATAATAGGAAGCTCAAACTTAATGTGATTTGAATTTCAAAAAGAACCCAGAAAAGTGCTAATTTCTTAATTAATTATTATTAATAGGAAAACAGATAAAGATCCGTTATATTCAATACGACTCAAAATTGTCTTCATATGTAGATCTTACAGCCTTGGATGGTGTCTGGTGTGTAGCGGTGAGGGGAGATTATAAACAATTGTGTATGGCACACAGTTTTATTGAAAATTGATTATTACATCAGCGCACCCGTGTGCTAGATGTTCCGGACAAAACTTAATAGCGACTGACTTAAAAACCAACTGTGTCGGTGTAACATAAGAAGTCGCCCCCGAATCGAAACCCAATGATTTTTTACGGGTCAACCGGGTCAAAGGGGTGGCTGCAGACCTGCAGCTGCAACATTTCTTTGACACACCGACGACATAGGCGTACTAAAGACATAGGCGTACCGACGACATTGTAGCACACGCAACATGCCGCCGCCCTTGAATGCCTCTAGGCATACAATTCACACTACAATTGTACATTTTAGACTAGCAATATAAAAATAAGAACACACACAGATTGATGACAAACCATACAAAACCTGTAGTGCATATCAGACAGTACCATATTTTAAATACACAAGAAATGACATTGATTGGAATGCGCTAAAGAAATTGAATTTGAGTACTAACAACACGTCAAATAATATACGTAAAAATAAGCATCCATTTGAATCCAACAACATATGTACAAATTAAGAGGCAAACATAAACTTGAACATAACATGAAGTGTACAAAATCCAGAAACGTAAATTTAAACACATAAAAATGCAAGTCTGGGTGAGTACGCACAGCGCAAGAGCCACAAAGGTCGTTATCATACGCACTTCACTACACAATAGCACTTTGACATTTCGCGGGTACAGTATTTTTATTGGCCATCTATTGGCAGCGCACACACTTTGGACACATCGCGTTTGTAGACACCCTTTGAAGTTTTTACCGTCACTACGCGGACGACGCCGTCCTTTCCTGGGTGGACATCCTGGACCCGGCCAAGCGGCCAGTGAAGAGGTGGTGCGTCATCTTCCACAAGGAGGACTAAAATGCCCGGTTTCACGGAAGAGGGCCCCTTAACTCGCCACTTGGACCTCTGTTGTAGTTGCGACACATATTCTCTCTGCCACCTTCGCCAAAAATGTTGCCGCATTTTTTCGACATGCTGCCACCGTGTTAGCCGGTTTAGCTTTGTAGACTCGAGATCTTCTTCTACGGGGGCAGTTAACGGAGCCCCAATCAAAAAGTGGCCAGGTGTTAGAGGATAAAGATCGTTTGGATCATTGGTCAAGGGGAGCAGTGGGCGCGAATTAAGACAAGCCTCAATTCTGACAAGTAGTGTGTGCATTTCCTCATAATTCAAAATTGTATCACCAATTGTCTTTTTTAAATGTAATTTTGCCGATTTGATATTGGCTTCCCAAATTCCTCCAAAGTTGGGCGTTTTGGGGGGAATAAAACACCATTTTACTTTCATGTTTGCCAAATTTGACTTTAATGTTTCTTTGTTTAAAGCATTTCTAAAGATTTGCTTTAGTTTTCGGTCGCTGCCTACGAAATTGGTAGCATTATCTGAATAAATTTCACTAACAGTACCACGTCGCGAAATAAATCGTCTTAGCGCATTTAAAAAACCTTCGGTTGAAAGATCAGAAATAAGTTCCAGATGCACGGCTTTGGTGCTGAGGCAAACAAATAACGCTATGTACACTTTAACGTGTTTCGGTTTTCTACCACGGCCATCCTTTATGATGATCGGACCACAAAGATCGACACCGCATTTTAAAAAAGGCCGGTACTGTTGCAGACGCACCGCCGGTAGATCGCCCATTTTTTCAGAATTAATTTTGGGTTTTACTTTAAAACAATTAATACATTTTCTGAGGATGAATCTGACTGCATCCCGTCCAGCGATGGGCCAATAAATTTGTCTCAACGCGGTTAGTGTGGCCTGGGCCCCCGCATGTAAGTGAGCGACATGATATTGACGAATTAATAGCTCCGTGAAGTAATGTTTCTTTGGCAAAATAATCTGATGCTTTCTGTCATAAGCAAGAACGGCATTACGTAATTTACCACCGACTCTTAAAATGTTATTAGAGTCTAAAAACGGACTTAAGCAGAGTAACGAGTTGTTTGTTGGCAATTCTTTACCCGATTTTAAAATAGCAATTTCTTTTTGAAAAGATTCACGTTGAACTAACGTTATAATTACGCGGTTGGCATCGTCCAATTCTTCTATGGTTAGTAAACCCGACTTTAATTCTTTGTTAAGTCTTTTGTTTCTACAGTTACTTACAAAACGCTTGATCCATGCAACAGTTCTTTTAAGCTTGGTAAAATTTGAAAATCTGATTAATAAATCCGATTTAAAAGTAGTACAGATGGAAGTAATTAATGTTTTTTGTCTTTCTGGAACTTCAGTTCCTAAGTCGATGATTGTCTGTGGCCAGTCCGTAGGTGGTTTTGAGAGCCATTCGGGACCAAACCACCACAATTTGCAATCAATGAGTTGTTTAGGAAATAAACCTCTAGTAATCAGATCTGCAGGGTTATCGGCACCATTTATGTGGCGCCAATTATGACCGGATGTTAAAGTTTGAATTTCTGACACCCTATTCGCCACGAAAGTTTGCCAATTATGTGGTGAAGCCGCAATCCAGTTTAACACGATTGTTGAATCGGTCCACAAAAAACACTTATTAATTTTTAAATTTAGTTCAGGCAGAATTTTACTTATTAATCGCGCTAATAGTAAAGCTGCTGAAAGCTCCAATCTAGGCAGCGATATAGTTTTGAGTGGGGCTACTCTACTTTTTGCACATAATAATTGAGTATGTGTTTCAGTACTTGATAAAATTGTTTTAATATAAATGGCGGCTCCAAAACCCTTAGTACTCGCATCTGCGAAGCCATGCAATTCAACGATATTCGGTGTGTCATTTCTAAAAATATGACGTGAGATTTCAATATTCTTGACATCAGGTAAATTAATCAGAAATTGGTTCCAATGATATTCTAGATCACTAGGAATTGGGTCATCCCAACCAATTTGCGCGGCCCATAAAGATTGCAGAAGTAATTTAGCCTTTAAAATTACTGGAGTGATAAGACCTAATGGATCGAAAATTGTAGCCACTGTGGCCAAAATAGTGCGTTTTGTAGTTTTGCTGGGTAGCCTGTTTAACGCTAAGTTATACTTCAGTTGATCTTTGTGGCAATTCCAAATTAACCCTAAAGTTTTTGTATCAGTGTCGCTAGAAAAATTAACAGAAGCCTTTATGTCAGTTTCTGGTAATAATGTTGGTTCATTTGAAGCCCATTTGTGTAATTTGAAATTACCTTGATTTAAGATCTGAATGATGTCGTCGCGAAGTGCAAGCGCTTCTTCCAATGTACTTGAACCACAAATTAAGTCATCCATATAAAAGTTATTCAAAATATTTGACGCAGCTACAGGTAGTACATTCATATTTTCTAGTGCTAATTGTTTTAAGCACCGCATCGCAAGATATGGCGCTGACGCTGTCCCGTACGTCACTGTTTTTAATTGATAAATTTGGAGAGGGTCACTTACATTTTCACGCCAAAATATTCTTTGAAATTGTTGATGATTTTCAGTTAAGAAAATTTGACGATACATCTTTTCAATGTCCGCACTAATAACATACTTGTACGTTCTGAACTTTAATAATATTAAAAATAATTCCTGTTGCAAGTTAGGTCCGATTAATAGATTATCATTTAGACTGTGACCGTTAGAACTTGTCATGGATGCATCGAATACTACCCGAAGTTTATTTCCTTGTGTCGTATTTTTTATGACTGCATGATGAGGAATAAAATAGGAATTTTCTGAGCTAATGTCAGACACTAGTTGCATATGGCCTAATTGTTCATACTCTCTCATGAACTGGATGTACTGATGTCTCAGTTCTATGTTTTTAAGAGCTTTCGTTCTAATGTGAAAAATCGATTTCGCGCCATTGTTTCTGAATGTCCCAACATTATGGACTTATTTTTGAAGGGGAGGTCTACTACAAAATTTCCCCGATCGGTACGTTTATGTTTGTCAACAAACTGTTTTTCACAAGATTTCTCCTCGGGGGAGAGTATTTTGTTAGTAGGACTTCCAGCAAGACCCTCTAATTGAAAAAAATCTAAGACTTGGTCATTTAAAGCTTGCAGCGTATTTGTATTGCACGTACTTAAGCTCATAAAATTAGTAGTGTTTATGGATCCTGCAATAATCCAACCCAAATCTGTATTATGCAAATAAAGAGAGTTGCCTATTTGGATTTTCCCATCTCTTAATACTTGGAAAAACATTTTTGCCCCTAATAAGATATCTATTTCTCCGCAAATGTTAAAATTGGCGTCAGCTAAATTTACAAAATCTGGAATTACCATACCCTTCGTAGAAAATGAGTTTAGAGGTAGGTTTTGTGTAATTTTGTTCAATACCAAGCAATCTATGTTATAATGCAAACTCTCTTTAAATAATGAAGAAAGATGCACCTGAACTGTTTCGTTTACTCTGTTGGACGATAAATTTACGCCAGTGATAATGTGATTTGTACTCTGTGTTTTGAGGCACAATTTTTGACATAAATCTCTGGTAATGAAATTAGATTGTGAGCCTCCATCAAGTAATGCTCTGCATTTATGTATCTTTCCGAAATTATCCCAAATGTAGATAATTGCGGTGCTAAGTAATGTCTCTGACAAATTGTAATTGCTAGTATGATTTGAAGTGCTTGTCCCAACGTGAGGTTCAGGCAATACTTGTTGGATCTCCATCCTATGTAATAAGCTATTATGTTTTTGTTTACAATACTTACATGAACTATTTGATCTGCATTCGGTACAAATGTGGTTTGGTTTTAAACAATTATTGCAAAGTTTTAGAGACGTTATCTTTTTTATGCGTTCTTCTAATGACATTTTTAAAAATTCATTGCATGAGTACAAATTGTGATTAGGCCGTTTACAAACTAAGCATGTCCTTTTTGCTGTGAAGTGACTGACTGTTCCCTTAATATTGTAATGTTTCGGTCGTGGATTTGCATTAACATGGGCAGTACTTTCCAAAATTTGACACCGCGCATCTATTAACTTAAATAATTCCGCTAATTTGGGTATATCATCTGTTAATTTTGACTGCCATTCACGCTTTGTTTGGTAATCAAGCTTATCGACAATTATGGTGGTTAATATAGAATCCCATTGATCTACCGGAATTTCAAAAACTTTTAATGCTGCAATGTTGGCGCATAATGAATCACTCAATTGTCTCAAATTTTCTTGATTAGCCCTTGTGACGGCTGGGGCATCTAAAATGTTTTTTATATGCTCATGTACAATTAGTCTCTTATTTTGAAAACGTTTGTTTAACAAATCCCACGCGATTTCGTAATTGGCATTTACTGGGGACAACGACTCGATGGCTCGAAAAGCTTCTCCCTTCAAGGTGGACCTCAAATAATGGAATTTCTCAATATTTGATAAAGACGAATTCTCATGTATAACAGATTTGAAAGTATCCCGGAAAGAAGTCCAGTCAGAATAAGCTCCGCTAAATTCCGGAAGCTTTAATGCCGGAAGCGTTATTTTTGGAGTTGGATTTTCATTATTGTTTATATTAGTATGTTTCGAATTGCCTTCGTTTTTAATAATCGTATCAATTTCGGCTATAGTTTCGTAATATCTTGCCTCGAAATTAATCCGGTGGTCTACCTCATCGTCAAGCAATGCAGGTGGAACATTTTCCTCGATTTTAAATTGCACTTCTTTGAAATCGTTAATTGCGTTAAGAGCGATTGGTCTTCGCGCGATTATTAAACCGATATTGCTGCCAGACGGAAAATTCCTGACAAATTCTAAAATTCGATCCAACTCTGAAACAATTTGGTTGCGCTTATTTATCCACGATCTTAATAAATTAGCTGTTTCACCTTTCGAATCGGATTCGGCATCTCTGCTTTTGGACGATTTGTTAACCCTTTTGCCCATTTTAATTTTAATTTATGTGGAAATACACACAATAAGTACTTGAACAGAGGCGGAAATCGTACGAATGAAGGAAAATGGGATCTGACCTTTGACTCCCGTGCTACTGGCGGCCGAACTCCTCGCAGGCGTCTTACTTCGTGCTGCAGGTCTCGGGCCCTCGGCGACGGCGATGTGGGAAGTGGGATCTGCTGTGGATCCTCGGGATGATTTCACCGGAGTTGTATGCGTCGGTTCCGGAGATTTTTAGATTGTTGACACGGGGTGGTGACTTAATTGACGAACCACTGCTGCCGTGCTGCTGCGAGAACTGTTCGTTCCCTTTTTTTGTGTTTCTTCTCCTGCTGCTCACTGGTCACTACTTTCCACTGTTTTTTACCGGAATTTATAAAAATCCGGCTCGAAGGACCAAAATGGTGTGTAGCGGTGAGGGGAGATTATAAACAATTGTGTATGGCACACAGTTTTATTGAAAATTGATTATTACATCAGCGCACCCGTGTGCTAGATGTTCCGGACAAAACTTAATAGCGACTGACTTAAAAACCAACTGTGTCGGTGTAACATAAGAAGTCGCCCCCGAATCGAAACCCAATGATTTTTTACGGGTCAACCGGGTCAAAGGGGTGGCTGCAGACCTGCAGCTGCAACATTTCTTTGGCACACCAACGACATAGGCGTACTAAAGACATAGGCGTACCGACGACATTGTAGCACACGCAACAGTGTCCACGTCCATTTCTCTAACTTTCTGGTAATTTGTTCTTCTAAATTGGCTCCCCAGCCGTTGTTGTAAACCTTTCTACTTAGTATTGCCCAAATTTTGTTTTCGATTGTTCCCACGGGGGGCACTATGGAGGGATTATCTTAGGTACAAAATTTATATTATTTCTTTCTAACCAATCCCTGGATATTGTAGTATAATGGCATCTTGCTAAATCTGGCCAAAATATTATACATCGTCGTTATTATGGTGTGTTCCCATATATTGTTATGTATTGACCGCGTCACTTCTAATACGGTCAATGAATGGTGCTGAACCGCCAGCCGAAAATATAGCCCTTCAAACCAAAATTTTATCTTCAAACTTTGTCTTCGACTTAATTTTATTTGTAATTTCTTCTATATTGTTTGTATAAAATCCATCCTTCCATCTCTAAATAGGCAAACGTACAATATTTTTCATCGCCCAGCACAACCACACGATTGTCCAAAAAATGATAAATTCTCAATAGCCGGCAACATCTGAGAATTCTCTCTAACTGCGATGCTGTATGTTTTGAACATTTAGCTCTTTTGCGGTCTCTCAAATTGTCGCTCTGTTTCTATTATTTTGTTAAATTAAATTTAATTCTGTGTTTATTTGTCTTCTTTTTTTGCTAATTTATATATCATGTATCAATAGTGAATAGTTCTTTAATAACTATCACTAGTTAAATTAATAATTTTTAAAGTTTGGTTTTGCGAAATTTTTCAGGGTGGCCGGTTTTTGCCGGTCAGTGTATATGCATTAAAATAAAGTTATAAAAGGTAACAAAACAATATTTTTCATAATTAACAATGCTAATTAAGATCATTAGGTGATGCCGCAGTTGTTGTAGGAATTAGCTCGGTTTGCGCGAAGGTGGAGATAACACGACGACCGTAGCAACGAATCTTAACCAATTAAATACTCAAGTAAATTTGCTGCTGCTGCTTTTATATGCTTTCTTATGAAATTATTTTTGTTTTATGTCTAGTATCCCGCAAACGCTTTCGAGCACGCCACTGGAACAACAATTTTCTCGGAGGACCTGGAAGAACCATTTATGACCCTAGGAGAAAGCGCGGTACCAGGCATTTTTTCAAACTGGCTTCCCTCCTCTCATTCTACCTCTATGGTGCGCACCTACTTTAGAAATATGTACTGTCTCTTTATATGTGTCTAAAATTTTTCTGCTACTTGTACTTTAAATGAATGTGAACTATCAATCATTTTTAAAAGTTGCTTCAAGGTGACTAAAATTTAACATGATAATTTTTTGTGTAAAGAACTCAGGAAGTGGTAAGTTTCTACTCAATTGGAGTATTTTTAAGCTCCATTATGAAAGATTGTTTTGGGGTACTTATTAAGAGCAGCTTAAAAAAGGCTGTTTTTGCATTAAGTTTCGATTTGGTAATAATATTTTTAAGAACCGGTCTACGAGGTTGTTTTGAGGGTAGTTTTTGAGGGTTTCTTCAAATAGGCTCAAATTTTGTATCGATAATCCCCGTATTGAGAGACTAACGAATATAAAATTTTGACTTCATTGGAGTATTTTTAAGCCCCAGTCTGCAAGGTTGTTTTGGGGGTAGTTTTTAACGATTTCTCTGCACGGGTTGAAATTTTGTATCAACAATCTTTGTATTGAGAAATTAAGAAATATCGAGTTTTGACTTGATTGGAGCATTTTTAACCCCCAGTCTGCAAGGTTGTTTTGGGGGTGATTTTTGAGGGTTTTTTCGAATAGGCTGAAATTTTGTATCGACAATCTTCGTATTGAGAAACTAGCAAATATCAAATTTTGACTTGATTGGAGTATTTTTAAGCCCCAGTCTGCAAGGTTGTTTTAGGGGTAGTTTTTAACGATTTCTCTGCACGGGTTGAAATTTTGTATCATTTTTGGAGGGTTTCTTCGAATAGGCTGAAATTTTGAATCGATAATCTTCGTTTTGAGAAACTAGCGAATATAAAATTTTGACTTGATGGAGTATTTTTAAGCCCCAGTCTGCAAGGTTGCTTTGGGGGTGGTTTTTAAGGGTTTTTCCGAACGGGTTGACATTTTGTATCAACAATCTTCGTATTGAGAAATAAGCAAATGTCGAGTTTTGACTTGATTGCAGTATTTTTAACCCCCAGTCTGCAAGATAAACTGTGGTCTGAAAATTAGACAGGCCCATAGTAATGGGCGTCGTCGTGTCTATAGACCCCCAGGAACGGGATATGATGAACGCTATTGCAATAAATATAAACAATCCGGTCGTTTTTCCGTTAATGTTTGGGGGTGGGTTAGCAGCAGAGGACGTGGAATTTGCGCAATAGTAGAAGAAAGATTAAATGCTAATGTATACAGAAGGCTTCTAGAGGAAATTATGCTCCCCTCAGTAATACCAGTTTTTGGAGAACGAAACTTTATATTTCAACAAGTTTGTGCTATTCTTCCTTTCATTTTTTTTTAATAATTATAAAACCCATTGCAGGATAACTGTCCAGTTCATAATGCCCGACTGCTAAGTCGATATTTGGAGGCCCAGGGAATCTTGGCCCTCTAGGAGCCCAGATTTAAACGTAATAGAAAATGTGTGGGGAGAAATGCAAAAATATATTTATCAAAATGATTTTCGAACTAGAAATCCACTAGAATTACAAGAAAAAATTGTCGAGGCATGGGAAACTATAACACCTGGATATATGAGGCAGTTAGTTGCTTCCATGCCTCGTCGACTACAGAATGTGATCGATGCAAATGATGCAATGACAAAATACTGATCAGATGAATTGGCATCTTCAGTATAATGAGTCTAGTTATAATTCCCGTTTTTATTTTCTCTTGAATAAAATTATGTTCCTAATTTTACGTCTTCGTTTACGCCTTTATCTTTCTGACTAATTTCTTGGAAACAATAAGTAAAACATGAGAAAATGTTTCACGAACCTAATAAATAATATTTTTGGCAGGAAGAGCCCAACTTACACGTTTTAAATTTCGAATTTTCAAAATAATAATTATCTAGTTACCTATTGTGTCCTAGTTTTTTTTTGTCCAGCGATGGTACCCCTCAAAACGACGTAGGTACCGAAAGATATTTTGTGTTTTTGACCATATTGAACATGTGTTCTATGTATTTATTTGATGGGGAATTCGATCCACAATGTACTCTTGTTTCATTAATTTTGCTTTTTTGAATTCGGTTGGCGAGAACGGAGTTCGGCCCAAGTCACGGCTGTAGAATAGATAGGTTGAGTATCTTTCATTCATTCACGTTCCGGTAGGTGGAATAATTTCTTTCCGTACCAGTTGGCCATGACGCGCGTTTTCAAATGGGTCCCTCTTACGGTATTTAGAGGCATTAATTTTTGCCACATCAAAAGGACACGATTATACCGACATAAATGACAACTTTGACATTTAATCAAAGCATTTAATAATAATTTTTATGTTAAACGTTCAATCTTTTGGAAGCGTCTTTGACCATTGTTTACACTAGCTACTATGCGACTTCTCTGAAACCGTTTTTGCAGAACCCTCATACAACGACCCTGCCCTGATCGCGTTCCTACTCTTCAAATGTTCTGAGAAATATTTGTACAACATTTGAAGGTTAGGTAGGAACGTGATCAGGGGTGTTGTATGAGGTTTTTGTGGGGGCGGATTCGGCAAAATCGCGGTAGCTAATGTAATCAATTACCGAAAAGTTCTTAACCAGTACATCGTCAACTTGTTTTTCGAAGGAATCTGTGTTCATCTGGTCATCGCACATGCTTGTTTAATGATTGTTTACATGAAACAATAGTGCTAGAAATATCGAACAAACCTGCGGTTGCCGAGGTTTGTTATGTATAAATGTACGTTCCTCTCTGAGTTGGCGATCTCGTTAAACCAATTTAAACAGTAATTTCTATCATAATACATCCACTAGAAGTAGAATGACAGTTTTGGCAGCCTGTCAGTTGTCAATTTGCCATTGCAGTAGTGGAAAATTTCATTCATAAAGATGTTAGTGTGTAGTCGTAATTCACAGATGGCGAAACGATCTAATGCGCGCCAAAGCCGCTTAGGACACCCAAATTTTATTCTACCAAACTTCCCTTAGTGTACCAACCTTATATTCTACAGCCGTGGCCCAAGTCTAGATTGACAAATTCTTCCTGTCATTCGTATGACTGTTTAGTCGCATACCGGATTCCACCAACACGAGATATATGGGGGGTGTCCTGCTAATAAAGGAAACTTTACTGGGAGTAGCCAGTGTCGTGGATGGAGTATAGTTGGGGAATATTACTTGAAGCAGCAGACACAGCATGGAAATAGCGTGGCGTTTGTGGGGGCATCGCGGTTTGGTTGTGCGTAGCTGTGGTTGTGCAAAGAAACAGTTCGATGACAGTTAAATCGTTTTTTTTTTGTCGACCGTGAAAATATAAAAATCTGCCATTACGTCACCATAATAATTTAAGCATTGCCTTCCATTTCCCTTAGATAAGAAGTTGCAAACTAGAGTATTGTGTACATTTAAGAACAAGCCTGCTGTGTTTATGTGATCGAAATTTGTAACCTTACATTTGAAAAGATGGAGGGGCTTTGCAGCTGGGAAAATAGCTCGTCAAGTTTATTTTATAGCGTTTATCCTCTCTCAAAAGAGGAACCACCTTTTCAGCCATTTGGTTTGTGACATGTAACACTAAAGATTTCTTTTCAATTCCAATCACTTTTACCAAAATTGAATAAAAGATGTTCCCTTTCAGTGCTGACTTTGACTTCCTACACTCTTCTCGCTCCACATTGATGCACTTTGCATCAGAACACATTCCGATATTTCAAAACACAACGTAGGGTCCCATCTTGTTGACGATCACAGTTCATGGCCACTTTCCGAATTTTCGCGGTTTTTTTCAAAATTTTCCTGGATACCAGGGAAGCTCCGATTGTATCCCCCTCTGCAGCATGAGGAGCTTTATTGCACTTAAAACTCCTTCTCCAGTACCTAATCGTGGGACCTATATATAAGGAAACCAGGAAATCTAGTGTATCCTACTCTAGTGGGAACAAGAAGCTGCAGTGGAACGGAAAAGTAGCGGGCCCCACCAAATGGCTGCCAGGGTTCAGCAAATAAGTTCGGCATCATCCGCGGACCAAGTAAAACCACAAAACAAACAGTCAGAGGGACGAAAGGGGTCAAATCAACCAGCACATACCTACGGACTCCAAAGGCTGAACGGCCACCTGGCACCAAACGGGCCTAGAAGCAGATTTCTTGCATTGTCGCACGTACTGTGAGGAGCCCAAGACTGGTAAACACTTTCGTGTCGACGGTCGACTTGCTCTCCGAATACGCATTTTTGCAGAGGATACATTGAAATATCCTAAAGTTACTGCTACGTAGGTACTATAGATAACCCTCCTGATGGACATCAACCTCATTTTGCAAGTGGAAAACTTCCATAGTATAATTAATCGATATAGAGCATTGAGGAAGAATGAGAGGAGGGAAAATAATTTGAAAAATCGCTTGGTACCGCGCTTTCGACTAGGGTCACAGGCTCTTCCAGCTGCTTCCAAAAATTGGTTGACGTGCTTGAAAACATTTGCCATGCACTGAGCAGAAAACACAAACTGACCGTTCCCAATTTAGTACGGAAAGGGATCATAAATGGCTCTTGTGTGAAGCTCTTTTGCCGGCGTTTCTTTAATATTGGTTTAATGAGACCCACTGGTTATTAGGGACCTAGAGTTGGCGGGTCTCACTCTACGGATGTACCTACCGCGAAGCTTCCAAGGTCAAGCAAAGCCTTGAGAATTGTCTAGGGATCACTCGAGACTCTTGCGATAACTCTCAGGCTTTTAGAAGCTCGGAATCCTGGACTAGGGCCCCCTAGTTTAACAGAACGAGTCGACTCTAACACAACCCGGCCCACAATCGGAGATATGAAGTGTGGTCATTGGGCTTCTACAGGAACCCTGGATATAAGGGCGTGTGTAAGGGACATATGTTTACATAAAGGATAAGTTATTGCTGATGTAAACCGAGAGCATGCCTCTACTAATTCAAACAGGTAGAGGTCCATTATTTGAAGCACCGGTGCTCTAGGGATGTAGTGGTTGTCCGTGTAAATATTATAAGCAGTGTGATAACCCAAACATCCCGCCTTAAATTGACATGTGAAAAAAAATTCAAAAGTTCAAAATTTGGCCTTGACTGTGATCGTCTAACAAAATGGAACCCTACGTTGTGTTTTTGAAAAATGGTGGGATGCGTTCAGATGGAAGTGGTGGACCCCAAGGTTGGAAAAGTACCGCTAAATAAAACGTAACACTTATGGAGGACACAAAATTATTTATTCCTCCACTAACAAAAAAAGAAGCGTGCCCTCCGGCACGTCACCAATGGGGGCCGAATCGCAATCGCTTTTCAGTTCCAAAAAAAAACTGATTGAACTTTGGATGAAATTTAAATGAAATCAAATTAAACGTTCTGAATCAATGCAAATATTTGAATATCACGAATTTAGTAAAAACAAATCAAAATCTGAATGCAAATACACAAGTTATTACAGGCGTGTGGCGGCAAATTTAAAATTGTGGCAGTCAACAAGAGCACAGCAAGGGCGTTCTAGCACAAGCGGACTTTGGGGCTATCGGTCGGGGCTGTTCTCCCCCACGACGGTGATTCTATCTATCGCAAGCCTAGCGCAAAGCATCTCTCTATTACGGACGTGCCGTACGTGGAGGCCGTTACAGTTTTGGCTATGGGGTGGAAGCCGACAGCGTTACAACATCGCGACCGCCCCTGAATTCTATTTTAACCTGCATCTTTTATGCAGGTGACGCGCTAAATCTCGCCAGCCCGACTAGGAACCACGCACTCCACTTCTGCCACGTTTTCTGTGTTATTTAACCTCAATTCCAATTGTACGTTCAATTCTTATAACTCTGATCCTAACGAACTGAACAAGTGTTAAAGTTCCAAAAGAACAATAAACAACAGATAATTTATACGATGGAAACATTCATCAACAAAATATTATAAAAACAAAACTGGTAAAGATTGATAAAAACAAAAGATCTGATGTGAAATAAACTTGTCAAAAAAAAAAATTATGTGAGGTTAAAACTGCAGAGCATGAAATTTTTACGTTCAATTAAAATTATGCAACAAAGGAAAATTACTGAGGTTAAAATTGTGAGATAGAAAAATATTGTATGGGGTGCAAAAATTGCAACGCTAATAAATTTACATGAGATTAATATTTGCCACACTTTATCAACAATTCAAACAAAAAGTGTACACTATGTCAAATTATGTCATGATCCAAGTGATTGGTTACTTAAAAAAACAATTTACTTGGAGTATAATACTGTGACCTGGTTACCCCAACAAAACACATAGTAAATAAACACAAAAATATCCAGTCATCGTTGCGAGGAAAAAGCGTCTCAATGATGTAAATTTTAGCGTTGCGAGGAAATGCCTTATAATTTTTAACGTTGCGATGAAATACCTCGGTGATGTAATTTTTAACCTTGCGAGGGCATGCCTCGGTGATGTAATCAATCTTTAATGTTGCGAGTGTTAATTTATGTGCGTATTTAAAGTGCGAAAAATAAAGGGCCAACGATGTTAACACTAGCGAAGGTATTTATTAACTGACTTAGATATGTACATTATGTGAAAACTAACTTAGTAAAAACGGTCTCGACATCTGGACGTCGATTTGCCGTGAAACGCCGACAAAGACAAAAGGGTCCAGACTTTCAACCACACAAGTGTCGCACCGGTACTGGGCCAGAGCGTATCTAATTCTGACATATTGCAACACTCCCACTCGCTCTGGTCAGATGAACTAAATAAACAAACACAAGAAAAATTAGAACACACAAATAAAATAATACTTAAGAGAATAAGTCTTAAACTGAATGTAAATTCAACAATTTTAAATTATTGGCAAATTTATCACGGCTTAGCGGTTTCGTGAACATATCCGCCAGTTGTTCCGTTGTCCCAACGTGGTTGATATCAATCTCTCCCCGTTGATAGGCGTCACGTGTGTAGTGGAACTTGACATCGATGTGTTTGGTGCGTCGATGGTGAACGGGGTTTCGCACCAAATGTTCAGCAGTTTGCTTTAAGTGTAGCGTTTTTGTCCCACGATCGCGCACTATTTGCATACAGTTTGCCACGTCACCGGTAACTTCAAAATTCAGTTTTGGTTTGTTTATGAAACTGTTGACACGTTCCACGGAACTACCGATTACCAGACCATCATCCACGTACAGCGCGAAATAAAGTTCGTTATTGTCAGACGCGTACACACACCGGTCAAACCGAGTAGGGTTCATGCCGAATTCCTTTAGCACTCCGTCCATTTTCTCATGAAACACTAACGGTGCCTGTTTCAGTCCGTATAAACTTTTGTTTAGTTTACACACACGGCCACTACCGTCGTCAAAACCGTCCGGTTGCACCATATATATTTCCTCTTTTAGCTCACTATAAAGGAAAGCAGTTTTCACGTCAATCTGAAAGAGTTCATAATCTTTGGCCGCCGCGATGGCCAACAATACACGCACTGATTCGAACCGTGCAACGGGTGAAAACGTTTCCGCGTAGTCGATGCCCGCTTTTTGCGAACATCCCTTAATGACCAACCGTGCCTTGTATTTATTGATGCTGCCGTCCGGGTTGGTTTTAATCTTGAATATCCATTTATTTTGGATTGGTCGTCTGTTCGCTGGAAGCTTCACCAATTCCCAAACTTCATTTTTGGCTAAAGACTCCAATTCATCAGCCATTGCAAGCTCCCACTGTTTCGAATCATTCGTCGCTAACGCTTCTGCGAGAGTTTCAGGTGTTTTAGTCACTATTTTCTCACCTTCAGTCAGGAGGGCTGCAAATTGAACTTCGGTCATTTCATCTTTTTCTTCCATCCTTTTCTTCGTCTTAGATCGGGTGTTGTTTACGATGGAGTTTTCATCTGAAGGTACCACGCGTTTCGAGTACGCCGCTCGTGTTGGTGTTGATTGTTCTTCATTTGTAGCGATTTCAGGTAACAATTGAAGCGGTCTTTTTGGTGGTAATTCGACAATTTTTACGTCACGACTCTTAATAATTACTTTTGTACCTGGCCGCCAAAGTCGATATGCGTGTTGCTCAAATTCATATCCAACTAAGATGAGCCGTTCGCTCTTCTTTTCAAATTTGCTCCGTTTCGACTCGTCAATTAATGCATATGCAGTACTACCAATTTTACGCAAATGACTCAAGTCAGGCTTTCGACCGGTCCAGAGTTCGTAGGGGGTTTTCCCTTCGAGACGGGCACGTGGTATTCTATTTCTAATGTGAGCTCCGTTTCTAATCATTTCCGCCCATAGTCCTTGGGGCAGGTTTCCGCTTGCAAGTTGACACCGCACCATTTCATTTAATGTCCTGTTAGATCGTTCGGCCCTCCCATTCTGTTGTGGACAGTACGGTGTGGTCAATTCTTGTTTAATAAATTTCTTGGTTAACACCGCCTTCATTTCACTGCCCAAAAATTCACCCCCATTGTCCGATCGCACGCGTTTTATTTTATGTCCATTCGCTTCTGCATCAGCTATTACACTAATCATCGCGTCGACGACGTCGGACTTTGTTTTCATTGGAACTGCGATGATCGTACCACTGCAATCATCTGTAAATACAGCTGCGAATCGCGAACCACCTAACGATTCATTCAATGGTCCGATCGTGTCAAAATGCATTAGATCTCCTGGCCGTTCAGCCCGCGAATTTGAGGACGGGAACGGTTGTCGCACGTGCTTGCCGTATACACAGTCTTCGCAAAATATGTCCTCATTGTCCGCACTATCTTTCGAGTCCACAACTTTCATGCCAGTTATCGCGTCACTTTTGGCCATTTCGCGAACCACTTTAAATGCAACATGTCCAAGCCGTTCATGCCACACTCGAACGTTTTGAGCACTTGCACTTGCGATCATAGCCTCTGCCGTTGCCCGCGCGCGAATATTCATTTCGAATAAACCGTTTTTAGCCAATTGTCCGGTGGCTACCACTTTGCCACGTCTAAACAATTGTAACGTGTGTTTGCTGAATAATGCGTTAACACCATGATTACTAGCTGCACTTATTGAGAACAGATTTTTCCCAATTTCAGGCACGTACCACACTTCACTCATGCCTTGCTCCAGTTCTTGTCCATTAACGTACGAAGTAATCATTACATCTCCTTCACCTTCCGCGTAAATAGTTTCATTGTTGCCCACTGTGATCGGTTTTCTCTCACTTGCACTAAACTCCCTATAATCTGTAATAATGTCGCGCCGAAAAGTCATGTGTTTACTCGCACCAGAATCCGCGACCCATAATTCGCCCGCGTTACCGACAGCCATCGTTTCGGCTGTATACATCATCGCACTCGATGCGCCGCTGTTTGATGCTGCATTCGCTTGGCCATTGTTTTGAGTGTTTTGGGGTTTGTAGCAGTCGATCTTTCTATGTCCCGTCTTACCGCAATTATAACACTTCCCACTAAATCGCTGTTTTGTAAATTGCTGTCGCTGCTGATTTTGATAACGACCACCTCTATTTCTTTGATGATTTTGGCGTTGTCCCCGATTGCCGTTGCTTGTGTAAAGGGCTGAGTTGTCTTCTTCGTCGTTTTTAATCTCGACCATTCCATTTCTCATTGTTTCCAGCTTTAATAACCGAGGAAGAAGGTTGACCATGGTTTGCTCTTTTTCTGGAAGCATATCAAAAGCCGCTGCTATATGCTGATACTGTTGTGGTAATGTGTACAGTACTTTGGTGATTATTTGTTCATCGGTGGGTTTCTGATTCAGATCTTCCAGCTGTCTCACCAGCTCTTCGATAGCAGCAACATGTTCAGTAATTGTTGCGCCTGGTCGCATTTGATAATTATAAAATTTTTGGTGTAAAATATGAATCGACGTCTTGTTCTTTTGTTCGTAAATAGTCACCAGTCGCGTCCACATTTCAGCTGCAGTCTTCATATTCATTATATGACGCACAACATTCGTTTCTAGAGCGCACGATAACGCAAATTGAGCTTTCTCGTCTTTTCTGTCCCATTCTTCTTGTTCCTTGGACGTACCTCCCGAATCAGGGCGAGCTTTCATACCTTCGACAACGTCTAACAATTCGTGATACCGCAGATAGGCGCGCATTTGAAACTTCCATACTGCAAAATCGTTGCCGTTAAACTTAGCTATCGCGAACTTATCCATTTTCGATGTGTCTGCTACTATTGGCCGCGAAACCGAACTTGAACACTGACCAACTACAAATCGCAACTTCGAATAGGAACTAATCGCTGATATTCCGCTAATTGCACTTTTTCAAAATACTAATTGCACAATACTCGATACGTAATCTGGGCCCATAACCTGTTAATTTATGTGCGTATTTAAAGTGCGAAAAATAAAGGGCCAACGATGTTAACACTAGCGAAGGTATTTATTAACTGACTTAGATATGTACATTATGTGAAAACTAACTTAGTAAAAAAGGTCTCGACATCTGGACGTCGATTTGCCGTGAAACGCCGACAAAGACAAAAGGGTCCAGACTTTCAACCACACAAGTGTCGCACCGGTACTGGGCCAGAGCGTATCTAATTCTGACATATTGCAACAGCGAGGACATGCCTCGGTGATGTAATCAATCTTTAACGTTGCGAAGAAATGCCTCGGTGGTGTAATGATAATAACGATGATAACTGCCTAAGGGAAGAAATTATTTTAACTCCCCGTCTGTTCACGGTATGAATTAGTTAATTTAACTGCCGTAAATGAACTATTAGCAATTTTGTGTGAAGAATTAAGAAGTGTTATAGTGTAACACTTACATATTAGCATCCAGAAACTTATTTACAATTAGACAAACAAAATGAAAGGAGTCCTGACTCATTGAATTTCATGAAAACTCCTAGCAAATGTCTGTTAAATTGTGTTAGCACAAACTTACCGATTAAAACCCTAACCTGAATTCACAAACAATAAAACAAATTTACAGCATGTGTTGGCGTCGGTCTCGAAAATTAACACTTATTCCGATTAAAAAGCCGCAAGAATTATTTGCGCGTATTGGGGAAAACTGTGACGTTGTCGTTACGATTAATTGTCGTTAAACAAAGGTCTCCTCCCTTTTATTAACTACCAAACCAACTAATTAAACTTAGTTAACTTACAGCGTCTTTTTCATCATGCACCCAAACACACCACCAAATCAACAATGATAATAACGCTTTCGCCATGCCGCTAGCTTGTCTACCACTACCGTCCTCTCATAACCACCCCTCTAACTAAAATCCCCCCAGCGAGCTACCAAACACAAGAAAAAGAACTAAACGTGCACAAGGCCTGTGTTTAACGATTTTTTTTATTGATTTTTTTTTCTCAAGTTCAAATGATTCAAATGTGATTTCGCGCCGCTGTTAATTAATTTCAGCTCGAAAATTTGATTCATATTCGGTCACCACAGCAGCAAATCTCGAAAACGCTGATCGTGTACTCGGTGTATCTGCGGTATGACATACTTGAGTTGCTACCCTCAGCCATTAGCTAAGATGACAGCGCTAATAGACTTTAGCACGGCTACGGGATGACGTCTATTTAAACAATAATCTTTAGTGGTGAGTAAAACTACATTTATTAAGAACATGTCTACTCTGGTACAAGTATTACAGTTTTTATGTTGCTACTTGCTACTCTTGTCGGCAACCCGAAACAGGCCACCTCTACAAAAGGAGCCGCCATTCCTTTAAGAGCGACCAAAAGCTGCACTACTGTGATTCATAACGTTCAGGTGATCTGAACAGCCTTTCATCGTGAAATGTGGTGCGAACTTCACACCACACACTGTGGGGAAATTTTGATGTCAGATCCAAAGGGAACGCTCTTTTGAATTACGGTGGCATAATTGTGATGTCTATGTGCACATGTTCAAAACGAGCTGATGGTGGTGAGAATGTACTGCTGGGCAATAGCCTTAAAAATGACTCTCGTTGGCGAAGAGAAGCGCTTTCGAGTAAAGAAGTCGCAAGAGTACTCATACTGATAGCTTGGAGTCAGTACCAACGGGTTATAATGTAATACCTAAGTAAAAACAACCAGGAACTTCAGTTATAAAGTGAGGAACAAAAGAGTGATGCGTGGTTTATATGAACAATTTCACGACTGTTAAATTGTATTAGAACCAGAAACAGTTATTAAACATCTGTGCATTTGAATCATTAGAATGATTTGGTTAACAATGCCTAATCGACTTTTCGCATTAGGGTCCTTGTAAACTTGTAAGCCATGTCGCGTGCCTACAGAATTTCATGAGTTGCCCCAAGCAGACGATCTCTGGCAGTCGTACATACCTGTATAATTTATGGTTTTATTTACGGGTTCGGTTCTTTGACTAAAGTTGTAAAATTTTATTAGTATATATTTAAAGTGATCTTTCAATACAAAGAAGTGGCCGCCAAAAAAAATAAATGAGGAGGCTTCCTTCCTGCACTGCCAACTAGCTGCCAACCCCTGACCAACTACCAACCTAAAAAGTGACATTACCTAATTTTCTAGCTAGGCGGTCTACCCTAACTGAAGATCTACACACATGGTTGCCTAAGTTTGTACGATTTTACAATCTCGTATATTACATTCTCCACCGTAATGTATTCTTGGTTGCATAGAGATATTAATAATAAATGTAATAACATACCTATTACATCGAGATTATGCATTAACCGTGAGATACATGAAGCAGCGGACTTTAGACCCGGCGCCTGCCAAACGCGATAATTGGCATAAATGACCCAAGTTCAACGGTAACAAAACCCAAACGAACCTCCTCATTTTATAACTTGTTGACCCACCAAACCGACAAAATGTATTCAAATTAAGCCAAATGTCACACTTAAATATACATTAAACTGCATGAGCATTTCCATAGCCACAGCCTTGTCAGCCCGCCAAAAATTTTGTTGTTTCCTCGCTCCGTTAACAATCTCCATACTTTTCCACTCCATTGCACAACTCCTCCAAAAGTGAAATCACATCTTCCTTGACATGACTTGCATTTTTTCGCGTCCAGGTATTTATAGTTGGACACCGGGTTGAAGGCAGTTCGTACAAAAATAAATTTCCAAAGGGTGCAGGCATAACACTTTAGAGACACCGCGATGACAGTCTTCGGGCAGACGTATTGACTACCGAAGCATCGGATTTGAAATTTGGATCAACAACATGCCCGGACAGATGAAAATTAGCTTTCATATTAAACAATACGTATAATGAACGGTAAGTTCGTAAAATAAGCAACAAAGTCAATGAAATAAAAGACTCAAGTTTTATGAAAACACTTGCATAAGTAATTCGACTTTTCTGCCAAACTTATGACGTCATAATTACTTTTTAAATAGTAAATCTATTTTGAATACGTATTTTCAAAAACGCTATAAATTAACTAACTATGTCACGCGTACTCTGAACAGGCCAAAAAATTGACGAAGTTCGTACACAAAGATTAGGTATTTAACAGATTTCTTACACGATACAGTCTCAGATGTGTATTTTTTTTACTAGAAATCCAGTCTTGAATGTCATAGGAACAAATCCGATTATCACCTTTTTTATATCTTGACATAGTGAGAATTCTGTAGAATATTAATGAATTTTAGAATGTGTAACTTGTGTGTAACATCAAATATGTACAATTTATTTTTATATTAATGTACTATTTTTTAAAGTATGTAACGGGTGATCAAGAAGTTTTGAGATTGGGGAGGTTAGGGAAATTTTTTTCTTTGCTTTGAATAAACCTGATACATCAATCTTATCAAATTAAAATTCAAATAAGTTTATTTTCACAATATAGAAAGGTTTACACCTGGGAGCAAAAAGCCTTTATGGAGAAGCGTATTTTTGCAATTCACGCTATGAACATCTTCGATTTGTTGACATTGATATTTGTAAGTTTTATCGATTTAATCACAGAAATGAAAAATATTTCGATACCCTATCATAATCACCAAATATTATATTCTGAATTAAAAATGACATATATATTGTGTACTGACATTAAAAGACATATTTCGGAAGGTATCATTAGTTATAACACAAAAAAGTTCATTATATACAAAATATAGAATTCAAATGTCAAACTTTCTCATAACATTTTTATACTTATTTAATTTATAGCAAGCCTGCACAATAAAATTACGTCAACACGAGTACCTTACATGAATTAAATTATGTGTGAGATATTCTACAAAAATTATTTTAGAACATCATAAATCTATTCGCACCACTCTTACTTACGGGAGGTAAAAATGAAAACGACTTTTATTTTTACTTCCCAAGCGTAAGATCTATTTGACGAATGGTTAATTTCATATTTTCTAGACGTTCCATGTATTCTTAGATATGAATGCACGATACGATATGAATGATGTCTCCAGTTTCCGTCTGTTTGTCATTTGTCGTCCTCCTGTTGGAGATGCAAGTGATGTAACTGGACACATAATCCCCGAAACCACTAAACCGATCGCTGTCGAATTTTGGGCATACCTACTATTCGTATTATTTTTTACCTTATTAGACATTTAAAACAAATTCAAAACTGTAAAAAAAATGTATGTACAGTCGATGCCGTTAGAAAGTTGCATTTTGGCGCATTATTTGAAAATTTAAAAATTCATTTAGCCTAATTTAGGTTCTATATCAAATTGGACAATATCACTGTCACTTTTGACAATACAGTGTCGTACGTCATTTTGCATAATGCCACTGTTAACAATTTGGATTTTGCCGAACCACCGGGAAGCATTGGTACAAAGTATTTCAAGACGTTATCGATTCAGCTGGTACTACATACAATAAAATATTAACGTTTGTTGAAGTAAAATTTTCTACTTTACGACATTGTTTTCCGTGACATTTGAAGTGACATTTTAGAAACTTCACTTCCGTAGCAGTTCACAAAAACATGTCAAAGTGTAGTATTTTTCAAAGGCCGCAACTTTACTTAGGAAATACAAAATCGGCCGAAATCTTATAACCGCTTTAAAATTATCCTTATCAGAGACACAAAAGTTCAGTCAACCAATTGCTTTGAAATTTTGATAACGTCATTTCTAATGTTTACAAAATACATGCCATTTAAAATGTGTAATATAATGTGCATATTTACGACTGTGCTTCAAGGACAAGAAAAGTGCTGTCTAAATGACGATTGCCTCGACTTATTATTATTATTGTACTTATTGTCAAACTCAGTGTTAGAAATTAGAATATCTATTAGTAATTTTTGTGGAGCCATGATTACAATGTATTTTTCATTGTTAAAAATACTCTTATCGTTATTTACGTTACAAGTGGGATAAAAGCATTATTACCTCGAATGTGAAATTTGCTCACAATGAGGCACTAACCGAGTTGTGTAATCACACGAGCATGATAATTAAAGTCCAACGTCTATGCAATTTGTATAATGAGTTTTATGAATGTGACAACTAAATCCTTTTGAATCTGCACGAACTGAATGAGGTAATTAAAAACAACTCAGACTAAGTAACTTGCGCATATTTTTGCATGCTTTTGGATTTTTGACGATATTTATTTTGTTATTATTAATAACACTGAAGGGCAAGTAATTGGCTGATACTCCTATATTACCTAAAAACTAAAAACTGTATTTTTATGCGGAAGGATTTTATAAATGAGTTCATTTTAATTTTAATGAAGAAATATAAATGCGTTTTAAAAACTAGTTAATTAATTAACCTGCGAGCTGAATTGGCTGAAGCTGATCACGTGGTCCAAGACCAGGTTCACACAAGCACTTAATCACCCCATTAATATAATCACGCGAACAAATTCAACCAATCAGAGTCTCAGGTTCACGGGTTCACATTAGATTTTAATTCGAATTAAACATTTAAATTTTTTTAATTCACGTACCTGTAAGACCGTTACTGCGTCATGATGTCATGAATTTTGAATTAAATTATAAATTATTACTCGACACAATTGTAGATCTTTAAATTGAATTTTATGGACCCCCAACGTTGATTCGTTTTACAACCCTGTCGTCAATTCTATTGTACAGGTAAAGAGCCTGTCAGGAGAAAGCCGATGTTTTCTGTGCCTGAGTTCGCCACGCTCTTCAGCTGTACAATAAAATTGACAACAGGGTTGTAAAACGAATTAGCTTTGGGAGTCCATAAAATTCTTATAATTCTAGACAAACTTTAGATCGGTTTAAAGAAAATATTTCGAAAATTTATGAAAACGTGGATAACTGTATATTATCCATTGAAGTAAGATGACAGGAGGGAGTATATCTATAATTTACAATGTTGCCTGCTGCACAGGACCAGAGGCGGTGCAGTTTGGTTTAAAATGCGTTCATAGGGAGTAAACATGTCTTACTTATATAAAAACAAAAATATTTGTAGCAACATAAAAGCACAAGTAAATTTTACTGCTATTGCTTTTACATTCTATCCTACTAAATTATGTTTGTGATTTATACCCAGTACCCGGCTAACGCTTTTCAGGACACCACTGAAACAGTCAGTTATAAATTCTAAGAGGAAGAGGCGAATGTGAAAGTCTGTACCTATGATCGGCTATTGCTATTGAATGAGGGATACGGATAATCCCCTACCTATTATCTGCCCTGACCAAGCTTCTTACTGAGAAGTACGCGGGGGGTTAATACTAATGAAAGAATAAATATCTTTGTCAACAAGCGCTGACTCATTTCTCAAATATTTTCAAATCCGACATTAGCAGGTACAGCAACGTACCCGATCCCCTTGGGGTACTGAAACCCGAAACGTTATGTTCCAGACCAGTCCATAAAATTCATGTATTTCTAGCACAACTTTACAAGCAGACGCATCCGCCATATTGAATCTCAGAATTTTTGTAAGAAATCTGAAATTTAGTAACAATCCAGTTAATTATTCCGAGTACGAAAAATTCATTTTAATAGACAATAATAATTTCAATTTAAAATATGTACCTGCAAAAAAAAAACATCAAACAAGTATTTTTCGTCTATTCTGGCGAGAATAGTAAACTACTGACTGACACCTGCGGGTTTTTTTATTCAACTTCAAGATCAACAGTTATACTAAAAGAAATGCTGACCGAATTATAGGTATGGTCCTTAAATGAAAACAAATTAAATCTAATACAATTCTAAATTTGTGTGCGTTTACTGATAAAAATAAAGCAAATTTTTAATGTTGGAATCAGCTTCAACAGTTGCAAAATCTTGAGGTTATATTGATTTTTAGCCTTTTTGGTCATCTAGATAAATAAATTATCACAACAAAATGCTAATTTTTAAAACTTCCTCATGTTTGCGCTCATTATACTGTTCACTGTTTTAGACTGACGTCGTCATATTAAATTCGACACCATTAATAGTTCAAATTGCACCTTAAATTTAAATATAAAGTAAAAGAGAACTGCATCTCTAGAGATAAAAAGTGCTATGACTTTAATTATGCAGAACTGTTACGCATGGATGTATTGCTACATGTACTTGTTATAATATTATATTACAATGTAACAGCGACCCTAGGTATTGAATGTACCCGGGTCCGGGACCTGCACGATACGCCACTGTGTTTATGCATGTGTAAATACTTAAATAATAGGAAGATTAACAAAAATGCATTTTTTCCATCGTGTTGTGTCTACTTGAGAATGATTTCTGTTAACCACGAACGCTAGGGTCTCGTGACATTTAAGCGAACCTCCCAAGCTCATCAGCGCGGTGTCCGTAACGTCTTATATTAAAAACTATCGGTCCGCGCCACGCAAAGATCCGCCCTCCGACCGTCCCCGAGAATTTCCGATCGAACACAAAATAGTGGCAGTAGCGGCGCTCCGGCGCAGAGCCACAGTGGGTATGCAGACAATTTAGTCGATAACGTGCGCGCCTTCCAGTTATGTAATACCACTGGTGACAGCATGCTGTAGCGGTCGGGGCCTCGAGGTGATGTGATTTGAGCCGAGTGTACACGCGGGGACAAAACAGTGAGTGCTGTGCACGGATGTTGGATTAAAGTGGTCGAAACAGGTTGACCTGCACGAAAAATGGGAAAGAAGGGTCGCAGGACCAGGTGGCGCACTTTGACTATCACGGGTAAGATGAGATCCGACCTTTGACATTTAGGGGGTGATTTCCCGATCAGGTGAGTTCAAGGTCATCGTCGCGATCCACAGGGCTATTCTGGGCTGTCACGTGTGCGGAACAAACGACGGCATCCATCAAAAGTGACAAGACCAACGCGGGGATGTCACGTGGTGGGGGGATGGAAGCCGGCCAAGTCGTTTGGACGGGAGAACACATCCCGCTGATTTATCGCATGTTACGCCACTGGTGAAAAAATAAGTGTGGCTATTTGTGCCAGACTGTACCGGGGCGACTTATCGATGTCGTGGGGTGGTTTAAATTAAATTAGATTTGTACTGGGGGCGGGAAGGGTGAACCACACCCCGGATAAGAGATGTTTGCGAAAGATTAAAAACTGGGATGAAACGTATTGATCTGGACACCTGAGATGGGTTAGTGGAGTAGAGGGGTAGATGACCTTTGCGAATATACGAAGGGATGATTTCCTTATCAGGACCGGCTTTAGATTGGTGGCGACCCTGAGACAGCAAAAAATTGGCGCCCGAGCATGTTTTTTTAAAGTATTGATTTTTGTTGTTCAGAATTTCATTGGAGCCGTCTGGGTGCTCTATTTATCGTCGTCTGAAGCCGGCTCTGACCCGATATCCCTATCCCTATATGCACTATATTATCATAACTGTCAAATATAAGTGGAGGGATCCTAAGCCGAAAAGTCAAGCATGCTTGACCTACTAAAAACTAAAATTTGTTAATAATTATCTCTCTTTAAGTATGTTTTGTAATTACTGTGATTACGATAAAACGTTTCGCATTGTTACGCAATCTATTTACTCAGGCCAGTGGCGTACAGGGGTCAAACTCCTCCTGAATCGTTACACACAAAATGAAAAATTGCACTCCCTGTCGTAATTCCATTACGAAACATCTCTAAAAATCACAAGATTTCGTCGTCTTATCTCTTATCAGTTTACCGACCGTTATAAATTTAACTTTTTAAAATACTGTAAATAAGAATCGGGTCTAAAGTACGTCTCGTTTTTAAGCTGGCACTATTGATAAGTGTATTTTCGTTTAGTTTTTCTATTTTCGCGGTTCTATTTTTTGTGTCATTAAGAAAGCTTCATTCTTATTTTTGTTAATCGGTTGTTTGTAATGCCATCAAGATGTTTGGAAACAATGTAAAAGCCAGGCCGTTTCTCAAATCGGATTGGCTGATTTCGTATGACTTTTAGTTGACGTCCAATTCAGCGTTGAGAGATTGAAATTGTAGTGATATTGACATACTTTAATTTTGTTTATTCGGAAGCTCTTGGCGTGTTTGCACTTAACTGATTTATCGTCGTAATAAATATAGTACAAAAATTATCTATAGTATTATTACCTATACTTGAACTATAAACCGCGATGAACACTTAAACTTCTAAAATTTATTTTTAATTGTTTTCATGATGTAGCAAGAGTATTGTGTGGTGTATTTCCATTTGTGGTAGGTTTAATTATTTTTTATTGTTATAACTAAACAATTAATAATAAAATAAGGCACCATGGAGAGCAAAATAGCAGAACAATGCACTAATAAATTAGCAGAAAATTCCATTAACTACGTTGATGAAAATGGGCGAGCTGTATATTTAACGTTCCACTGAAATAAAGGATAATTTTATTGTGTACATATCATACTTAAAAAAATAACGAAATGAATTAATTTATTAATAACATTTCGGTGGTGAATCATATATCGGATACCTGAAGTTAATTACGTATTCGACTGTCATTAAATGTTGACAGATCTATTGCTTTTTAAAGTAATACAGTATATATAATAAAGCCAATGAACTTTTTTTGCTTCTTGCTCGTGAACTTGGATTCTTTAGTCAATTGAATACTTATGCTGAGTAACGAATTTTTTTGCAAATTTGCTAACAAGTCAAGGTTAATGCTAATGTGCATCGATACAGAAATATGGACCTTGAAATCGTATGCAAATTAGAAGAAGTAAGAGGGAAAACTTGCATAACAATGAAGTTCTGAGGAACAAAATGCCGGGGAATTCAGTGTATGAAAGTGAATCAGATAACAAGAAAGAAACAATTAAAATGAAAATTAAGAACCAACCTAGGGATAAATCTTAAGTGAAGCACATCTCTTTCAAAGAAATGGAATCTTAAGTTAAATGACTGACAGGAAAATAAGTTATAAGAAAGTACATATTTGAAAAACAAGAAAAAGAAATTAGTCGAGTTGTGAGGAACACTAGTAGAAAGCTTATTTAAAAAACTGTAAACGAAAACTAATTTAACTGTCATAAAAAATGAGGAACCAAAAATAAAAATAAATACAACATACAAAAATCACGCACAGAAAGATTACCAAGGAAAACAATTAATCTTAACAAAGAAATTTGAAAAATGAGATAAGAAAGAAATACCTAGGAAAGGAGAAATTGACACAAAACAGAGTGCCAACGGGAAAATATAATATAACCAAGTCGAAATCAAGACAAGCAAGGATGCCTCGGTGGCGTTTTGTAGGCTGAGACAAAAAGGAATAATCACACAGGAGAAAAGAATTACACTCAACAAAGAAGAAAAAGAAAATAAAACACACAGGGCTGAAACAGAATTTAAAAATATCTCCCTAATATGAAAAGATAAACTCGGAAAAAGTTGAAAAAAGCGCGAAAAGAAATGTAGCAATGCAAGAAACACTCATTATTTTAATTCTATACATATTTTATAAATCTAAGAATCCACAAGTAGATATCAGCGAATAAGAAATTCAATTGAAATTTCTGTTAGTTTAAAAATTTCGTGAATAAAATAGGTAGCTGATTGGCTGCTTATCGCTGAGTTGTTTTTTGTTATACAGGAGCTTAATGAACTCCTAATTTTCTTTAATTTGCTGCTAATTATGCTCGTAACATCGTAAAATTTTTATGTTGTGATTTTCACGCTCTACGAGAAAAATTTTATAGGCATTATCAAAATAAACACACGTTCGTGAAATTATTTTTAAATATTTCGTAATAATTGCAGACAGACTTCTCGGAATAAGCAAAACCAGGGAACAACATTTTTCAAAAGAGAACATCTTCATAAAGTGGGAAACCTTTTTGATTAGTAAAAATTGGTCTAAAGAGTTTAGACAGTACTTCCCTCGCTGTCGGAAACTTGACGACTGCATGCCTATTGTGTTTTTTTTCTCATTACATTTTTGTAGTGGGAATTTAAAAAAAAATTGCGCGGAATCAAGTGAACGCATAAAACAAATGCAGGTCTGTAATGTTAAAGTCGATGTAAATAAGCGTGCTACCCTTATGTTTCAACCGAGTTTTTCCTTTAACAAATTTTGTGTCTACCAAATTGGGTTGGTTGGGGTGTAATACTAATAATAAGTGTTGCCTTTAATTTAATCAATAAAATAAATTGACTTCATTAATTTTTTTGAACCACCTCTTAAGAAAATCTAAAAAATATGAATGGAATGATAAATCACAAGTACAAACTCATCATATTTTTTGCATTTTAGATAGGATTTATTCAGCAAAATTTAAGGGTGACGTCATCAATTTTTTTAGGAGGGATGAACAAATACATTTTGAACAAAAGTTTACCATGCTTATAATAACTTTAAAATATTCCCAAGATTTCAAAGCATTCGGTTTTGTAATTCCTGATTAAATCGATAAAATAAATTCACGCCTTCATTAATTTTTTTGAGTCACCCTGCATATGCAAATCCAAAAATATGAATGGAATGATAAATCACAAGTACAGACTCATCATATTTTGTACATTTTAGATACGATTTATTCGGAAAACTTTTGAGCTGACGTCATCAGTTTTTTGTAGAAGATAACCAAATATATTTTGACTAAAAATTTATTATGCTCTTTATAACCTTAAAACATCTGCAAGATTTCAAAGCATTCGGTTTTGTAGTTCCTGATTAAATCAATAAAATAAATTTACGCATTCATTAATTTTTTTGAGTCACTCTGTATATGCAAATCCAAAAAATATGAATGGAGTGATAAATGACAAGTACAGGCTCATCATATTTTGTACATTTTAGATATGATTTATTCGGCAAACTTTCGAGCTGACGTCATCAAGTTTTTGGAGGGGATAAGCAAATATATTTTGACTAAACATTTATTATGCTCTTTATGACCTTAAAATATCTGCAAGATTTCAGAGCATTCGGTTTTGTAGTTCCTGATTAAATCAATAAAATATATTTACGCATTCATTAATTTTTTTGAGTCACCCTGTATATGCAAATCCAAAAAATATTAATGGAGTGATAGTTCACAAGTACAGACTCATCATATTTTGTACATTTTAGATATGATTTATTCCACAAACTTTTGAGCTGACGTCATCAAGTTTTTGGAGGGGATAAGCAAATATTTTTTGACTAAAGATTTATGATGCTCTTTATAGCCTTAAAACATCTGCAACATTTCAAAGCATTCTGGTTAGCAGATTAAAAATTAAATTTCAAAATGTTGTTTTATAATTTTGATTTTTTTTCCAAAAATCTGGACGTTTCGGGTGAAAAGTCGATTCAGAGTTGTAAACTACATGTGTAGGACTATGTTATTTTATACAATTGAAAACCCATTTACTATGTACAATTTTGAAGTGACGTCATCGCTTTAGTGGTGGGGATGATTCGACAAATTTTGATTAGCGTTTTACCATCTACATGATATTCTTAATATAAGTACAAAATTTCACAACAATCGGTCGAGTACTTTCGGAGATTATCTGTCTAATAAAAATCCGTGACAACAGACGGACAGACGGACAGACGGACGGACAGACGGACAGACGGACAGACGGACAGACAGACGGAAATGGGAGACCTATTTCTTCGTCTTCTAGGGGTCATGAAAGATCGAGAAAACGTAAAAGTAGAGAGTCGGCCGACGGACTCGATTACAATACTTCCTTTGCTTACGCTCGGGAAGTAAAAATACAATTTTTGATCAATATTTACCAAGATTACCTTCATTTTTTCGAGATAACATGCGAGATGATCAAAAAGAAGTGCAAATCATGTCATTAAAAAAACCCAAATTTTCAAGTGTTTTTCTTTAAATTATATATCATACAAAAGCTCTTTTGACAAAGAATATATAATTGAATTGCGTTTGACAACGAAAAATTGAAGTCGACGGCGGAATACTTGATTCTATTTTTGTATACCGCTCAACTTGTTATTAAATTTAGATTTTACGGCATTCTGCAGTCTCGACTAATAGGGGACGAGCCCAGGAAACACAATTTGAGCCAATGGGAATATTGTTTATGCATAATATAAAATATGTAATATGATTGCCAAAATTTAGTAAATATTTTCAGTTTATCCTTTATCCATATAAAGTTCACAGTAAAATTCAGAGTTAAAACGTTTAAATGAAGAAATAATGTTTGTCGAGTGAAATAAATTTGGTTATTATAATCCCACGGTGTTCTACTTTTTACTTCTCGCGCATAAACTAAGGAAGTATTGTATGCGCGCATGTTCAGAAAAATATTGGATTGAGTTGGTTTTAATAATAAAATTATAAAAGGTTTAATTAAATGTTCCACAATTCTGGGAATACGAAACTGTATCAATAACTGGACCATTTAAATTTACAAAAATAAATTTTCTGAAAGAAATAAAAAAATGATAACACATCAAGCTGGAATCAAATATTCACTCAATAACGATTTTGATGTATTTTCTGATGCAATTATTTTATCAAACTATGTCTTGGTTTATTCCTCAAAAATCAAGACCGGAGAAAACATCTCATTTTGACCCTCAACCTTCGGACGCCAATCTTGACGGCTTACTTTGAACTAAGCCGAATCTTTATCGTGTTTATTTTGTTCACATTTTTTCCACAACTATGCTGACTCACTTCCCTCTATATGTTCGAGAGCGCATTTCTTATTAATCGCATCTCAAATAGAATCTACACGATAAGCCTCGAACCTTAAGTTGTCAAAAGATAATCGAAAAGTAAAGTCAATACTTATGTCACTGTAATCTGCAGTAGCAAAAAAGCAAGATAACCAGTTTTAAATTCTTTGAGGATTGTTACGTAAAACCAAAAACGGCTACTTCCGCTCAGAAGCTCCGAACTTTTGTTACTACGGCTGCGGACAGAGCGAAATTTTTCCACTTAAAATAAAAACCTTACGGTCGTTTCCGTTACGTTAAGGACGATACTATTGTATTATTCGTGCCGTAATAACTATAATTATGTGTAATGAAACGGCAAACAAAGCCTTTACGCAAACATGAATGGTTATGGATATTTTATGGCATGGATTCGTGAAATTGGCCGTAAATAATACTGGAAAGCCAATTAGGTACTGGGAAAAATCAAGCATAAGGAATCGCCGGGCGGTTGTGCCTTCAGATTAAAATTAAATTTTGTCGGTTCAATTTTTACATAACGACTTTTATTTAGTTTGTTCGAAATGTCGACTATTTTTACGTGGAGCATCATGAACTAGAAAATATGTATTTTGAAACGAGAAATTTGCCACACAACGCTTGATATATTAAGAGATTTGTTATTGTCTTGTTCGTAATTTTATCTGTTTATTTAGTGCTGGTTCTTGTCTAGGTTACAATGGCGTCAAATATAGCACCTATTAATACCTGTAACATTAAAAACGTTTTTGACATAAAAAACGATGAAAAATTCAACAAGCAGCTGTTGGTTTTTATTTTGATAGTAAGAACATGCGCGAGGAATCTATTCAAACAAAAAATAATAATAAGGCTAATAAAAGCTTAAACTCAGTGGAGGCGTTATAAGAGAGCGTCTAAAAATACATCGTACTTGTTCAAGTCTATCACGTTTCCTGCTTTTGCTTTACAGAATTTCAAGTGTGGTTTTTATTTTTTCTTTCCAAAAATTCTATATTAAAAAGTACCAAAAATAGTCTTGATCAAAGGTATGGGGTCACTGATCCAGATTTGTTAGCACTGGCGATAATAGTGGTTCTTGCAATTCCATTATGCAATAATGTATTTTTCGAATTTTACTTTTTTTTTTGTTGTTGATTTTTTTTATGAAACTGATAATTTAGAACAGTTTGACACTATTAAATTAACAACCAAAACAAAATGAACTGACCAAAAAATCTTCTTACTCATATTTCTGTGGTTAAGTCCCATTCGTTTAGTTCTAAATTTAATGCCGTGGTCGTTTACAGAGTTACGTAGTTACAATGTAACTCTGATTATAAATATCTCCCTTCTTCATAATGAACTCCACACATTCCAAAATGATTCTAAAAATTCCCAGTAAATCAGTAAATAGCTAACACAAGTTACTCTTTCAAACAACATAGTGTTTTCGAAAAATACTAACCAATATTAAGCCTTCGAACTTAAATCTTCCCTAATTTTTTAAGTTATCGGAAGCAGTTTTGGGTTGCAATTGAATCAGTAGCAGATTTCACGTTTCCGTCTGTCAATTGTCTGTGTGCCAATTTTTACTATACAGATAATCTGCCAAACTGCTGGACCGATTTTTGTCAAATTTTATATGTAAATTAGAAATATAGTGTAGATGAACAACGCTAATCAAAATTTGGCTAATTTTTGCAGCAACAATTTGATGGCGTCATCTCAAAGATTTCTACATTAAAGTTATTTAAATGTTATGCAGTGATAGACTGCTATACTTGTGGTGTATGAACCTGCATTGAGTTTTAATCACAATTATTTTACAATATTTCTTAATATTCACTCCATGTTTCACATAACTGATATACACACCTCTAGTTCGAAACTCTATCTAGTTCTAGCTAAATAACTTTAGACATTTTTTTTATTTATCTAGGAAACTGAACTTGTTAAATTGTTGAAATATAAAAACTGAGAAATGTGATGAAAAACGTTAAATTTGTGTTGGTAGTTTATAATCATAACTATAAGCTGCGATATAAATATGTAATATCGGTAACTGACAATTCCTTCAACACAATTCGAAACCGCAAGTCACAAATAACATGTAATTGTGTGGTTTTGTGCTTCCCAAGAGATGTATTCTGTTAAAATTATGAATACCTACTTTGCAGTGCTCGTAGGCACGAAATTGTTTCATTTGGTTTTATCACGACAGACAACATTTTCTAATTAAAAATTGATTGATACTGAACGTAGGGCATGTTTCCAAAAAAAAAAACATTGTAGGAAAGTATCGATGTTTCCACCCCTCGGTCTGACAACGAATGAAAAACTCATCAGAATTATGCTTGGGATGAATATGAATGGGGCTTAATTTTTGGCTTGTTTTTTTCTTGATATATGTACATAGGTATTCATTGAACAACACGATACTCAAAAACATGTTTTTTATTTCTTTTAGAGAAATAAAGATTTTACAATTAAACTCCGCCCCTCGGCTTACGACGAATAAAAAAAAATCATCAGAATTGAGATAGGGCGGGTGGGCAGTGCTTATATTTTGCCTTTTTGCAAAATCGATATTTCTTTATACAAATTTTCCATTTTAAACATGTTGTAAGTTTCATATTGTGAAAAAAAATCTACACATATTAAAACAAATAGACAAAATGTAAGCCCACCCACCCGCCCTATCTCAATTGTGATGATTTTTTTATTTGCGGTGAAACAAGAGGGCGGAGCTTAACTGCAAAATAGTTATTTCTTTACAAGAAATTAAAACCATGTTTTTGAGAACATCGTGTTGTTCAAAGAATATTATGTATATTGTATATTAAGAAAAAAAAGTCAAAATATGAACCCCGCCCACCCACCCCATCTCAATTCTGATGATTTTTTTATTCTTAGATACTTAAAACACGTTTAAAATGGTAAATTTTTGGGAATATGGATTTTCCTGTATAGTACTGAAATTTTACCGCAAACCATACCTTAAAAAGTAATACGGGAGCTATTACCCTTAAAACAATAGTTGAGAGCCCAGATATTATTTAAAATTTGGAAAAATTACGAACAGCCTTGAAAAAAATTGTATAGATACATATACATTTCGAAATACATACATATTTTAAAAATTATTGTAGTAGGGGGCTAAATTTACTGATTTCTAAAAAAATCCCGCACGTGTGTAAACCCCACAAAAAATGACCAATCAAAACGCTAAAAACAATCTTGAGACTGCCGGTCCGTTATCATCGAAAATTTACAAAATTATGAATAGCGTTGAAAAATTCGTATACATGACACATTTCGAAATGGTTTAAAAATTATTGTAGTACAGAACCAAAGTTCCACTTTGTGCCAACAATCAAAATTTAAAACTACTGACACCTAAAAAAATCCTACACGTGTATAGACCCCACAAAAAGTCGCCAATCAAAACACTAAAAACACCACTTAAATCACATCGTATTTACACAAAAAATCCATTTATAAAACCAAAGTGCCCAAAAATAGATTCGCAAGCTCTGATCAAAACTAAACAATTTTAGCGAAAACCACATGCTTCGACATCACGCGTCCAGCCGGTCTAAATCCGTCAACCACGTGAGTATTCACTCTTCACACTTTTTTTACTCATTCCGCACTCCCGTGACTGTTATTTCTGTCTGAGCGACGATCGTTGCGTCATCTATCCAAGAAAACAGTGACCGGAAACGCTCAGAATCGGAAAGATCGACTTTTCAAGGCCACGATCTGACAGCTGACACCTGTCACTCATGTCTGGAAAATCAAGGTCGGCGATTACCACACGGCACGTGCGAGCTAAAAATACGCAAGTGCATTGAAGCCAAGAAAGTCACGTTTGTTTCGAAAATTGAAAATGGTGGAAGGGGGGCTGTTTATATTGGATATTGTCATGACAATTCGGGTAGTCGGATTCGAAGTGATGGGTATTCGAGATGGAGGGAAAAGATGGTAAGACTACATTAAGTTGCGTAATGTGCGATAATACACGTGATGTTTTACGTACGAGTACGCAGTGTTCAAGGTTGCGTTTTATTGTTTTTATCGTTTTGTCATTTGACACGGTTTAAAATAATTATCGTTAGACGTAAAGGCGCCGGTTTATTTTTAGCGCGGTTTGTCCGTTGATTACGTTTTTTAAGAGTACGGTGATTAACAAAAGATGGCGCTTTGCGTCTTGCAAAGTAGATACCTAACTAAATTTTGACAGGTGTGTAAATGAAAATGATATAATTACGAGAAACTTTATCATTGTGTTGTCCTGAAAATAATAAATTTAAATTTGGAAACACACTAATAGTGTTTTCATTGTTAATTAAAAACTACAAATAAGCCCATAACTTAAAATAATGTTGTATTTACTGTAGTTTATTGCGGTAGTTCTTATCGCGCGATTTTATTTATTGCTACAGTTTACCTAAATTCTTTTGTTTGATATATTTATGTTTTATTATCTGACACGTATTTGGGGCCTACGTTTTGTAATAATTCTTCATTGTTTTGTAATGTGTCGAAATTGACACACTAATAAATATTTATGGCTTTATGCGTTTTTTTCAATTTCATCAACAGTTAAATTGAGCTTGGGCGGATGAAAGAGGCTAAATGAAAATGTTGCCCGAGGGTGTATTTTATTTTTGCAGGGTTATTTTTGTTCGCGGTATTTTCCGTAATATTCGCTTGGAAAATTCAATACTTCATTTCAAGCAAACAGTGTATTATTATCCATAAATATAGCAACCGTGAGACACGAAAGTGGAATCAATAGGGTGCATATATTGGTTACAAAATTATTTAATATCATGCTATATACGTAATATAACATTGTGGTTTTCTTATATACATACATTTAATTTAACAGGGAATAGTTGGTTTGACGTATACCGAGTTGTATAAAAGACACGACATTCTATAAAATACACGATATAACGAAGAAATAAATTGTGCAATAAAAAGATGGAGCGCACTGTATGAAAGTAAAAACATATATAACGGTATATAGCGAAGAAACGAAGCAGGAAAATTGCATGGCATGAAATAGTGTTGGAAATTTGTGAACTGATGTACATGCGAATGAGGAAATAAGCAATTATAACAGAAAAGTTTAATTAAAACTGGCACATGATCATTATAGTACCTTGTAGAGGAGGAAAAACGTATTGGAGATTTGCCTAGGTGAATATTCTATTGTATTCTTATACCTTTAACGACATCCTAAAGGTGCATGCCAAATTATATTCTAATGCATGCTTATTATTACAGTTGATTGTCATAGGTAAGGGGGTTATATTGTTGATTTCACAATTGAGAAAGGTAAATTATGGACTGACAAGGATAAAGGAAATGCAGGCAATTAATTACTGGTATTACGGAACTTGAAGAAATAAGATTTTATTTATTTAGAGAATAAATTCCGGATTTACCAGTGTGTGTGGATGTTTCCTGGAAGAGTTGAACACGTAGATCATTCTTTTTCTTCTGCATAACTCGTAAGACCGTTTCCCCAATCCCATATGTATGTCAGCATTCCTTAATTTTAGTAGTCATCTTTGAAATAGGAAAAATTGAGTAGAAATAGAATCAATTAATATGGTTTTTAAATAATTCTGAAAAAACTGCAGAAACCATCTCAATAAACGCCATTTTTAAAAGAATGTATTTAAAGAACAGTGGTTAAAAGGAGCAAAACAAAATGTAAAATTACATGTAATTGAAAAAACAAAAGGAAGTGGTCAGAAATTGAATAGGAAAATAGAAACATTTTCAAAATTATTTCATTAAAAACTAAAATAGAGATTAAAGGTGAAGAAAAATGTGAACACCATGACAAGATGTAAAAGATGAAAAAGAAATATATTTATTGCTAAAAGAAAGTAATATCCAAATACAATAGAACAATCGCTCGTTTAACATTGAAATGGAGAAATAAAATATTATATTGAAAAAGCAGCAGGAATTATTTTAGTAAGAATGCAGAGAAATAAGTGTAAAGATTGTACATAATTATATGAATTTTATGGACTCCCAAAGTTAATTTTACATATTACTGAACACCCTGAAAATGTGTAAAAAGTAATTAAAAACGAAAAAGGATATAGAAAGCTAGCATGTCCCACCAGAAATGTGCCTAATATATATATTCCGTATTTCATTATTTTGAGTTAAATATTTCTCTGATAATGTGTATGTGAATTCAAATTTATTTCGCATTTGTTTGCTTACAACCACTGCTATCCTGAAACTTTCTTCTTCCCCCACCTGCATGCCATAAAAGCTGCCTTTTGTTCGCCCTTCACAATAATTCTGGTCCTTCCAAGTATTTCGAATACCTTCCAAGAACCCTCTCATACAACCCGCCTTAACGGTTTTCTACCGAACTGTCCTTTCGAATTAAAATTAAAAAGTTTTACACCCTTTCATCATCAGCTGTACCGAAAACTTCAAATATTCTCTATACTCGCAATTGTTGTTTCAATCACCTGATCGCCCACAACACAAAAAAAAGTGGTCGGAGGTTGTTTCGACAGAAGTTCCCTCGCACCTGAAGCACAAATTTCATATTGCGATTTTTATTTTTTCAATGAGAACCTTTGTAAGTTGAAATGTAATGTTAAAGTAAATTTAAAGAAGCGTGCTACACGTATATTTCAAATGAGTTTTTACTTTTCAAAATTTTGTGATGACGTCATCAATATTTCTGCAAGCACACGTATATCAATTTGGATTGGTGGAGTGGAAAACTAATAGTAACAGTGTTGTATTCCCAAATTTTCTAGGAAAATGAAGTGAACTGTTCCCAATTTCATCATAAAAAAAATTGACTCATTCATTAATTTTTTTGAGCCGCCTGTATAAGCAAATCTAAGAAATAAGAAGACAATGGTAAATCACAAGTAAAAACCCATCATATTTTGCACATTTTAGCTAGAATTTATTCGGCAAAATTTTGAGATGACGTAATAAATTTTTTGTGGTTGATAAACACACACATTTTGATTAACAATTGAATGTACCACGCTTACAATAACTTTAAAACGTGTTCACTGTTTCAGTTTTGCAATTCTTGATTTATCCAATCAAATAAATTGACCGATTCATTAATTTTTTTGAGTTACCCTGTATAAGCAGATCAAAAAATATGAATGCAATAATAAGATAGGAATTTCAGCAAAATTTTAAATTCATCAACTTTTTGCGGGAGATAAACAGATACATTTTGATTACGAATTTACCATGCTTACAATAACTTCAAAACGTCTGCAAGTTTTCAAAGCATTCGGTTTTGCAGATTCAAAATTAAATTGCAAAATGTTATATAATTGTGATTATTTTCCAAAAATCTGGACGTAAAAACTCAACACGGACCCATGAACTATACTTGTAGGACTATGTTATTATACAATGTAAAACCATTTACTATGTACAATTTTGTGGTGACGTCATCACATTATTGGTGGGGATGATTAAACAAAGTTTGGTTAGCGTTTTACCATCTACATGATATTCGTAATACACATAAAATCAGTACTTGTGGTTTATAAATTTTTTACTCTGAACATCCAGGGTTTTGAAAAAAAATCAACATCCTATAATTTTACTTTGGAACTGTAAAGACGAATGTTCTGCAATCATTTTAAGGTTATCGTAAGCCTGGTAAATCGTTAATCAAAATTTATATGTTTATTCGTTATCATAAAAAAAACAAAATTCCCAAAATGAAATTTTATAGTTTTTTTAAAAAGCTGGATATGTTGTATAGTCCTGGAACTGTAGTTGGCAGACCCAACTTTGAAAGCCGCCCACAGGATTACTATAAAAGTATGAATTTCTGTCAAATGTTGTTTATTATCCTTCTATTTATGATAAACACCTGCACAGGAGCGTGCGGAAGATGAGTCAAGCGAAAGCAAGATCCGTATTTGTCTACAAGAATTTACCATTTTAAACATGTTTTAAGTTTATTGTTCTGAAAAGACGATTATGTATATTAAGAAAAAAGGCAAAATATAAGCCCCGCCCACCCACCCTATCTCAATTGCAGTTAAGCTCCGGCCCCGTTGGTTCACGGCGAACAACAAAAATCATCACAATTGAGACAAGGCGCGTGGGCGGGCTTACATTTTGCCTCTTTGTTTTATATGTGTGGATTTCTTTTCACAACATGAAACTTAAAACATGTTTAAAATGGAAAATTTGTATAAGGAAATATCGATTTTGCAATTGGGCTCCGTCCCATAATGGCAAAATCGATATTTCCTTGCAAAAATGTACCATGTTCTAAGTTTCTTGTTGGGAAAAGATGATTATGTATATTGACAAAAAAAAGGCAACATATAAGCTCCGCCCACCCGCCCTATCTCAATTCTGATGATTTTTTTATTCGTCGTAAGCCGAAGGGCGGACCTTAATTCTAAAATCTTTATTTTTTTACGAAAAGTTACCATATGAAATATATTTTTAAGTAATCGTGTTATACGAAGAAAACTAAATGTATTAATTCAAAAAGAAAACCAAAAGAGAATCCCCAGCCATCCGTCTCGATCTCAATCGTGATGAATTTTTCGTTCATTGTCAGACCGAGGGGTGGAGCGTAATTGCAAAATCCTTATTTCTCTACAAGAAATAAAAACATGTTTTTGAGTATCGTGTTGTTCAAAGAATACTAAGTATATTAAGAAAAAAACAATCCTAAAATTAAGCCCCACCCATATCCATCTCAAGCTTAATTGTGATGAATTTTTCATTCGCTGTCAGACCGAGACCAATTTTTTAATTTTTTGATGAAGAAAGTTTTTGGTTTAATTTGTAAAATTAAACAGGCCACAGGTAGAAAAGCATGGCACACTGCATATCTCAAACAACATTTTGAGAATTGTTTTTTTTGAAGAAACAAATTTTGGTTAGCGTTTTACTGCCGACAAGACAACGTTATAGCATATCTGAAATTTCAAAGTATTCAAACCGGTAACTTCGAGGATTATTAACTATCTGTCCAATGAAATCATAACGAAAAAATTGGTGGAAGGTTATTTCGACAAAATTTTCCTCGCCCCTAAAGTGCATACCCGAAAAAATATGAAATTACTTCAGTGGTAGTACTTCCTTTAGCTTACGCTAGAATGCAAATCTTTGAAAACAACAACAATTAAAAAGATTCATTTGTCGTATTTGATGTTGATAATAAAATCTGCAGGAAATATTAAATACCTCTTAATCAGTCATTTTCAATACCAAAAATAAAACTATCGTACTTCATCACCAACCCGTTATCAAATAAACACATAAAAATAATAAATTTCTATTGGTTATCAAAGCTGCCATGTGTCATAAATTAATATTTTATAGTCCGTTATTGCCGTTTTGATTTATTGCATAAATATTGTATGAAATAATTCATAAAACTCTTACTTTAAATACATTTTTAAGCAATAAATAAATAAAATACTTACACATACGGTTTTTAAGCATATTTACCTTTTTACTTAAAAGATCTCTACATTTGCGAAAACTAAACTGTGAAAATAACGCTTTTAGACGTCAAGTAAAAGAGCTGGGATGAGGTTACATACTTCTAGCGATTTCAGCCATTTCCTGAAAGGAAATGACTCTCGAAGAAACTATTTAGGCTTTACGTTGATTTACAGACCTGCTAATGCACGCTAAAATGAAAACCCCGCTTTGGAAACACAAGTTTCAGATTTCTCTGTTAAGGCTAGATTTAAATAAGCTGCAAACGCGTTATCAAGATTACACATATGTTAAATTAAAGTCTTGTAAGGTGTTCTCGTACAGAATGACGTGTTTTTTCAGCATTTATTTATTACATTTGATATTCTTCCCATGCATTTGGGACAATTTATGACAGTTAAACTATCAATTAGGAATATTTGTGTATTAGCAACATAATGTTAATAATATAAATGAGTAGGTAACGAATCATTAAAATGTGGTCAGAATTTAATGTCCCAAAGTTTGAAATTTCGAGTTTAGTTAAAATTTCCAAAAATTCAGACGTTGAACCTGTGACAAAAGTTTCAATCCCGCTTATCTACAGTAGGTTGAAACACCAGTCCTGTTACATATAACTGTTTACACCTCTAATCATAAATCCCAACATCCATATTTACCAAAGACACCACACTGTTTACACACTCATTGATATAATTTACAAGTCAGGTAGTCATTCTATCCTATCATCACTCAACAATCCAAACTATTGTGAATTAGCGGAAGACACATTACATCACGTTACAACAATACGTTTATTCTACATTACATAACACTACAATAAAAGAAAACGTCCCACTCTTTCACAACCAGATTCTTCAAAACCTTCCGTTCCTATTATCTCGATGTTGAAATTGGCAAACGTTATTACTTATCCGATAACAAACATAAACATTTAGATCTTGTTTAACGAGTGATAGTTAAATTGACATGCCATGTATATAGATACCAGACGCATTAAAATTCGCATCAGGTTGCGGTTTTTTCCGCACCCTTTGAATCCAAAATAATTTTTCAGTCAATAACCCATTCTTAGGACCGTGCCAACAGCAACACCGTGCGTCACAATGTTTAAATAATGACTTGAACTTCGCACTCTTATCAGATTCGCTGCAAATAGGAGCGTATTCCCGGAAGCACCGCTTTGTTGAATTATTTAAGAAGATATGTACTGTGTAGATGGCGCCAGCGTCGATCAATCACGAACCCATAGAACCTACTTAAGTATTAAACGCGCTTCCGTTGATTGCATTCGTAAGTTGGCAGAGTTATACGAAATAACACGGAATATTTTTTATTTAAATCAATTTGACGTGAATGGGCATAAATAACCAGGGTTGCCAACATGAATCTCAAATAAAAAGAGTAGCGACGTACCATTCCAGGAGAATTCCATTGGAGATGAGAAACACGAACTTGACGATGTAGACCAGATAGTAAAGTTCTTATGGCTTTTAAAAAATTTGTCCGGCAAAGACATAAATCATTGTTGGGAAAATCTCTGATTAAAGAAGCATTTGAGAAGAATCCTTGACAATGTTCTCGAATATTCTTGAAATTAAAATTTGATATCTCCCTCAATATAATAGATGTAATATAGTGCTGACATCGTTCGAATAAAATAAAATTCAATGTAAGAAACATCCTCTGTAATAACCAACCAACCCCACTCTCCCCTATACCTATGTCAGTCTTACTGAAACATTTATAAGTATTAAGTTTCTTTCCTTATTTCCCGAGTGTAAACAAAGATAATTTTATGTTTACTTCACGTGCTACGGCTCGGACAGTACGAAAGTATTGATCTCCCGTTTCCGTCTGTCTATCTGATGTTTGTCTATTACGTTTAGTTTCGAAAGTTTGGGTGCACACGTAATTGGTTAAAGGCTAACAAAAATTAGTGTTTTTTTTTCGTCGCCACCAGTTTGATGACGCTATCTTATTATTTTACTAGGTAAACCGTGGTTTATTAATTCGTGCTTATTTTTACCTTGGATTCAGATTTTTGGGAAAAAATTGAAATTCTAAAAGAAAATTGGGAATCTTGTACAATACAAATCACGACTGCTCTGAAATTTTACAAACGCTTTAAGATTGTCGTAAACATAATAAATTACTAATCAAAATTTTTTATTTATCATCTCCAATAAATGTGCAAAATATGCATCTGCACTGTTGGTTTATAAGTACGTCCCTGTTTTTCATCCTGCATGTGTAGATTTAGGGAAAATAATTCAAAATTGTACTACGAAATATAATTTATCTTAGAAACTACTTATAAAAAAAATATGGTGGAAGGTTATTTCGACAGAACTTCCCTCGCCCCTGAAATACAACAAAACAAATCCAGATTTTTCAAAAATTATAAAATTTGATTATGCGAGTTTTATTTTTTTTAAATAATGTATGTCGCTCTTGCCAAAAATGGCATAGTATGACTCACTTTTATACAAACCTCCACCTTTGAGCTCCGTTATGTCCACATTTTGTTTTTTGGATACTTTGTCGTTATTTAATCTGCAATACGTACTTTTGACATTATTTCCCAAAACGTAAAATTTTCTCCGGTATGGAAATGCATGTAATAGTTTCCATTGTAACACAAATTAAAAGAAACACAGACGTATGTTATTTCAACTAAATTTATAACGTTGCAGTTCCTAACTTTTATTACCAGACAACACAAAGTCGAATTATATCTATATAATTTGAATGTTAAAAATAGACGTTTGATTGAAGTATGAAGGCCGTGAAAGCTATTCCATCTACAAAACAACGTCTGAAATGAGATAGGATTTGCCTGTTTTGGTTATCCTTTTTTCTTCTCCAAAATTTGTTTTACTGCACATGTAGTTCTCCAAAATACGATAAACTGAAAATACACCACTGATTCTTTATCAGCGATAAGACTGACCTTTCTCTCTAAAATGTAAAAATTGAGTCAACTTATTTTTATCGTGTTTTAAACAACTGGGATTCTAAACTTTCCGCTGCAACAACTGTCTTTATGTAACCTCGCAAACATTTTGTCGTTTCACTGCTCCGAAGACAATGCAATGCGCTATCAACAGATGTGCTTTTTTAATCTCGGCAAGGCTAAGGCTTGCGAAAACGAGTCCTCTATTTGACATGTCCTTAGCCTTTACCCTGTCCGTGTACTAGTCCTAAAATTAGATTTTTTTGTTGACAGATGAACATAGCGACAGTGAAGAATCCAATACGACCACATCGGGTCACCGCGTGCCCAACGGATACCCGCCAAAGTCCTATTACTCGCGTTTCACGTATTCTAGTCAATCGACGCCCACAAGAAGATACCAGTGCGATGGTACGAAATCGACGAGGTCCAGCAGCACTGCCAGTGAAAACAAGATTACTTTCAACGAAGGTGAGAAGTTTTTGAAAGAAAAAGGTAAAGAATTAAAAGATCCAAGACCCATAGTCCATAAGAATATGCTACCCGTTGTGCTCGAATGAATTCTTGTCTCGAAGTCACGTGAGCGTGTGACTCGGAGATGGTGTTTCACTTGGTACTTGAACGCAGATTGGCAATAATGTTTGGAATAGGTCGTTACTGCAATCTACGATGCCGTTGTAAATTCGTTTTATGTATATTTTACGACACATTGTGGTTTAAATTGTATACTTTGTTTCACTAGAAATATTTCAAGGCAGCTTACAAATTTAATTCGAATATAGAACACATTATACTGATACGACGATAAGCAGTAGTGAGTCAGCAAACAAACACCAAGGTACATACCTACATTGTTTTAATGTGTGCACTTTTTGTAGATTATGATAAGAAATCTCCATTTCTGGGATAAAATAGTGTACGTTAACATAAATCATGTTTGTTGATTTTTTTAATGTACTCCAAAAAATTTTTTGGAAGTACACAATTAGACGACATTTTCGTCACTTAGGTAATAATAGGAGGAAACAAATTGTGTCTGAGTTTGAACGATGAGTCGTTTTATTTTTTGATTTGTCGAATCTATGAAATAACGAGGAACTAAATTTATTAAAAAAATCAAATTATTAGGAGAAAGAAAAAGTAATTAGGCGAATTACAACGAAAAGTATCGATACACTAAAAATCATTTTAAAATATTGTCAATCGCACATTAGACATGCACACAGGACTGATTTTACAAAATGCTAGAAAAAGATGTGCCGATTTATCTTAGCTCCAAACTCAAATAGTAACATTTTGCAAAGGCGTATTTTTCATTAAAGATTTTTTTAATCAATTTTGAGACGACGTCATCATTTCCAAAGGGAAGAGTAAATCAATTGTACAGAGATTTTGTGATATCTAAAAGTAAAATCGTGCGACATTTGGCTACTGTTCAGAAAGTAACATCAAAGCAAGTCATTGAAAAACAATAATTTTGTTTTGATGTATGATGCAAAATAATAATTTCCACGCTGTTAATTTAAAAAAGCAGGTTTGTCTTTATAGCAACAACCAAATCACTATCAAGTAGTCTGCCATCATTTATCATTTGCTTCATTATAAAAACATATAAAACTTGTTTTACTTAACATGTCAATTTGACATGACGTAAGGTCGTAAATCATTTGCTCAAAAGTTCCTAATTATGACACTTATTTTGTTTTTGTACTATTAATTAGCAACTTTTAATCTAAATATATCGTCTCTTTTTACTTCCCAGGCGTAAACTAAGAAAGCATTGTAATAGGGTCAAACTGGCGAACGGTTACTTTCGTGTACCAAACCGATTGTTATTAAATTATTATTATTTGAATATATTTTTTGTAATTTTATACGTATCTTAAGAATATCATGCAGATGGTAAAACTAACCAAAATTTGTTTTATCATCCACCAACAACGTTATGACGTCGGCTCAAAATTTTACATGATAAATGCTATTTAAATTTTATAAAATAGGGTACTTGTATACTTGTGGTTTATCTAGATTTTGTGGAAAACAAAAATTAAAATCTCAAATTTTCGTGTACATTTGGGGTTTATCTAGCAAAGTTTTGAAATGATGTCATCAAATTATTGATGAACAAACAAATTTTTCGGAGCGTTGAAACTCCTACGTGATAGTTTAAAAAGTGCACGCAAAATTCCACAACAATTCGTCCAGTAGTTTCACATATTTCGTCCCAAATAAAATCGTAGTTTGTCAAATGGACCACATCAGCTTATGCTTGCGAATTAAAAATACTCAAAACATCTGGGTCGGTTATACCCTAGAGACGAAGGAGTCTTCTTTAAAAACTTGAACTTTTTTTTTATTTGTAATAAAAACAAGATTTCCTTTTAAGAAAAGTTCCGTGACGTTATAACTTTTGATTTGAGCATGGTTTTTATAATATAACCAGAATAAAAATGCGTTCGACTTCGCCTAGTTATTTATCCAATTTTTACTTTCCGAGCGTAGCTAAGGAAGTATTGTAATTAAGTCCATCGGGCGACTGGCTGCTATTATGTTTTCGCGACGTTTCATGACCCCTAAAGTACGAGAAATAAGTTTCCCGTTTCTCTATCTATTTTAACTAGGCAAATAATCTCCGAAACTAAAAGACTGATTGATGTAAAATTTTAGATGTATGTCAGGAATATTACGTTAATGGTAAAACACTAACCAAAAGTCGGCTAATCATCCGGAACAACAACGGGATGACGGGATCACCAAAATTTACGATAGTAAATCTTATTTAAACTTTATATAAGATACTCCTGCACTTGTGGTTTATGAATCCGTGTTGAGTTTTTACTTTAGACGCCAAAATTTAAAAAAACATATAATTTTATAGCACAATTTTGCAGTTTAACTTTGAAACAGCAAAACCACACATTTTTCGAACACACCGTATAATATGATTATTTACCTTCGCGTTAATAATACTAGAGGGTAATACTCCTATTTTAGACGCATGCATTATATTTGTCTGAACACATAGACAATCGTCAGTTTTTAAAATTTCATTTGAATCATTAGAATTTTGAAGTCCTTTGTTTTCTGAATGGTTGGACTTTTTCTTCATTGGCAATCATCTTAAGAGACATTACTTTAAATAAAACTGCTTGCCAGAGAAACTTACTGGGCAAAGTTCGGAATTAACAGCTTTACAAAGAGTAAACTAAGTTAGATTGAGCCCCCCACTCCATGCTATTAACGACGGCAATGTAGTCCTCTGATCATGACTCTGCAAATTATTAAAAACAAGAAACACTGATGTCTACGAGTATTCTGATAAAAACGTTCTGTATTTGTGCTCTTAAAATTAGGTCAGATATATTATTTTAATTACATTATTAAATATTAGATGGAATTATACAATCAACATTTAATTTATTTAAATTCTGACTATTAGTTTTACGATATTTTTAACATTTTTTGTACTTTGTTATTATTAATGAATGCAAATAAGTTTTACCAAGTTGGCAGTTAGCAACAAGTCCGATATATGCAAAAAAATGCCGTTCCTACGCCACATTATTCCATTAAACACCTGTTTTAACAAATAGCTGTAATGTTTTCGTGTGGAATAATTCAACATCACTTCCCGATCCGGCTCACCAGACCAGTTTCTGTTTACTTCAACCAAACGTCGATAACCGATTAAAAATTTGCACATTTCCAATTTTTGCCGCATTTTGAACCCACTCAAATCAAATCGGAATTTTCCCAACAACAACAACAAATTCAATCAATCACTCCCTGTACAATCTATTTATAGCCCTTCAACAGCGAAAGATCAAAGGTGCACACACCACCAAACTGCATGAGATAAACAAGAACAAAAAGTGTACGGAAAAAACGGAAACTTTTAATAAAAGCCGTCATAACACGACACCCATTAAAATTTATTACACAATAACAAGATAACGAAACTTTCCGCCGTCATTGCGTGCTCTTTCTTTTTAAGCTCGCTGTGGGAAAGTGTGTCGAATTGTCGAAATTTAAACACCCTGTGTAAATGTTTGCCGGTGGGTTTCTAGGGTTGGCAAATGTTTGTTCGGGCTGTGTCAAAATCGATTTCGGTTTGGCGCTTGGTCGAATTGTGCCAAAAAATTGGCATTGCGATGAAGCCTTGATGTCTGCGATGGTGTAAGTTTTGCTTGGGTGGTGACAGTTGGATGTTGCGTGTCGTAATTTTGGGTAATTGGAAGAATTGGCTTTTGGCGCTCGGATGGTAATTAACTTTAATTCGTTCTTTGATATTTGTTGGAAGAGAAGCGCGAGTTGTAGTTTGAATTAAAAGATAATAGATTTTACTGAGGAAATTTATAGTTGATTATATTTATATGTGTTGCAAACAGGTGGAACATTTGTTTACTATACAATACAAAATTAGTGTCAATTAGTTTAAGTCGATGTAATTTATGCCAAGTTACATTAAAATTTTGTGTGATTCAATTATGTTGAGGTGTTGCGTGTTGAATGAAATTACTATTTATGTAACAATGAAACTTTTTTGTGTTTTAACGAGCTTCCGTTCATTGCAAATTCTTCTTTTGAGTTTTTCACTTCAAAGTTTACCAATTTTCCACTAATTGACAAAGTTTTAACATACTGAAATATGTAATTGTGAACATAGGAACGTTACAATATTTCAGTTGCGGCGTAAAGGAGGGGCGGTGGGGGCAGTCCGCACCAAGGGGTGATAACGACAACTCACTCGCACAGCCAGAGAATACTTATAGAAGAATCACTTTGCAAAAACATATAAAAAAAAAATCGGGACGGCAGACAGACGGACAGACAGACAGATGTTGTTTGTAAAATAATTATGTAATGGGGGTTCTGGCTCAATGGCTGGCTTACGGGAAATTAACATAAACATTTCAGTACAATTTGGGGGTGAGTTTTCTGGTGGACTGCAGCCATCAGAACGTTGTTTTCCGATTAGTAGTTACGTAGTGCCGGTTCTAGACTATTTTTTGACCTCAGGTGGCCCGGTGATTTGAAGGTCAATGTGCGCCGCCTGCCCTGAGATTAAAGTGGCCTAGAACCGGCTCTAAGTAACTACTACGCGGAAAACTCACCCCCTAAAACGTCCTGATGGACTAAACTATGGCCGCAGTTCACCAGATAACTCAAATGTTCTGGAATCGCACTGAAAGTTTTACATTTTCCCATGGTAATCTCCATTCCATCCCATGAGAATCGGGCTAGAACCCCAACAACATAACTACCTTGTCTGTATAACGTGTTTTTATTAATGAAGTGCACAGAGCATTGATCTAATAAATAAATATAATATTATTTCTATGGCACAGAGGTATTAAATCGAAGGATCCATACTTTTAAAGATATTTTTGCTGATATTAGACAATTCAAATTTGTTCGAAATAACTGCAGGTAATCCGAGATTGTTCAACGGTTCGGAATGACCTATAAAAACGCAAAGGAACTCCCTATTTTGAAATGTCAAAGGCGTGTTTTTCAGGTCTTTCAGATGACAACTGTAGAATTCTTTTTAATATACGTTGGAATTGTCCTCTGTTTACGCTCTATAAGGCGGCATCTTTGATACCGTTTCACATTTCATTTATTACTATTGCGATGTCGTGTTTGTGTCAAATATTTGCCCGTTGCTTTCGCTATTGTGATTTACGGAGTTGAAAGGAAAGACATTAAAATACACAATTAAAGACATTCGTGCTATTTAAAAATTAATCTTGTGAAGAAGACTTTCAAAACACAATATTTTATTTGTATTTCATAGGTGCTGGTTTGTTAAACGTGACTAATTACGTTGTTATTCATATTTTATAACAAAGCTAATTAATATTTGGTCTATAGTCAAAATTCTGGCATTGTTTCACACATTGCAGTCCAACAAATCTTTTATACCGCTGAATATGCACGTTAATACATATTTTACTTTACTGATACAAAGTAAGTGCATAATAGAATAATATATTGTTTTAGTAAAAGCAAAAGCAACACTTTTTGTGGCGGATCTGCAAAGTTTTTTTCTCCAAACTCCTGCAACACTCCAAATTGTCCCGAGAATTAAAATTCATAGTCAAAATCTATCAAAATTCAGAATTATATTAGTTGTTGAACACGTTTCTATGATTTTGCGGAATTAACCAAGTGAAAAACTCTGTGCTCAAGTCAAATTTTGTGGTTACTTCTGTATTTTTTTGGTAGTTTTTAAAGAGAAATTTAATTACTTTTAGTGCACAAATCAATCTGTTCGAGCATTTTTCACATAATCAGGTACAGCGCCTACAGTCGCGTCTATTTCGTTTTATTGGGACCACCGTGTATATATATTTGACAATGTTGACAAAGGCAATTACCGGCGTTTGTAGCAAGCGCGACGTTAATTTTGGCATAAATTTCCCCTTTTCGCTGGATCTTCATTAATTTTATTTTATTGAAATCGAAACGAAATTTGTTTTAAATAAGTTAATAGCAGGTTTTATAAACGATGCAATTATCGACAATTTTAATTTTTTTAAAACAAGTTTATTTTGAAAGTTGTTTGCAAGTAACAGGTTTAGTAAAGTTGCCTGTCATTTAAAAACGCTTTCGATTAAATTTAAAGTTGAAATATATGATTGTTATAATATTGTAAACATTTTTTTCCGCTAATAAAATTTCACAGCTTGAAACAAGCCCCTAATCCGTCAATGCATAATTACAAACCCTGGTTGAATCTTGCCGACCGTCATACGCAGAACAGTGCCGTATCTACTAGTATTTAACGAATTAATGTTCATGAACTGTTTGTAGATGCAATGACATACATTAAATTAAATGAAATTAATTAGTAAACTGAAACTAACTGAACTAGAAATAATAGTATACAATTTTTTGATTCAGGAAAATAAAAAGTGTAATTATGTAATAAATAACTATATGTTTTCACACACGTTGCTTATTAGTTGTTATGTACTAGTTCTGTGGAAATATTGCACAATTGTCACTTATATTATCGGTTTACCATGTCCAACACTACGTTTTCACTGTAAATCCGTCTTGGTCCAGTAGCCACAATTTATCGACACATTCAGCAACCCATAATTTCCAACCAAAAAATAAAAGAAACATCCAGAACTACAAAGCACCCATTTCGCCCCACAGCTCGAACCCTCCACTTATGTAAATCCGTGCCGGCGCTTTATTGATTCAACTCCTCTCCAAACCGTTCTTTTTTTCACTCTAGATAATAATAGACTACTGTTGTTTGAAATTGTAATGAGGCATTGAATTTTCGGAATGTTTGCTTTAAACATCGGATGTATGGTAAATTGCTCCGAAACGAAAATAGAACGACTGGGGAAAACAAAAATACACCCTTGAGTGACATTAAATTAAGCCGTTTATGAAATTAGACGGCAACGTGGAGAATTGGGAAATTTCCTGTCTTTTATCGAATTTTCTTGGCGAAAAGGCAACGAGAGGCGGAAATACTCGGCGTTGAGGTGACATTTAGAGAGAGCAAGGCAGGCAAATTGCCGGGAACAAGGATCGATTAAATTTAAAAGTTGCCGATTTCAGCGTGGGTGGGTAAACGGTCGACTAATTGTCAGAGCGGAGAGGAAAGTAGATATGGCACGTACAGATAAAATGTTTCTTCGTCAAGCAAGTTGGGGAATAAGTTTGGGCCTCATCCTATGCCTCGTGTATTACAAAAGATTTTCCTAATTAAATGACGTCATCGACCTTTTAGTGGGGATAAATAGAACCACTTAAAAATTTAAGGGAAGAAAACTTGAGCAGTCAACGGCCCTTGTCATTCTGCTTAACATAATTTTGAGATGACGTCATTAAATTTTTAAAAGGGTTGAATAGGCGAATACCGGTTGGCCATGTACCATGTACCTACCCAGTAATCGAAGTGTGTACAAAATTTAAATGCTTAACATAATTTTGAGATGACGTCATTAAATTTTTAAAAGGGTTGAATAGGCGAATACCGGTTGGTCGTGTACCATGTACCTACCCAGTACTCGAAGATTGTACAAAATTTAAAGCAATCAGTTTTCGAGTTCTTAAATTAAATGGTAAAATCTGGTTGCACAATTTTGATTTTTTTTTTTTTTCACAGAAACCTACATGTATAAGGAATGTACAGATACAGAAGCACATTATTTTGCACATTTTAAGGATTTGTATGACGTACTTTGCAAAATTTTGAAATGTCATCAAGTTTTAAAATGCGTCTAAAATTTGACGAAATTCAGTGTGGTAATTTTGGATATTATCTGTATAAAAAAATAACTGACAGACAGACAACAGAGACGGCTTTACAAATATTGAAACAACAGAAGAAATAAACAGGGAGAACGAGTAAGAAACGAAAATAGAGAAACGAGCGAAAAAGCCAATATAGACAATGTAATAGAATAGATAACTGCAGATTCATAGACAAAAGAAACAGCAAGTCATCCACAAAATGCCGCGATAAGCTGGCAGCAGTTGTTTTGGGCGCGGCAGATCAAGATCAGTGTCCGGCCAAAAATTTCGGGTGTAACAAATGCAAACTGGTTTGACTTTGCACTTTGAAAACAAATTCAGAACAAAAAAGTCAGCGAAAGCAGTTTCATAAAGATAGTTCTATAACCGCTGCTGATGACCCGGAAGAGCAATTAAGACATAAGCACCAGAAATCCTTTTCAAGCATTGGTTAAATCGGAAAAAATAATATAACAAACAGAAAGTTAAAACCGACAGTGGGGTTGACGAAACTATGGCATTAAAAGAACACACAGAGAAACTTGAGTAGAAGTATCGGGGAACGAGTATGTTACTAATGTAACCGGGGAATGAACAAAATCAATATGGAATGGGATGGAAAAGTAAAATTGTAAGCCCTCTAGGGCATATAGGAAACATAAATAACGGCGTCAAATAACAACAGCGAAATAAAATGAACATAAAAGAAACATTACGTAGTTTTCTCCGACCACGACATCCATCACTTAGCTAACTAAATAGCTTCGAGGTAGAGTATCAACGTTCTACCTGAGACAAGAAAATAACAAAGATTTGATTTCATCTGCGCTTTTTCGGCAATTAATTTAAATATATACTTTTTCAATTTCATGTACCTAGATACCAAAATTAACTCTGCATGAAAGATGCTATTCCGCGAATATCAAGAAATTTTTCCAAAGTAATACACTGGAATCTTTGGTCACCTGTAGATCTGATCTACTCAGTTTAGGTTGAAAAAATTTAAAGGCGGTTTCTGAAATAATTATCTGTTAGGTTGAGTGGAAGTTGCCTACAACGAAAACAAACTTATCGAAGAATTCACTTCGTATTATCGTAGTACAATATTCGTTTTTTGTGGCCTCGCTAACTCTCGGCCTGGCATTGAATTCACAAAAGCCTAGTTTCTGTCCTAGTGATGTAAATAATTCTCAAATCTCGTGAATAGAATATATTTGTAAATTTCGTTTTGATATGTTTGTGTAAGTTGGCTGTGATAGGAATAGCTATGTTTCTTCGTCAGGATAATGTCTGGTCTCTTGACTGTAATGTAAATACAGTGCGATCCCAATATAACTTATCGGTATTTTAAAGGAATGGTGATGAATAGTAAATGTAACAGGAGGCCGCATCTTAAATTATATTTAAAATTGTTACTGATTCTATTGGAATGACCTTATCTGCGTTGTTTGCCTAGCTTTGCATTCAGTTTGTTCCAGGACACTACAGGACGAAATGATGTGCTGAATAGTTTCACGTCTTTTTTTTAAAGTCGACCACATCTGTTTCTTAGTCTTGAATATTTGATATGTTTCTGTAATCCTTAATAATTAGTCCATCTTAAACGAATTGGATTTTTTAGCTAAATCATTGACATTATCTTATTAAGGTGTTCTTCATCTAGGTCTTTGAAAAGATTTTCGTATAGTTGCTTTTATTTTACCCCATTATTATGTGTAAAATATACATTCCTTTAGTATTAAATAGATTGACGGGTGTAAGAATCAAATCTACTTTTTAAATCAGTTTTTGTCTACTTAATTATTCCAAAGAGTACGTCAATGGCGGAACATAGAATTTGTTGACTGCCTTCATGAAATTTTTCCGCTTCATTCGGTCTTTAATGCTTCTCAATATTGTTTTTTGGGTTTTGTTTTAGTTTTGGCATGATCAATATGAGCAGATTGATGGAATCGAGATAATTATTTGTATGTATTATTTCGTTTTTGTACTTAGATAACCATAATTGCAGCTATTGGGGATGTCACATAGGATTTATTACTAAACAAAACCATATCAAACTGAGGAAATATCTTTGAAAGATGCTTCTTATCATGCATATTGGATCTGATTTAATGGGTTAACATCTGTCAATTTGAGAGATTGCGGTCCGAAACTCCATTGAATATTTGAGAAACTGCCAAATTTTGGAATCATCTTCTATAACAAGAATTTTACACAACCAAGAGTACAAAACTCAACCATAATGACAGTATATATCTTCTGTTTTCTTTTCTTGTTTGTTCGCAAATTATGGAATCGTTAACTAATTATTCTTTACAAACAAATGATCTTTTAATGCATCTGTTTTGTTCTTCGTTAATCACGTCGAAGTTAGATCAAAGCTCATGGATTTTTTGTGATATAAATTAGGTCAGTATTTTATAAATTGTTGGTATATACCGGATGTAAAATCGTTTTTGGAACATACTTATTTCAAAATAGTCTCGTTTAAACTAGGACTGACGGTTCCCGGTTGTTCTGGAGCAAATAAAGCATGTTTTAAAGCTTGTTTTCAGAATAGTGAATTTAAATCAAATAGCCAAAATGTCGATGTAATGAATTTTATTTGATTGACACAGGTCATGGATTTTCTTCTTTTTATTTCAATACCATAAGAATTTACAAAAATAATAAAGAATGATTTGGTTAAAGGTTTTTATTCTCTATAACTTTTGTATTTAAAGTGTTGGTCTAAAATAATTAGGGGAGCCAAAATTTTCAAATTTCTGTTTTTACGTGTAAAATCCCTATGCTCCAAAAAATATTATTCTACACTGGGTATTCTATGTAGATATGTATAAATATATGGTTAGTATATATTTTGATGAATTTGTTGTGCCGTTATCGTTTGGTTTTAAGTATGTTGTACATCGAACATAGCATGAAACAAAAATTTTAGAAAATATTGCTTTAGGAGAAATAATTATTAATCATATTATCATTTTCTTACATTGACAGTATCCTAAACAAATTATAATACTGTGGTTGACACGATAAGCTAAATTCTTTCACATATGGGGTACCGGAAAAATTTGCCTACTATTTTCCTCTAGAAGTCTAGAAGGGCTTCAATTTCATCATTCTCAGTCGCGGAAATTTTCGTTATGAAAGAGTTGTGTACGAGTGTCGGTCTTTGGCGAGCCAAGTTTAATATTGAATTTCTCGTGAATGGCGGACAAATAACTTTTATATATACATTTTCCGAGTTTTACGCTTTCTGAAAGATCTTTCAAATGTTTGACACTTAAAGTTTGAGCTATGTAATAAGTAATAACACTTGGAATTGTGCCATAAAGAATAATAGAACTGTCTGCACTTCTAAGATTTCATGATTTGCGATATCGCAAGTCCCTGTTGCCATCGCAACTACTTTTATCGCAAATTCAACTTGAAATAGGCTCGTTATGCAATAAATAACTAAGTACTACTAAACTAATTAATTATTATCACTATTTTTCCTCAATCGCACGAATAAGACGTAATGAAAGCCTGTTCGGGCATTATCTGGATCATTTTTCCAATTGTATAACATGTAAGGCATTTTTGTATTAAGATAAAGAATACTTTGCTGTAGTTTGCTATATCCGTACTGAATAATGCATACAGAACCAGTGCTCGAAGGTAAAAAAAAACGTAGCAATAAATTAATTAGAATTGAATTAGGTAATTGGGAAAACCGAAGATATATGGGGAATGGAAATGGAATAAGAGGTAAGACGGTAAGAGAGATTGATCCACTCTAAAACTTTTTTAATACTTGAAATGTTTCATGTTTTAGGCACTGATTTTTTTGGATATTCTATATATTTTCTATAGATTTTATAAATACGGCATTTAATTTTTCCAAGTTTTGAAGTTTTTTCTAAAAATAACATTTTCTAGATTAAGTATTTGTTTCGCGTTTTTCAGCTATTCGTCGTTCGAAAAAGTTGAAATCCTAGATTTTCATTCATTGTGTTTGATTTAATGTTCTCGTATTTTGAATAATTACTTAACTTACAAAATTTATTTTGAACTTCTGGATTTGAAATTGGACTTTTGTACAATACAGATTTGTTTCGTTTATTAACATTTAGAACTTAATTTTTTCTACAAAAAGACTTCATATGCAGATGTGGATTTTACAGAAAGATTTCAATAAATCTTCTTATGGATTAATGTAGTTTTGAAATTTGCTTTAAGATTTCAAATCTTGTAAATTTAAAATCTATTATCGGAAGCTTAATAAAACACATGATTTATACAACTTCCCTTTGGTGACTATGATGATGATTAATCAATAAGAATAAACCACATAAAAAAAGTAAGTTTGTTAAATTATTTATTAGGAAATGCTCGATAAAAAAGCTAAGAGGGATTTTTATAGCTGAAAGTTATCAAGAGTCAAAGTACTTAGTTTTTTTTTTTGCTCATAACCCTTTTATTATTCATGTTACGCCGAAAAGTTATCAATAAACGTAGATAATTGAATCTACAAATATACAGAATCGCTGTTTGCAAGAGTTTTATCACGATTACGAGGATACATCGTAAACACTAATTGCACTCTTGTTTACAAGATAGTGGCCAAATGACACCACCCCCAGCATCGAAAGCTCACTTTTACACTATAACACAAATCCCCCAACAAGCGCCAAAAAATTGGTTGAGTTATTTCGGTAGAACTTTCCTCGCTTGTGAAGTGCAGTCCAAGAAATCCCGCTTCTTTAAAAAATTATAAAATAATGATTTTGCGATTTTTTTGTGATAATGTCTATAAATTTAGACTTATGCTTTTTATTGAAGTAATAAAGATATAAGAGAGAAATACATGTAATAAAAATTTAGAATTCGAAGTTGAAATAGAGTTTTAGACCACGAAGCAATCTCAAAAATACATTTTGATATGGTTTTACGATTCTAGACATTTTAATTTTATAATAAATGAGTTCTACACCTAACATACATATAAAATTTGACAACAATCATCGGACCGATTGTTTCGAAGATTATCCGTCTAATAGAAATCAACACAGACAGCAAACAGATAGGTAGACAAACGAAAGGAAATGGGAGATTTATTGTACTCAAAGCACCCAATCGCCTGTTGGATCGATCGTATTACAATACTTCCTTAGCTTATGCTTGGAACAGAAAATAATGTCTCCGTATCCAAAATGCACGATCTCGTGCTGAATTCACTGTTTAGAATAATGTTTAAATTGTTTAGCTTGTTTCCGCTTAGCTTATATTGAAAAATCAACATTTATTATTTACAAGGTATTACACACAATTCTAAGTATCCATAAATAGAAGCTGCTAGGCCTAGAAGATTGTAATCAGCAACAGAAGCTGAGAGTTATATTGGCGAATCAATCGGAACCAGGTTAGGTCAAAAAAAGTTGGATAATAATACATCGGTTAGCATCGAGGGTGATATAAAAAGTTTGTAGCTCGCACCAACGTCTCAAACATTGTAGTCAAAAATAACCAACTTCCGATTCATCCGTTCATTTTCAGTTTAACAACTATACAAATGGTAACTTTTAATGCGATTGTTATTTTACTCTAAATAAACTACTCCTACATTATTGGAGTTATTAATTAAAATGCATTTTTGTACTAATGAAGCAAAGATTAAACTTTTGGCACAATTACCACATCATTTTTCAAGTTAATATACATGTAAGAATAGAACTATATTACAATCAGCGTTTATGTAAGCAAATACTCTTTATATATAATGTAAGCCACAGTGTTTAGACTGTGGCCAATTTTCCACGCAGTCACGTGTCAAACACCTATTTATGCGTTACTCAAAATAGATCTTTTGTTTCAGACGAGTATACGCGCATTACGACTCCTAGACAAGACGTACTATTCAAAAAGGGTTACTTGAACAAGCCCAAGACCTACCAGACCCAGACGTCAACTGGAAATTCTACCACATCCACTGGTAACTCGACCGGTAACGGAACACCGGACCATCAATCAACTGGTACTGACTTAACCCCTTTGAAAGAACCCATGTTCATATCTTCCTTTCTAGATCTAGAATACGAATCGCAATTCGTCTTCCCGAATGGTTTCGTCGACCAGAACGGAATCTATTACGTCAATAGTGAGTAGAAGTAATCTTCAAATTTACATGTCATTTTCATTAGTAATGGAGCTTTCGTGCTATTTGCGGTCAGATAACTCGGCCGTTCGGTTCATTGGTATGTGGCTTTAATTAAGTTGGCACTAATTGAGATAATGCGAATGACAGAGAGGTGTGTGCAAAAAATTTTGGTGTGGGGCCAGAGTTATATCTAGCAGTGGTGGAAAATGTCTGATTATAAAGTATTAATGAGAATTTTTTAGCCAAATGGTTCAGTAAGCGCGGATTATACATATATAATAAAGTTACAAGTCAAAAATAGTCCAATTTAATTTATATTTAAATTTTTGCAAAAATATGCATAATTCCTGGCCCAGGGCCCGGAGTTAATCTGAAACGGGTCTGTCGATGTGTTGTTTTTATTCTAGGATGAAGCTTTGGGACGGCGACGGAAACCCGTCTGAAACTGAGCAGACAAACAACATTCTACAAAATGCGCTGTCAAAACGTCGAAGTCAGTTAAAAGAGCGGAATTGTTTTCCGTGTTGCCTTTTAGAATTGTGCACTACAAAAAGCGAACTGTCGCTCATATTTATTTAACACTTTTGGCAGTTTCCACCCAAATTATAAACGATTAAGAATGAATTAAAAAAAAAATAAATACGAAAGAAAAAATGGAATACGAAGTTTCAAAATAAGAAGTTTACTACTAAGAAAATATATTATATTAAAAATAGATGACAAGTTACAAAACAAACAAAAGGCAAGACATTGAGTTAAAAAGAAAATAAATATGCAGAGAAACACAGGAACGAAATCATGGTGGTTAAAATTGTGAAAGAAAACAAAAAGTAAAACTAATCTCTGATTGAATAATATCTTATCTAATTTTCCTAAGGCTCTGAGAACACAGGACATTGCGATTAGAATTGTGCTTAAAAAAATATATAAACAGGCTTATTTTATCTATTGCTTCGTAAATATTGCTTCTGATTTTCTCTATACTGTAATTAGAACAATGTGCGAGTACTTTGTTTCAACCAAACAAATTTTCAAATTTTTAGATATCAGTTAGTTACCAAGTTTGAAGTGCAATTCTCTAAATAATGAATTTGTGTTATTTGAATTTTTGAAATAATTTTCCATTTACGGCGACATAACATAATATGTATAAATAACTATGTAGGAACATTTTTTTTAACCCCTACACCGAAAGTTAAAAATAGGGGAGGAGTACACTGGCCAAAACCAGAAACTTGCCACAAGCAATTGCTTAACAAAAGTAACGCTATGGGGGGGGTGGGGGGTGTATTGAAAATACAGTTTGATTAACGTTTTGTAATAATTAAGTAAAGAAATGTTAATGCGTTACCAAAACTTCAAAAAAGTCCGTTATGTATATATTATTATCTGAGATAAATCCTAAAATTTGATGGTCCAAAGCTAATTTAGTCAAACTGTGTAGATATAGTTAAAAAAAAGAACATAATTTATTACACTGCAGTGAAAGGGTATTATATGATATACTTCACAACTAATATGGAATTTCTTAACAATGTTTTGAAATGACATCACCAAGTTAGCAGTATATGTAAAATTTCAGTAAAATTTCAAACTTCATTACTTTCCGATATTATCTGCCCAATAAAATTGCCTACAGACGACAGGTAGACGCACGGCCACGAAAGCCTACGTTCCCACTGGGGGAGTAAAAATATGACATTTCGTGGTAAAGTTTTCGTGCAGGCACCGAATTAATCAGAAATGAACTTAAATTTTCATGTGACCTGAGCACAATACGAACACGATAATAAAACATGTTAATGAAAACTAGAAAAAAGCAAACCCACAGACCTAGGAATGAATTAGACTGTGCATACGTGACAAATTTTAGAAAGCAAAATTACTAGAATTTTAGTGACCAATAAATTATTTATAACATTAAGTACTACGATGCAGTACGCATGCTCGTATTTTAAGGTTACACTTTAACATCTGTCTAAACTCGTTTAAGTAAGTTAGATTTGTCCAAATCTGCAATTCCTAGCGTTTACACAAACACAAAATTTTCGACAAATAACAACACACTAAAATGACGGAAAAACCCGAAATCAACGTTAGTTAAATGAGTAACTTTATTTAACCTTCGATCTTTTTTTGTTGGTTATTACATTGATTAAATACATATAGATAGACCCATGCTATTGTTTGGAGCGAACAGGCCAACGGCCGGCGAACAAGAGATGGCGCACCAACGGTCGGCCGTCAAACGCCGGCGAAAAGCTTGGACACCAATCACGCGCATAGGTAACACAAATCACACAAATAATATATTTAATGAATCTACCACTCGATAGAGGGCGACGAAAAAATGTGTAAAAATCTCATAGTCACCATTTAAATAATTTGCAACGTTGCCAGATGAGCCTAACACAAATTTGCCGTTATTTCTAGCCAAGTAGGTTTTATTTCGTTTAAAAGTTTCTGATAAAGAAATGGGATTATTATAATGAATAAAAATAAATAAAACAAACAAATTATTACTTGTTATTTTAAACACTTGTTAGTCCTAACATTATTATAAATACGGTCCGGTAACTCAAATTTTATAGAAAGAGTCTGAGAGCGCAGATTTATATGGATTAGATTCATATAAGTTTCGACTGTTCAAACAATCAAAAACTTTATTCATAAAATCCACAAAATCTGCTGTATCTGCCGCAGTTGGACTATTAATTTCTTTTGTGGCAATGGCTGTTCGCATTGCTGATGCAACGGAATGACTAAACGTCTGAAGTGCTAATTTTACGCTCATTTTTTGAAAAGGTTTTGGTCGAACATGAGCTTCTGTTAGTTTTGTGAGCGCCCGACACTTTGTATTGTTTCTGTCAATTTCATAAAGATCTATTATATCCTGGAATGAAATAATTTTCTGAGAACTGCCATTACTACTCTTTACAACATAGTTGCCATTTAGCATATTATTTCTTATACATATATATAAAAAGAACAGAAAACTTTGTGAATCTGTTCCGCTTTTTCACTGTTTGTTTTCTTTGAAACGGTTCTTGCGTCGAAGTGAAATAACAAAAGCTTATTTACTTAAGTATTTTCCTGCAACGTCCTGTGATGTGAAACATATGGTGTTTCTCATTGTATAAAAATATGTTAGATAATAAGCGACAAAATTTTCTTGTTGAAAATGAAAAATAACACAAGATTATTAATTGTAATAAAAATAAATAATATCAAGAACTTGTATTATATATTAAAAACATTCATTGTAAATAAGTAAATTATGTAAATAAACCATAAAACCATAAAAAATGTTTCTGCGATCTCTATTCAAAATCCCAATTTACCCATAGGAATTAAGGGGCAAAGATGCTTCACCGAATTTATTACCGATTTTTCAAAAAAAGTATGCGATAGCCTATAAGCGTCTAATGGATTAAAACAACAAATAATAATAACAATAATTTGTTTGTTTTATTTGTCCATTATAATATTCCCATTGAGATACTTCTAGAAACTTCAAAATCAAATATTACCAGGTTGACGAGAAATATCCGCAAATTTGTGTTAGGTTCATCTGGCAAAGTTTAAGGTAGGTGTGAATGGAATAATGCGATTAAGTATTCTGACCGTTTTAAGGAGTGCTCGTCCAATAGTGCGTAAACTAAGAGATTTGGTTAATTTTGATAAATACCTAATGTCTAACGAACTATTACGCATACGTTTGTATGTAGGTACTACCCCATTTACTATATTTCCAGTCTGTACATTTTGGTTTTTATTGTTGGAACATTTTTCGCTTCATTCTTAAGTACAAGCCAGGTAAGAACTGAAGTAGGTAAGAATTATCAATGAGACCGGCGGTCCTTCAGCAGCTCGTAAATGAAGAGATTTGTAATAAAGTTTCCTAGAACAGTCTGTCTCTTTCTCTTCAATGAAAATTTTAGTTTGTTAACGTAATTAAGTAGGTAGGTAAAATTTTAAACCGGATCCATATTTTTACTATGAAATGTGGGTACAATATGCTATATTCCTTTCTCGCTGCAAGACAGAACAAATAGATGAATAGTTTTTAAAACTGTTCCATTTTTCCACTGTTTATATTCTTGTGTCGAAGTGAAACACGAAAAAGCCGAAAGTCCGGAGATAAAAGAGTGAGTTTTAAAACACATAAAAACGACTTCTTTTTGGAAAAGCTTATTTACTTAAATATTGTTCTGTAACGTCCCGCGACGTGGAATGGAGTTTCTTAATGTACAAAAGTATGTTGGATAATAACCGAAAAATTTTCTTGGTTAAAACTAAAGGAAACACAATTATTATTTGAAATTAAAATAAATAATATCAAGAACTTGTGCTATGTATGAAAAATATTCATTTTAAATAAGTAAACTATGTCAATAAACCATAAAACCACAACAATCTTTTTTTTGCAGAAATTATATTTCAATAAATTTTCAGTAGCGAGTTATCGATATACTTAATTGCTTTTACAATATAAAATGTGAAAGAAAATGTCTTATTTTTTAGTTTATGCGGCATATGTTACCCGTTTTTTAAGACATATATGAATGGATATGTTTTGTCTTTAGTATATATCTGTCCGTCTCTAGACTAATAAATTTTAGTTTAAACATTTGATGCTGATTTGCACGAATAAACAAATTAAAACACTAGCCAAACAGCGGTTGCTAACGATGTCAGAAAAAGTGACTTGATTTGAACTTTTTCCAAAATAGTAATTATTTTATCGAACAAAAAAAATATGTTGACAGTATGAAATAAAATCCATAACGACATACCTCCGATAACTCTTTTCGCAGAACTCGTTTCGAAATTAAAAACTCGGCTCCCTACGGTCGCCTCGTCCTGAAACATCTCACTCTTTCTATAAAATTTGAGTTACCGGACCGTATTTATAATAATGTTAGGACTAACAAGTATTTAAAATAACAAGTAATAATTTGTTTGTTTTATTTATTTTTATTCATTATAATAATCCCATTTCTTTATCAGAAACTTTTAAACGAAATAAAACCTACTTGGCTAGAAATAACGGCAAATTTGTGTTAGGCTCATCTGGCAACGTTGCAAATTATTTAAATGGTGACTATGAAATTTTTACACATTTTTTCGTCGCCCTCTATCGAGTGGTAGATTCATTAAATATATTATTTGTGTGATTTGTGTTACCTATGCGCGTGATTGGTGTCCAAGCTTTTCGCCGGCGTTTGACGGCCGACCGTTGGTGCGCCATCTCTTGTTCGCCGGCCGTTGGCCTGTTCGCTCCAAACAATAGCATGGGTCTATCTATATGTATTTAATCAATGGTTATTACAATACGTAATTTTAGGAGTCAAATTTTTATCACAAAGTTTCATCTAATTAGTTTTAACGGAAAATTTACAAAACTTTAATCTAGATTATTTTCCATGTTTCTGAACAAAACTAACACGTGTTTGAAAGAGACAACGATAAAAGTTTTCCCAACACATTTGACGTAGGAAACTTGCGAGATCACATACCCCTTCGAACCACCACCTAAGTGTTTCACAACACTTTACAACGAACAGTTACAAAAGTCGTGCATCAAGAAACACTAGTGTAAGATTTATGTAAAAAGGTATGAAGCAGCATCGGATTTAATTTATCGCCCTGCGTAACACCTCGTAAAGTCGAGTGCGCGATTCATGCCTCATTAAAAATAATATACTGGACGCGCGTCGTAGCCAACTTCATCAATAGTTAACATCGTGTTAACGATCCATAACTGCATAGTTAACACACTGTTAACACTCGATTCAGTTGGCTTTGATGAAGTTTTTCCCCATTTGTCAATTTTCAATGCGTCAAACCTTACAGGCTTCGAACCGTATCCCGTCATGGTCTACAACCCGCCCACCTACTACCCGGAGTACACCAACGTCAAGACGAAAAGATGCAGCACGGGATCGTTGGTAAGTTACGTAATGTACACGTCTCTAGACAAACATAGACGTAATAATAACGTAACGTGTCACAATGTTTGCCGGCGATAAATAAAAGCATCATTAGTGTGTGTCCAAGGTCCAAAAATAGACGTTCAGGAATAGAATGAGTGTTGGGAGAGTTGGCAGCACTGACAGGGGGATTTTTTTAATTTTTCTCTTGAAAAATGGATATTGTTGTTGTAGACGGAGTCGACGAGTCCGAATAATGAAGAAACTAGTCAAGATCTGAGCCAGAGCGAGACACCGAGCAACGTTTCGGAGTTGAATCAGGTGTACAATGTGATTTATCCGGGATACTACTATGGAGCCTGTCAGGCGCAAGGTGAGTGAAGGATTTGGGCTAAAATTACGTCGGTGAGGTGGATGGTGTGCCAACAATGTGCAGGCAGGGATTATTGGTTCAAACTGTGGGTATAATGGGGTCAGTGCGATCTACGACAAGAACGAAAAATTTATTGGGAAAATATTAAGAAAGCAAAAAGAATCAAACGTTTGACGAAAAAGCGGTTGCCACCATTGATGTTGAAAAAAATGCAATACTTCCATTCTTTTAACTTGATCCTGCAAATTGAAGTCATTTTTTATGTTGGGAAAGTTAGTCAGGCGAGGATACTACTCGGTAACATTATAATTTTTACCGTCTTGTAATGTGTAAAAAAATGAATCAGTGTTGAGTGCATAATTCAGTATTTTACTAATTTTAATGATACTGTTCATTGTTTAAATGTATAAAATTAACATCATAATTGTGATCACACTTCTTAAATAATCATGAAATGATTATTAATTATTTTAGGCCTAAAATCACAATAGTGTTTTAGGTCCAACTAATAAGGACATTTTTAAAAACTTTTTGTATTAATTTTTATTTTCCGAACTATAGCTAAGGGATTAAGTATGCTTATTTCATGTTTTCTGATAACATTAAGCGGAACATAACGCTTTCTTGGATAAGTTTGTAATCAAAGCGACCAAAAGAATTCGGTTTGTATATTAGGATATTAAAAAAATTAGCGAAATAACTACACTACCAGACAAAAAACCCAGACTTTTGAATATTTATAACTTCAAGCTAAGAGTTTAGTATTATAACTTTTTTACTTTTTTTTCTTTTTCCGCATGTTTTAAAATAAAATAATGTAATTGCAGGTAATCACACACAAATTAGTGTGAAAAATACGCACGAAAAAATTAATAATTTTTTGCAAATTTATCGGTGTTTATAAAAATTAAAGCAAGGTCAGTCAAGTTTGCACTCCCATCGTATTAATTTTTCTTTAACTTTTAAAAATAGTGTGTTTTATTACTGCATTTTGTGTTCCCCTTCTTTCAGTATGTCGCTGTGTCTATTAAAAAAGTAAAAAACCACAATAACTATGACTTTAAATATAGAAAATACTTAACAAGAAACAGAACAGAAAATAGGACAGATGCAGCAATAAAACACAAGATGTATTATTTAAAGAATTGAAATATCGATTAATTTAAACATTTTTTGTGAACTCTCTCGTTAGTAAAAAAATTCAAGAAAACTGGAATATCGTGGCAACGTCGCATCCGAATTTCAAAATAAACTGTGGTTATAAAGCCTAAGAAGACGTCAATCAAAATATATAAAAATATATAGGTATTCCATTTGAAAAAACGAAAAAAACTAAGTTGTGTGTTGAGCCTTAAGAAAACTCTGTGTAGCTGAAAATAAAATGTGAGTGTATGGTCCTCAAAAAACCTTACAACGTTGGTCTTTTACTTTATTTTTTGTATTTCTATAAATACGAGATATCGCGCGCGTAATGACTCACCCTGTATATTGAGATCGTATCGAGTGTTGAAAACAACTTAGGTTCAAAGCATTTGGTCTTTTGGAGTCAAACTTTCATTTTGCTTTTAACAGAGATATACTTATTTTTCTTTTGCCTAGATTTAAGTGGGATTTATAAACTTGCTGTTGACGTTGAAGTTCCCGCTGACTTTGCTTTTAAAGCTGAAAATTGTCATTTATAAACTCCGTTGCCAAGTTGCCGTTGATAGTAACTTTGATGTTCAACTTTTCCCGTATTCAAAGGGGTTGTAGAAGAAAAGTGAAAGATTTAAGTTGATTATTACAAAAATTTAGCTTTTTAGACACGTTTTAAGTTTCTTGTTGGCGAAATAATTCTACACATATGAAGAAGTCGTAAGCCGAGGGGCGGGGCTTAATTGTAAAATTCTTATTTTTCTACGAAAAATTACCATGTGAAATATGTTCTTAAGGAATCGTGTTATACAAAGAAAACTAAATGTATTAATTAAAAAAGAAAACCGAAAGAGAAGCCTATCTGTCTCGATCTCAATCGTGATGAATTTTTCATTCGTTATCAGACTGAGAGGCGGAGCGTAATTGCAAAATCGATATTTCGATATACAAATTTACCATTTTAAACATGTTTTAAGGTTCATGTTGTGAAAAAAAGAGTACACATATTAATATAATAGCAATAAATCTTGTTGATTCAAACGACGAGAATTATCTTCAACAATGCGTAGGTAACTACTGACAGAAAGCTACAGTGTGGAAAATGATGGCAGCTATTTAAAATATGAGGGTTTTGATGAACAGGTGATTAAATGGCTTAATATTAGTGGACCTCATTAAAATTTTATTTTCGTGGAATTAGTGCTGTCAGCTAGAAAAATGTCCCCCATACTTTAGGGGATTTTCCTTCAAGTTGGCAGCGCTGCACACGACCGCAATTTGATTGGTTGAAAACCCAACGTCAACGGCAACGTAACGGCAAAAGTTAAAAGTTGGTTATCTCGAACGTCACCCCAACGGCGTGCCTACTTTCAACGGCAACAGCAACGTCAGCAAGTTTATAAATCGACCTTTATGATTCACATACAGGGTGGCGTTCTGAAAATTTTTTAACAACCTGAATATGAATTTTCAAACGGAATATGAATTCGATCAGTGAAAAAAAAAACATGTTTTTGTTTATCTGTTAGCTTTAGAGATGTAAAAAAATAAAATAAGACAAATTACGGACAACACATTAAGTCATGAAATTGGGTTGAATATTTTGTGTTACGAGTTATCTGAGAAATCTTATTTATTATCGTTAATTTGAATTTTTACTTGATTAGAACTGTTAAAATAAATGTAATAAAATTTTAAGACTCGGTTTACAGTAGCACTTAATCACGCCATTTACTTAAATCACATAATGAACCGATTTTATAATGAAATTCCACCAATGAAATTGTTAAATTCACATATAGTTATATAAATCGCAGATTATATTTTAGTTCAAGTTAAAATTTAATTCGTCCACCAGAAACCGGCCCTAAAAGTGTTAGTTATCCCGTCAAAACAACAGTCTGGCCTTTTAGACACTAATTAACGTGGTATTAACCTATAAAAGCCACTAAAAATGTTCCTACATTTTCCTTAGATTTACGCTTTTACATTTTCCCATTATTGTGTTTGGGGAAATATATTAAATTACAAAAAAGTTGGCGCTACTGTCTGTTAAGAAAACTCAAATACAATGGTACAAATTATTGATTAATTAAATGATAACTAAGATTTTTTTTAACGAAAAAAATTAGATAAGCAAACAGACCATAGACAGACAAACGGAAATGTAAACCCGATCTTTAAAGTCCCAAAGCGACGAGAAATTAAACTTCGTCAAAGTGACCGCTTTACCATACCACGTGATCAGAAATGACTGAGTCTGTTGGCAGTAACTTTTAAACAAAAATGTGAACTTTTCTTACGTTTATGTTGGCTAACGGAAGACATTATGTGACAAGATATGTCAATCGTGACATGCGATAAATTTAGCTTATGTTTTGGATAGATTTTGCACATTAAAAGTGTCAACAATCTGTCAGTCTTGACAACTGACAATCGAAAATTATAGAAAACATCATGATACCAATTTCAACTAAAAATCCTCGAGTGCCAACAAACTCAGTCATTTCTAATCACGCGGTACCTACTAATATTAATAATTCTCCTACATGTAAAAATCCTTTGTAGTAAATGCTTCAGCAGTGGACTTTCAGTGTTAAAAGTCAACAATTTTAAAACTAGTTCTGTGTACGTAAAAATAATAAATAAATTATTTAAAAAGTGTAAAAAGTAGCTATTTGAAATGACCTGACAGCACCTGACATGTTGAAAAAAAAGTGCACTGCATGCTACTAAATTTTTGGCAACTTAACTAATACATACTTACAAAAATCGCCACTTAAAAACGTAAAGTAATCATTCAAGTGTCGTTATACTCCAATAATAGTACGTACAATTCACAATTTTGATTTGTTGTGTAACAGCTACCGCTACCATAACAGCTTTTGTATATTATAAATCAGATGCCGTTCCAAGTGGACGAGACTCGCCGCCAATTTAAAAGATTAAATAATAACATCAGCACGTGAAACATGCCGTCATTTTGTAGTTTGTGAATTGCATTAAAAGCATTGTTTAAACCAAAAGCAGTCAGGATAGTAGATAAATCGTCAATGCAATAACACACCTGAACCTCGCGTCGGAGCTTCAGGTGGCCATCTGTACGGTACAAAAAAGGTTTAGTTTTTCCTTCAAATTGACGCATATCCAGTTACGTTCATTCAAAACATTACAAACACAGTTTTTACAAATTAATGGGGGATTATAATTTGAACTTTACTAATTACTGCGGAAGAAATGAAGAGTCTGTCACCATTTGCGTAAATTCATAGATAAAACTTAGCGATAAAAAGCCGTCATTTGCGTCAAATTTTCAGAAAATTTGTATGTTATAACTTATAAGTTACACAGAGACGTTGGTTTAGCCACAATTCAGTGTAGTAAAATTTAGGTTATCATAATGTCACTTGTATCATTCTGTTTTGACACACAAGGGCCGGTTTATCAGTGCACAGATAAATCTGAATGTAGTTTCTAAAGCTTCAAAATGTTGACAAAGTAAGTGTGGGCTATTGTTACGAATCCACTTTACCGCTAAGCCGGGTATTCGTAATTTGCTATTTCCTGCTTTTTAAAATTTATATGATGTTTCTATGTAAATTACACGTGTATACAATGACGAAAATTGTTCAGCATTTATGTTTCATTTTCAATAGCACTAGCGTGGAACTGTTGACATCCAAAATTGTGTTCTAAATGTATAAATATATGTTTTAAATAATTCTGAGATAAAGTTTACATTGTTGATTTAAGCCACAAATGCCATCCACAAAAAACACAAAATTCATGCAGAATACATATACAGAAAAAATTGAGAACTTGTAATAATTAAAACTGGATTTTTTTTCGATGATTAAGGTATTCCGATAGTGTTGTCTACAGAAGTTTCATACAAAAATTTTATGAACTTTGGTAGTTTGTTTATCCCAGTATATTTGAAAACGCACAAATACTGTTACATACCTATTTATTTTTGATGTGACCTAACACTAATTATTCTTTTGTCAATCTTTCAAACTGTTTACAGTGGTAAAAGTAATAAGTACATTCTCGTGTACCTACTAAATATAAAAGACTCTTGGCAAGTGAAACGACACATTCGAAAAATACCGAAGTATAATCCTTAAGACTAACAGAATTTTTATTAGAGAAATGATTCTTACGATTTACTGGTATTTAAAATCGGCGTGGGTAAAACTCAACAATTTATTCCTCAGTGATATTAGTTTATACGATTAACTATACAGCGATGATGTACAGAATAATTCCGACTCAACTCAACTGGAATGGATTTGACTAGATCCTACTTCTATCATTGACTATCGTCGTACGTACTGAATGAAAACCCTTCGGCGTCGTACTGGGGCGGCGTATGAGTTTATTTCGTAACAGTTTTCATCGTGTTTGGTTGGCGACTGGAGCGTGAAAAAGCACTTTGTCCTCCAAGTTTAAAAAATTCAAGATTATCTGCAACTATCAAGCTGGAAAGTGTTCGAGACAATTTGTTGGAATAAATGATATTAGAGCAGTACCAAAAATTGCATATTTAAAACTAAGCAGCCCAAAAGAATACACGGGGCATGTTATTCGGTGGACTTCTGCGACTCTACAAGTATTGCATTAGCAGGAGGCGATATAACAATGTTGAAAAGGCACGATGGATGGAAGTCATCTTCCGTCGCTGAAGGCTATTGTATTTTGGTGAATCCTTAAATTCTGTCTGCAAGCAAATATATTACTTCCTAATTGTTTATAGATTAACCATCAACTTCAACAAGCACAGTTATTCCTAGAGACAACCATCAAATCGAGTTAAGCAAAATACCTACGCTAGATGTGTAAATATTTATTATTATAGATGATATTTGCACAAATAGTTCAATTACAATTAATGTTATTATTATTTCAAAACGAAAGAAGGCGTCAGTTAATAATAATAATTAAGTAGCTTTTTCAAACATAAAGTTTTTAACAGCCGACGAAATTTCCTATACTCGAAGTGTCAATTTTTTTACGTTGTCCGTTTTACAAATGGAAAAGTAATTATAACTTGGAATGACATCATCGAATATATGACTTCACGAAAAAATGCCCACTTCATTAAAGTATTAAATATTATAAATAATATTTGTATGTATTTGTAATCTGAAAATTTGAAAAACAATCATTAAATTTCCCCAGATGCTGTCTGCGAGCCCGAACCCCGCCGCGTGAAAAAACGAAGACGAAGAAAGCTTTCCCGTTCGAAACAAGAGGGCACCACATCCGAATCATCGGATGAGATCTTCAGCGACGCGGAAGAAACGAAGACTGAAACTCCGGCAAAAACAATCGACCAAAATAAAGACGTGCAAAAAGAAAACGAACTAAAAGAGGAGAATGTAAAAGAAGAAGAACCAAAAGAAGAAAACGTCAAAGAAGAAACGAAACCCGTTACGGAAGTCGAAGCGACAGCATCACCTGAAGAAACCCAAGACGAAAACGCACAAAAAGAAGAAGAATCAAAAGACGGCAAACCCACGAAGTACGACCTCAAACCGGACGCCGAAGAATTCGTCCCAAGGGCGTACCGCCAACCAGAAACCATTCCCATCGAACCAGCGAACGTCCAGTTTATAAAAATCCCGTCGAATTTCGTACCAGTGCCCATCTTGAACCCAATGGGCGAATTCAACGCATTTATCCCGCCTGGTATTCCCATCAACTTTATACCTCAGAACTATGTAAATTTCGTACCGTATAAGCAACCAGTCCACGTGACGGACGAAAAAGAAGAAGAGAAGAAGGAAGAAACGAAAGAAACGGTTGAAGTTCCTAAGAACCAGATCGACATAGCGAAGATTGTGTCGAAGCTGGAAGAAGCGGCTAAAGAGCAGGACGAAAAGAAGGAGGAGACGCAAAAGAGTGGAGGCAAAAAGAGGCACAAGTACCAAAAGGTGGAGTTGAGGAGTAGAGAAGAGAAAGTTTGGAATAAAGTGACAAGTAGTCCGAAGAAGGAAGAAGCGAAGGTGGTGAGAAATTATTCGGATACTTTGAAAAAGTCAGTTGTGCAGCCGTGCGAACGGCATGAGAGGAATATGGAGAAAGCAAAAGCAGGAAGAGTGAGAGAAGCCAAAGAGAATGTTGTGAAGAGTCACCAAAGAATGGAAAGAACGCCGCCAAAATCTACAAACGAATGGATTTCGGTGTCGAGGAAGAAGAGAAAGAACAAAAACGTTGAAGAAATTGAAGACGTTGAAGAGAAGACTGAGCAAGAAGTGGAAGAGAATTTGGAAAGAATAGAAGAAACGCCACAGGTACCACAAGAACCAACACCCCCACCATTACCACCACCGAAAGAGACAATACAAGAACCCACTACTCCACCACCACCATCACCACCATCGCCACCACCGCCATCACCAACACTACCAATAGTACAGGAGCCGCCCGTGATTGAAATCAAACCCGAAGAAACTAAAGAAGAGAAGAAGCCAAAGAAGAAATCGAGAAAGAATCATACGAAGTCGACACCTCCTGCCATCACAAAGAGAGTTATTATCACCGATGTGGATTTGTCGGTGCCGGAAGTAAAAAAGGAGGTTGAAGAAGAAAAAGAAGTGAAAATTGAAGAGGAGATTAAACCGATCGAAGAAGTTAAAGTAGTCGAAGAAACGAAACCAGAAGAAGAAAAAGCACCAGAGAAAGTAGAGGTCGCAGAAGAAGACACAGAGAAAGTGGAGATCGTCGAAGAAGAGAAGAAGGAAAGTACAGAGAAGAAGTCGAAGAAGAAGAAAAAGAAAGTAGGAACGAAGTCGACAATTTTGAGCCGCCAGTCGAGCTCGAACAATGCTCTGAATGTGTCTGATGACTCCTATGACTTCCTTTTGGACGAATCTCTGGAAAAAACAAATTTAGAGGTGAGTGTAGAAGTCTGGAAAACACAAAGAACTCATTAACATCTTTTTTATAGGTCTCCCAAGAACTCGACAAGATGATCCAGCGTGGTATGTACAGCAGCCTCGAGGAGAAGATCAAGTCGATGAACATCGAGTCCAACGACAACTTCTTCAAAACGATCATCAGTAACATATCAAGCAGAGAATCAAGCGTCGAAAAGAACCACCCCTATATCAAGACCCCCGATTTTGGCAGACTGATGACGACTGCGCCAATTAAGCCACAACAGACCCCCGACCCGAAACCAGGCGATTTTTTAGGTGAATCCACCACCCCCGACAGTTGTGGGGGTGGTGACGCCGCAGAAGCCGCCGCCCCAAGCGACCCCTACCCCATCACGCGTGCAGTGAAGGAGTGGATGACGAAAACGCGCGAGACGACCCCGGATGTGGAGATCCTGAAGAGTCCCAGCGCCATCTTCAAGGAGTTCGGGGTCGATGATGACGAAGTGACCGTTTACACATGCGACGACCGGAAGACTTCGGTTTCTTCGGTTGAAGAAGCAGAAGAAGTGCTCGAAACGTACGAGAGTCAATACGGGAAGAACGAAGACTTCCTGAAGATACAGGCCGAGGTGGAGGAACTGAAGAACAGCTACCCGAAGCACGGGAACTTGCCGTACCGTGCGATCTGTTGCAGTATCATGTGATGAAGAAGACTTTACCTATGTACTTAAGACGTTTCTCTTCCATCGGTTTAGGTCTGTGGTGATTGACGTTGAGTGTGACGCACGCAGTCTTGTGCACACAAGAGACTGTTGAGACACTGGTTTGTACTTATGATGGTGTCGTCCCTCCCCCTATCCCTTCTCCTGCTCGAAGAGACTGAGTTATACGCTTAAGGCAGGACTTAAGTGCGTCACACTGCTACACGATGTTAATGTCTCTTTGAGTCTATTCATTGTTTCGTAATGTTGAATCGTTATTGTTATATAGTTGATAGGGGAGACGAGTGAGGGCAGTGTCGCGGTTTCTATTATATGGCGGCCGCCGTTTTCCTACAATTGACGATCAGTTTTCGTTTTTAGTCGAATTTTTACCTTGGTTCGATTCACCTATCACTAGTGTAAAAACGCCATTTGCTCATTTCTTATTGGTTGTCTAGGATGTAATGTAGCGTGCAATTTATTTTGTGTGGTTGGGTGGGCCCCCGCCTCCGTTTTGTTCATGTGGAAAATTATCGCGACAATATATATATATAGAAAGGGGGTGTAAAATTACAAAAAAAAAGACACTGTATGTATGTAAGTCTAGTGTTAAGTTTGTTTTGCGCATGTATGAAGTTTTTTCTTTTTTCTTTCGTTTGGTTGTTCTATTAGTTACTTTATTGTTACAATGTTTGTTATTTTTGAGAGTTGTGCCTTTGCAAAATTTGTAAAATAAAGAAAATTACTAATAAAGCTTGTTTTTATATCGTGAAAATTTATTTCGTAGGGAAGGTCAGGGGTCGGTCCAAATAGAGAGAATAAGTTGCGAGCTAGTTATATTTGTATTAAAAAAATTACCAAAACGTGTTTTGTTTTCCATATACAAATTTTTGTCAAAAATGTCGATTATTCTTTCCACAAATCGAAAGATGGTCGATTTTATGATCTGCAGTATTAAATTTCGTCGCTTTATTAAATGATGTTCACGGAAGTTAAAAGTGAAAATTGAGATCCAAGAGTTGGTGTTCATTATAAAATAAACTAACGTTGGCAGTGATCCTTCATGTCTGCACCTACCTTTTTTTTATTATTAGGTAGGTAAGAACAACGTGTGCACTATTTAATTTTTAATCTGATGTTTTTATATTATGCTATCTATCGCGTACGGGAATTAAATAATAAATATCTGAAGATGGAAAAATATAATATAGAGATGAGGCGGAAATTAAGACAATGGCATAACTCAGTTAATGATAAATAAAAATAAACTCAAACAAGTGAAGAATAAAACAGTATCTTTTGATGGTAAGGTTAACAGAATAAGGAAGAAAAATTCTGGAGAGTATCAATTAATAAAGGAAATAAAGTCCGCACCGACCATGAATCGCTACCGACTTTATTTTCTTTATTAATTAATACTCTTCAGAATTCTCAGCATGGGACTAAATAAGGTAAAAGCAAAAGACTTTGAAGAAAAAAATGTTAGAAAATAAAAGAGAGGATAAATAATTATAAACTTGACGAACCAATAATAGAAAAAAGTATCAGGAGAAATTAAGTAGGAAAATAAAAAAAATGGTCAAGGGTACTTCGACAGAACTTCCCTCGCGCTTGAAGTACAATCCAACAAATTCCGCTTTTTTGAAAAATTATAGAAAATTTGTGTTTTCTGATAACAATTATAATATGTAGTAAAAATCAGTGGTGTAAATACACCTCGAACCCCCTGCGCCGCAGGGGTACAAATTCTAAGGAAGTGCCATCCATCACAGATATGCAGGCAATATGAAATGTATTCAAAGCTAATAACCAACGGAAGAGAGTGTAGTATTATCAGTGTACATGCTTAACTTTGATTGTTTATGTTTATAAATCGAAAGAATGTCACGTAGAAATTTGTTTAATTTGAATGAGTGGTCTCCTCAAAACAGAAGATAAAAATTATTAATTAAGCCACAATGGAACAAAATGTTTTGAATATGATTATTGTTATTCTTATTTCATCATAATTAAATAAAAACGTGGTTATTCTCATATTTTCGAAAAAGTGAGGTTTTTAATTTGATCAATAAAAAATTGGTCGAAGGCTGTAAGTATAATGCGACCAATCCACCTCTTTAAAAAAATTATAAAATTTGATTTTACGATTTTCGTTTCATGATAACCGCTGTAAAGTAAAAACCAGAGACACAAATAACACCCCTTGTCCTTCAGCACTAGGTAATAGCAATCTGAAGCTCAAGTATTTATTTATGTTTATACATCGAAAGAATGTCACGTAGAAATTAGTTTGATTTGAAAGAGGTTGTCTTCTCTTAAAATTATTAATTAAACCACAATCGAACATTTTGTTCTGAACATTATAATTCTTATTTTATCATTATTATATAAAGACGTGCGTATTCTTGACATATTCGACAAAGTGGGGTGACTCGTTCCTAATTTGACCAATAAAAATACACGCGATACACCCACTGCGTCTTGGAAACGTACAAAACGTGTTGGGAATAAAACGTTGTTATACCGTGCAAATATTTTTGCGAAAATTTGAAGGTTTAGCGAAAAAACTAAAACGGATTTGTATACTACAAGTATATGAGTATATTTTTGTGCAACATTCAAATCATTTTAAAACACCATTCATTAAAATGACATTATCAAATTGTTGCTGGGGATGATTAGGCAAATTTTGGTTAGCAGTTAACTATCTACATGATATTTCTAATATACATACAAAATTTGACAACAATCAGTTTAGCAGTTTCGGAGATTACGTGTCTTTACGACACTAGACAGACAGACAGTCGGAAACGGGAAAGTACTTTTTACTTCCCGAGCGTAAGCAAAGGAAGTATTGTAATCGAGTCCGTAGGCCGACTCTCTACTTTTACATTTTCTCGACCTTTCATGACCCCTAGAGGACGAAGAACTAGGTCTCCCGTTCCGTCTGTCTGTCTGTCCATCTGTCTGCCGTTCGGGATTTTTATTAGACAGATAATCTCCTAAAAACACCTATTCGAATCATTGCAAAAACATGGACACTTAGAACAACATATACAGGATGTCTCAGAAATAAGTACATTAATTTTAATCAGTTATAGAGCTCATTGAACTCAACAACTTTTTTTAGTAGAGTTTTGTCAAGAACTTTTTAATTATCAAGTTAAAAATTGTTAAAGTTATACCCCAATTAAGGTTACCCGCCCATGGATCCTCAGTCACCCATGGACACTAATAATTATTATAATTAATAATTTACGGTCAAAAACAGTTACTAGGATACGTATTTTCCTAATCTTGTCAATGTGACAAACATTTAGAGAGAAATTGAAAATCCTGCTCCCTAATGGCGTACGGAATTTCATCGGCCCAAATGTGGGTGTTGAACACCTTCCCTCGTGTAACCGACCTCATCAGTTGATGGTATAAGAGATACAAAATTTGCTTGTTCGTTTATTTTTCTATTAACCCACTCACAAAAGTTTTGCCTACGTGGTAAGTCTGTTAGTTTCAATAACTGAACTTTCTGGTCCTGAAAGGGGTACATTTGTTCTCTGAGTATCCTCCAAATACTACTCTCCGATACATCACATTAGACAGTGATACGTGCTAGTGCCCGGTCGAGCTTCGACACTCTTCAAAACAGCCTCTTCAATATTAGCAATTCTATTACTACGTAACTTACCCCGATTCTGAGGTGCCGGTTTAAAATATCCGAACTCTCGAAAATACTGCAACGTTCTTAAAACTACGCACATTTGGCAGACGATTTGGGAGGTTTTCTGAAAAAATTAGTTGGGCGCGAGTGCCGTTTCCCGGAGCTTCACCGTACGTTAAAACGATATCGGTGCATTCCTGATTTGAAAACAAAGCCATTTCAACACATTTCGTCTATGAATTAGAAATCTGTGCCAAACAAACTTTAAAGAGACAACGTTTAATAAAAACATTGACATAAAAATGATTGTCAGTGTCAAAACGGTTGTTACGGTACCTTCTTCATTGTTGTAATGTTGCTATTATTTAAGTTATTATTTAAGGTGAACATAGACGGCTCGTGAATATATGGGTGGGAAAATTCGAAATTTGACTTGAGTTTTCGAAAAAATGCTAAATAAAAAAGTTGTTCCGTTTCACGAGTTCTGTTACTGGTTAAAATTAATGTACTTATTTCTGAGACACCCTGTATACTCATGCGTCTTTAAAATTTAAATTGTTTAGGAAAAATAATAGTCAAAGTTCAATAGCCTCAGCCCATGTTTAAAGTATTTTAAAACATAATGAACTCGTTAAATAAAATAGAGAAATGATAACGAGGCTGATTGATACGATCATTTATTTAGCAACCCAAGAATAAGCACTCCGTGGTAACAATGAATCAAGAGATTCTTTAAATCCGGGAAATTTTAGGCTGTAAGAGCCTCGTCATAGAAAACATACTTTTGATTAGGTACCTACAGCTTCACCACCTTGCCCAACCTACCAAAAATCTCACGAGCCGCCACTGGTCTAAAATGAACTTTTAAGTTATTAATAGAACTTGTAGATAATTTTATGATCTACAGAAGCGCTATTTACAAAAATGTTGCCAGTTGTCAGAATTCTTAGAGATAAATAAAAAATTAATGGTAAAACTCCCAGTTCCGAAAACTCAGTTTTACGAAACCGCTCGAAAAAACAGTCTGTAATTAGTACTGTTTGGTGCTTTGAGTTATTATACACAATAATTTTGTGTAAATTCCCAGCTTTTTCAGAACGATGTACAATTTTTTTCTTCTATGAGCACCTACGTGTAGGGGCGAAGTATACAATTCTTATGTTATGACTGGCTGCAAAATCAGTTTCGTTGTGCTCTTCTGGGCGGGGCTAATTTAAAAACAGACGCATTTCTCACTTTTTTATTATGTACTTAGACTTATCTACATAAATATACAACTTTCTATACATAACCTTAGAATAAAATCTCATTTCGCACTTTACAACACTTGTGTAGCCACACTATTCGTGAAATAAATAAAAGCACCCATCAGATTAACGAACGTCGCTCCAAGGAACACAGTCATCCATTTGCCATCAAAGGCAGTGACCAAGGATGCCGTCACTGGCCCACACAAAATACCTGGTATAGTCGCTATAGTGTTACTAATAGCGAAAGTAGTCCCAGCATAATTCGGCGCCACATCCACATGGTTACTCAAATGTCCTGCTGAATTACACGCTGACAGTCCCATGGAAATGCTTACCAGTACCACGGCGAAGGGCAAATGGTCCACGACGCAGAAAATAGCCAGAAATAGCGCTGGTCCTACAAGACCCACACTGGTCATAAGTCTCCTGACGTTCAAAACTGACCAGTTCTTGAGAAGTAACCCATCGGCCACATGCCCGCTGATCACTCCAAAAATTGAGTTGACAATGTATGGAACGGACGTGAGGCTCAAGCTGTGGGCATTTCCCCCCAAATATCGTGCTAAATATGTAGGTAACCATTGCATTATAATGTACGAGGACCAGTTCATTGCAAAATGAGCAACATAAATTGCCCATAAGGGTTTACTCAGGATGAAGTCAGCCCAGCGGATACTCCTTGAAATCACTTTGGGCATGTGTAAGGGAATGGTATCTTCACTACTAAATGCATCTTCAGGATAGACAAAGTACCACAGGCTTACCCATATGAACCCAAAAGAGCCGAACCAGTAGAAACACGCGTCCCAGGTTAAATGAGGGCACAGTACTGAGGCCACAGTTTGTCCAACAGAGCCTGAAGCCAATAGGTAGCTGAAAGCTCGTGAACGTTCTTCCACTGGTATACTATGGGCGAACAAATGGAAAATTGTGGGTAAACCTAGGCCTTCTGCGAAACCTAGGACTATGCGACAGATGACGAGGGCGGTGAGGCTGTGGGCCAGAAAGGGGGTGACGAATGTAGCGATGCTCCACAACAAAACGCTGCAGATTAGGACATTCTTGGCGCCAAGCTTGCTGGCCCAGAAACTGCCTACAAACGAATTTATTACTTGTGAACGCAATAGAAAGAGTATGAGTTACCTAAAATTTGACTAGTGAAATAACCAAAAGCGAAAGCCGACAGAATCCACCCCTGTGCATGCAGACTCCACTGGAATATGTCTGTCATGGGAACAATAGCGATGGGCATTATGACCCGATCTGCACTATTTATGAAGTTAGCAGCACTGCACAATGCCACTATTCGAGAAGTCCTCGTTAACCAACGTATCCTAGCCATGATTACGGTCCTGAAAAAGGCCCTTCTTCATACACGGGACTTAAATTCTAACCATATACGTACTGTTTAAAGGAACAATGTAAACGATATCACATAATTTCGCGGATTTTGATTGTTCTTGTAGACGTGCGTTACAACTAACTACTGTTTTCCTAAATTTATGGAAAATCCAGATTTTTGGCTGGCCATGTCAACAAGTCGGCCATTTTACTGTAGGGATTTTTGTTACATTATTGAATTGGTTTGGTATACATTTTTCTATCATCTGTCAAATACCTGTCATAACAAATATCAACAAAAAAGTTGCAAGATTTTTGATAAATGGAGCCCTTTCAGACCACGGAAGTTCGCTTGAGCGACGTTTGCCGTTCCTGTTTACTAAAAACCGACAACATGTTAAATTTCACCCCAAAAACTGATCAAACTTCCGAAGTAATCGCTATGTTGTCTTCAGTCGGAAACATTGAGGTTAGATCAATTCATCTCAACCTTCCAAGTGAAAAAATTAGTTGTTGTAGATTGAAATTAATGAATACCTTCCGTCTTATCTATGCAGAACATGCGAAGAAAAATTAAGGTTATCTTACGACTTCCAATTATTAATACAAAGGTCGAATGAAATTATTCGGGAATGTATGAACACAGCATATGTGGTAATCTCTGTGAAACTCCATAACTGGCTATGATGGAGGTATAGGTTTCAGGAGAAGAACGGTGCCCTGAAGAGAAATGTAAAGTAGAAGAAATTGAAGAAAACAAAGAAGTCATTGTAAATCCTGTAGTGCGGACGTCAAAGAAACTCCTTGAGTTTTCCCATAGTGAAGTTGAGGAAGCTATTAACGAGTACCAAAGGCTGTATAACCATGTTGATTGCATCCAGTGTGGATTTGTTACCAGTAATTCACGGGCATTATCTATTCACGTGTCGCGATTACACAAGTATGTTTAATTCTTTTTTAAAGAAAACTAAAAACACTAAATTTTAGAGAATTGAAAGACCGTTGGTGTTCCCTCTGCAATATAGAAGTTGACAATTTATCTCACCATTCCAAAATCCATGTTAGAGACCGTTTTAGGTGTAAATTCTGTGGAAAACAATTCAACATGGGGGGGCACTTCTTCGAGCATCTACGTAGCCATTCCAGCGAAAAGCCTCACAGGTGCCATATTTGCCATAAAGGTTTTATCGTGCGTCGGACTTTAGATAAACACATAAGGGCCCATATGAACAATCGTGTCTATAAATGCCATTTATGTCCTCGAAATTTCTCTGTTCCAAAATTGCTACGGATGCATTTACGCAAACACTATGCACATAAAGTTGAAGAGCAAACCCCATTGCCTCCAATTAAATCGTAAGTAAACAATTTTGAAACGTCTCACTAACATAGTCATCAGATATCAACCACAGAACTTCTGCAAAGTGTGTAAGAAACGCGTAAGAAGCTTGGAATACCACTTGGCCAAGTTCCACGCGAGCAACCCCCTCGAAAACAAAAAAAGCGAAGGAGTTTTGTGCACGCGTTGTGGAAAAAAATTTAGGTTGGTAGCACTGTGCGTATAATATTGGTAACACCACACATATTTTGATATGTTGGTAGCTCGTTGTCCCGTTTCCGTCTACACATGCGTACCCACACTGGGGAAACCCCCTACAAATGTCGGTTCTGTGATAAACGAATGAGAAATCGGAATCATGTGGTACTGCACGAACGCACACACACCGGGGAAAAACCGTACGTCTGCAACATATGTGGTCGGGTAAAAGCGCCCGTTTTCGGTTCTGCCAACATTATATGGTGAAAAATTGTAGGGTTTTAGTCAAACGAGTGTTCTTAGGACGCACATGCTCATTCACACCGGTCGACCAGTAAGTTGCAATTTATGCCCAAAGCGCTTCTGTAGACCTGCGCAGTTGCGTCTGCACATGCGCGATCATACAGGGGAAAAACCGTATCAGTGTACCGAATGTGATCAAGCGTTCAAACAAATGAGTCATCTGTCAGACCATGTGAAAAGGCACAGTGATGAAAGACCCTACAAGTGTTCACATTGTGATAAGGGTTTCAAACAAATGTCAACTTTGAAGTCACATATAACAATACATACAGGTTTGTAAGGTTGGTAGAAGTATCAAAAATTGTGCTTGTCTTTTCTAGGGGAAAAACCGTTCAAGTGTAGTCAGTGTCCATATGCGTGTCGACAGAGGTATAGTTTGACCCAACACATGAAACAACACAGTGCAGACACCCCTAATCCTGAAAAGCCCCATTTTTGTAATTTGTGTCAAAAAGGATACAGCACCATGGCCATGTTGATGTCACACAATGATTTAGTGCACAAGGTTTAGAGCTTTAATTTTATTACTTATGTCTACTATTTTACATAAAATATTTATAAACTTAATTTGTGGAAATCACTTTAAAAACGACTAAAAGCAACGCACCAGCTCCTATATAATACAAAAACTGTTTCTTTTTGGTTTCATTTTCTCTTTCAATTAATAAACTGACTTCATTTTGCTTAAAATTAATCAAATCACTCAGTCGTGCAGTCTCATTTTTAACAAAATTAATCAAATCTGTATTAATGTTATTATCACCAGTTGTAGTTATGGGTTCTTTTGATCCATTATTTTTCTCCAAACTCTCTTCAATAAATCTCTTCAAATCACCCTTCCTCAGTGTTGTGTAACAAAACGCCAAAAAACTCCCTGCAATACTCAAAATAATCCCAAAATATTTCGTATACTCTAACTGCGCCCTCTGTTTCTCATGCGAATCCCTTACAGCGTTTGTAAACGCCGTAAACAACTCCCTTTCCGCTTGATCACAATCTTGAAACGATCTTGACACCTCATGCTCCTGCCTTAGTACTTCAGTCTCTTCTTTCATTAAAGTCAAAAACTTCTCAATATCGTCCTGGCGCTTCACTTTGTGGATTTCATCCTGTAGTTGATTTGACTTTTTACGTATTTCAGCAAGACTTCTACCAATTTCACGGCGTTGTTCTTGAGTTTCAAGTAATCGTTCTTGTAAGGCAACCACTCGATCTTGATATAGTTTAACTTCGTCTAAACCGAGGAATTTCGTGTACCAGCTGTTCAAACTAGCGACTTTCTTATGGAATGCTTCCCTGTTCATGGTTTTTAGAGTTTCCCAATAAATGGGAGCTTCCGAGCGGAGACGGCCGAACACATAATTGGTGGTTGTTGCGTTGAAAAACCGCAACATTGAGAATCTCATCTTTGAGGAGTTGCGATCATCGTCTGTTAAATATGGGGGCCCCCTGGGATCAAAACACGATCCTGGAACGTGCTTTTGACGTTTGGTTAAGATTTGACAAGTCAGAAGTCAAAAAGAGTGTGATAGGCAGGATTACCAACGGTATCGCCATAGGTATCACTGGTAAAATTAATTTTTAATTATTTCACATTAATTCATTTTGGAGTTAAAAATAAGTTACGATTGTGTGTTTTAAAACAATTTAGATGGAATTATTGCGTTGGACTTGTTTCTTATTATTTAAATATTCTAATTTTGCAGATGTGACTTGTGGCGCCACCTATTATAATTAACAATATATTTCGTAAAATATAAATAAACCAAGTGTTTTGTTATATCTATTTATTTCAGATTTTGATTACACTATTATTATCATTTTCGTGGGTTATTGTTTTTTTTTGCTAAAGTTTTCTGTCATTCTACATCATGGCTGCCAATGCTGCGCCACTAAAAAGTGCCGCATCGCAAAAATCTCTGTTTTATCAATTTTTGCGTTTCTCTTGGTAAATTCCGCTGTTTACCGCTTTTCGAGCTAAATATATCCCGTATCGGTGAAAATGAGCCCCAGTTTTAGTCAACTCTCATGAAAAAATCACCAGGTGAGTGCCCCCATTCACAGTTCAAATCCGTATATTTAAAACAAATTCATTCGAAACTTCATACACTAATAAAATTCAATCAAGAAACATTACGGAAGTAATGCCAAAACACACACACTTAATACTATGTACATTAAGAGTAATCCCAAAGGTTCGGTTCAGGCGCTACCAAATACTTCTTGTGAGGCATAGGTTATGTAGAGAAACCCGTCTGGGGCTGCGTGCCCACTATAAGCTTCAGCCAGAGTTAATGAGAGATTGAGCATCGATCGATTGTTCACTAATAAATACAGTGCATGGTTCGGACCCAATTGAAGCCTGTTCCTGGAAAAAACTAATACAGCCCCCTTGAAATGAACGATCGACACCCTACCTAATGATAGTCAGGAACTGCGACATGGTGATCTCTTGAGGCACCAAAAACTTGTACTTATCTAATTCGGGTAGAAGCACTTCCTTCGAGTACCGTTTGATTATAATCTACAATCCTGGATTTTTTTTTTCGATTTTTATTATTAGGCGATCACTTACCGGAATTTTTGTGGGGAATTTAACCCGAAGCGCTAAAACCTCTTCACTTTTCACCTCACCACTTGACTCACTGTCGCCCATGATTCCATCTACCAAATGAAAAATGTTTAACAAAAACACGATTAAATCCGAAAAAACTACCTGGTTTTTTGCATCGCTGATTGTTGAAATTGAAGTCTTTAATCTTCCCGTTCATCACTTTAAAAGGACAACTATTGTTGTTTTCGCACTTGTAAGCGAACAATTGGTCGCCGGGATCCGTAAGATACATGAAAATGCACTTTTAAGGGCTATACTGGAGCAAATCTCAGCTTGGTCAGCTCCTCAAATGGAATAATTGAACGAGTGGCCCCCACCACTTTGTGATTCGTTCTTCTCTGGATTATTATTCAGTGATATTTGTCGGAAAAAAAAATTTAACAACAATAAGATAAAGTGGAGACAGTTTGTGCCAAGAAGGGAACACTTTGCCGTTCAAATTTTAAATCATTTTTCTCTTTTGGTTTCACCTTTAATTCTATTTTTACTTTGTTTGCACTTCGTGTTGTTCTGATTATTTTGTTTTTCGTTTTCTTTCTCCAAATCTGTTCTATTGATTCGATATAAACAAATACATGAATTCAGTGTGGTCGCTAGAGCCAATGAACTTAAATGTTGATAAAAAGGAGATTATCTGAGCAAATTATTCCGTTAGTATTTCTGCATTTTATTGGGGCCCCCCTTGTTTGCTTTTTCAAAAGTATTCTAGAACAACGGCTGAAGTATCTATTATCATTTTAAATGCGGTCTTTAAATATAATGTATTTAAATTTGTTAATTGATAGTGTTCTTTAATTTATCTCTGTATTCTTTGATTTATTGGTCTGAATCACTAATTAAAACTTATTTTCACTTTGTGTGCGTAAAAATGAGAGTAATGGGTTTCTGATAATTTCAACCGGTTGTACGGAAAGTGGAGCAAAATGGAACGATATACACACAAAAACTAAATTTATAAACAGCGTCGGCTATTAAAAGCAACGCGTTAATGAGCGTGTAGGGTGTAGTGTGTAGTTAAGACAAATAAAATAAGAAATTGGCTCACAGAATACTGTTTGTCGGCGAGTTTATTAGACAAAAATTTGTGACTGAAAACTTTGTTGTTGTTGTTGCCTGTTCATTTGATTTAAAAAAGGATCACGCACGTCATCTCAAAAGATTGTTAAGTAAATCTTATTTTTAATGTTACGTATACGGGTTGTGCAAAAAAAAAATAATGATCAGTCAAGTTATTATTGATCAAATTAAGAACGAGCCACCCCATTTTCTCGAAAATGTGGGAATACGCTCGTCTTTATTCAGAATATTTTGTTCAATTGAGACTTATTAATAATTTTAGTCACTTGTTTTGAGGCGATAAAGTCATTCAAATAAAACAAATGCCTACGTGACATTCTTCCGATGTATAAACATAAACAATTGAAACACTACCTACGCATATTTGTCAATACCACTATTCCCGTTGGTAATGTGCTGTAAATATATTTTACAATGTGCGTACTTGCGCAGAGACGGTTTATACCGATATGTTTGGGATCCTGGACTATCACGCCTCCGTAGTTAAAGGACCCCTTCTGGCCCAAATTTAACGGAAATTAAATTTATTTGTTTTTAATTTGGTTATTATAAAAATACGATTTCGTCTTCGACTAACCGTTTGTTGACACGTATCATCTCGAGATTATGCAAAATACAAAATCTGTTATTTATTTAAATCTCGGAACGTGGTTTTCACCACTGTTTTTAGCTTGCAGAAATCTAGACACTATTCAAGAAATATTATTGACTTTTTTGTCAGAAGTCAGATACAGGAAAAGCAATTTTTATGAAAAAAAAAAACATTGATTTTGAAACATGCGTAATGAAAATTTTCACCAAAATGCTAAAAACCAAATGATGATCGACTGTTTTTAAATGAAATTGCTCTTGCATTATATAGTGTCTGTTAATAATAGATATATTACATTCTGAAAATGTATTGAACACCCCACGTTAGAAAAACGTAGAGACTGGCCTTAAATTGACCTATTTCCCCTCTACATTGAAAAATCCGCTCTTGAGATGTGGTTATTTCTTAGACTTTAGTAATATTCTTTTATTTCAGAATGTTAAAAAATATATATGTATGAACTGTTTTATTTTGTAAACGTCTGAAACGGCTCATCGAAGTTCTAAAAGCTACAACGCTATCACCTAAAAAATTACAGGTTCTAGTTTTTAAAATCCGACGCAGTTTGTAAAGGCAGATTGGCACTGCAACCGCTATATTATCACCACCAGCGCATCCTCAAAACTGACCTTTCAGACCAGAGTTTCCTCTAAGTGTTGGACGTCAACCAAAATCGATAAAATTGCATCTAATTGTAACAGATTACATCTGTCTGGCGGATGTGCAATTATGTGTATACGGTACCTAAAAGGTTCGATAGTTTTTATGATTTTGTTCGGTTTAAAGCTATTAATACATATTGTGGCCAAATATTAAAACATTTCCCAGTTTTATTTGTTATATACATTTAAGAAAAAGATCATAGGACTACACGTGAATTTAAATAACCGGGACTATAGTGTCTCCGGTAGTCATTTTGTACCACACCTGTGCGGAAGAAGTTCTAATGAATTACAAAATTTTGAAAACCACTAGTTTTCTTCGTTTAGCTCTAAATCCTAAAAAATAAAACTTTAATTTAATTATTATTAAGGTTTAATCATTGCCGGTTTAATTCTGCGAAATCTGTTTGTTTTTTGTTTCAAGGATGTAATGTTCAACAACACGATTATGTGTTGTTGAATGTTACACAACAGAACATAATACTTCTTTACTAAAATGGTACTGTGGAATTTGCCTACAAGTGTAACATTTCCTCCGTAGATACCAAAAATCACATACCTAGCATAGGAATCATACAACAAACAAAATAAATTTTACGATATCAAACTAAATGAAAGATGTAAATCGAACATAAGACCCAGAAAGTAGTACAAGTAGTACCGACGTGTCACACAATTTTTTTGGAAAACTTATAAAATAATAAATCCTTACGTTTTCAACAAAAGTAATCTTTTCCTAATATCACCTTTCTAGTAGATTTAAGTCTAAAAATAAGCCGCATAAGCAGATGCGTACTTTGTTTTACTGACTCTAAATTATTTATAAGCTCCCAGAAAATGGATGACGTCATCTCAAAAACAAATATTAAATAGAAAACTTGAAAAATATGCCTTGAGATGAGATGTTACTTATGTGCACACCAAAATTAATATTGTTGACATTTTCCGTATGTTGGTGCAGTCATCTTGAAAAATACATGTTCTGAATTATACATTTTTATATATTTTAAATATAGTAGTCAAGAGTCAATCGCGCTTTGTTGTTATAAATTGTTTTTAATAAATAATTATTTGTTGTTACTGTTTGAAGTTCTTAAAAAATAAAACATCTATATTTAAAAAACAGCAAATTTGAAAATTTTGAACATTAGCTGAACATTGAGAAAGCATTGTGTATCGCTACCACTATTAATGTACACATTAATTTATTCTAGTAATAAACACAAATCCTATGTCAAAAGTTCATCTCTATTGTTAACGATATTGTCACTTTTTCTCCCCAATGAATATTTATTCAACAACTGGTAGTTAAAAATACTCATATTGTTATTTATTTACTCTAGATTAATAAAAATAAAAAGAATTTTCAAGGGCAGTAATATTTAGAATGACAATTGGAAACATCAACGATATCACGAGTGCACCGAAATTGCGCCAATTTTTTTAAATCTTGTTGCTAAGCGCCATCCTCCAACACATATTATTCAATTTTATTTACTTTTCTCGGATATCTAAAGATTCTTTTAACACTGATAAAAGAAAAAATCGCGATGCATCATTGTAGCGGCAGTAAACCAGGTCAGTGGTTTATGTTTTCTCTAACACATTCCACGAACCTTAAAAATAAAATAAATAAACATGGAAAAGAAGGAACAACAAACAACCATAGTGCAAAGTTAACACACCAAATAATCGCTGGTACCAAAATTGGGAAACAAAACAATAAAATTAGATAACGTGGCAAAGGTTAAATTTTATTACACTTAGTCTGTCGATTATAAAAGTTTTTTTAACTTTTGCGAATGTTTAGTTTCTAAATTTATAGATTGTGGAAGCTCAAGGCACTAATTATGCAAACAACAATACGTACCACCTATACGCATCTTATGTCTCTCTTTAACACATTTTAAAGAATTAACTACAAAGTACTAATTTATTAATATACTTTATCTTTCATTATCACAGTGTTTTCAAAATATTTTGATTTCAGATTGTAATTAGCCATTAAATATCCCCTCGAACACAAGTTCTGCCACAATACTGATAAAACCGATTGATTTTTTCGCCTAATTATCGATAATTAAAATTGTAATTTTGTTACAAGGTCTTATAAACATCGGTACATTCCTCAGAGGACGCCTAGCAACAATTATGTCCATTTTCAATCATAAATATTTTGAAAAATATGAAATTTACAAACCTCGTGATAATATTATATCTACATTTTAATCAGGTTTCAAATACCGTGTACTAGTATGGAAACAAAGAACAAGAAGTGTCGAACTAAAAATAAAAATAATTTTCAAGAATGGAGACAGATGGGACATAACAGAATTTGAGGAAATTGAATGCTTTATGTATGTAGGAATACTCTGATAAATAAATGTCAAGAGGGAAATGAAATTGACTTACGCAAAGCGCAACTGTGCTGGAAAACTACAAAGGTTTTTGGAACGTAAATATAACACAAACAAAATTAAAGGTATGGAAAACCCACCCTAGCTTATACGCCGGAGACATGAATAATGTAATAAAAAAAAAAAACAAAGATTGGAATCCTACAAAAAGGAATATTTTAACGAAAATTTTGTTAAAAGACACACCATAAATAACTTCATAAACATGAGAAGAATCCATTGGCTAAGGCATTTAGAACCCATAAACCAAGAAAGATACGTAAAATTAGAAGCACCTCGTTATTGGAATTATAGGAGTTCTTTGAACAAAAATCAACACGAATGCTCATTTGTCTGATTTTATAAATTTGACAAGGGGATTAAAAACTCCTAAAGGGAGAAGAGGAGGCAGAGAAAGAAATTCAGAACTTGGAAGAAAAAAGTAAGACATCGAGGGGAATGGAAAAATTGATTGGAGGTTATTTCGACAGAACTTCCTTCGCCCCTGAAGTATATAATATCAATATTTGGTCAAAACATTTTCAAATGGGAAAACCGACTAATACGGGCATAGCCTTATCCTTTATCAATGCATTTATATTTTTGGAGCAATCGTTAATCTGATTTCGATCATCCTACAGTCTAGACGAAATATAAACAAGTGTGTTTTCGTAACATAATGCGTTCGAAAAACAAGTTCTACAAGAATTTCAAAAAAATATATAGTGTCAAAAAACAGTTAGATGTCGTTTACAAACAAAAAAGTTTAGTATGTTAAAATAAAGGATTTCCTCTCTAAGCTAAAAACAATGACATTTACAGTATTCCAACCTCTCAGTGTTTGTGAGACCTGTATAAATATTTTACAATTTTATTCTTATTATTATTTTTTTTAATTTTTTTTTTTTGTGTAGTCATAATAACAATGAATACTTACGTACTTGATTTTAATTATAAATTAATTCGTTGCAGATATAATGGTCCCTTAGAACAGCATGATCTTCACTCTATGCTACGCCTACGCCACCATAATGCAGTGGTGGCGTCTACGTACACTCGGCTCCAAATTAAACGGCACCTTAAACGACCAAAACGCCCTTTTGGTGTGTTCAGGGGCGTCCGTGCACGACAGCCGCAAACACCGCAGCTTGGAAAACCTACTTTTTCGTACGGAAAATCGGATTGCGTGCACGGTGGTGCCAAAGGTAGGACTTTTCGGAAATTTTCTCTCGTATCAAATTTTCCTTCCAGCAAAAACTCAATCTAAGCCAGTGGATCGCTTTCCCGAAGAATCTGCGATATTTTCCGATTTATATCGACGACAATAAAGTGTCTTTTAGTGAAGGAAAAATTTTTATAGTCGTACAAGCCATTTTGGATAACTATACGAAGCATCAGAGTGAGATTATTCAAGTAAGGGGTCGGGTAATTTAATGAGTTGTTTTTAGAGGGTTGTACTTTAGGTGGAGAATTTCGGGGAGTTGGTTGGGTGGAAAGCGAGCGATTCGTTCGAGGTTGTTGTGAAAACTGACATGAATCACTTGACGAAACTCATAAATCAGTTCTCGCAGAGTGACATCGATATTAACCATGAGCTGAAACTTCTGAAAATTGAAAGTGAGTGTGTTATAAGGTCCCTGTAACCTCACGCAGATTTGTGTATTTTTCAGCCGTCGAGGTCGAAGGCGCTCCCACGGTAATAAAATACGACAAAAAGTACCTAAAAGAACAAACCCTCAAATACTCGTACGCCCCAGTCCACTGGAACAAATTCGTCACGGAAATCAAAGATCTATACTCAAAAATTCGCGACATAACTAAGTAAAAACTCTACTCTTGTATGACTTGCCACTCATTTCCCGTTTCCAGCCCGAAAATAAAAATCGAAAACGGTTCCCCTAAATGTTTCGAAACTGCAGCGCCGAAAGTGATAAAGAAAGAAACAAAAAAGAATGTGGAAGACAAACACACGCTCGACGTGAAAAAAGAAATGAAAAAATCACCGGAAGATAAAAATACGCTTGACGTGGCGGTGACGGAGCATAGACGCCATAAGAAAAGCCGAGAAAGCACTAGTAAGGGTGTAACGAAGACGAAGCATAAAACGAAGAGTGTCGAAGAAGTGCCAAAGAAAGAGAAGGAAAGGGAGAAAGAACATAAACATAAAAGAACAGCGAATAAATTAGTAAAGCAGAGTTCGGTGAAAGACAGCGAAGGAGAAACGAAAGCGGAGATTAAGGAGAAGGTGAAAGATGGTGCCCATGGTGTGATGAATTTTGGACAACCAAAACCACCAAATGTTTTGGTGTATGCGGATAGCATAATTACGAAGGATAATGTGAAAAGGGTGCTATTTTCGATTTTAAATAAAGAAAAGTAAGTAGTAGTTATTTAAGAATATCACGTAGATGATAACACGCTAAGGAAAAATGTTCATCCATACCAAAGATGTGATGACGTCATGTCAAAATTCTCCTGTAAATCCTACTTAAAATATGCAAAATAGTGCGAGCCTAGCCTGCTGGTTTGTTAATAGATCAACCTTGTTGTTAAGATTACTGATGTTGGTTTTTAAATTTTACGAATTATCTTAGAAATTACAAACAAAAAGTCCTCTAAAATTCTGCACACGCTTAAAGGTTATCGTAAATATGGAAACCGCCAATTAGAATTTATCTGTTCAGTCAATACATTCAACACTATTAAAATTTGAACAATATAATGCACAGGGTGAGTTCCTGGATATCTCATTAATTATTATAGATAGAAAGGATGTAAAAAACGTTAAAGACTAAAGTTGTTTTTTGACCAGCTTGCACTAAAATTATTTTCGTCTATACAAACTATTTTTAAGGTGTAATATACAACTTTTTTTTTCAAGTTCTGGCATACAATTTATTTTTTAGGAAAATAAATACTTGACGCTTATTTTCTGTATTAAAAAAAAAAATGATTAATTCACAGAAACGTTTTAACGCATCAAGGTAGTGGCAATGTTCACTGAAAATTTCCACAGACAGTGGACGGGTTTCAACAGCTACGCTGTCATAATCTAAATTAATAATGTAGACTTTGGTATCTTTGTATTATCACATAACAATTACACAACATCCGCTACGATCCATCGCCGCAACTTCTCTGCAACACATCATTTTCTTTCCAGATACACAATCTACGACCTCCCCACATCCTCCAAACAAACTGGCTGGGACAAATCCACCGTAATTGTCGTGGTTTGCGGCAGCGTCCCCCCCGACCTAACCTCAAACCTCATCCAATACTTCCTTTCAGGCGGCAAACTCCTCTGCCTCTGCAGCGACCTCATGTACAGCGTCCTCTACACCTTCACGACGGCGGAAGTACGCGAACACGAGCTCGTGCGCTTCTCGTACGGCTCGTGGCAGCGGGTGAAGATGATGCACCACATCTTCTGCTACCAAGCCTCGCCTGCCAAGAAGCAGTTCAGCAAGGACTCGGAGTCGAACCATAGCAGCAACGGGTCGAGTCCTCTGGCCCCGAGGACTCCGTCTAACGTCGAACTGAGACACAACGATAAAGACTATAACATTCAGGTGCAAGTTTTAGGGACGGAGGAGACTTGGCAGACGCCGAGTTTGTTGTTAGCTAAAGTGAAGAGTTCGCATGGTAGAGCGGTTTTTTCGCAGGTGCATTTGGAGATCGATCCGGATGAGTATGAGAACGATGAGGATAAGTATAGGTCGTTGTTGAGTAGTAATGAGGCGAGGTTGGAGATTTTGAAGGATATTTTGTCAAATCATCTGGATTTGTGCTGCGATGAGAGCTTCGGGAAGGTGCAATTTACTCCAGGGTTTTTCTTGGGGAGATATGATGTAAGTAATACACAATAAAGAAAAAATATTTAACTCTTGATCTATTCATGAATTTTACAGGCCAAAATGAACATGATGTCCGACTGCGAAAGCATATCCAACAACCAACTAACATGCGACAAAATCAGCGTCGTTTTCTGCGGACACAACGTAGATCCAGGCACAGCCTCGAACATTCGTCTGCCAGTTTTAATACACTCGTGTCCTTCAAACTTTTCAACGTTAGAATACTACGAGACCTTGGAGACTGAAGACATAGGCCGTTTAGTAATTTACGTCGACATTGTAACCAGTTCCCAGCATCTCCTGTGCAAGAGACTCAGACACGGTTTGGTTGTGATACCCAGGCAACAAACCAACGGGATGAGTCGTTCCAGCAACGCGTGGTTGAGTCCGATGGGCAGTGCCGCTTTCTCTCTACAAATTCACATACCCCTAGACAGCAACATGGGAAGGTCACTATCCATGATCCAACACCTCGTCATGGTAGCCGTTGTCTCCGCCATTAAGAAACAAGGTTACGAAGAACTAAACATCGGCATAAAATGGCCTAACGATCTTTATGCCGACTCTTCAATCAAAATTGGAGGGATTCTAGTCAATTCGATCATTTTCGGCAACCTTGCTGTTGTAAATATAGGTGCGTAAGTAGCGCCCTGTGGGACACTCCTCAAAACCGTTTTGCAGGCTGTGGTGTGAATCTATCCAACCAAAACCCCACGGTGTGCATAAACGACCTGATAGAACGTGCCAGTATAGAAACCAACACTACCCTCAAACCAATTCCTTATGAAAAATACTTCGCTATGGTGTTCAACGAAATCGAGAAGCTTTACCAAGACGTCCAGTTGAAAGGAACAGACGGGTTTCTCGATTTGTATTACAAATATTGGTTGCACAGGTAAAATTGAGGTGAAGGTGGTGAACAGTATTGACAGTTTGGTTGCAGTGATGCCGACGTCACGATACGAACGGACAAAGACGAGTCGAAACGAGCCAAAGTGGTGGGGATCGATCAGTTCGGGTTCCTGAGTGTTCGATTGGACGATGGCACGTTAACGTCAGTCCAACCAGATGGTAATTCGTTCGATATGATGAGTGGGTTAATCGCGCCAAAGAAATTTTGAAGCTGTTTTTGTGGTTTTCTATTTTTTTAAATAGGTGTTTTTCATGTTTTATTGTTGTCTCTTGGTGTAATGCAGATTATTATTAATATATGTTGTTGGCTACTTGAGATTTTTTTTACGCGTTCCAAGATTGCTAGCCATTGTTAATCTAAATACGACATAATGTTTATGTTCTGTTCCATGTTTTTCCCCGTTTACCTTGGTTTTGTATTTTATATTTTTATTATTTATACGGTTTTATGTATATTTTGTGTTTTTTATTTTTTGTAAAAGCCTCGTTGGTTGAATAAACTGTTATTATAATTTGTTTTATTTTGGTTTTAAGTTCAGGTCAAATGATCAAAAGACGTTATTTTACTTACCAAACACTACGCTCTAAAGGGATGTGAAGGAAGGAATTCAGTACAATTTGATGCTTGTTGGACTGGGTAAAAATTGAGTTGGATTGTTATTGCAAATTAATTTGATAATTCTTTGACATGACGTCATTACCTTTTTGGTGGGGATGTAGTGCACCAACAACAGTGGTGGTTTTACAATTTTGACTCTACTTGTCAACGAATAATGCAGTAAATTTATGACATCATCCCAGGCTTAAATAGCGTCTCTTTATTGTATTAAATTTGTCTCACCGTTCTCCTAAACAGAACCGGCTTATCCTGAGTGGTATTAGTTGAAGATGCACTATTTTCGTTGGAGCACTATACTCATGTAAATCATGGTATAGTGGTCCAACTCTGACTTCGTTTTTATGGCACTGCAATCTCAATTACCGCAAATATTAGGAACTCTATTGAAAATGTAAATAACCGTGCCATAAATCATCTTAGAGGTATACGGGCGCATACGGCCCTGTGCAGTGTAGACAGTTGGTCCCTTGATGGTTTATAACCGCTGGATTACTTACGATAGAGGCCTATTGTGGAACACTTAACTCCTTCACAATAGGATACAGTCATAAAAACGAACCAGCAGTTGGAGCACTATACAAGAAGACATGTACCATGTATAAAAATATGTATATCTAATATATATTTGACACAATAACACGTAACTGTTTTCTTAGAGTTCTTGGAGAAATTACATGGGCCCTTCTTCCTTTTTGTGATAACAGTAAACGTAAATTTGAAAAAAGAGAAACGTATCGGTACACACCTGTGTAATAGTGCTATAAAATTAATGTACAAGCACTGTGACCTCTTCTTCTATTAAAAAAAAAAATGGTCTACGGTTATTTAGACAGAACTTCCTCACGTCGGAAATATAGAGTCAACACATTCAGTTTTTGAAAAAAATTCCAATTTGATTCAGAAATTTCATGCTGAGAAATTAATAAAACAACGCAGCGAGACCTTATTTGAAAAATAAGAAAAATCATTTAATACATGTATATGACAGGCAGAAAAAAATCCGGATCAAACCAGCCTTGTTTAGTATGCAATTTCACTAAAGGGCAACTGTTTAAATAAAAATGAAACGCATTCGACGCCACAGTCACAAAGCGCAATTAGTGTAATATCAAGCTATTAATGATTTTTTAATATGGAATGTGTATAACTTTGACTGTACAATTAACGCGTGTTATTTTGGTTTTATTGGTTATATAATTCATAGTACATAAAGTACAATGATCCCATTGTGTCGAAGTTAAGTTGTTTACAATAGAAAAGGTTTTAAGGTCGTAAATAACGTGTCTACTGCAGCTCGACCGGCTGCTGTCGGTTCGTTCAGGGGTGGCTTTCAGTAAATATCTAAAGTTTGTCTAAAATTATAAGAATTTTATGGACTCCCAAAGTTAATTCGTTTTACAGCCCTGTTGTCACTTTTATTGTACAGCTGAAGAGCGGGACGAACTCAGGTACAGTAAGCATCGGCTTTCCCCTGACAGGCTCTTTACCTGTACAATAGAATTGATGCCTGGGCTGTAAAACGAATTAACGTTGGGAGTCCATAAAATTCTTATAATTCTGGACCACGGAGGTAGAAGAGACCGGAGGGAGCGTACCGTATGCTAGCAATGTAACGATTCTGGCATCGTTCAAGACCCGGTCAGACACCGGTTATGATCTTATTTGAACAAGGCGCCAATATTTGTCAGCCCGACGCAAACGCGCTCCTACACTCAACAGCTGACAGGGTTTGGATTTCCAGTGGCGTATACTATCACGTAACACGTGCTGTTTATATGCAATTGTTCGTTCTTGAGTTTGAGTTTAGTTGTGCTGTTTTAGTTTCGGGCGTGTTGTTGGTGTTTTTAATTTGAATAGACTTTGATTATAACTAAAGATCATAATAACATTTAGAGACTTATATATAAGGTAGTCAATATAAAATATGTTACCCCGCCACTGGTTACGACTGCTAAACATTTAGAGGGTGGAGCTTAGCACAGCGCGCATTTCAAGTAGGGTCATAAACGGTGCCTGAGTCTGTGTCACAAAATTCACGACACCTTCCCTCCGGTCTCTTCTACCTCCGTGTTCTGGACAAACTTTACCTACTACTGCCTGCAGCCACAAAGGGTTCCGAAATAACCAGTCGTTTTGAAAGCCGGCCCTGTTAAATGTGAACAAGAAATGTTTAGAAGACGATTTATTGCTAACCGGTAAGCTTAGTGCGAACCACACAAAGGGGGTATTTATTTGCGGTCAACTACTTTTATGATGGTCATATAACCTTATAGCTTTTGGGCTACTATAGGTACATGTTACGATTTTTCGGTGTTCATGGTTCATGGTTGGTTCTAATACAATAGTGGCAGAAAATCTATTTACTCAGGCTCAACATCGTCTATTCGAAAACGAGAGGGCCTTACAGGTTTAATAATTTCTTACAAACTGAATTTGAATATTTATTCTTGAATTATTATTTTGATTTTGACGTATTTAGTTTTTGCCTAGTGTTTATTTCATGTGTTTTATTTTTGGTGAATTGAGCATTCGTTCTGTCCACGATTTAATTTTTGATACTCATTTTGATTCAGTGATAGAGTATGGCATAATTAAATTTTGTTTGTTTCCTTCTTTCCTTGTATTGCAATACTCATTTTGCTATCGTCAAAACTGGAGACTTAAACTATGTATAAGCGAAATAAAGACACAGAATCGCGTGACGGGGACGAAGTGGCAGGACCATACACTCAAATCGAGATATTTTCTCCTTGCCGTTTTCACGTGAATGTTTATCTGCAATACTGGATTTTCAACATCAGTGAATCAGGTCGTGTATAATATTAATAAATAAAAATAAAAATAAAAGCGAAATAGACACAAGAAACACACCGACAACACGATATCTCAAATTGAAATGATGTCATACTAAGTGTACGACAACCAGTTTTATTAAGTAGTTTAAAATTTAAGCTGCGTAAATCCGACCGGGTGCACGTTCTCGCCAAACATCCCTTGAGCAATAGTATTCCAGCTCTGAAAAATCACGTGAAGATGACGCACTTTTACAACTCCAGAGCTTAGGCATTGATTAAATACATACAGATAGACACATCTTATTATTTGGAGCGAACAGGCCGAAGGCCGGCGAATAAGAGATGGTGCACCAACATTTGGCCGTCAAACGCCGTCGAATAGCTTAGATCCCAACCCAATCGCGCGCATAGGCAACCCCCATAACAGCAACAAAACGATTCTTAAATCTACCACTCGATAGAGGGAATCTCAAAGAAAGCATTAAGATAATTTACAACGTTGCCAAATGAGCCTAACACAACCTTGCCGTTATTTCTAGTCAATTACATTTTATTTCATTTAGAAGTTTCTGATAAATATATGGGATGTAAGTAGTAAGGCGCATATTATGTAGTTGGCTACGTGGTCACTTTTGGATCCTGGTTATAACGGGTAAATAAATTAGCTTCCACCAGACATACTGTAGTTGGGGCCCGTCCTCCTATTGGGCAAAGGATTATACACTTGAAAATTAAAATTTTATTTCAATGCATATAATATTAGGCTGTATAACCATCAAGTTCTAAACAATATTAATGCATTGATAAGCCACATGTAGGTAGGTATATATAGGCTTGTAGCGGCACAATAACACATGGGTAAGCAGAGCAAAGATAAGTTGTCTTGCGGTGTAGCGGTCAGCATACCAGCCCGGAATGCTTGGAGACGTGGGTTCGAATCCCACCGAGGCACAACATTTTTCTCTGCTTACCTATATCGGTGAACTCCGACAGGCAACGCGCACGCAACATCCTTCTGCCACCGCCCTGTGCCCGCTGTGTTCGGGGTCCGCAGCACCGCCAGGGTTCGAACAACGACCGTAAGAGTGGTAGGGGCGACGCCAGCATCTATCTCCTTCGCACCCCAGCACGACCGCGCGCTGTGTCGCTGGGGCGGGGAGTACTGTAGCGGCACAATAACACATGGGTAAGCAGAGCAAAGATAAGTTGTCTTGTGGTGTAGCGGTCAGCATACCAGCCCGGAATGCTTGGAGACGTGGGTTCGAATCCCACCGAGGCACAACATTTTTCTCTGCTTACCTATAGGCTAATAATATACCACATAAACCACAAGTTTAAGAATGTTAACCATAAATGTTAATATATAAATTGTTATTTATTATTTTTTATTATCTATACTTATATAATAAAGCTGAAGCTTTTGTTTATTTGAACACGCTAATCTCAGAAACTACTGGTTCAAATTCAAAAAATCTTTTTGTGTTGGATAGTCCATGTATCATATCTACATATAGGCTATATAACATCACGTTACGATCATTAGGAGCGAAGTAGCAATGAAAAATTCGGAAAAACGGGAAAATTATTCCTCCTTTGACAGCTTCCGTTGCTTACGCTGCTTAAACGATTAAAGTTACGTAAAAATCATGTATGACGAAATTGTTCCTCTCTAAAAGTTCTAAAGAAACGTCCCCGACAGCATATGTCTATCTGTTAAGGTCGAGTCAGTGTAACCTTTTTTATGGTAATGAAATTTGTTCTAAAATAATAATGCATTATGTATAAAATTCTCGCGTCACAGTGTTTGTAACCCAACTTCTCCGAAATGGCTTGACCGATTTGTATGAAATTTTTTATGTATATTCGGTAGGTCTGACAATAGGTTGTAAACTATTTTTTAAACCCCTAAGTGATAAGGGTGGTCCACCCTAAAAAAATTGTGTCTATTTTTTGGACAAAATTTTTAATTTTTATTTTTTTAAGATTTGGCATCAAAAAATACACATAACCCTAAATTTTCACCTTTGTACCACCAACCCCCATTTTTTAATCGTCTATAAAATAAAAATCAATTGCTGTTCCTGTTAGTCTCGCTAACAAATCTAACCCCACTTGCGCCGGGTGCAAATCTAACTTGGAATTGACCCCTAAGGGGCCAATTCCAAGTTGGTGGCGCAAGTCACTGGTGCAGCGCAACTTTATAATGCTAATTTGGGTATCAAATGCTGGTTGCTAGGGGTGACGGAATAAACAAGCGCAATTTTTCGAGATAAATTGCGCCAACTTGCACTGCCTACTAGAGGTGCCGCAACTCCATGGTGCAAATTTCAATGGAAAGTTCGACAAAACTGCGTTTGTTGATTCCGTCACCCCTAGCAACCAGCATTTGATACCCAAGTTAGCATTATAAAGTTGCGCTGCACCAGTGACTTGCGCCACCAACTTGGAATTGGCCCCTTAGGGGTCAATTCCAAGTTAGATTTGCACCCGGCGCAAGTGGGGTCGCCATGGTGACGGCGCAATTCAGTTTGCGCCTAATTCAAAGTCAAATTCCGCGGTCAAATTGCACTCGTATTTTGCGCCACTCGATGGCGGTGGTGCATCTCAAATTTGTACCGGCGCAACCGTATGTCATCTTATGTGTGGGACGTGGGACATGGCGGCCGGTGCAAGACAAGGTTTAGCGGCTTTAGCTCTCGATTTGTTCGAAAATGATACTGAAAGTGATAGTGAGGATGGTGAAGAACGTGTACCGAGGAACGCCTTTCATATTCGGCAAATTTCCGAGAGGATTCTGTTTCAGCATACTAGGTTGAACAGAATTGTATTTGAGTATGTTTTAGGTTTAATTTCACCGGCTTTGACAAAAAACACGCGAAGTGGACGATACAAACATCTAACACCCATGCAAAAATTGTATGTGGCCCTTCAATTTTATGCCACAGGTTCATATCAATGGCTAGTAGCAAGCAGTGGCAATGTTTCACAACCCTCAGCATGTCGTATCATTGGAGAAGTTACTGAGGCTATTGTGGCTCTTGCGCCACAGTTTATACGTTTTCCCAACGCTGAAGACTACCTGGCAGTGAAACAAGCCTTCTACCAAATAGGACAGACCAAACACAGACGTGGATTTCCAAACGTTTTGGGTGCAATTGACTGTACTCACGTACGCATTCAAGCTCCAACAACTGCCCCAGAACAATACCTGAATCGTCATATTTACCACTCAATTATTGTACAACTTGTTGTCGGACCTGATTTAAAAATTTTTAACAGTGTTGCAGAATTTCCAGGTTCTAATCATGATTCGTATGTGTGGAGAAATTCAGCTGTTCGAGAAGCCTTAGCTGAAGGTAATTTTCCAGAAGGTTGGCTCATTGGGGATTCTGGATATCCACAGGAACCTTGGCTCATGACTCCTGTTGGCCATGTTAACACACCGCCTGAATTGTTATATAATTCTGTGCACATTTCCACTCGAAATCCAGTGGAAAGGACAAATGGAGTTCTAAAAAGTAGGTGGCGTGTTTTAGATTGTCCACTTAAATATTCTCCAGGGAAAGTGTGTCACATAACTACTGCATGTTGTGTTCTCCACAATATTTGCACTGAACATAACCTGGATGTAGAAGATTTACAAGAACATCCTCTGAATGATGAATTCCCATGTCAAGAGCCTCAAAATCTCCATTATGACCAAATTAAAAGACAACTGATTGCACAACATTTTACCTGATTTTGACATGTATCCTTTTTTATTTAACATTTGTGCTCATCTGCAATTGTAGGTTAAAATTTTGTATGTTGGTGACTTCTACAGCCCTTTTTTTCAAAATTTATTAATTTGTATCCTTTGCAAACACAAATTTTACTTCTAACTCTCATATTTTCAAATAACACCCCTTCCTTAACCTGGTGGGATTTTGTCAGCCTTTACAGGGTCCCACTAGATATTTCCACAATTGCTTGTTCCACACTGTTAAATTTAATACTTGCTTTTTTTTGCTAGTTCTATTAATAGCACGTTTTGGATTCATTTTATTCTGCAAGGATTAATTTCAAAATTTCCATTGTGGAAAGTAACCGAACTGACAAAAAAATTACAACTTAATTTTTAAACTAAATAAATAGAGATGTACCGACTGTAGGTCTGGCCGACTAACTGACTAGCCGATTGTTCGGCCAGTAAAAACCGACTAGTCGGCCGACTGTTCGGCTTTGCAAAAACCGGTTTATAAATGCGACAGGCAGTGTGTTTTTTTTTTTCTATTTCTCTGACTACCTTAAAAATTTGTTTTATTTTATAAAAGGAATAACTAAAGTTCCTTTGTTTTCCAAAAAATGTGTTAAAATTTGTTTGGATAATTTTAACATTTAATTTTTTGCAGTAACTCAGTACAAAAATAAAAAATAACACAATTTACATCCAGTTTATACAATATTTTAACTGAGATTAAGTTGATCGCGCATTTAACAAGGCCATTAGCAACGTCTCATTGGCGTAGAGTCGGTCACATGGTACTTTAACGCGAGGTTAAAAATTAAATCGCAATTAAATATTTAATTGAGGTTCTGTGAACCGGGTTTAATTGTTTTATATACTATTTTAATTTTAGTAAAAAAAGCCGACCGGTCAGCCACTAGTCGGTACATCCCTATAAATAAATAATTCAATAAATGATCAAAGTAACAAGTATATGATGTTTATTTAATGTGAATAATAACTAAATAAATAAATAATGAACAATCAAAAATTACTATAATTAGATAAAATATTTAATGTGAGGTTTTGGCTTTTTTTATTTTGAGGTTTTCCTCTAAAATTTCTACCTCTCTTTTTTTTAGAGCTACCAACTCTCTTATTCCTTCGGTTACCTGACTACTGAAGCTCTTGAATTCCGTAAGGATATCAGAGAGTAAAACATTCTGCTGTGTTTGCAGAGTGGTAGTTCTTTTAATTTCATCCAAAACCTGTGTTTTAGATTTTTTCTTTGGGACAGTTGGAGGTATCACAGGTGGTGCAGTGAGGGGTGCTGGCAGGATTGGCGAAACTGAAACTCTGGGAGGAGAGGAAGTAGGGCTAGGTCCAGTGGAACACATGTTATACTCTGTAAAAGGTGGAAATAATAAACTATTAATATATTTGCAAAGTAATTATGGTTATTTAAAAATGATATGTGTATATTATTACTGTATCGATGTTGAAACTATCTTGTTGTCTATTTATAAATAAAACTATTTTATAAACCTATACATACCTTCAGTGGGGCTTAATGAAATTTCAAGGTATGGTGGAGGGATCAGGAGAGGAGTTGGTTCGTTAACAACTAAAAAAAAGTACAAATAATGCAAGCAATTCAGTAAAAATAGATCTTTATTAACGTTTGTGTTAATAAATATACCTGTAAATGTTTTATTGAAGCATTTTTTTTACGTTTCAGTTGATAATAAATTAAGTAAAAGCATTTACATAATAATATCAAATATACTTACCCCTTTTTTGGAATGTATCAATTCCTCCAGCGATCCCCTCGATACTTTCTGTTCCAATGAATGAGATGATTTTTTGTTCCATCTCATTCAGAGGAGTTTCCTCGTTTTCGCCCCCACCGGTCTTTTTGGTACTTCTTTTAAAGGCATTCGCCTTTTGTTTTGTCCTGGTTTTAAGGTCTTTAAATTTCTTTTTTATGTCCTTCGTCGTGCGAACCACTGGTGCCACTGCGTTTACTGCCTCCACTACTTTCTCCCATGCCCTGTCCCGATGGTACTGTGTTAAAGTTGGACCTTGCAAAGCCCCAAACAAAAACTTGCTCCGCGCCTCAATTGCATCCACTAATGCTAGCAGCTCTGTTTTGGTAAAATTTTTACCTCTTGCTTTGATGCTACAATTAGCGATTTTGTGATTAATTTTAATATATGTGGTACCCATTACTTTTTAAAACTTGTCCGTGAAATAAAAGCATAAATTACTTACGATTTATTTGCCATGGTTTAATATTTTTAAATTCGAAATATGTAGCTGACGCTTGCGTACTCCTGCATTGACAGTTAAATTGACATTTGACAGAACAACCACACCCAATCAAAGTAAAATGCTGTGGCTAATGTTCCGCCGTTGCGCCTACATTGCGCGGGTGCAACTTTGTTACTTAGAATTTGGACGCAACTCGAGGCGCAACAAGGGCGCAAATCAGAGGTGCAAAGTTGCGCTGCGCCCATGATTTGCGCCCTGAACTTGGAATTGACCCCTTTTTAAGACTCAAAAACGGCTTGACCGATTTAAAAAATTTTTTATATTACGGGGATGGTTTATAAATGAAAAAAATAAGGATAACTTAAAAGAACAGTTAAAAAATAAAAAAATTCTAAAAATTGTGTATGGGAATCGCCACTTCGAATTAATTTCAATAGTTGGAGTTTCTGACGGACCTGTCGTCTAACTGACGTGTCATACAAAACTAATTCTTCCGTGCGATTGTGAAAAGTATAGTGCATTTCAAATCGTTCTTTGTTTTTTCGTAAAAAAAAAAACGACGTTTATTTTAAGAAAAGCCTTGGTTAAAGTGAATTTAATTACACATTGCGAAAGTTTCTTATTCATTTTGATCTGCCATTCTATTTACCTATATTCACTTTGTTGGTTTCGACAAAACCTCAAACTTTACCGTTATTCGAGGATTTAATTTGAAGTTTTCAATATTTTAAAATTCTCAAGACAAAATTTACAGATTTGATTGGCTGTGAAAATAATTCTGTGTCGTTATATGAAGTTCATTAAAATGCCGAGAAGACGACAAGCTCATATAGGTCCACGAAGTCAATCAAATGTGCGACGAACTTCCTCAGGTGCAAACCGCAATGATTTATTTCATGGGTAATTCGGATATGAAAGTTGATCAGCGTTGTGCTCATAATCAACATAATCAAACATTGAAGCGAGACATTGGGTGGTATCAATAAAACTGAGAAGATACTCATATTCGAAGTACGAAGTACCTATTCATTATTACTCTTATACCTATACCTGAGCATCTACTCTATGTACTGAGTACCTACTTGGAAACATTGTATCTCCCCGGACACAAACTGAACATCTACGCATTTTGTGAGCATTTAATCTAAAAATGAGCATCGGCGTGGCAAATAACTGAGCTGTCTGTAAAGCAGCTTAGAAAACGAGTAGGATCGTTGTAAGAGTGAATTTTAACTAAACATGGCGACTTTCATGAACGTGGAACGTCGTCAAAAGGTGCACTCAGTTTGAAAAACACATTAGGAGCAGGAATATCGAAAACTTTTCATGTAATTAACTTTTATTTATGCATAAATTGTGCAGTGCGTTTTTTCACTGGCCATAGAGATTCCCATCTCAAGGTGTCTACCCCATACTAACTTATATTTTGGTGACTCGATTTTTGCCTTGATGGTTGAACACTGTCACTGTTGTCCTTTTTTGTTGTATTGAGATGCTACTTGAGCATCATCTGTTACTTACTGAAGTATTAGTTTCATCTAGAAAAACTAGAAATATTTTGATTTGATATTCGAGTAGATACTTCGTATTTCGTGTATGAGCATCTACTGAGTTTTATTTATATCAACGATTGTCAAAAAATTGATCGAACGTTGTTTCGACAGAACTTCCTTCGCACCAAAAGTATAATGAAACATATTCAGCATTTTCGAGTTGAGTCTTTTCTTTACACAATTTTGTGATAACCTAATCAACATTTACTATCAACACGTATACCACCTTGGATTGGTGCATTGTAATACTAAAAATAACTGTATTGTATTCCCAAAATTATCTGCGAAAATCGAGTGAGCCATTCCATCAATTTTTGGGGGGAATAAATAAATATTCTTAACAATTTACCATGCTCACAATAACTTTAAAACGTCTGCAAGATCTCAAAGTATTCATTTCTGCAACGCTTGAGTTATTACTAAAATAAAATGACTGATCCAAATATTTTTTTGAGTCACTCTAAAAGCAAATCCAAAAAATATGAATGCAATGATAAATTACGAAAATATACTGATGATATTTTGCACATTTTAGATAGGATTTATTCGGCAAAATCTTGAGATGACGTCTTCAAGTTTTTGGGCTTGATAAACAGATATATTTTGATTGAAAACCACCCATGTGAAACAGTAACTTCAAAACGTCTACAATATTTCAAAATTCAGTTTTGCAATTCTTGATTCAATCAATAAAATAAACTGACTCAGTGATTAATTTTTTTGAGACACCCCCTATAAGCAAAACTAAAAAATATGAATGGAATGATAAATCACAAGTATAGTCTCATCCTATTTTGGACATTTTAGATATTCATTTGGCAAAATTTTGGGCTGACGTCATCAATGTTTTGGAGGGGATAAGTAAATATATTTTGAATAAAAATGTATCATATGTTTAAAACATCTGCAAGATTTATAAGCATTCGATTTTGCAAATTCAAAATTAAATTGTAGGTGAAACGAAGTTCACGGGGTCAGCTAGTTATTTTATAAAATTTAAAATAACATTTACTATGTACATTGCTGGCGGGGATGATTAGATAAATTTTGATTGGCTTTTCCTCTACTTTTGCAGTTATTGGATTACAACTATGTGGTAGTGAGTATTTGACAATTACATACTTGACGCACTCATTTACGCCCAGATTCTCTCAGATTCCGAAAAGAAACAATTTTGGTCAGTTGTCATGTTCTGACCCAGTTAACTCGTGTGACCAACATGTAAAAAATTATTGGTTTTAGTGTCAGTTTCCTCGTCAAGTTCTGGATTTGTGTAATATAGACGGTAATTTTTCACACTACTTACGTTCTGGAAACGCCTCAAATTACAAAAAGGATCAGTTTCCGTGTTCTAACGACTATAAATTTTGCTTCAAGTATTCTAAGTTTTAGAACAACACGACCATGGAAGTGCAGAAACTCTAAACGAATTTTTAGTGTTCCACATAGTTAGTCTTCCAGATACATCCACATGTGCAAAAATCGTCTCAAATTACGCAATCAAAAGTCAGTGTGCAAGATAGTTTAACTTCTGGTGGTTTAGTTTCATCGTTGCATGCATTTTTAAAGTAAAAATAATCTTTAGTAATTAAATAATTGACCTAAACTAAATAATAAGCATCGAGGATATTAATGTGTGGACTGTTAAATAAATCTCAATATTTTCGAAAATAATTTTCTTCATCGACATAAATTTTTTAAGGATTCGTAATCCCTGCAACGGTGATTAGATTGTTATTGTTTTTTTTTAATTATTATTGTTTATTATGTGTATCTTGTCTATAGTATCGTTTGTGTTATATTTTTTGTAAGTTTATATTTAAGGTTTGTAAATAATTTCCTTGCCATTTCTTTTCTATAAGCCTCAATTCTATCAATTACAATCCAAGGCGAACCAATACTTTACAATTGCTACGACCCCATCCACCCTTCATAACCAGGTCATAAAATTTTAGTGGATACAAAAATAACGTTCTGAATATGTTCTTTTTATTTAAAACTTGTACAAACATGAAAGTGAAAAATAAAATCAAAACGTATTATACCTACGAGTTTTGTTTACAAAATTTGTTCTTTTGGTACAAATTGGTATAATATGTCTTTAATTAGGCATTCCTCTTTATTATGAAATTGTACGACAGATTTTTTAAACATTTTATTGACGACAATTCAAAACTAAACAAGATATTAAAATAAATCCTGAATTTAAAGCACGCAGGTGTTTTTTCATAATACTCGTAAATGCGAAGATCCTGATTAGAAAAATTCACTTTCATACATTACTATTGCAGCGCAGAAGCAAAACACTAAATTTCCAGGAAAAGTAATAATTCCAAATGTAAATAGTGTGAGCCAGAAAATATATGACCACGATAACATGCATAATTTATTTTTGAAAAGCACATACCGCAGATCTCAAAGCTTTTAACAAAAAAGACTGAACATAATTTCAGTCTAACGACTCTAACCCCGACTTTATAGCAGACAAAAAGTATACCATGCAACGTCATTGCCTTGTCAATCACCGACTCTTAAACAGAGGTTCATCAGACAATGGCCTTGTCATGCTGATGTCATCAATCATTCCAAAAGCATTTTTTCAAACTATCTCCAATGATTCATCAATTCATGAATACATTAAACTAATGAAATATTGATCGAAGGCTATAAAAAAACTCCTAAAAGTGAAACATCTATTTCTAATAAATCACATAGTGTACAAAGAGCAACCACCCATATATGGGTCAGAGGGCTATACCCCCACGATCACACTGATCAAAAATAAATAAATAAAAACAATAAATAAACACACAATAAATACACACATATCACAACAGATTACAAGCTAGGGATTTTTACTTTGGACAGCTGGTACTGCCGTAAATCCTCATCGTGTGGGGCCTGACTGGCCCCTTCTCGTACTGGCCTCCCGTCGGGGTAAACTTTTATTTCAAAAGGCGCCCCGGTAGTGGTAGGATAAGCCTGTTGGAATTTGGTGTAGGCTCCGTTTTTGCCAACATTTTGTGTGGGGTAAGTATACAGGGGCGTACCGGACTGGATCGTATAGACGAAACCTTTGGGTGGAGACACCCGGTATACGTTGTCGATTTTGGCGGAGGCGGCTCCATACTCCCCGAACGACTCGTCTTCGTAGCTGTTGGGTTTGGTAGTAGTTGAGGGGCGGGGGTTGGTGGTTTTCATCATCTCGTGGCCTTCCATCATGGAGTCCCAAACTGCGTAATTGTTAATAAATTTTTATAGTGTTTAATTATTTCTATGGCATCATAGGCGTGCTATCATTGTGAGAGATGCTGAGATTTATTTGTAAGCGCCTTGCAACACAAAAATTCCACAAGTTAAGACTTATTTCTTCCCACAATTTATTTATTTATAATGATCAAGCCGTCAAAATTCAGAAAAAAACGATATTTTAACAGTGATTTTATGTTTGTAACTAAAAAGATCTAATGTACAGGTCTCAAAGAAGATTAAACAATCATACGCAAATTGAAAATTTAAAACATGTTACAATATGATATTATTAAATTGAATGCGTGGAAACGCACTATAGATAAAAAAATTATTAAACTTTCACGACCTGCTGCATAATGTTTTCTGCGTTTTACTTATTATAATTAATAATTTAATTTGTGAGTTAAGCAGACGTGAACACAAGTTACTTTTTCGTTTCGCTGGTTTCTATTTTAAACATGAAAAATAGAAACTTGAATCTCTTCTTCTGGAAAAAACTAAGCACTTAATGTAAGATTCTAATAATTGAAAAATAGTAAACAGTCTTAAAAATGATTAATAAGTACAAAGTCATTCATTTTTCTGTTATGTCAAAGCAGTGATTATAATCGACGTTGCAAATTTGTGATGTATGTTGCATTATTAAAGACTAAATTTCCGGTGGTAGGTTGTTCGAACAATCATTTTTAGACACTGTATAATTTTCACTATTTTTAAATTTCTCTTTAAGGAAATTACGACACGGAAAACTACAACAGAACTGTCTATATTGAAACATTATTAGATCACGTTTTGACATCCTGTGAATGTGATTATATTATTTTAAGTTGTATGTGTAAGTGTGTGTGCGTACATGGTTTTGTAAAGACAAACAAATTACCTACGCGTACTTTGTTTTGGTTTCACTGACACATATTTTTTTTTAATTTATAAACTGGTTTATTAGTTGATTCTTACTTGTATCTGTTGCACCTATATATATTTAATTATTTGACGTAATATAAAAGTGACAAAAAAAAAACAAATCCTAAAAAACAGGAACCTCATTTGAATCATTATTACTATTATTCTTTGAAATTAGTCTACTTCTAATGTTATGAATAAAAAAATATTATTACGTCACAACTCTGAAAATGTCAACCAAGCGTATTCGATTCGACTTTTTTTATTTTCATTTTTGCGGTTTATGCAATCAGTCTGTATCGCAATAACTATTTATCTTTTCTTTTGAAGTAAACATAAAACAAAAACACTTGCTAACACCGAAGATTCCAATATCACAATGGTTATGCGTCAAAAACTGGGAAAGTTCCGTCCAATCTGCTACTAAATATTTAAATTATTATATTTATTAGTATGCAATTTTAATAATATTCTTTACTATTTAGGACAATTTTAACACGTTAAAAATTTAAATAAAATTCAAAAAACAGTTTTCCCATATTTTATTATATTTCCTTTATCCTTAAATAAAGTGTTTTTTAGGAACATGGCTTCATCGATTTTTAGTGGGGATATAATTGTTTTAGATTTACAGTGTAACGCCATTATAATGTTACTGTCGTATCAGAATTTTAAAGAAGTTACATGAACAATTCCTGACAAAAATTGATAAAATAAATCAATTTTTGTGTGAACAGAGATGATGTCAGCAATTTTTTGGAAGGTATAAATTAATAAATAATCTTTATATGTATAATACCAATGATGTCATAATTCTACAGAAATTAGTTGAATCATTATAAATAAATAGGTTCAAATGTCACTTTTTAATATAATCTGTTTATTTTTTATAACACTGACAGATATTTTATTCGAAAATGATGTTCATATTTCTATCAAAATAAAGATAAAAATGCATTATTTTGCAACAATCTTTTACCAAATGATACAAAAAAAATGCACCTTCTTGAGTTTCCAGTGTTGTAATTCCTTTGTTTAGTATTCAAAAGTAAAATACAATGCTACAAAGTTAAGTTAATTTGGGTAAGTTGAAATATTATTTTTTAAGTGGAGCAAAATTAAAAAAAAATAACACTTGAGAACAGTGGCGGCGTAAAGGGGTGACAACGACAATTCACTCGCAGAGCCAGAAAATGCTTACAGAAGAATCAGTCCGCAAAAAAAATCGGGACGGCAGACAGACCGACCGTCAGACGGACAGACGGAAACGAAGGTGGAAAAACTGTAAAAGCAGAGTCGGCCGACGGACTTCATGACAATACTTCTTAATATTATGCCTTTTTGTTCATAATATACACAGCCATCTTTTCAGAACAAGAAGGTTAAAACATGGTTAAAATGGTTTATGCAAGGAAATATGGGTTTTGGAATTATGGGGCGGAGCCTACGCTTTTTTTTCTTAATATGTGTAGACTTATTTCGACAACAACGGAGTTTATAAATGACAATTTTCAATTCTAAAAGCAACGTTAGCGGGCGGGAACAGTTACTGCAACGGTAAGTATATAAATCTCATTGCTAACGTCATCAAAAAAAATGTTCATAGAATCTGACCAAAATCTACCATAAATTTTCTGCAGAGGACATAATTTTGGAAATTTTACGACTGAGGAGTCACTTGGAAGCCGCCAGCATTTCTTCCCAAGAAGCGGTTCAGTGGACTACAATGGAGCTTCTCAGATTCATCGTAAAATGGGGCTATTCTGAGTGTGTTCCGAGTCTAGCGATTTGTCTAAGATTTTTGTAGCCATTTGTTTCGGTGGCTTCATGTGAAAGAAGCTTTTCAAAATTGAAATTGATAAAATCGTGCTTAAGGTCCACAGTGAACTAAGCGCGACTAAACAATCTTTCCACTTTATCAATTGAAAAAGAGAGGAAATAACGTCATAGACAATTTTGCCAAAATAAAGACCCGTAAGCATGTTTGGTACTTGTTGTTTTATTATATGGGGGGTGGGGTGCTCAATAGAAAACCGGAAAACCGCTCTAGGTGCCAAACCACACCGCCACTACTTGAGATGCGTCAATTCAAGTGTTGTCTTTTTGATAATATTGTCTATTCAAAAAATTTATAGAACCAAAAACCACATCAAAGCGATTTGTAGTGCACTCAAATTCCTCTTAAGCAGCTGTAAAGGTCAAAACTGATTTCTTAATTAACGTTTCTGGCACGATGTCATCAAATTTCTAGAGAGGATAAATAAACAAATTTTTTGTTTACGTTTTGTCATAAATTTGAAAATTTAATTACGAATGTATTATTATTAAAAACAGTACAAAACTCGTTAGAATGAAATTAAAAATTTTTGCTATATGTTTCACCTCTTGAAATATTATGTAAAGTAAAATAATGAGTCAAAACTGTAACAAAAATTGCATAACAAGTTCAAGTCGGGTATTTTTAAAGGAGATTGTGATGTTTTACCATATTTACGACAATCTCAAAAGACACTCAATCTGCTCCTGACAAAACGTCTTTTCCTCATTGGCGTATTCTACGTTACTTTCCCTATCTGTTTAACAAGTGATTAATTATTTGTAGTTAAAGCGTCGGTTTTTTTTTCTAAGTACATATAATTATGTTATTACAAAGAGGTTGTATTTTATTGACATTGTATAACAATAATACTGTTTGTTTTTCACTATCTTATTTAGTTTTGCTAAGTGATTATCACTTAATTTCAATGTTTGCTGAAAAATTAGCCAAATCAACTCAACATCAAATATCGCATTTTCAAGGATATCTGACTGGAACGTGCGGTGATTAAAAAAAGTTTAATACAAAATTTAAATGAAAACTGTTGACTTACGAAACATTATAATAACACAATTAATTTATTTTTACAACGTTGAATTCTTATAGTTTTTTAAATGTTCTGCGCCTTTTAAAAATAAACCAAGTTTTAATAATGTGTGTACATAAAGTTAATCTAGCATCTCCTGCAATTATTACAGCTACGCCCTCGATTATTTATTTATTTACTCATTTTCCCCATAACTTACTTATATCGTTCGCCCCCCTCTGGTACGGGTCCATCACGTCCAAATGGTCCTCCGGCATGTCCTTGAGCTTGCCAAGGCCGTACTTCAGCAACTCCTTGTTGCAGTTGGCCATGGTCGACTTGCCACAGAACTCATCGACCTGATTGGCGAACATCGAGTACAAGTAGGACATCTATCAATAGACGAAATTAAAAATAAACGCATTTCCTTTTTATCAATTTCTTGCACTCACTTTCTCTTCTTTGCTCAAAAACTCCCACATCGGGATGGCCGAGGAGTTGACCGAACTGAGGTAACAACAAAAGCACAGCAACACGAGAAACTTGTTCATTGTGATGTAGAAAGTGGAACACTCGGTATATGTGAGGCGCGTCTTCGCTCGTACGTGTACGTTTCGGTTGTGTGCGGTCGGCGCTTCGTTCACTTGTTTTATAGGGGATCAATGACGTCATTATCCGCATTCTTTGCGACGCTTTGCCGGCCGGGGAATCCGTTTTTGTTTTGGTGATGCTGTGGTGCTTTGGAAGTTTTCAAAGATGAGTGTTAGAGAATTTCTATTTTTAGGAAGAGTTGTGGCGGAAGAAAAAATCTTCTGTGGTGTACGCGTTTTAATTGAAGTAGCGGTTATTTGATTATAATTTTTGAGGTATTTATCTACGAATAAAAAAAAATAGAATGAAAGGAGTCCTTAAAAAATTAGTCCCAAAACTTACAGCAATATCTAGGCTCATTTTTTAGACATCGCAGTTGTATTTCTACTACAACTATTACTACTAATAGTAATAGTAAGAATTAATGTTTACCGTTTGCAAAACAGGTTTCGAAAATTTGCTTTGCACTGCTCACTAATTTGTTTTCGTTGTAATAAAATTACCGACAGGAATAATATTGGCACTCACCAAAATGACTGGTCTACCACGTTCTGCAGCGATTCCCCTCTTTTGCTCACTAACAAATGTATAAATACTGCAAAAATCTCAAAATTTATATTATATTAAAAAAAAACAAATTGGATTAAAAATGCAAGAGTGTAATTTAATGAGAATTCGAAAAATAACCAAATTTTTGTTTTATGAGTTATGCTTTAGAAATAAAGTAGAAGTTTTTAGATTATGCTGTTACAATTGTGAACTTTATTTTTTAACAATATTATAAAATCGGATAAAAACTGAGCATATAAAAAGGATAACGATAAAAAAAAACAAAAGAATATAATTTGACAAAATCAAATAATTAATTGAAAAATGTTGACTATCTGTAAAAACTTACACGAGTACCTACAGTTAAAGTGTTCTTTCAAAATAAACATGAAATAGCTATTGGTATTTAAAAAATATAGACGACGTCACAACGTTGACAGCATCAACCAAAAATGTATGAATTTACTCCCAAACTTAAAACCACTAATTATTTTGCATCGTTTTAACTTTTAACTTAGAAAAAATTGGGTTTCCATTCAAAAAAATTAAGTTATTTATTAACACCTAAGTCAAAACCGAAATACTAAAGATAGAACGCCAAGAAATATAAAAATACGAGTATTTGAGAACCAATGACTTATAGAGATCGACTGCAGAATTCAAAGTGGGCATAGAGGTAATTATAAATAGAAAGACACCTTGAAAAGTAAGAAAAATATTAACACGAGCAACAAATTGAAGATACTTATGTAGAGTGGCTATACGAACAGTAGCGATATATCAGAAATCAGCCTGAGGAGGACGCAAAAAGATAAGTTAACAATATTTGAAAGAACGATTGTGAGATGAATCTATGAACCAAAAAAAAAAAATAAGTGAAGGAGAATTTCGTAAAATAGTGAACTTAAGTGACAGAACATATTAGGAGGAGAAGAATTGTGAAAGTCATGAAAGCCCAAAGATTGCGATGATATGGATAGGTTCGAAGGATGAGAGAAAACAAGGAAGTGAAAAAGATCACCTTGTGGAGGCTAAACATCACAAGAGGAAGAGGAAGGCTGAGGTAGACAGATCAAGTAATAGCAAATATTAAACATACAAAGATGGAGAGAGAAAATCAAGACATGGAGAAGAATAACACAAGAAACAAAATACAACAGCAGATTATAACGAAAAAAGTTAGAAGCAATGTAGAGCAACTCGTCAAGTCGACACAAAAATAAGTTCATGTATACCCTACATTCCTACATATTAATCAAAACCAAATGAATACTACTTTTTGTTACTTACTTATTGTTTAAAGATCGTCCTCTTTTGCCACATAATACATCGCTTCGTAAGCGTGGCAGGTGGCTCAGTTGAACTTTTTGCATTGCATTCGGAAGTTCCGGGTACGAATCCGGGCACTCCCAACTTTTTTTGCCCATCAAATCAAGAACACCACTTCCAATTTTGGCGGCAATAATGTGACAATAAGATATTTATTAGACGTTATTGTGTGTTGGTAACACTGCAGTTATCCGTGCGCTTAATAATGCATTCATAATTTTCTATCGTTACATAATATGATACATCAACCGACGCATTGGATAAAACTAAAGTGTGATATATAACATGAATGTAGAAAAAAGTCTCCACAGGAATCTCTAATGGAACTCAACCGTGTGATTTGCTTATCGACGAAGTGACCATGGCGCCCAGATATAAACCATTTCAGTGGCGGAGCATTGGAGAAGGTACCATTTTATAACCAGCGGGCGGCAAACATTTTTTTTAGTTAAAATAAATTTAATAAAATCAATCACTCTTTCATTTTTTATTGATCACCCCACCTCATTTTCTCGAACATGTGAGAATACGCTCGTCTTTATAACAATAAAATAATGATAAGGTAAGTATTATAATAATAACATTCAGAATATTTTATTCAATTGAAGCTTATTAATAATTTTAGTCATCTATTTTGATGGAATAAACTCATTCAAATCAAACAAATGTCTACGTGACATTCTTCCGTTCTATAAACAAACAATTTAAACACTACCCATATTGCTGAGGACCACATATATTTTTACAAATATATTGTACAATGTCGGTTTATCCGGATATGCATCAGAGCCCCGAAGTTAATGGACTCCTTCTGTCTAAATGTAACGGAAAATAAAATTTATTTGTTTTTGATTTGATTATTACAAAAATACTATTTCGTCCTGGGCTGACCGTTTGTTGACACACATGATGTCGAGATTGTACAAAATGCAAAATTGGCCACTTCCGGGTGTTCCAGTAATTTATGACTTGTAACCAGGCAGCCACCTGCATAAAGAGCTGACGCCTGAGTTTTGTTTGCAGTATCGTTTCTCATTCTTATTTTGCCTTTTTTATCGTTCAATAATTTAAAAAGTGTACCGCATACTTTTGAAATTACAGCATTTGCATTAATATTTTTTCGATTTTCTTTTTTTATCTGTCTCGGGGATTAACGAGTTGATTCCCGCAGTCGGTTTTTGACCCTCCGCCGAAAAATGAATACAGGTAAATTAGCTCCGATGGTCAAGGGACGCAGATTTTATGATATCGAAAATAAAATTGCCTCCTGTGGTGAGGGAATCATCTGTAGATATTTTATTTTTTGTTATAGAAGTTTTAAAAAATATCCAAATTGATGCATACATTAAAATTCGCAGTTCAACTACAATAAAAAAATTACCATAATAAATGGAAGAGCTCAGACAAAATACAATAACAAATTTTGCAGTAAAACTCAATGGTAACGAAAATACGAAAATATATTTACCCACGTAAATAACATTAATTTGTTAAAAATATTAGGTGTAATCGATCAATTTTTTGTATCGTTGCACTTGTGAATGTTAATAAAATAATAAATAAGTATAACCTGAAATACAAATTGTTGTATTTATAAGATTATTAGATTTTGTGAAAAGAACCGCAGCTCTGTACTTACAATCCTTCACCCTGGCTGACCCGACAGGGGATAGGAGCCACCTAGTTTGTCTGACGGGAGCCAATTTACCTGTTAGTCAGAGGTCAAAAGTGACCACGCGAACCAAAAATATGCGTCTGTCTCGCCTTCTTCGTCTATTTTCATCATAAATCGTGCTCCTTCTAAAATTCGGTTAATTTGCCCTTGGTTACAGTCGTAATCGGAGTTATTTCACAGACTCTTCTAGATGATCAGCCTTGCGGACAAATTGCCGTGTCACTGCTTTTAATTCTTTAGTATTTTTTCCTGTTTAGGTACTACTGTGTTCAAGTCGATATTTTTTTAACCGCTCGTCTTTTTATTCATCTCGCTGCTGTCTTCGTTCACTTTCTTCTTTTATTTCTTAAATCAGCAAACGATTGAAAGAATTTTCCCCAAACTAACTCACGTAGTTTTATTTCTTGCATCGCGATAACAGATTTCTTCACTTCTAACAACTTCTTGTGACTTCTGTAACCTCGTCTTTCTTCTATTGTTCTCTGATTTTAGCACAAACTTATTAATGGCTTTTATTAATTTTATAACTAATTATACATATCATCAATTTTCAACAATTCCTTTCCTATTCTAGAGGCGTAAACAACGAATCTACGGTTTCTGTTGATTAGAAAACACGTTCTGTGAATCCGGTTTTACAGTATATTCTGAAATCGCAACTGCAACTCTCGTCGAGTGTTATCATTCGTTTTACTTTCTTGTAAAGTTGTTATGAGGTTAGACGGAAACATATGTGTTTAGAATTATTATTTTGAAAATGGCAAATGCTTTTCTTTTAATTTTTCTAGTGATCACTGCACCTGTACAATAATTCTGTCCAATACCGATTAGTTCTTATGGTGTTTTCTTCGTCTGTCTGAATCCACTGCCAGTTTGTTTGTTCTTGATCTCGAATCCTATTTAACCAGTGCCAGTTTTTAAATTGCTTCCGTTTCTCGAGTTATCTCAGCTCCACCGGCGCGTTCTCGGTCTTCTCACACGTTAGTCATAGGTCATCGCGATAGCGGTGCATTTTGCTTGGCAGGGGTAATGCGAATGATGGAGCATATTTATGCCTTTTTAAAGAAAAAAAGACTTCATAAATATACGAACTATGACTAAAAACAGCGTGGCTAATTTCAGTCCACGGCTTAAGTGGTTGTTTAGTCACGGCTCGTGTCCGCATCTAAGCCAAAGTCACTTACCATAGACTTAAATGTAATATACTATGTGGTGAAACAATAAAATGAAGCTTACATTCTTTTGTAAAGTTATAATATTTTAAAGTAGGTTTTATAAATAATACACTTTATATTAATGTAAAATAAATATGACATTCAACAAATATTTCACCTTTTCCGGTATTATTACTATAACTTTCTTAACTCCTCGAATGCTATTCTTCATTTTTCTAAATATTTATACCATAAATTGTGTTTTAATGCAATGTGTCTGTTGCCTTCATATTTGTTCCTATTTCACGTATTCCCATTTTCCCAGAAGTTCAGTATTTACATACCATTATGACTTATATAGGCACCAATTCCAAAAAGAGATTCCAAGGTGACTATGACGATCTAATCTTTTAACGCGGATCTAGAATTGGGTCATCATCATTCCTTCCAATGACGCAATAATCAACACCTACTAGATCAAATCGAAATAACAAGTAACAAATAATATCCAACACATAATCATCACCACGGGCGGATTCATAAATAATTTAAAAGTGCCATTTCCTATTATAAAATGTTATTCAAATTCTCTTCACAAACTGTTGAAAAACTTCGATATATATTTTTTTATGATTGTGAATATGTGTAGAATAAAAACTGAAATTTTTGTCGCATGTTCGTCACACAAACATATCATTAAATAATAGATACAGGAAAAAATATGTTTTTTAATTAAATTAACCAGGATTTGGATTTTCTGAATGAGACAATCCCAGAACACAATGCACCATTTCAGCTTCTTCCAGGAAACACGTTTCCAATTTATTCTCATCATTACTGTATAATAACAGTTATTACCGTCCATAATCGCTTAATTATATAATTACTAAAGGAGTTAAAATCATGGAAAAAACTTCAATAAAAACGACAATACACAGACTATTTTAATCCTTCTGACGGTAAAAATAACCAGTGCTGTTGTCAGACATCTCGCTGTGCGTAAAATTCTCAAAATCATTACATCTCAATTAAACCAAAATTTATGGCCCATCACTATATGTTAAAGACCCGAAAGAATGCAAAAACTTCCCATTATGTTTTTGTTTACAGCGTAGTCATTTTTTATGGGCAGATTCCGCAAATTAGAGCTTTCAGCAAGTTTTCAACCTTGGTCTTTTTCACCGGATTTATAGTACCCGTGACGCTCATCTCTTAATTTGCCATAATGACATCAAGAACCTTGACCATGGAAGAAGACGGAGTGTAATGGAAAAAATGGTCGTAGTGAAAGTTTTTTGTAATCGCCAATCCATTTCCATATTTACGCATCAGCGTAGGCACTGGAAAGTGAAGATCGTTGACTTTGAAGGATAATGCAAAGGTCTGGGTGAAACGAAAGTAAACGAAGAGAAAAAAAGACTACAAAGGTGTGTATGTGTACGTATAATCGAGAAATTTCTACTGGGGCAATGTCAAGAACGAAAGCGGTAATGCGTGTACAAGTTAACAGTGAATGGGTTTGTTTTGTTGCGGCTAATTAAGATCAAGCAGGCGTGAATTTAAGGAAAAAAATGAGAGTTGGTTTTGCGCAACAAAAAGTAGAGGTCTGTTGGTTTCGATAGAGAAAAAGATGAATTTACACATAACTGATCTATTCAAAATATGCAACTTATCTTCACGAATAAAAAAATTAGAAGTGTGTAGAAGGTTGTACTAACACAGAATACAGTATAACCTGTACCTACTGAAACTTCAAAACTTTTAAAAGTTACACTTCTCCAAAACTTTCTCACAACTGTTTTGATTTTGAAGTATTTTTAATGAAATTTTTATTTTATATAATATTCTGCATCATGTTGCTTTCAGTTCATGATTTCTGATGTTCAAGAATTCCAATAAATCAGTTTCTGCAGCCGATACTAAACTCTGATTTTATGGATTCTAACCTTTTGAACCCAACTCCTAAAATCAAATTCAATAAATTATTACAAATATTGTAATATCAAGGTCCACACTTGAATTTTATTACCACTTTTAATACTGCTTTGAACTCATTGTGGATTACGAAATAGTGCCAAGAGCAAAATTAATCGATCCTGAAAGTTAACCAATTTTGTTACGATCTGCAATCTACACCTTTCATCACATTTCTTTGAAATTTTAACCCTGAAACGGAAGTTTTGGTGTAATTAAACTCTGACTTCTAAAGTATAGAATATAAAATTTTAAATATTCATATTCTGAATATTTTTGCATAATATGAAATCACAATTTCATATTACCGAATCAGAATTTTATCGTTACAAGAAAATCTTGCAAATAAAGAAAAAATGAAACTCTTCAATTCTAAGAATAAAGTTCTAAAATATGTTTTTTTTAAACTATAATTTCATAGAGTGTTTATATATTTGTGACATTAAACTGTCGTTAGAAGTTTGAATTTGTCCAAATTTTCCGCTCATCTTCACAAACCATTTTGAACTAACAAATAATTTCATAATTGAAGTCTGACACTGATTATAATTCATATTTCAACAAGGCGGCACATCATCACCATCGTCGTCATGACATTCTTTGATGCTTTGCACTAAATATTTGAAATAAGTACATCAGTTCTTAAATGTGTAATATGAACCTAAAATTCAAGGAATGTTATAAATGTTTTGATAACGAGAAATTGTTGGAAACATGAAGTGATCGATGTGGAAATATTTAAAACTCTAATAATTCTCAACTCACAAATCTCCATTATAGGTGTAATGGTACTTCTAGAATCTATAACGCTGAAATTGAATTTAAATCAACTTTAATATCCTGTCACTTATGACATGAAGTTGTGTTGTCCTTAAATATGTCCTTACACAAGGTCTACAAAAATTCTCACATTCTGTAACGGCGAATTTTAACTTACGTATTGTTTCTTAAATCATAAACTGCATTCCACATTCTAAAAATTTTGTAATCTACGCAGTTTTGAACTTTGAGCGCTAATTACAGAAATATCTTAAGACATGTTTACCGTGACAGAAAATTTTGCTTGTAGCCCATAGAAAGTTAACTTCTGCCTCGCTTTTAAAAGTGATGCTAAGATAAAAGTAATAAAGAGTAGAATCGGTGACTTGAAAAGAATGTGGCACACAATTATTATGCCTTTATTAAGCAAAAACTATGTTACGACATTTGAAACACAATAAGGTGAAATGGTTTGATCAAGTACATGCTAGTTATACCTATTATTTTATTCAATTTTGACATTTAAACCTGTGTTTATTTGTGTAATATTATTAAACATGTGTTTATTGCCAACCAATATCTGCAAAACCTAAAAACAATTGATTTTAAAATGTAAAATTTTGATTTTAAATTACACACGCTGAGTTAAAAATATGGGTGTCTTGATGTACCACAAGGGTATTTAGCAACATAGAGATGACGTTTTGATTTGCAAGATTTCAAAACAGTAAGTGTTACATTTTCTAAAATAAATTTTCTTGTGTATTTTTTATTCCTTTTCAAAAATCTAGATGTTTAAGATTAAAAAAATATTAATTAATTTTAATTACAGTCTAAAAACATACTACATTATACTGTTTAATACTGACATGACGACATCAAATTATTGGGGGAGATGAACAAACAAAGTTTATTAGCATTTAAATATCTGCAAAATTTCAGTCGGTTCTCTAGTTGCAAAGATTATGTACCTAATAAAATTGTTAACAGACAGGCAACAGACGAGAGATCGACATTTTCGTGTTTAGAAACTGACCCAACTACAATAGGTAAAGTAGAAAGCAACTAAGATATAAAATTTCACGATGCTCTTGTTCATATTAAAAAAATATGTCAAACGAACATAAAACATTTCGAAAGTTGAAGTTTAAATCTAGTAGTGCACATAAATAATATTTTTCTAGGTTGAGAACACTCAAAGGAGTCCCTATCTTGGCTTGTAGAATTTTCAGTATATTTTCGGAACGTAAAATCTCCGTTATTAACAGATCTATTGTTATTAAATTTTAGACATAACCTGTTCACATACCTTGCGCTATTTTAACACAAGAGCAGTTTTTACCTCCCGAGCGTAAGCGAAGGAAGTATTGTAATCGAGTCCATCGGACGAATGACCACTTTTATATTTTCTCGACGTTTCATGACCCCTACAGTACGAAAAAAGCAGTCTCCCGTTTCCGTCTGTCTGTCTGTCTGATTTCTGTATTCGTTTTTATTAGACACGTAACCTCGGAAGAAATTTTTTATGTATGTTAGAAATATCCTGTAGATGGTTAAATGCTTCCCAAAATTTGGCTAATCATCCCCACCAATAATTTGATGACGTATTCTCAATGAACCGTATTTTATAATGAGTTTAATGTTATACACTGTAGTAATAGTAATGATGACGGTAAACTGTTTAAAAAAAAAACTGCCACTGGCAGGTTAATTTGGACAATTTATATTTAGAATTTCATAGTAATAAGGCTGTTAATAAGGGAGATGTTACATTTTGAATATGTAATAAACAAGTAAAAAAAGGTAAGGTCTCGCCTTAACATTTCAGAATTAAAGAAAATCTTTCTTTTAGTCTGCATTGTCAAAAAAAAAAATGATAACTTAAATTCATTTGTTTCCTAAAGTAAACACTACACTTTAAATGTTCACTTTTTTTTAATCAACGCGTAACTAAATACCAACGCTCAATTATTATCATTAAAAACAAACACACTCTTTATAATCTAAGAATAAAAGCGAAATTATTTAAATTTATGAAAAACTCTAAAATCAATTTGCAATTCGTAATATCGGTATGCTAAAGTATATTAATATTATATTTATTTATATAAATTTGGTTATATATATTTTAAAAAAATCTGAATCTACTCCAGATATTAATTTTGACACTAAAATTTTGGTTCTGTTACTCTTTCAACACTTAGATTTCGGGATTTCTAAAGCAACGCAAGCTTAATTCCAAATTTGCACGAAATCTGCTGATATTCCACAATAAATTTTGTAAATTTTAAATCATTGTGCTAAAATATCAGTTTAGATGTTTTTGAATAAAATTACAACAACTGTTAGTAACACAACTTAAATTACGCATAAAAATATCGTTCCCTGATGTTGAAACTCAAAATGTTAAGGTTGTACACCTGAAGATCCTGATTGATGAATATCTTCTTAATTTTGAAGGTTTCTGTATTGTAATTTTTACTTGAAGTCTGAACTTCAGTGACCTATATATATTAAATTTTAAATCTTTACAACAAATAGAAACAAGTACTAAAAATTTAATTCGAAAGAAAAGAAAATAAATATTCTATACTTTTAATATCCAATATTAACGTGTACGAAAATCAAAATAGATGTTTCACTTATTTTTATACCAATAATTTGAAAGCTTAAATTCGAAAGCTGAAACTGAAACGGTACGTGAACAAATAGATAAATATAAACTTTATTCTAAAAACGACAAAAACGGTCTTGATGTTATTTATAAATCATCTATAGAGTATTCAAAAATATATGAAATACACAATTTGACAAAAAATCAAAAATGTAAAATGATAGCACTCCTTTTCAAACTTGTAGATATGTTTCTTCTAATGTCAATATTATGACGTCATTAATATAAAGATTAAAGTCGGTATATAAACGCTAAAAGGTGTCAAATGTAGCACTCCCTAGAAGAGAAAGTGAGACAATCTAAAATAAATTACTTAAGGGTAAATAAGGATTTATCTGTGACACAAACATGTGAAAACCATTTTGACAAAAGCTACAAGAAGAACATTTTTTTATATTTTAAATGACCCTGTCAAAATTCTGACATCATCGATATTTTTTTAAATGGCAGTTTTTGTTGCATATTTAAACCGGATATTAGATGTAGATATCTGTTCTGGGATTGGCATAATTTGAGTTGTTTTTTGCTGTTTCTTTCTGACATTCATCTTATGTGACTACGTAAGATATAGAATCATGTGATCTAATTTTAGATATTTGTTAAAAAGTAGACTTACCGCTAAAACAAAACAATAGGTACTAATGGTATCACGACTATCCCAGTCAAACCAAAAATTGTCTTATCTAGTCTTAAAATATATCTGGTCTAAAATATCAATTATGTCACACGTATACATGTATATAGAGAACACACTGTATTCTTCTTCGTTCCGCCGCGTCACTCGTACCCCATATGAACAACTCAACAGTGGAAAATTACCACTAGCAAATAATGAAAAAACATCATTAGAAAATAAAAGAAATTTCAACCACTCAACTCAAGATCACACTTTCTACCATCATACATATCTCTTAATAAATGCAATTGTTCATTTTTTACAACAATTACTTATTATTAAAAGAACTTTCTCCAATCCATCGCGACCATAAAACCCATCTAGACAGCCACAATAAAAACAATGATTTCACACTACTTCTCCTCAAATCAGACATAATTGACCATAACACAACAAACATGAATCACAGAATTCGCATAAATTTGCATACCGCGAAAAAATTTATCCTGACATTTTCGAGCTGACACGAAAACAAACAAAGGCACATCGCCAAACGGGCGCCAGATTCCCGACAAGGCCGCGGCCTTCTTGATCCGGCTCACCAAGGGTCACAGTTCAAGTGTCACTCGATTTTTTCCACCGTGCGATGACGTCATTCCTTCAAAAAACAAAAGCAAGACGTGCGCCCGATTAGGTAATGCGGAGACTTCGACGCTGGAGTAGGAGACGAACCTGACGCGTCGCCGTTTTCTCGAAATGGAGAGTTTTCGCAGAGCTGTCCATAAATCGTCGCCATTTCTATTATTTATGGCCGAGTTTCGTGCGTCAGAAAAAAGTGCCAATTGTTGTAATGTCAATGCCAACCGCTGTCCACGTGTGGAATATTTTTGGGAGAAATTTAGTGAGATTGATGTTTTATTTGAAAAATTTTGACTATTATTTGCCTAGAAATTCTTGTGGGTACGAATGTGACGATCTTATGTTTGTGGGTAAATTATGACATGTTGTGTGGATAAAATAAACGGGTTTTTTAAATTACAATTACTAAAGTATTTATACATACATATACATTTATTTTCGGTAAATTTCCACATTACAATAAAAAAATTCACCTATTCAATGCTGATTGCACATTAAATTTAAAACTGATTAGATAAAAAATAAAGCACCGTTTTAATAACAATTCATTTTGCAATTATCTTTTGGTAATACATATATCTGTTTAATCCAGCATATTTGCATACACATTTTTGTTTAAAGTTACTGTATATCAAAAAATCTACTATGCCGCAGATTATTTGCCGCAATATTATAACAGAAATATTTTAACGAATGATTAATTTTGTTTCCTTGATGTTTTTTGTTTTTTAGAAAATGGTTTCCCGTTTCCGTCTTCCTGTCGCCTGTCGGCCTAGCAGTAATCTTACAAATTGCCAAACCAATTAGGTACACTGGAGTGTGAAGCATAACTCTATTAATTGTTTAATAAATAATCAGGTCATCTTAAAAAGTAAAATATTTGCAATAAACAAATATTGTGCCTAAAAACTAATAATATTAGTAATAATAATAATAATGATCCTTTATTGCAATATATTTTATAAATTTATGTATAAATAGAAACGAAAACTAAATAAAAGTCTAATTATTATTCGTGCAATTTGCTAGGTCAAAAAATATGTATTACTTGTGCTTCAGTAACACATGTTTAGTGCCTGTTATCCCTAATTTATAGAAAATTTTACATTTTAATAGATCTAATTTAAGCCTACATAAAAAACAACATTTTCTTAAAAAAAGTAGTAACATACTTAACTAAATAATATATTCAATACGAAAATGGTAAAGACCATGTTCAGAACAGCTGGACACGTAATATTACATCCTGTTAACACACCTTTGAAAATGAACAAATTTCCTGCTAAATTAAAAAGTATTTTAATTCATGGAATTCTAAAAATAGCAAACAATAGCTTCAAAATTCTGTTTTATCATTTCTCGAAGAGTCAGTATTTGTTCGGCTGTTTGTCAAGGGGGATGGAAGTTCTGTCTAAATACCTTTAGGCCAGTTTTCCTTGTTGCCTTTTTTACCAACTCTGTATATGTCAAAAAATTGTTAAAAAGTACAATGTAACGATAATTTCATTTCCAAGTTTATTGAGAAACATTCCAAATATGTACAAAATTTTCAAAAAAAAAAAGAATTATAGTAAAAAATATGTATTTTTAAGAATGAGATTTAGATTTTGATAATATTTCAGCTCAATTTCAACTTTGAATTTCAAAAATCTCTAAAACAATCACTCGATTCCGAATTGTAAATCCTCTGAAATTTTGGAAACGTTTTAGGTTATCATAAGCACGATAAATTATTAATCATTTTTTTTTTTTTTTGGTTTATGCCTCTAAAACAATAATGACATGATTTTACAATTTTGCCGATTTAATCCGATCGGGTTTAAGGATCGGATTATCGAACGATTTAGATGAAATTTCTAAACTGAAATCAGTAGAAAGTAGAAAGTTTTTCATCTATTTTAAGGTACTTTATCATGTTTTTAAGCAAACTGCCCAATTTTGACGTTGAAGTTGTTACTACTTTTTTTATAAAATAAAAAAAGGCAATTTTTGCCGTGAAGTTTTTTTAAATGCATTTTTTAACATTTCATCCCATTTTTAAGGCTATTTTTTAAAAAGTTGTGGATTTTTAAAGATTTTGATCATAATTCCAGCGGATCCATATAGAAACCGCCGACTTTGAGATTTGTATAAAAAAAAATAAATAAAAACCACTTTGAAGTCAAAATTGGCCTGTTAAAAATGATAACACTTTTTAATAAATTAAAAAACAAAATCTGGGGTGAAACGTACCATTTTACTTGTTACTAATTTCTCTCATTTTTTTTTTTGGTGTTATATATGTAGGTAATTTTATAGGCCTCCATATATACTCCTGCATGTGTGATTTATGAATCCGTGTCGCGTTTTCACCCTAGACATCCAGATTTGTGGGGAAGAAATCAAAACTGTGTAACATTTTACAACTTAACTTTGAAATTGTAAAACCGAATGCTTTAAAAACTTACAAGTTTAAAATTATTGTAAGCATGGTAAATCGTTAATCAAAATTTTTTCGTTTATGGCCTTCATTTTATAATTTTGTAGAACAAATGTTTCTTAAATTTTATAGAACTACATACTCCATGTATGTGTAATTTAAAATCCGTGTTGAGTAGACATCGACATTTTTGGGAAAGAATTGAAAATTGTATTTTACGATTTAACTTGAAAATTGCAAAACGAAGGTACTGAAATATTTAAATTTACCTATAAGGAGGATGATAAATCGTTAATCAAAATTTGTTCGTTTAAGGCCTCCCCAAAAAATAACATATTCCTGCATGTGTGACTTATGAATCCATGTTGAGTTTTTACCCTTAACATCCAGATTTTTGGAAAAAAATCATTTTCTTTTAATCGCTGATATTTGTGCTAGTAGTCGAATTCGGTCGAAATATAAACATAAACACTCGAAGTTAAGCGTATAGTGAGAAATTGATTACAAAACGAAAATCGCAGAATCTAATTTTTTAAAGAAGAAGAATTTATTGGACTATACTTCAAAGGGGAGAGAAATTCTGTCAAAATAATCTTCTACAAATTATTTTATTAAGTTTCTTTCTCTTGGTAGCGTCATCAAAATTCCAAAAACAACATAAATTTCTGTCCAGCAAAACTCAAAATAATAACAGTAATAATAATACCCAAACAACATCTGTATACAATACCACAAGGCTCCACTTTGTAAATTTCCCGGTGGACCCCCATGTCCTAAATCCGACACTGGATCCTCTATTAAAATTTTAGTTGAAAATTTTCAAGTAATAATTCGAAATTGGAGGCTTCAAAAAATGTTTTTTGATATTAAAAACTATTGAACATTTATTATTTACATTTCATTTAAGTATATTTATTAACATTTATTGCGGAGTTTTATACTAAATCCAAAAACATGAGAGAGAATGTAAAGTTGCCATGGTAAGTTTTTAGAATTGAGTCCGAAACACACTCATTTTAGGACACTTTTGAGTACGTAAAATAGCTGTTTTTGGGAGCGTATACAAACAAAAAATACATTTACAACAACAACTGCTGTAATGTTCTTTGGATGCTGTCTAGGGGTGTAAAAATATGTATATGTACTAATAAAATTTTTAATTCATTGACAACAGTTCCAGACATTAAAAATTTTAAAGAACTCTATAACAAAAATTTCAAGTAAGAATTTGAAGTTGATTTGTGTTTAGATATTAATAAATATTTCTTACAAAAAATAATTTAATAAATCATCATGAAAAAATGGTGACAAATTTTTACGATTTTGTAATAGTATCGGGAAGTGGAAATTATTTGCAATTTATTTGTAATTTCTATATTTTGTACAATTATATAAACTTCAGTAAAATACTTTTCTTTAAAAATGTGATTTTTTAAAAAACCAGTTAAGGATAAAAAATAAGGCACACGTGGGTAAACGGCATACGCCCCGGATCCTCCACATTCCCTTGACATTTCTAAAAAAAAACACTTCTTCCCGGCCGAAAGAAAGCTAAAATAACCTCATCTCGGAAATTTTTTGTTACTTTGTTTTTTCCCTGAAGGTCAAGGCCCGCTTCCTTCCAGGTAGCACGACGCGGAAGTAGCAACGTAACATCCTTGCAGGAATCATTTATAAATTAATGATCGAAGCGTTGAAAAAATAACAGATGCGCGACCATTTCTGTTATTACTAATTATTACATAATTGGATAAGCGCTTCATTGTATGGTAATACGATGTTATCACTTGTTACGGTTCGAATATTTTTTCCTGTATTGTTGGTATTGTGAGTTACGTTTAATAATGAGGTGGTGCTTTAAAGGAATGGGTGTTTGAAAGATCTATGGGTATTACGTGGAAAGTTGCTTGAAAAATGTTGTAAATCAATTTTCTGTATTGTCTTGTTTGATGTTAATGGTGCTAGAAGTGAATCGTTTGACTTTTTATGCGAATAACAGGACCATTAATAATAAGAGAAAATGTTAATAGTTTTGCGCTGTTAGTAACCTTTGGTGAATAGGTTTAACTGTGTGCTATGCGAATTATGTAAAAGATTTTAATTTTTACCCTGTTTATTTGATTATTACGACTGCAATTAATACAGTAGTTAATGGCACATATTACGCGATAATTTTCTTCTTGATTACGGCACTGAAAGCGTTAAATTACATTGATTTATGCAGCCATAATTTTTCATTCTTTATGACCAAACAACATTCCATATGTATCCATGATTCTCGTCTGCAATTTTATGAGCAGAATGATTTTAAGGCCGAACACGATTCTTGTATGTTCTTGGGTGCAAGGTTTTCACTACCCAACAACCATGACCGGATGGTACAAGTGTAAAGACATTTAAATGAAGCAATTCATTAAGATAAGCTCAAAACCAATGTAACATACTTGAATATGATTAGGTTTCACACAGCTCTTTAAAATAAATTATAAAAAACAAACTTTATAATCTGCTGTCATCCAAAGGCGAATTATAACACTTTTTATTGTAGTTTTTTATTTTTCGAGAAAGCATTGATACACAACTTGAAACGCACAAGTTTTAATTTAAAAAAATGAGTAGAAAGTGTTAAATTCAAAATAGACCAAATGAAAGCGAACAAATAAATTTTAGAAAACAAAACAAGAAACTAAAAAAACATTAATACATCTCTGTAGCAGGAGTATATGATTTATAAAAGATACATTTTTTTCAAATCCGTGAATACTTAATCCAAAATCGAAATTCTGAACATCTTCAAAATTATACAAATTAAGTATAATGAATAATTTATATTCAAAAATTAACAAAATTAAATTAAAAAATAAAAAAACCATGGCGTTTACAGAACTTCAATATTTCTATCCGCTCTCAGGAGATATAAGGCCGCGAAATTTTATCTGGAACGACCTGTAGGTATATCATTTTAATAACGTCATCTCCTAAATTTGCAAATAAATCCTTTTTAAAATGTGTAAAACATAATATGTCTAAAGATGTGTGGATTATTATTATTAATTAACACACATGTTTTTTAATCTTTCGTCAAAAAATATGTCTAAAAAAACTTGACATTTGATTACACTTTTTAAGGTGAGGGAAGTACTGTTCCTTTAAACTTTTTTTTATGTATAGCTAATACCTGCTAAAATAAAACCGATTTTGGCAAATGACATACCCTCTAACGAAAGAGAGGGTAGGTGGGCGGGGCTAGTACCTGCTAAGATAAGAGTGATTTTGGCAAATGAGATACCCTCTAAGAAAAGAGAAGGCGGGTGGATGGGGCTAGTACCTGCTAAGATAAGACAAATTTTGGCAAATGAGATCTCTCTAAGAAAATATAGGGCAGGTGGGCGGGGTTAGTACCTGCTGAAATAAGATCGATTTTGGCAAATGACATATCCTTTAAGGAAAGATTTTAAAATCATTATCACTCCCCCAAAATGTGAGATGGATTTTTTTACTATTTTTCCCAGACTCACCAGTTGATTGTTAAGAGCATAGTGTAGAACAGTTAATCCGCCATTTTTCAGACACCCGATGTACGTACAGGATGGTCCACGAGTAATAAAGAGCCTGAATAAATTTGAAACGCAACCCAAAATACATTTTCACCACTATCTTGGATATTATTAGAATTGCAGCTGGAGCATTAAATATAGTAACCTTACCACGGTACCCCGACAAAATCGCGCTAACAAAATAGCTCCCGACAAAGTAGCTTCATTTCGAAATAGCTCCGTCAAAATAGCCCAATATCTAAAAATCTCCACAAGGGAGTAAAAATATGACAAAAAATATTTGCATGCATTATTCTTTATTAAACATCATAATTTAGCAAAAATCAGAAACCACATTTTTGGTTTTTTTAACTATGGTATAGTCTGGTTATATCTATATCATGAAAGTTCCTGAAATAGTTATGAAGTTATGATTGCAGACAGGCAAAAACATGTTCCAAATTATGAAACATATCGACTCCTAACTTGTAGAGATACGTATTTTTTTATTATTTCTGTTTTCAATTAGATAATTGTTATTTTAGCTCATTTGTAAGTAGAGGCATATTCGCATATTACATATAGTACTGCATATTTGGTGTTGGCTGCATATTTTATAAATAATTTCCACTATTGCATTTTTTTACTGGTCAAAGATTTTTTATTTAGTCAGGTCAGGTAGTCCTAATCTCAAGCAGATAGGTAAAAGTGCGAGTTAATAAATGCAAGTACAGTGCAATGGTCGTTCAGGAGCGGTCTTACAATAGTTTAATTTACCAAGATATTGGATTGATTTTCTTAGAACGGTTTATTTTTTTTGTATATTTGAAGTCTGCGGCGTCCAGAAAAACGGTCGAAGCGGCGTTCGTTAAAGAAAGGTCCAGCAGAAACGGAAGTCGCGATGGATTCCAGAAAGACTTCGATTGGGAAACATCAAGAAGGAAATACGAGTTTAAATAGAGGCCACCGTCGGGAGCGGATTCATTTAGTCGAACCACGAGTCCAGCGAATGTTAAGTCAGCAAGTCGAGTGAACCACGGAGTTATTCTGTACATAATCTTAATAGTTATTAGTCGTGTAATTCGAGCTATTAAGAAATAAATTGTTGAGTTTTACCCACGCCAAATTTTATTCGCCCGAACATCGTAACAATTTTACTGTATTATTTTACTAAAATACATAGTTTTCTTTAGTTTGCAAGTTTTCTTAGTTATAATTATTCAATAAAACCTTGATTTGGCAGCTCTAAATAGCATTCTTTGTTTATGTTTTATAATTATTAGGTATACCATTTGAATTATAAGTTATCATTTTGTAAAAATTAGTTATTTACTAAATAATTGTGATAACCCAAACTTCCCGCCTTAAAAATTGACCTTGAAACAGTTTGAAAGGCCCGCGAAAAATTCAAAATTCAAAGTTTGGCCTTGGCTGTGATCGTCTAACAAATGAGAACCTACGTTGTGTGTTTTTTTTTTGTGGTTTTGAAAAATGGCGGGAAGAAGTTCTTTCATACAAGTGCATACACTGTCGAGAGCGCAAGAAATAATAGACAAATTAGGAGCCTTCCTAAGGAGGAAAAAGAAACGAAGAACGACAGACGCTCGATTTGCCCTTCTGGCGAGTCCGCAGGGCCAAGGCATCATCGGTCTTCATTCCCCAAAACCCCCTGGGGTTTTATTCACCGACATATTACATGTCAAACACCCTAAGATATGTGAAAGAAAAACACTCGCGAATTGACAGACATACACATATGAAAACCGAACGAACACAAGACCTACACATATGTAAATTGGATGGCAGAACCCGAATCATTATGAGAGTGTGGCGATCGAACAAAATATAGAGCAAAATATAGCAATTTCATTTACGAGCACAGCAAAATACCCAGAGGGGGCGTCGTAGCGTGAGCGAAGTTTGGAGCTCCCGGTCTGGGCTGGTTTCCCCCGCGACGGTGATTCTATCTACACCAAGCCTGCCAGACAGCACCCCTCCATGACGAACATGCCGTCCAAGCAGGCCGTTTCGGCCTAAAACTAGCGGTGAAGTCTGGTCAACTACTACCTCGTCGTCAAGACCGTTCCCACTGAAATCTGATTCAAAGCCTGCACGTCTTGTGCAGACAGCTAGGGGTTCGGTCTCGTCTCGTCTCGTCGAGATTTAATGGGTCTCGATATCGGGCTCGTCAAATCTCGAAACGTAGGTATCGGTCTCGGTTTTCGAGAGTCTCGATTATTATAGTCTCGGTATCGTCTCGCGAGAGTCTCGAAAGTCTCGAAAGTCTCGCTACAGTCTTTATTTCCTAGAATTGTTTTCCTACATCCACTGGGGTCAAGAACTTTCTGAGAATTAAGAAAACCAGTTCAATCTCTAATGATTTGTCGAGCATTGTAATATTATTCGCATTCGAATGTAAGTACGCTGACGTGCCAGACTGAGATATTATTGAGAAAGAATTGAAAAAAATTTAGTAGGCTTTACCTTGAACAAGGATCTTTGAGATGCAGTCAAAGAAAACAAATTATAATGAATCTGTACATCTTAATAACGCGATTGATAGTGACAGTGAACCTTCGACTGCAAGCACAGAAAAAAAACGAACTGTCAAAGATTTTTTTCATTTTGAAATGGAAAATAATTTTAAAATAGGTGTTTGTAAATTGTGTTCGACAAGAAAATGTATAAAAATGAAGGATTCCAACACAAGTGGATTAAAAAAACATTTAAAGTCAATACATCGAAACTCATATGAAGAAATATTTGGGGTTAATGTTAATGTCGCAGAGAAAGGGCAACTGAAATTGGAGGATGCATTTAAGTCTACTTCAAAGGCAAATACAGGTACAATATAGGTTTTTGTGTGAATGTGAATGTTATTTTTTTCTCACTTCTCGAATATATAATTAACAGGGGGATTTACCAAAGTTTGAAACGGCCGGTGCCGACGCAGTGAGTTCGAATTTATCCTTTTTCAGTCACGTTTTGTGATAATTATTAAAGCTGAATCTTTTGCGAAAAAATCATTAGTTCCAATTTAAAAAACAAATTATAAAATTATTAGCTACTCTTTGGGGGCTCGACTCTTTTTAAAAAAAGGTCCTACTGTGGAACTATAATTGGATATTAAAACCCAATTTTGGGTTGTTTTATGATTTTTTTTAGCAAAACTTAATGCCTCTGCCTCTGACGACAATTACATTTTTTTAGAAGTTGTGTAAAACAATAGTCTTTCATTGTCACAAAATGTGACTGTAAAACAAAAAATCAGAACTAACTGCATTGGTTGCTTCAAAGCTCCGTGCTCTGAAAATCTCTCAAAATCTTAAATAAAAAAAAAGATTTTACATATTTCATATAATAATACTCGTAATAACGTAATCACATGTTTTTAAGTAATAAGTTCTGATTACTAACCTATATAAATACAACTACGATTTTTTTGCTTTTCAGCATCTGGTGAAAACAGCCGATGCAACAGACATTTTTGTTAAAGAAACAGTTATATGGACATCAAGAAAAAGTTTGCCGTATAACTTTTTTGATGACGAAGCTACATAGAATTATTTCAAATTAATTTCTCCAAATCTATCAATGCCAAAAAAAGACAAACTACGTTGTACAACTCTCAAATATTTCGAACAAATGCGTGAAAATGTAAAACAACTTTTACTTGACACTAGCAGTAAAATTTCTTTTACTGTAGACGGTTGGACGTCTGTTAACAGAAAATCTTATTATGGAATAACAGCACATTACATAGATGACAACTGGAAATTATGTTCTCTAACTTTAGATTTTTTACCATCTGATGGAAAACATACAGGTTTAGACATTGCAAAACTCTTTCACTCATCTATAGAATTTTTCGGTCTTAAAGAAAAAATTCAAGGCATCACCATGGACAATGCTTCTGCCAACGACATGTTTATAGCAGAATTGAAAAAACTTCTGAATCAAGAAAGCATTAGATTTGACGAAAAAAATAGCCACTTCCGATGTATGGTACACATTTGCAACTTAGGCGTGAAAGATATTTTAAACACTCTAAAAATAGAAGAGGTACGAACAGAGGATCATGAAGATGATTATAGTGCTGATGAGAACAATGAAGAAGATTCTGAGGAGGAAAACGATGCTGATAGAATATCATTTGTTGAAAAAATTAGTGGAATATTTAAAAAAATACGTAAATCAGAACAACTATGCAATAAGTTTAGAAGTTGTTGTGAAGTAAAAAGAATAACCTACAAGGATCCTCCTTTAGATGTATCAACTAGATGGAACAGTACGCAGGCAATGCTGGAAGTTGCTTACAGTATGAAAGAAGCTTTACAACTGCTCTCTGAAAATAATGCCGTTTTAAAGCGCTATTCTCTAACTGCCTATGAATGGATTTGGGTGAACAAATTGAAAGAAGTTTTAAAATATTTTAAAAATTTTTCAGTGGTTTTGGAAGGAGAACAATATCCTACCTTATCACTAACCGTTATAGCCTTTAATTTACTACTTGATAGACTGGAGTCATTCATGAATTCATTGAATATTGCTGACGAAACCGACATATGCTTTTATAATGCATGTGAAAATGGAAAAAGAAAAATCCTGAAACACTGTCAAAAAACTAACTGGATTTATTGTGCCGCTCTATTATTAGATCCGCGTCATAACCTACGGAAATTCGATCAAACTGCATGGGGAAAAGAGTTGAAACATTATTCAGTGGTATTTTTTGAAAAAGTTTTTCAGCAGGAATACTACCCCCATTATGAGGACAGTGACTACCCAAAACATCAACCTACAAAATCAACGGCATCAACAGACAACAATCCCCTAAGCAGTATATTGGCATTTTTTGACGACACCACTGCTAATTTGTCTCCAGCAGAATGTTGGAGAACTGAGCTTAACCGTTATTATACAGAACCAGCCCCAGCACCTACCATAAACATTTTAGAATGGTGGAACATTCATAGAAGTATTTACCCTAATTTAGCAAAAATGGCCAAAGATATTCTAGCCATACTTGCTACATCCGTACCTGTGGAAAGAGTATTTTCAAGGGCAGGACAAATTATGCGGAAAGAAAGAAATCGGCTCACAGCCGAAACTGCACGAAGTCAATTGTGTATTGGTTCCTGGGCTCATTGCCCTCATGCAAATAAAATTATGCTTTGATTTTTTTATATACTCGTAACATACTCGTTTTTAATTATCTTTCTCTGTTTTATATTTTATTAGAATAGAACTAAATAAATGTTTTTTTCAAATTATTTACATATAATTTTATAAAACCGATACTCGAGAGTCTCGGCATTTGGTCTCGATCTCGCCGAGAGTTTCGGCAAAAGGTCTCGAAAGTGAGTCTCGCTTATTTTCTGGTATCGGTCTCGGGTATCGTCCCGAATTTTAAGCGATTCCGAGACGAGAACGAGATTAGTCTCGATGTTTGCGAATCCCTACCTGAGACAGCGCGATACATTCCGCTACCGCAACTAGGAACTGCGCCCATCGCCGACACTACATGTTATTGTGTTATATACCTTCAATTCTATTTAAATGTTCAATCTCTATGACTCTAATATGAAATTACAACCGAACAAATGTTAAAGTTTCAACAAAGAGCAATTAACAACATTTAAATTCGCCACACACTCTTACGGAAATTCAACAACAAATAATTCTTAATTGAGATTAAATTTGGACATCAGATAATTTACATGATAGAAATATTCATCAACAAAATATTTACATGACCAAACTTAGCAAAGATTTATAAAACAAAGATCTGGTGTGAAATAAACTTGTGCAAATAAAATATCCTGTTAGGTCAAAATTGCAGAGCATGGAAATTTACGTTCAATTCAAATTATACAACAAGGAAAATTACTGAGGCTAAAATTGTGAGATAAAGAAACATTGTATGAGGTGAGACATTACAAAGTTAACAAATTTACATGAGATTAATAATAATTCGTGTCCAGTCAAGTTATTGGTTAAAATTCAAACGTGAAATTATTCAGCTACATTGTGGGCCATTATTACACATACATATCCCCAAAACACATAAACAAGAACATGGCAGACAATCTGCAGGTCCAAAATGGCGTTGGACGAATTCGTCATTCCAACTAATAGGCGTCGAAAATATGCGATGCAAAAATGCGATGAATCCTGTGGCGTTGTTATAAACGATGGGCTAAATAAAAGGAATAAAAAAAAAAAGGCACGTCCCCCCATGACCCACAATGTTTGTTAATTTGTTCAATAGATTCAACAGTTAAAACATGTGCTCGTTTAAAAGAAACAAAATGGACGCTTCAAAATGGCTGTTGCCTGAACAAAGAACGGTGAAAATAACAACTCGTCTGCCGCCATCCAAAATACAGATTTCACAAATATAGCTAAATAAAGCATGGCCCGAAATAAAAATCACTTCCTGTAAAGCCCTACTGCGACGGATTTTAAATGAAAGATAAAAAAACGAGATTAGTGGAAAAAGGCGCACGCGTCGCTGTGTCACGAGGTCAGAAGTATCGTCGGGACTTGAAACTCGCCGCAAAACAGGTGTTCAAAACATACCTCTCCAAAGGTGCGAAGATTTCGACACGGCTTACCGCCAAAAGGAACGCAAAAACCTCGTCGTAAGAACGATGCGAAATCAGGAACACCCAATGGCTCAACGGGGGCTGCTAGATTTTCCAATGGAACGGATCAACACTGGAAAAGCAAGAAAACAACAGCAAAGGCACGGAATAACTCACAGTTAAAAATACAACCTGTTGCTCGAAGCGCTCGAAGGAAGTCGACCGTTTGTTCGAAGCGATCAGAGGGAAGTGGGCGGTTTTACCCGAGACAAAACCACCCTCGCTTTGCGCACGTCTGTTTCTTTTGGAGAGGTTGGTTGCCAACCTCTTCTTCTTACCAACCGTTTCTTGTGCGCGCGAAATTCATTTGAAATTTAAAAATTCGAATTGGATTCTTACATAATGTTCTGTGTTTTTCTAAAAACTGTGAATAGTCGGCAGTTGTAATTTGTGAAATAAAAATTAATAATAATTTTTTTCTGTCTACAAAAATTTCACACCGGGCTAATCTGACGGGGCTGTTTTGTCGGGAGCTCTTTTGTTGTTGAGCTATTTTTACTAACGCCAACAATTGCTGGAATTCTTCTTTGACTGCAATGGGGATTTTCGTTAACCATTTCTAGATCTGTTTGTTTTCGGTTTTTTTACAAATTACAAATTTTGTACTTTCCGTCAAAGTTTGAGGTTCAGATTGTATGGGTCAACACTTCGAACATTTATTGCATTAGTAAAAAATAAAACGTGTTTTTATCTTCCAATTTGAAGTTTTTGTCAAAACTTTTGGCAAGTGTTAAGGTTACTGTGTTTAATGCTCCAATTGTAATTATAATAATATTCAAGATAGTGGTGAAAATGTATTTTGGGTTGCGTTTCAAATTTATTCAGGCTCTTTAATACTCGTGGACCAGCGTGTATAAACTCTCATATCAAAGTCGGCGTTAACTTTTGCCGCCTTGTCGAAACAGGAACTATAATCATTTAATCAAGCTGCTAACGTGACGTCAATTGATAGTTGCTAAATAATAGTAGAGTTTTAAATTTCCAGTGGTAAAATGATATGCTAATTAATGTTTAATGATATATTTGTATAAAAGAGGTACTGGATTAAACAGATTTTTTCAATTAAAAGTTAAATTCTGGAAATTGGAAAATTAAAAATACATAGTTATCTTTTATTACGAAACTATTTTTATGTACACTAACTTTGAGGAACTTATTTTTTAATGGACGATGTCCTCTTTTTGTTAGCAATAACAAAGATTGTGGTGACAAACTTTTGACAATGTCTTCCCGCGTCAAAAAAAAACATTCTCTTTCGCGCCACTATTCAAGAATTCGATGCAATCAATCTGTCACTTCGACACATGCATCTTTCTTACATCGAAACCACCTGTCACTGATTCGATGTAACGTCCGCCATCTTGCAGGTGCCCACAACTCCCGATAAAATAAAATTCAATTAAAACAATGATTTTAAACTGAACAAGGCTGTGCCGTGTTGAAATATAAAACTCGAATAAAATAAAACGCCCCCATTTACACAATTCCAGAGACGCCGATTCGCGACACCACTGAAAAATGGTAAGGAACACTTTTCAGGCCTGTCCATAGGTTAAAATCGGTGTTTTTAGAGCTTTTTCGGATTCGGACAATCGGCTGAAATTGAAATTTACCTGGACGGGCAAGAGTCGAGGAAAACTGCCGAAGTGAAGACTGAAGATGGGAAGAAAGAAAGACTTTTGTTGTACTACGATGGAGAGACTGTGTCCGGAAAAGTAATAGCAGTTTTAAGTTGCTTCATTCGTAGTGGTAAAGGTTGTAGGGTGTTTAACCTGTAGACTAACGCGGGGGTCTGAGGGGAAGTGTTGATCAAGTCAGAGGCCTAGTTTAAGGGGTGCAACAAAAATATTAAATACAAAAAAAATTCAGTGTGTTAAGGGACTGTTGCATAACAAATTGCAGATTTGTTGTATGTAAGTATGTGTGACTTAATTATGGTGTTCAGTGTTAAAACTGAAAATGTGCATATTTCTCATTAAACAGATGGTTAATTTAAGACATTTTCCATTTGCATGTAAAGAATTAACCAACGTGCAAATATTTCATCAACTCTTGTTTTTATTAAAATTAATTAATTTTTATTTTTAACTGAAAAACCATCGTCATACTTTTGTTTTTTTTAACTCTTTCATGTTGTGTATGCATGGCCAGCATGATAACAGACAAAAACAGTATCGAATATAGAGTGGAATAGAGAATTGTTTGACATCAAGCAATATTTATTGACTTACTGACAATTACAAATCTAATGCACTATAAAAATACGTTTGCATGTAAAGAAAGTGTAACTACAATAGACAGATAAAGTTTTACCCTTTTATTTCTAATACATGTTTATTTAAATTATTAAAAAAGTAAAGTTGCAAACACCTTTAACGTTGCGCCTCTGAAAAGAACGATTCACTCCATTAATGTTAAGAGCACCAAATTTTTAAAGGATTTTTGGACAAAAATTCGTTGGATATTTTCGGTACAGCACAACCCTCACAAATGTTCATACTAACGTCATAACTTCCATCATTTTCTTTTAAAAAATCATTAGATCGGCTTCTACGTATCAACGCGTTAGTGTACATAATTCATTATTCAATTAGCGTTACAGCAAGTATTGCGCATGCGCAGTAGGTCTGTTAATGTGTGACGTATACCAAATAATAGCCTAAAACTGCGATAACTAATTTCAAATCCTAACGCGTAGATTAAAAAGATGACTAATTTTTTTTTGTTCTGTACTTTCCTGCCTTACAAAAAAAAAATCAAAATTCAGCAAAAAGATTTGCAATTTAAATTTGAAACAATAAAATGGATTATTTTGAATTTTTGCAACTCTAAGGATGGTATATTGCCACCCGGAATTCTTCTATTCGTCCTATTAATTAAATAAATGTGAATAATTTTATTGATTAAATAAAATATGGTTTATCCAATTTTCTCAAAATTCTGGGAACACAACACTATTATTGATTTTAATGGATGTGTTGTCATAAAAAATTGCAGAGGAAAATAAATGTTGCCTAAATGACCCACCCCTTTTTTTATTTTCATAGTTCGGACAAATTCTACCATGCCGCTTAATAATTCGATTTTTATTTATAAATCTAGTTTACACATCATTATCTTTATAATTCACGTCATCGCGTGATATATAACTTGTTGAACTTCACCTGAACGATCTGGTTATTTGAAAACTTATATACCTATGAAATAATTTTGCCAGAAGTAACGCCAAAACACGTATATATTTTTTATGATAATGGGAATGTAGCAATGGTACCCGAAGTCAAGACTCGGTATGGCACGGTGTGTTATTTCCCCAGACGCTTGACAGCAAAACTGAATGACTTTAACATATGAATTATAATTAACGTAAAATAAGCGTCTTATAAAAATAGCACAACTACGGTTACTGATATAAACCGCAGACCCAATTTGTAGAGATAAAGATTGTGCTTCTAAAATAGGATAAATTTCATTGTAGCACCAATTTAAGTAATTTTAACTTTAAAACACAAAATAAAAAATGGACATTCGTCCGACGGACTCGATCATTGGACCTCCTTAGCTTACGCTCAGGAAGTAAAAATCTGAAGTCGTAGATAAAATGTTGTATGTTACACGTGGACAAATATACATTACGCATACGGATGTGACTAAACCGCTCGGTTATATATTTGGAAATTATATTCATACACTACGTCAAACGTTCTAAAATTGAGCACAGCCTGTCTGTAGACAATGTATCTTTAGTCAGGTCAGGTCTATATATTATTTTTTTCTCATTTGTAGCCTAAATGTTTAATATTTTTATTTATTACGTGGATCGTTTGGTTCGACAATTGTATTTTTGCATTTTAACTTTTATTTTACTGCCGAAGATATTTAGAAAAAACTGCAGCTCCGATCTGTAGTATCAACTATGATACAGCTGTGATTCATTCATTCGTTTATTCATTGCTTTCATTTATTATTGTTACACGAGTGACTAATAAAAAAAAGATAATGCGTCATATTTATACTAATTTGCGCATTAAATGACATAATACAAGAAGTTTCATTGTTAAAAAATTCTAAATAAATACTTGTAACTATGTGTAGGAGACATAAGTTTACCTGGTATGACTCTAGCCTTTTGTGAAAAAATTAATTTTGGAAGTTTTCCATTTTATTCTAGTTACATACAGGATGTTTACTAAATATGCGGCAAAAATTTACGGAATTATTTCTTGGATAACTTTAAGATTTTTTCTCCTTGATGATTTTAGGGAAAACGCTTTGTTTCGAAGGAACAAGACGATGAAAGCTTATCAAAAAAAACAGTACTTTATTAATTCTGTCCTCATATACTGCCGACCTTTTTCAAAAATATCAGAGTTGTTTCTAATTGTATAACACCCCTCAATGGAGTCGAGTTCATTTTCCACTGGAGTTGTTAACGGTACACTAAAGTTTTCAAGTATACCCTTAAAAAAACCAAGGAATTTAAGTATAGGGATCGAGTAGTAGTAAATCTTTCAGAAAATCATTGCAGAACAACATTTTTTTTTAATAATCCAATGAATAACCCGTCGCATTTTTGCCGCATGTTTAGTAAACACCCTGTATATGAGTCATTCTAAATGAACTAACTCACTCAGTTTTTTTTAATGTGGTGAAATTGTAGAATATTACAAAACATTAGTCGTTGGTATTAATTTTAACGTATCGCACCCATTTATTTTGTTGTAACTTTTAGTCAAAAATGATTTTGACAATTAAAAATTATTATTTTTATGAAACTGTATGTCTGTCTGTCCATCTGCCGCCCCGATTTTTATTAGCAGACTTCGACATTGCGGAAGTGATGCTCATTGTCATCCGATCGCCAGCGCTATTGCAGTCGTGGCCTACAACTTCAGGAATTCTTAATAACAATACTGCTTTTTCGCGGTTTTCCTCAGATGTTAAAATGCGTTAAAAATTAAAAATGACTGTTCAATATCACAATTTTCGTGATGATCTTGATTAGATAAACCCTGATTTGCCTCAAACGTCAACCGAGGTTGAGACTGCACTGCGTCGTTATTAATATTTGTCTGGTTGCTTGCCCATCACTTCGACTGTGCCTAACTCTGTGTATTACACAGATAACCTCCGAAAGTACTGGACCGATAGTTGTCACATTTTGTATTTATATTAGGAATATCATGTAGATGGTAAAACGCTAACCAAAATTTGTCTAATCATCCCACCAATAATGTGATGACGTCACTTCAAAATTGTACATAGTAAATGGATTTTAAATTGTATAAAATAACATAGTCCTACACATGTAGTTTATGGTTCCGTATTGAGTTTTTACCCGAAACGTGTCCAGATTTTTGGAAGAAAAAAATCAAAATTATAAAACAACATTTTTCAATTTAATTTTGAGTCTGCAAAACCGAATGTTTTGAAATCTGGGAGATGTTTTAAAGTTATCGTAAGCATGATAAATTTTTGATCAAAATGTATTTGCTCGTCCCCCCTAAAAAATTGACGTCACCTCAAAATTTTGCTGAATAAATCCTATCTTAAATGTGCAAAGTGTCTATACTTGTGATTTATCACTGCATTTATATTTTTTAGATTTGCTTATACGGGGTGTCTCAAAAAAATTAATGACCGCGTCAATTTATTATTTTATTGTTTAAATCAAGAATTTCAAAACTTAATACTTCGAGATCTTGCAGGCGTTTTAAAGTTATTGTGAGTATGATAAAGTGTTAATCAAAATATATCTGTTTATTCTCCCCCAAAAAATTTATGTCGCCATCTCAAAATTTTGCCAAATAAATTCTACCCAAAATATGATGAGTTTTTACGTGTGATTTATTACTGCAATTTATTTTATTGACTAAATCAGGACCGGCTCACTCCCTTTTCTTAGAAAATTTTGGGAATACAATACTGTTATTTTTAGTATTACACTGCACCAATCCAAGTTGATATACGTGTCCTTGTTTTTTCTTGCACTGGTAATACGCTGTGACTAGTATTATCCATGTTGATGACGTCGTCACAAATTTTTTATTGGTCAAATGAAGAACGAGTCACCCCATTTTCTCGAAAATGTGAAGAATGTCTTTATATAATAATGATAAAATAAGAATTATAATATTCAGAACATTTTGTTCGATTGTGGTTTAATTAATAATTTTAGTCCCGTGTTTTGAGAAGACAAACTCATTCAAATCAAACTAATTTCTACGAGATGAATTATTTTAAGTTCACCATAGTGAGTCATCAGAATCTGACAGCGGACTGTCAGTCAGTAGCGTAACATGCACACTTTAGAAATGGAGAGGTTTTTAAATTGCAAACAATAACAGGCAGAAACATAACTTTAAGTGAACTGGTCAACACGCTAGCACGAATGCGGATGAATCTATTAGGCACTAATCTAAACAGGTACAGGTACCCATCGCAGGCAGAAAAATTCTCTATGATAGATAAACGATGACGGACGCCTCTGAGGGTGCGCCCATTCGAAAATGGTGGATGTTTCATTGTACTTCAGGAGCGAGGGAAGTTCTGTCGAAACAACTTTCGACCAATTTTTATTTGAATAAAACGCTACAAAACACTAAAATCTTAACACTTTACGAAACTAAAAAAAAAGTACGTAAGGTGAGATCCACGAATTGCGGCGAACGTTATGTTAAAACTAAGAGTAACTAATTCTCAAAAAAATGAAGAGAGAGTAGAACAAATAGACTAATTATGTATATTAATCGATCCTTATTCGCTGTAGTTTTAGACGTTCTCTCATAACTGGAAATCTACAAATTTGTTACGCTCTTAAATAAAACTCAACGTTTTTTTAAACGCCTCTGGATCTGTAAGCCACCCGTTCGAACTGTCTAAAAATTTCTGTGGGTTTTCTTATTTACATGAAACCCTTAAGTTACTGGTATTGTTTTATTACGAGTGTGTTTAAAATGGATGATTTTCCAATAAACTGTCAAATTTGATTGTTCAAGTAGAAAGGTACTCAATGGACATGAATATTTAAATATAGTAATAACAATGATAATAATAGTGCTAACATTGTCTTTCAGGTGAACATCAGTCTGAAAAAACCTGGGAGCAAACTGGAACATCAGGGTATAAAAATCGAGTTCATCGGCCAAATCGAGATGTTCTATGACAGAGGCAACCACCACGAGTTCATTTCCTTGGTGAAGGAGCTAGCCAGACCCGGAGACATGATCGCGCACACGTCCTATCCATTCGAATTCAGCTGCGTGGAGAAACCCTTCGAAGTCTACACAGGCGCCAACGTCCGACTGAGGTACTACCTAAAAGTCACCATCATCCGGCGACTGGCCGATATCGTCAAAGAACTGGACATCGCCGTGCACACCCTCTCCAGCTACCCTGAGATGAACAACTCCATCAAGATGGAAGTGGGAATCGAGGATTGTCTGCATATCGAGTTCGAATACAACAAGAGCAAGTACCACCTCAAAGACGTGATCGTGGGCAAAATCTACTTTCTGCTAGTCCGTATCAAGATCAAGCATATGGAGATCGCGATAATCAAGAAGGAGACGACTGGTACTGGGCCTAATACCTTCACAGAGAACGAGACGATCGCCAAGTACGAAATCATGGATGGTGCGCCTGTCAGAGGCGAAAGCATCCCCATTCGAGTGTTCCTAGCGGGGTACGAACTCACCCCCACGATGAGAGACATCAACAAGAAGTTTTCTGTTAGGTATTTTCTAAATTTGGTGCTTATGGACACGGAGGATCGGCGGTACTTCAAGCAGCAGGAAATCACGCTGTGGAGAAAAGGTACAGACATGCTTTTTTTTTCAACAATATGCGTTAAAATTTCCCTGTCCATAATAATTAACTGCAAAGAAAATCATTTCCAATTTTTATTTTTTTTTAATTTCGGCCTCTTATAAAGTAAGTCCACACTGCAGCCAATATTGCCGTCAACCTTAGACACAATGCAATTAAAAAGCGTTTTAAGGATACTTTTTCAATAAACTTGAATAATCTATTTTCCTAATTTACAGGTGATAAAGTCCGAAAACCGAACCTCCAAAGCCCCGCCATCCTCGCAGGCACCCAGACGCTGGAAAACACAGCTCCTCAGGAGGACGATCAAGAGAAAACAGAACCTGCACAGAAAGAGGATTTTTTGAGGGCCCCCAACTCCCAGTCGAACGATAAACTCAATGCTAGTGACCCCTTTGATCAAAGAATTTCCTCTCCGACTGAAAGTCCACCTGAAAGTCAAATACAAAACATGACACGAGAGGCAGGTGACGGTCAGAATGACCCTGAAAATACCGAGTGATACAAGGTGGTTATTTACATGAATCGGACAGTCCTAACTTGATTTGTTTTAGAAGGAAGATTTGTGATTGAGGTTATGTAACGGGGACTTTGGGGCGTAAATGCGTGCACGTTTTGTAAATATGTAATTGTTATTTACAGTTGAAATTGGCATTCTGTATAAATAAGCAAATTTATTATTTACACATATAATTATTGTATATTTCTCATATAGGAAATAAACAAGTTGGAAAATTTATGCGCAGAGTGAAAGGGAATCAGGTTGCTGCGGATCGAGGGTGTCAATGCTATATTTTTTTCCTTTTTTAGAACTGCAAATGGGCTTAATGTTGTTATTTTCAGTTCATTTATCACAAATTTAAGATTTAATGTAACAAAAATAGGTTTGACAAAAATGAAGTATGTTGTGATTCACGTTCGCCAATATAAACTTTTGAAAAATAAAAATGTAAAATCAAGAAGCTGTATGCCAGGTTCGCCAACATAGATCCGCTTGTAAATTTTTTGCACACAAAAAAATCAAAATACTTCATTGCGAGCCTGTAATGTAATTTTATATGGAAATTAGAAAAATGTATATCATAATAAAATAAGCAATAAGCCTCTGCAAAAAAAAAGACACAAGACGGAGACAGGAGGGACAGGAGTACCAATATCATGAACATGTTTAGCTCCAAGTGGGCGAAATTCGTCCAAAAGGATAAAATATTAAAAGGTTTATATTTTTTGTATAAGATTTCAATTACATTTGTAAATGCATGCATATTATATCCAAAAACTCACCTAACCTTAAGCGAAGACTTTCACCTTTCCCGCCTGGAAACAGTATCCATACCATATACAGTTTTAATCTGGTACTCAATAATCATAAATGTCTCACGCATTTCTACACAATTCACGCAAAAATGATGAATTTTTACACACAATTAGAAGACTTCAAAATGGCGCTACTTCGAACATCCAGTGATCTCTAGCAGGAGTGCCAACCATTGCGCAAACAAATATTTCCAAGTTAGCGTAAACCTAAATATGTATATGTGTTTTGAACATGTGAGATTCTAAAAGCATTAAAATTAAGATAGATTTCCGTACCTACACCTGCTTTTTAGCAAAATATATTTTTTAGAAGAAACGTCAAAGTCATGTGGCGCCCTCACCGCCGTCTGTCACTTGTCATTCAATGCCCAAATATTTTCCCAATTTTCATACTTTTCCACCCTCGGGAGCCCCTTTGCCGTCACCATGAAGAAAAATCACCCTCGTAAACCCTCCAGCGGGCGTTGTTGTCGCTGTTCGTGTGATAGCCCCAAACACGTCGCCTCCCCCAAAATATCGAATATTGCCGCCGAAAGGCTGACAGTAAGTAACATTTCAAGTTTTGCCGCCTCCAAAGTCAAATCGTAACGGTTTTGGTGGTGCCACTGATCATTTCCTTGCAGCTCTTGCCGGGGTTTCTCTCGAAAGGGGTCAAGTCTTTGAAAGCTTCTCCAAGTAAGTTAACCACGTGTTTGTGTTTGTAGTGAGCTTTCCTTGTAGTCTCAGACCATGACGACAGCCCCGTGAACCCCCCCAAGGTGAGGCGCTCGTGGCGACTGTGCAAGAAAAATCAGCCCATGACAGTGTCAGGCTACTTCCACAAATTGATTGAAGATAAAGGGAAAAGCATTTTTCGAGAAATTAAGGAGAAATTGAGAGAAGAGGAGCCTGTCGATGAAGGATTCGAAAGGAGGATTTTCCAAAATTTACACAATTTTGAGCTGAAGGACTCGGAATTTTATAGGAAGGGGATCGAGGAGGAGGTGGCAGCTATTAATAACGTCCTGATAGGGGAAGGGCGAAATATGTCTAATAGAAAAAGGGTGTACAATGAGGAAGATAAGGAAAATTATCCAATCAAATTCCCCTACGTGCCTCCTTCCAGCTGGGTTTTCCAGACCCCTCCAAATCGAAAACTCAGCTATAATCATGTCAAAGTTGATGATAAAGGAATAAAGCCCGCCGTTATTGAAACCCGCAATGAAAAAAAGGTTGTGTATGAAATGAACAAGAAGATTAATGTGGATCTGACTGGGTTCAGCAACAACCAAGAAATCAACATTGACAAAAGATACATGGTGGAAGTCGCAGGGTCTACTTTTACTGAAGAAGAAGATGACAAGGTTCGAATTTTTTTTTTAAGTCGCTTTTGCTAATATTGCTCTTCATAGATTGATTTTCTCCAGAACGACTCTTTGGAACTCGAGAACCACTTCCTTAGCCTCACTTGTCGTCCAAAGAAGGTCACCACAGCACTGCCAAGGTTTGCTACACTTAAAAGAAAACGTGATATTTTTGAGCCTCAACCAGGTTGTTCGACTGACGCAGACGATTACAAACCGAACGTTTGTTTTTTGGATTCTCTGAACTTGACCAGTTTAGAGGAATCGTTCACTTTCAAATTTACAAGTAGTGATAATGTTGAAGGGTCTACTACAGGACATCTCTTCGATTATGATGGGAATAAGAAAAATTCGTTCAATTTTCGTTTCTAGACTGACTGCGTATGTAAATAGGGAGAGTTTTTATTTTATTTTCTTATTACTTTTGTGGTTTTTCCTGTGCAATCGTTATAATGGAGTTTTTCGATGATTTTATCGTTCCTATGCAATATTAAATTAGATGTGTTCAATTGAAGAATATTTAAATTTGATTAATTTAAACGATCACTCGTGATTAATTACTATCTTAAGCAAAACTGTTGTTAATAAAATACTTTATCCCAAAGAATGTGTTTATTGTAAAAAATTTTACTGTATTAATATGGCAACGTGGAACACGCAGATTGGCGGGAAAAGTGACGTATGGTACAGTGGAGAAATTAGGAACTAAATTTATTTCGCGCGTCAAAAAAAGCCACCTACAGAAACAATTATTTATTTTTTTATATATATATATTTTTACACTTTAGATTTATCCCTAATAACTAAAATACTTCTTTTGAAACGTCTTTGTCAACCATGTCGCAAGCACGTTGCGTCCGCTCTTAAATAGTCACATTTACGTTATAATTGTATCTAACAGCTTTGATCTAAACCCGCATTATGAGATGTTCTACGAAACGAAAGCCGTCATAAGTACAATAAAAATATCACAATGAACCAATACTTTTTCCGGTGTGAATTTAGCGAAGATCATCTCATAGTTGTTCCTGGAGAAAACTAGTGCGCTATACGGTTTAACAGCTGCTCAATTCGAACAAAAAGAATTCTCAACACCTACGATTCTCTCATTTGTACATTAAAAAGTAACTCGTGTGGAAAAGATAAGAGATGGTGCGAAAAACACTTAGACTTGGCAATATTCGGCCGTAAACAATAAAAATAAAAAATAAATAGTAAAGCGTACTCTAATAAGTAGTAAAAAAAGAACGCCCTGTGTACGCAGGGCCGTAATTCTCCGACTAAACAACAAGAATCAACAAGTCACTTTTCTAAAATCCGCAGACCACGCCCCTCTCTTTACACATTCTTATTTACATAGAGATTTTTCTAACAAAATAGATCTCGATCATCGATTTTAGAAAAGTAAGTAAGGAATTGTAGCTTCATTTGGTGGCGGCTTACTTATTACTCTTATAATATTGCTGCGTTGTCGATGCTGTTCCGGCTCGGAATCAAGGGGCTCAGGGTACCGGCCACCTTGTGGCCTCTTTCCATCTCGTAGTGCGTGTCCAAGGGAATACCTACAACAATAACTCGTTATAAAAGACACTCGACAACGCCGCAGCAACGGTCGCTTACCCACGCAAGCTTTAATCGTTGCGTAACGTTGAATGGTAAAAATTTATTGTAAAACAATGATTTTATGTCAAACAAAATGGAAAATCGTCTTTGTCTAAATGTAAAATTCATGTTAGTGGAATGAATACAAGAAACCAGTATCAAAACAATGTCGGTAAAAAAATACTTAAGCAATGGGCACTTAAAGTGATAATATGAAGTTGAGATTCTTTTTTGTGAACACAAAAGATAAAGCGTGAGTAATTTTTCAGTGACAATAACTGGTCATAACTATAGAAGAACATAAACTCATTCTCATACATATTACCTAGATTTATTTTATGATCTGTGTTTTAGGGTGTACATAGTGCAATTACTAATTCATATAATAAAATGGCAATTGTCAGTACTGTTTGTAACGGTTACAACTTGCGGTTGACTAATTCCTAGAAGGTGTGCAATGGGGGCAAGGTCGTGTTAGAGGGTAGGAGGTCAATATCACTGTGAGTACAGTACAACGTTATGATAGTGTTTGAATACTACGCAGAATTTATTAGTTTCTTAGTAAGTGTGGTGCAGCATTCAAACTTTTTTGAAGGCGTATCAGTCCATTATACTTAACTGATTGATAGTGACTTAATAGGGACAGCGATAATACATACAAATTCATTAGTTTATTACGTTAATGATGACATGATGCGTCAACTTTCATTTTATTCATTCATTTATTTTTTAAATTATTTAATCAACTAACTTCATTAAGTATTTAATCTAAATTTCAATTAACGTAATGCGTTGTGATGAATTTTCCTACACAAACAGTTTTCATTCATTGCTCCAAAAGCGCTGTGCTCTTCAAAAGAGCTTTAATTACCTACTGATACTAGTGATCTATTTCTCATATTGTAAGACCATATAGAACAATAGAAAACAATCTAATAAATTAGAATTACTAAATGGACAAACAGTGCGACCAACTTAATCGTTTTTTGAGTATGAGGATGATTCATATTTTAAAGTCCCCACGTGTTATCACATTGCTATAAAATTAAGTTTTCAATGTAACACAAAAGATGACCACACTAATAGTCACAATTTTGGAAGGTGAGTTACCACAAAACTTAACCTAATTTTTGGGGTAAATTGCGGGATTGAGGGATCTTTCACTATATTAAACACCAAACAATCTAAAAATTAGCTATGCTTGTGTGGATAACTCGGCGAAATGGTACAACCATTTTCTCTGAAATGTAATGAATTTGTTTACTTACTCGACTCCGTGCTAGACTTCGTCGGTATAAACGAGGCCACCAACAGCGCGCAAATGACTAGAAAAGCTCCAAAAACGAACGGTGGTCCCGGCACCAACTGCAACAATAAGAATTAATTGTTAACAACACATAAGTAGGAATAATTTATTATAGAGTGGAAAATCGTTGGAAAGTCTTGACTTTTACTTTCTGGGGGCAAATAAGAACCAAAAGTGTTTATTGGAAGCTCTCCTCAATAAAGCGCTTAGGATTATAGTAATGATAATTTACAGCCTTGACCCTCTCACTGGAAGGAACAAAGGTGCTATGAATCAGACGTATGTGAACACATTTTAGCATGCAAGCATTTTAAATCATCGCTCTTATAACCGTGGGCAATTTAAAAGCTTTCAATAAACACTTTTGGAAATACAAACTCAACGTTCAATAATTCCTAGCTTGTATTACGATCGTGTCACTTTGAGAATTGCGTAATTTTGTTTTGTCAACGAGTAAAACACGAAAATGCAGGTTTCTCGCCTATTAATAATACGTACCAACAATTTTACAGATACGTCTCAAAACTGCAAAATACTTTAATTTTGGCGCCAGTACTAACCAAAATTTATCTAGTCGTTCTTTTCAAAAATGGATAATAAAAGATTTACATACTAAGAAAATACGTGCAAAATTAAAAAAAAAAAAATTTCAAGGAACTTTCCTCGCCTAGTTCTGTTCAGTCTAATGGAAGTCATTTATGGTTATAACTTAAAATTATTTTCAAATATATATACAAATTTTCCATTTAAAAGATACACCAATTTTATCTTTTTTAATAGAGGTTCCTATAAATTTTTCCAAATGAATTTTTATAGAAGGAAGAAAAAACAATAACGGATACCAGAGCTTCTTCATCGACAATTTTCAAGTTCTCTGCAAATGTTCATATTTAAAACTTCAGAGCTCTGCCATTTTTGAAGATGGAGGTTTGGAATTTTGCATAAAACTTGTTAGACATATTTATGAAAATCGAACAAGGTTTACACTTGTTTACAGTTTATACAGGGTCATGAAATTTGCAAAATGTCAATTTTCTCAAAGTTTTCAAATGGAACACCTATATATTTCCTCATTTTCGAACTCGTCTCTAATTAAGCTTTCTTTTGATGCCAGATTTGTTAGTTTATTTTAACAAATAATTCCATTATTAAAGATTAGGAGCCCACCCACCCGATCTCAATTGTGATGACTCTTTTTATTCGTCGTGAGCCAAGAAGGCGGAGCTTAACTGCAAAATCCTTATTTCTCTCCGAGAAAATAAAAACATGTTTTTGAGTATCGTGATGTTAAGAAAAAAATAAAGCCAAAAATTAAGCCCTACCCATAACCGCTCCGATCTCAATTCTCAATTGTGATGAATTTTTCATCCGTTGTCAGATCCAGGGGCGGGTCTTAATTACAAGATCGATATTTGTCTACAAGAATTCACCATTTTAAACATTTTTAAGGTTTTTGTTCTGAAAAGACGACTACATATATTAAGAAAAAAGGCAAAATATAAGCCCCGCCCCCCGCCCTATTTCAATTGTGATGATTTTTAAATAGTTGAGAGCCAAAGGAGCGGAATTTAATTGCAAAATTCTTATTATTTCTCTACAAGAAATTACCATGCGAGACATGTTTTTGAGTATCGTGTTATTCAAAGAATACTAAGTAAATTAAGAAAAAACTAAGCCCCACCCATATCTGCCCTGATCTAAATAGTAATGAAGTTTTCATTCGTTAGCAGACCTAGGGGCGGCGCCTAATTGGAAAATCCATATTTCCTTACAAAAATGTACCATTTTAACCGTGTTTCAAGTTTCTAAGAAAAAAATCATTACAACTGAGATGGGGCGGGTGGGCGGGGTATATATTTTGCCTTTTTTTCTCAATATACTTAGTATTCTTTGAACAACACGATATTCAAAAACATGTTTTTCATTTCTTGTAAAGAAATAAACACATATTTTGTAGTTAAGCTCTGTCCCCTTGGTTCACGGCGAATAACAAAAATTATCACAATTGCGAGAGGGCGGGTGGGCGGGCTTACATTTTTCCTTTTTATTTTAATATGTGTAGATTTTTTTTCCCAAGGCTCCGCTCCATAATTGCAAAATCCATATTTCCTCGCAAAAATGTACCATTTTAACCATGTTCTAAGTTTTTTGTTGTGAAAAGATGGCTATGTATATTAAAAAAAAAAAAGCAAAATTAAGCCCCGCCCACCCGCCCATTCTCAATTCTGATGATTTTTTTTATTCGTGGTAAGCCAAGAGGCGGAGCTTAATTGTAAAATTACGTTTGTTTCTACGAGAAATTACCATGTGAAATGTGTTCTTAAGTAATCGTGTTATACAAAGAAAACTAAGACCCGGTTTACAGAACGCGAAGTTAAAGTTAATTCGCGATTAACTTTTAATTGAGGTTCCTTGCTAGGTAACGTGAATGTTTTAACCAATCACGGGCTCATATTCCACATTTTAATCCTCTGTTAAATTAATCGAGGATTAAATATTTAATTCATTGTTCTATAAACCGGCCCTAAATGTATTAATTAAAAAAGAAAACCAAACGAGAAGCCCCACCCATCCGTCTCGATCTCAATCGTGATGAATTTTTCATTCGTTGTCAGACTCAGGGGCGGAGCCTAATTGCAAAGTCGATACTTTCCTACAAAAATTTACCATTTTAAACATGTTTTACTTTTTTTGCTGTGAAAAGAATATTAAAAAGAAAAAATGGCAAAATATAAGTCCTTGTGGTTGTAATATCTAACCTGCATAAGTACTGACAGAAAGCTGCAGTGTAGAAAATTATGGCAGCTATTTAAAATATGAGGGTTTCGGTGAACAGGTGGACATCATTTTCTCTATCAAAATTTGATTTTCGTGGAATTAGTGCTGTCAACCAGAAAAATGTCCCCTTATTTCAAGGGATTTTCCTTCAAATTGGAAGCACGGCAACGTCAACCTTTGCTTTATATTTATCTTGCAACGGCAACGTCAGCGGCAAGTTTATAAATCGACCTTAAGAAAATGTAAGTGGAGTGTAACCTTTAAAAAGTTCAGTGTTTTTAACTTTTTTTTTTGAGAAATAATTTCTGTTCGTGTTTAATAACAATATATCAACCAGTGTGTAAATAATCAAGAAATACATACAAGTTTTCTAAAACACCGATTTAATAACGAGGATGCTTATATTTGGTCCGTGTTTGTTCTAAATAAACCCGCACGATGAATGCGGAACTGCACTTCCAAAAAATTTCTTGTGAAAATAATTCTCCACATTCCCTCCCACTCACCTGCGCATAGCTTTCATCGTGCACCGGCGTCGAGTGCGTGCCCTCCTGTCCCTCGCCTTCGTTCAGATCCACGTGGAAAACGTAAAATATCAAGCCAAACATGGCCGGCCCTAGTCCGTTGCAGAGCCCCCGCATCCCCGTCACCATTCCCTGCACCACGCCCTGCCTGTCCGGGGTGCTGACGATCGAGACGAACGCCGAGATCGCCGGATACGTAATCGAGCTCATCGACGCCAACATGCCCGCCGCCCACATCATCCACGTCGTCGTGCCGAAGCCGTACCACAGCAGCTGCAACATCTCGAAGAGCAGACCGAGCATGATCGTGTGCTTGCACCCGAGGTTCTTCATCAGCGCGCCGAGGCAGAGCTGCGCGAGGACGGCGAGCAGCCCGACGAGGCCCACGAAGACGGCGACCTGGAACGATGGATGTATTAATTGCTCAGTTAAGTGATGTGTGAAGGAGAGAGAGTGGGCTGGACCATGCTCAGGATACCTTAAAACGTTTGCGAAATTTTCTAACATTAGGTTTTGCAGTTATATTGAGAGCGGGCCACGGAAAAGATTTAAAGACAGTATACACGAAGATCTACAACGAATAAACAGCGATTGGAAGAATAATACACATATAAAAAGAAGTGGAAAGAAGAAGGCAAAAAATGCAAGTAAAGAACTTAAAAGTGCAATAAAATATATTAAAATGAACTACGTTAAAAACTATAGCACATTATTATTATTAAACTGCAGAACTATTTAAATATCTAAAGAAATAAATCTGATATAAGAGTCACCCAGACAGACTTCAATGGAGAACTCGAAATCGGATTACGTAGGTAATAAAGATAAAAAATTGAAGTTTGTTCAAGGTACTTCATGTTTATCTACATACATAACTATTTCTGTCAAGAATTATCAAAGAAATTTATTACAGCTCATTGCCCTTCATAAAATGACGTTTGTAATTTCTAAATGCCGACTACGAATTTCATTTTTGTGAATTTTTTCGAACACACGTAAATTTTATAGATCGAAGATTTTTACCAGAGCTTGTTCGGGCACTCTTGGCCTAAATAACACCAATAGGTTATAAAATTTTATTAGTGTGCAAGAAACTATAGCAAATAAACACAGAGAAGTGGGATCGATACTGACCATCGGTGCGCTCCAGCCCATCACGAGTTTCAGGTAGACGAAGATGCAGCTGTACTGGCCGGCTTCTGGTAGGTACGACAGGAACACGGTGATACACAGGAGGAGGATAGTGGGGTCCTGGCCGACATTTCGGAGGGAAGAGAAGGGATCGGCCTGCTCCCAGCTAATAGGGCTGACGCGGACCTTCTCAGGGAGGCTCTCGGGGACGGCGACGAGGATAAAGAACACGTCGAGGATGGCGACGGCAGTGGCAAGGGCGACGACGAGTGAAACGGACCACCTGGAGAAGAAAAAGCAAATAGTTAGAACTGAGCAGTCAATGTGACAAGGCTTCAAGGGTAGTTATTTAAGCACGTGGTACAAAATCTGGTTTATTTTATAAGCAGGGAACTTTCTGAAAACAAGAAGTTTATATCAAGTGTATATCAAATTTGAAAATAAATAATGGTGTAACTATTGCCTGAACGAAATGTTTGATTAAAATTCAATTTATTTGAAGAAATAACTTCACAAGTTGATTAATTAATTAATTACTTAATTAAGCTACAATGGAACAAACGGTCTAAATATTATTTTGGGTGAAGCGCTGTTATTATGATAATTATTTTTTTATTATTATTAAATATAAGCGGGCGCGGCATTACTGTATTCTTAGATTTTTGAGAAAATAGGGTGGGATTTTTTCGGAATTTATCTGTCTCGAATTAAACTTGACAAAGACGGAGGACAGACGGAAACGATAGACCAATTGTTTCGTAATCTTAGGGTCATATAATGTCCAGAAAACATGAAAGTAACCATTCGTCGGATGAAGCCTATTACAATACTTCTTTAGCTTACGCTTGGGAAGTAAAAATGTATGAATCAACTAAAGTTTACAACTTTTTCAGCATTTATCCAACTAATATGTCGTATTATTCCAGAAACCATATTTTCAATGTCCTTAAAATTTTACATTTTACATACTTTTACTATTTACCATATTTATAAAGACACTCAGAAACTTGGAAAAATACAATGTATCACTTTCAAAATCGAATTAATCTGATAACTAGAGATTAGAACAGTAAATTTAAAAAAGAATAAATAAAACATTTTTTTCCGATAACCTCAATTACCAGAAATTAAAAATAGCATACTTTGTTACATAATAATTGTTCAGTAATTTATAATACAATTAACATTGAGAATTAGGTCCCTAAAATTAAAACTAAACATGACATGCCACCTGAACGTCATAGACATAATTCACGTGAGAATAAATTCAACGATACACAACTTTACAGTAATATTTAATTAACTGTCACTTCCGTAATTTTTCGAAATAATAATTGCACTTCCGACACAATTAATTCGCTTTGTGGTTTCATGGTCACGTCAGACGTGAAAATCACCAGAAACAGCAAAAATAATAATCTAAACAACATAAAACCACAAAACAATGCTCGATATTAAACCTAAAAAGCTGATAAGAAATAAAACTTGTCAAATTATAGCATATTTGATTTGCAATTTGCGTTCATTTATTTCGCTTTATCGGTTGTGAACGCTTACGTTCGACCATTTCATGGTTTCTTACACCATTTAAATTTATCAGGGGTTTTTAACACTATGCTAATTTACATTTAACTTGAACAACCTTCGGTCGATTTCAACGTATGTGTCTGGCTCCTTGGTATTTTTATCAGTAACGCTTCCGGCTAAACACTAATGACTTCAAATAATTACGAATTCTTAAAATAGGCTTTGTGAAACAGGGCTAGCAGCCAATGAAGATACAGAATTTCAAAATTTTCCTAAAAAATGGCCACTTACCCATCTTGCATTACTGATTTCGACTTTTTTTAAACGCAAATAATTATTCTTCAGTTACTTTTAATTTATGTTATCGCAGTTCTGAAATAAAATTTTAAGCGATAGTGGTAATGGTTTTAAAGTAATTTGAGATCACTCAACTGCGATTAAACACCATTATAATCCCTTGACGTCACAAGCGGCGCTGTTATATTCCGATCTATAATTTTTTCTCAAACTCCGTTCTTAAAAAACACAAATGGTTTCACAACTTTACAAGTATCAGACGAAAAGTTTTTAATTTATCTCCATGTCAAGCTTGTTTAAGAAACAGATGTGTAACAGGGTTGGACGGGCTTTATTCGTATTAACTTTTTTGTTTACTTAAAGTTTTTTTATTATGCTTTGAGTTTTCCGTTGTAATTTTATTTATGATTTCGTCATAGAAAAATTAACACAATAAATTACACTCCTGCTCAAATATAAATATACCGTAAATATTGGCGACGCTTGAGTTGTGGTACTACATGTCAGTTTATAAAGCAGCAATTTGATATACTAACGACATAATAAAATCCTAAAAGCAGGAAACATACAGAAAAATAGACAATTATTTATTTTATTTAAGTTATATTACAAATTACAACAAATGTTGATGCAATTACACTGACTACTAACGAAGTAGTAAGTAGAGCAGCTGGAGGTGTTTGAATCTTAATAATTTTGTCTTTCCATGGATTTGATCTCCGTTTAAAGCGTAGAGGCGAGACGCTGCATAGAGTAACAATAAATCCATTTAAACGACCATTATCCAGGACAAACCTAGCTACACGTGTCGCCCACTAAGGGCCGGTTTATCAATGCGCAGTTAAGTTAAAGTAACTGGCAGTTAAAGCTTGTCTGTGAGTTAACCTGTTTATCATTACCCGTTAGCTCAAAACTGGTGGTCAAAGTGCCTGATAAATTAACTGACAGTTCAAACTGTCAGTTAAAATGTTATCCACCAGTTAGTGGCAACATAACCTAACAAATCCAAATAAATCTGTTATGAATTTAACAATATTTTGATGAGGACTTATGTTGTGCAACAAATTGACAGAGAAAAGATGAGAAAAACACTCATTATTAGCTGATAATTTTCCAGGTCTAATGTGGGTACCAAAAATTAAAAACCTAATAATAATAATACCGCGAGATCGAAAAAGAAATTAATCAAAGTAGGCCATGCACGACAAGCCGTTTGTCGTAATCACGGTGGTAGGGTAATTTAATTTTTTTATTAAATGTCAAATTGACAGTTTAGAGATTAGAATTATGACGCCTACTTTCAAAAAACACATAAGAATGAATTAAAATCACCGTTTTCCAATTTTGTCTAAAATTTATCCCATTTCTGAAGATTCTAATAACAAAAAAGCTTTAGTTTCGTTTGATAACAGTGCAAATTACTTTTGTCACCGTGACGATTAATCAAAAATTATTTTAAACTAAGACAAACGCCTTTTCGTGCATGGCCAACTTTGACTAATTTCTTTTACGATCTCTCTGTATTTATTTATAGGTGTACCTACTTGTTTCATTTTTAATTTCCAATACTTTTTTTCTAATGCTAAATTTTGCTTTTTCATGATTGATCACGTGAAACACGATATACAATCGTTGAATACCGAATGCGGATCGAATCTGACGGAACTTTCAAGGTCGGGGTAGTTTTGAACTGACCAATCACAACTCATTTCCAGTGGGGTGAGCGTTACCAACTTAAGAGAGTAACAGCTAAGCTAAACCTCGAGCTACGAAACTGGAAGAAACATCGTGCATTGATAAACACTTTACCTCCGTTAACTGCTAGTTACCCTTATCTGACAGTTACTTAACAGACACTTTTAACTGAGCATTGATAAACCGGCCCTAAGTCGGTTCGCTATCCTGCTAAGGCTATCTCAAGACATAAGTATTGAAACTAAACACTACAATTTGGTCCTCACTATTTGTGAAACGGAGACCCACAAATCATTCATTGTAGTAATTCTAATTCTAATATTCACTTAAAATGTTTTTCCCAATACACTTAATTTTTGGTAATTAGCTCACATTAGGAATGTAAAACAAGTTAAAATGTGGTACATATTTATTTTTCTTATTGTTATTGTTGTACTGCTTCGCCTGTGTAGAATACAATACCGGACGAATCTTGGAAGTATTTTTCTTTATAAATTTACAAATACATAGAAACACAAAAACTGAAATTTTTGGTAGGGACAAATATATGTATATATTTAGAATTTAGATTGATATGTTTGTATGTATTCCTATATATTCAGTGAATAAATACCAATCTCGACGTTAATGTTTTATCGAAATTACAGGAAAATTAGATCATCGAGGCAAAGTCATACATTCATTTTCTGCGTAAGCAGTTAAACAAAGTTAAAGAATACTGTTGAAAAAAAGTGATCCCATCCTAAGGTATATTTTTTTTACATTTTTTTTTAATTTTTTGGATGTCATTAACCTTTTAGAGGGGATGTATAAATAAAATTTATTTAAGTTAATGTGCTGCAATCAATAACATCAATATTTGTGTCTGACCACAATAATAAAATTTTTATTAATTAATAATGAGTAATAATTATTACAATGTCGACTTTCATTGCGGCTATTTAGTACTGGTACACAAACATTAAATTGGGAATTACAGTATATCAAATATTATCTACGCGAAACATCACAAATACCAGTCTACTATCACGAAAAAAAAATTAGAACTAAATCAAAACTCTACTCCCGTTTCCAGCACGAAAATAAAAATCGAAACCCACTTCTGTAAATGTTTCGAGTATGGAGGGCCGAAAACGATAAAGAACGCTTTACTATGATAAAACAAACGAAAAAATGGTAACGGAACATGCGATTATTTCAACATTATAACAACGCTCTTAAAAACTTGTGTTTCGGGTAATAAAAAATAATACTAGAAACATTTTCTTCATCATTATTGTTATCTTTAGAGATAAAATATAAAAGATCGAAGTGGGTTTTATTTTTAGAAAATCTGTCACTGCATTTTTAATAAGAATTTGTCGTTTCCTTATTTAACCAAACACTATTTATCACAATCTAAAAATAACATAAATACGAATTAATATATCATCTGCTTGATGATGATGAATTGTTCAAAGTGGTCCCTATTTTGCTGCAAACACGTTCACGAAATTTCAAAGCCAATTTGATGTACTGTCTTTATAATCAATATACCCAATGTATTACCTTTATTTATAACTTAATCACCACCGTGTATATTACTTTGAAAAACCATGTCGTATGCTTCAAGTGGCATGATTTTGGAACAAAATCAAACACTGGGTGTCTTTACATGTTGTGTTGTTTTTTTAATCATCTCAACATAGTGAGCTGCAAATTTTGTAAATTATGGGATGGAAGTAAACAATTTTGGAAATACACTTAGTTTTCAAAAGTTTAAGTTCGTTTCAGCTCTATGACAAATGATACACCAAATTGCGTCGCCACTGCTTAGCGATACTTTCGAACCTAGGAGCGTGGTTAAATCTAGTACATAGTCGTAAACGGTGTATAAATTCAGAGAGGTCGGTGCCACAATTTCACTGTATTATCCCTCCGTTCTTATTTCACCCCCCTCGGAAAAATCAAAGACCCAAAATACACAGGGTGTTCAAAAAATTGCGCATCAACTCTATGACACGTTGTTCAAGACTGTTCATGGAGCAGAGAAAAAAAATTGGTCGAAGCTTATTTCGACAGAACTTCCTTCGCTCCTGAAGTATAAGTCCAACAAATCCCGTTTCTTTGAAAAATTGTAAAATTATATTTTGCGATGTTTGTTTTGTGATAACCTCTATAAAGTAAAAAACCGAAGCATAAACAACACCCCCGCAGCCCCTGCACCGTGGAGGTGCAAGAGATTGTGCAAATTGCACAAGTATAGACAATGTAAAATATATGTATTTAAAGTAGATAACTAACGGGAAAAATGGCCCCTCGGTAGTACTAACAAGCTTTAACTTCAAATGTTTATTTATACATCAGAAAAATGTGACATAGAAATTTGTTTCATTTGAATGAGTTATTAATTAGGCCACAGCGGAACGAAAGTTCTGAATATTACATATTATTATAATTTATATTCTCACCTTTTCGAGAAAATGGGGTTACTCGTTCTTAGTCTGATCAATAAATAATTTGTTATAACATCATAAACATAGATAACACACAGCGCACAAGAAAAAGGAAAAAAACAATCGGCCAAGTTTGACATCGAACGTGCGACCACCGGTCCGGATGCTGACGCCCTAACCGCACGCCCACGGATGGTTATATCCTGAATTAGTGGTAAAATGTTATTATATTGTATTAATTTTTTTGTAACATTTTGCCATATAGGGGAAAAACTTAAAGCGGATGCGTACACTACAAGTATAAGAGTGTATTACTGTGTAACATTAAAATCATTTTAAAAATTTCTTTGAAATGATGTCATCAAATTGTCGGTAAGTATAGTAATCGAATCCATCGGAAAAATGGCCACTTCTATGTTTTCTCGACGTTTCATAACTCCTAGATTACGAAAAAAGTAGTTTCCTGTTTCTGTTTGTCTACCTGGCGTCTGTGTCGATTTTTATTGGACACACAATCTTCGAAACTACTGGGCCGATTGCTATCAAATTTTGTATTTACATTACGAATATCATTTTAATCAAATTTTTTTTATCAATTTTTTTTAAATCAAAGTTATTCAAAAAATTGATTATGTTATCTCAAAATTTTGCCAAATAAATTCCTTCGAAAATGTGCAAAATATGATCAGACTAGGTTATGATAGGCATGATAAGTTTTTAATCAAAATATATTTTAGTTATCCTGAAATCTTGGAGATGTTTTAAAGACGGTTTACAGTTATGATAAGCATGATAAATTTTTAATCAAAATACATATATTTGCTCTTCCCCTCCGAAAAATGTATGAAATCATCTCAAAAGTTTGCCGAATAAATCGTATCTAAAATGTGCAAAATATGATGACTCTGTTGTGATTTATTATTCCATTCATATTTTTTTTATTTACATATACAAGGTGACTCAAAAAAATTAATGAATGCGTGAATTTATTTTATTGATTTAATCAGGAAGTACAAAACCGAAAACTTTGAAATCTTGGAGATATTTTAAAGTTATCATAAGTATCGAAAATTTTTGATCAAAATGTATTTTCTCATCCCCCTTAAAAAATTGATGACGCCACCCCAAAATTTTACTGAATAAATCCTATCTATAATGTACAAAATATTATGAGTCTGTACTTGTGATTGATCATTCCATTCGTATTTTTTGGATTTCCATATACAGGGTGACTCAAAAAAATTAATGAACGCGTAAATTTATTTTATTGATGTAATCAGGAACTACAAAACCGAATGCTTTGAAATCTTGCAAATGTTTTAAAGTCATCATCAGTATGGAAAAGTTTTGATCAAAATGTATTTGCTCATTCCCCTGAAAATTTGATGACGACGCCCCAAAATTTTGCTGAAAAAATCCTATCTAAAATGTGCATAGTATGATGAGTCTATACTTGTAATCTATCATCACATTAATATTTTTTAGATTTGCTTATACGGGGTGTCTGAAAAAAATTAATAACTGAGTCAATTTATTTTATTGATTAAATCAAGAATTGCAAAACTGAATATGTACTTTGAAATGTTGACGTTGTGAAGTTATTGTAAGCATGTTAAGTTTTTAATCAAAATGTATCTCTTTATCAATTTCAAAAAATTAATTACGTTATCTCAAAATTTTGCCGAATGAATTCTTTAGAAAATGGGCAAAATATGATCAGACTATACTTGTAACTTATCATTGCATTAATTTTTTTAATTTGCTTATTATACAGGGTGACCAAAAAAAAATGTGAATCAGTCAATTTATTAAATCAGGTGAAACCTTCTCGGGGGCCCCAAGTGTCTTTTTTAAGAAGGTGAAATTTTCTTTTTTGTGACTACTGCCTTCTATATTGTTTTTACTCCATAGAGGTTTTCACGAAAAAGTAATATTCCGCAAAATCAAATTTTATATTTTTTCAGAGAAGCAGTATTTGCTGGACTGTACTTCAGAAGTGAGGGAAGTTCTGTCAAAATAACTTTCGACCAATTTTTTAGATTTGCTTATACAGGGTGTCAATTTATTTTATTGCTTTAAATCACGAAATGCAAAACTGGCTACTTTGAAATCTTGCAGACGTTTTGAAGTTATTGTAAACATGGTAACTTTTTATTCAAAATGTATACGTTTATCAACCCCCAAAAAATTAATTACGTCATCTCATAATTTTGCCGAATAAATCCTATCTAAAATGTGCAAAATGTGATCAGTCTATAACTCTATACTTGTAATTTATCATTGGATTCATGTTTTTTAGATTTGATTATACATGGTGACTCAACAAAATTAATAAAGCAGTCAATTTATTTTATTGAATAAATCAAGAATTGCACAAGTGAAAGAAAAATACAAGCTTTGAAATCTTGCAGATGTTTTAAAGTCGTTGTAAGTATGGTAAATTGTTAATCAAAATAAATCTGTTTATTCTACTCAAAATGTGCAAGGGGATGCTGAGTCTCCCCTAGATCTAGACAAGTTATAATTAACCAAATTACAACATCGAAAATCAAAATAAAATAGAGTGTTTTATTCAATAAGCGGAAGTCAGAGCAATAACAAAGTCTGGACCGTCGGCATTGTGATCCGGTTATTACAATTCGTAGAAAACATCTTTTAGTTTAGTTTCTGTTTCACTCTCACGTCTACAGGTTGATAACTGTTATCGCTATTTGTCTTAAATTACGAGTACAATAAATGATTTCAGTTCTGTCTCCAGTCGCACCTCTGTTATTACTAAAGACGGGCAAAATTAGTTGGCTCCCACTACTCATTCTCATTGCTAGCCCAGGGTCGCGCGACCGAACCTGCAGCGATGGGCGAAGCGAAACAATAACATCGCGCGCTACTGAAGGAAAGTGGTGGGAGTCGCATGCACTAACTTTGCCTGTCTCTAATTATTACATACATTTTTACATACGACAGAGGTGATTAAATTGTTTCGTTATTTTATTGATTATAAATCACTATTCAAGAATTAAAATAATACAATACTTTTATTATTAGTATTACAATGCATCTACCCAAACTGATATATGCGGCCTTGCAAAAATGTGGATGATATCAATACAAAATTTTGTAATAGAAAAACTCACTTGTAACAAACGGTTAGCACGTTTCTTTACCTTTACTCAAATATTAGATACCTACTTTTATTTTAGCTTATAAAGGTTGTCATAAAAAACAATACAATTCGCAAAATCAAATCTTTTAATTTTTCGAAGGAGCTGGATTTGACAAGCTGTACTTTATGCGTGAGGGAAGTTCTGTGGTGTAATCTTCGACCATTTTTTTTTTACCTATCTAAATCTATATTTTGTTTTTGTAAGTGTAAGGAATTTTTTAATATTTTTTCTCGAACTGGGACTTGTGAACTTAATAATGTACCATTGAGTTGGTGTGCCACTTTTTGACCGCCAATTTTAGCACTCGACAACCTCTGTTCCGAACATTATCTAAACACCCGAATGGTGGTGTCCTCTAACAGTCAGTTAATTCCCAATAGCTGTGTACATATCTATTTCGTGTACGAAAATAAGTTTTGCTACATTTTGCATACTGTTGGAACCGCTGAAAACAGGTGCTACCCAAGTAATATAGGCCACCAATAAATTTAACAGTTTTACGAAACCACTACTCCTAAACAGATAAAGCTTGACCGTCGTAAAACAGGAAAGTAAGATGACTGCATTGGACTCTATACAGGATATACTTACTTAGCCCCTAATGTGAAAGTGATTAGCCAACGACAAGATAGGATACGAGAAGTTGATGAATTTTTGTTTAGTCGTTAACAATTAATTAACACCAAGTTGGTCGTTACTTATAGTCTTTAGGGCGGGCAAATATACATAAGTATATATTTTATTTCACACTTAGAATTTTTAGTTTATCTCTACAGTGCAACGTTGAAAGTCAACATCGCGTTCTGTCGGATAAGTGCTCAACCACGTTACGAATGTTACGTAGCCGAAATCAAGGGAAACGATGTTTCGTTTTTGAATACGGTTTTGGGAGTTATTTGTTAGACTTATAAATGCTTCACAAAAAAGCTCATACTTTTTCCGAACGCAAACCACCGCAGCACTTTCTTAAAAAATACATGAACGTGTCCCTGTAAGAGTGGTCTAAAAATTGGTCAAGTTTATCATTTTTTTTTTATAGTCTGTAATTATATGGAGCTCTGTTCTCAAGTTTGTTAATTTGAAACATAATTTTTAAAACAATATAGGTATGTATCTCGAATTTGAAAACTCCTGAAACGTCAATTACGTTTGCCATGTATTTTTTTGGACTAAACAATTAACTGTATTCCTTTTTTTATTTTATGATTTAATTTAATTATTATTATATTTTTGGAATTGGCGTTTTTAAAATCGTCATATATTTACCATGTATATTAAATAAGATGCACAATTATTTGTTCAAGTTTTAAAAACAATAAAAAACGTGCGACTGGTCGTAGACTGTCTTACTAATCCCTTGTTCTACATTAACTGATTAAATAAATAGGCAGCATGAGATAAAATACTTCATTCTCACTAAATTCACTGATTTGAGAAATAAAAATCACCCAGAAAGCGATGATTCATTTATCATCAAACAAATCTACTAATACTTTCTCCAGATAAAATAGATACGCGTATAACATGTGATACTGTTAGATAATGAATCACAAAAACCATGCCAACTATTCCAAAAACGAGCGCGCGTTTTAATTCCGCACCGCTCGAACCGGTTATTTCAACCAACAAACTAGCAATAATAAATCACAAGGTCGCTTCCCGACCCCATAAACATCATTTCACTACCAAACAAGTTGTTTGTCAACTCAACCTTGACTCGTTTGCTCCTCACTAAAATCACAACCAAAACACTCACCTTTCCATCAAGTAAGCCCCCATGGCCGGCGAAATAACCATACTAGCAGCAAACGTAGCACTAACCAATCCGTAAGCCAACGACCGATCCTTCTGGTCCGTCACATCGGCCACGTACGCAAAGACGACGCTAAACGTGACGGCGAAGACGCCGGAGATGCTCACCATCGCGAAAAACCAGAACGTGTTGATAGTCATAAGTGGAATTGGCAGACATGTGAAGAACACCGTAATCAAGAGGAACAGTTTCCTGCCGCAAACGTCCGATAGGGCTCCCACCAAAGGCGCACTGAGGAAACTCAGCAGGCCCTTGATGCCCATGATGAGACCGTTCATCAGGAAAGTGTGGTCGGGGAATGTTGTATTTAATACTGATATGACGGGCATGGTCAGGAGCCCCCAAGCGAAGAACTCCAGGAAGATGACGACTAGAGCGTGGTATAGGCTGGGCATGCCGATGCCTGAAGTCTGCAACAGAAGGGGTTAGTTGAGAGGAGCAACACAGCAGGGTCTTACGGGGGGGTATCTTAGGTAGAAACGGCGGAAACGACGGAAGTTGAGGACGTATTTTTTGCACAAAAAGTAGAAAACTAACATACACATCACGAAAGCGTGATATCAGCGATAATACAGATAACAGTTATCGGTTCGTGGGCAGGTGTAGAGCCCCTCTGAACGATCCTGCTCTCGTTCATTCTCATGCTCGAATCCCCAACTCTGAGTTATGCATCTAAAAATTCGTTATCTGCAGATAATGACAATCGGGAGTTTTGTGGGGACGGGCTTGTGAGGCTTAATGCCGACGGGTGTGAGGTCAATTATCGCTGATTATCCCACTTTTCGGTGATAAATTCATTATTCAAGCAGTGACAGGCTATTATACGTACAGTGACAACTCCATCCTTGGCGATCGATTTACGAGACATCATGATTATCCCAGCCATACGTTTCGACGATTTCGCCTTCATTTCTTCTTCTTCTGTCATTGACAGTCTTTTTTGGGTTTTTAACAACACCTGAGAAGCAAAACCATTTTCAAAGTAGTTATCGATTCACTGACGTTTACACAACGGCCGCCATCACTAATCATAACCTTTGTAACTGACGTGAGATGCCAACCGGACCAATAAAATCCCTACAATTTCGCCCCACTTATTACTTTTCTGAGAGTTTATGAGACGAGATTTGAGGGAAATCCCCGGTGCTATTGGATGATGAATGATAAGAGATAAGAAAGTTCAAGAAGGTTCATGAAAAACAATGGCTTACTTTGATTTGAAATATTTGTTTCGAGTACCGTAGTCGGACTTGGAAATTTCCATGGAGATGAAAGCATACCACGCTTTATTTTGGAGGTAATTTAAAGTCAGAAACTCGGAGATTTAAAACCGATATTTATTTAAAAGTACAGAAGGCTATCGTATGTAATAATAAATAAAACAGGGTCTTAAATTCATGACACAGTATAAAATACATCACGGTATAGATGACATTATTTACAGCGACCTTACCTTATTGTGAGGCTAGGCAACCCAATATTCACTAATGAAAGTGAAAAAAAAATGAGAAAAATATTGCTTTCAATAACGACGGTATTTCTACCACCATGCTTTAATCACAGCTTTAATTACTTTGTCTGATTGTGTTAAAAATATGAGAATTAATTTGTGTTTCCTATCGATTCCTTTTTACATACTAATTAGGTATTAGTGATTTTTGTTTTTTTTTTTTGTGAATTTCAATTGTAACAAAAAATGCTACCTACTGTGATGCTACTTTTAAATATTTCTGGAGAATTTTGATTATTTTTCACAGGTCTAAAATGATATATGTATATGTTTATTTAATTATTCATGTAGCAGAAATATGTAAAGAGACAAGTTTCGCATACTACCTACCAGTGGTTGGAAGTCCAAAGATAGTTCAATTACAAGTAATTCATTACTGTAATTCAATTCCTTTTCAAGTATTTAGTAATTGTAATGCATTACTTTTCCAAAAATGTTATTAATGAGTAATTGTAACGAATTACTTTTTGCAATTACTTTTAACCCAAGTACTCAAAAATATTGTTTTGTTTTTCTCCATGAATCGTTTACCTGACATGCTGGGATTATTCTACCTAGTTCGTCCCCACAAAGAGAAGATTAATCCAGTAGAGAGTTAAAATCTAAAACGAGTTTAGCACAGAATTTATTAAGAAACCAGGTAACTATAATATACATAAGCTCTTCATCATTTTAAGGGTGAGCTAAAGCATATTCCATCATATAAACTTCTGCCCAAGTTTTTGCCAAAAGTATACGTCCGATTGTAATAAACTTCACATCGTTGAAATGTGCGTAAAAAACCCTACCCAGACTGCTGTTCCGTTTTTAAAAATTGTGTTGTCAAAAAAAACTACAACGCTTTAAAATTGTGATGAGTATGAGATTATCTGTTTTTCACTATTTACATTTTTTTAATAAAAGTTAATTTTGAAAATCTCCCAAGCCCGTCACAACACATTTACATGTAGCCAGTAAATCTCCCACCAATGCAAATTTTTGTTTAAAAGTTGTAGTTGCGTTGGCATCGAACTTTTATTTGTAGCTAGAGTGGAATGAAATTAGGCGCAAAAGAATCGGCTCTTCAATTTTTGGTAAAATATCAAATAGTATCATTCTTTCCTCCATGTAAAATTTGTAACATGTTCCCCCATCCAGCGCCGTAGTGGAAAAGATGTTTAGTGTTGGTGCGGACGTTTTTAAGACAAAACGTCATGCCTTAGCTGACGAAAAGTTTGAATGTTAGTTATTGTTGAATTTAAATTATGAATATAGTCCTCTTGCGTGAAGTATTTATTTGTTTTATTTTATTTACTGATGTGAATATGCAACAAATGCGTTAGTAAAATAACTCACTCACTGCCTTTTTCATTCTAACACGTTTTTTCTTGACCCTTTGGACCCATACAACAAATATCTAAAATTGTGTGTTCATCAAAATTTTCAAAGTGCAAAAACTAGTTGTTAAAGTTTAAAAATAATGAGTAACTGTAATGCATTACTTTTTAAAAGTAATTGTTCCAATCACTGCTACCTACGTTCAATAAGATATTGAATCAATGAAATTTAAGTTAGATCTAAATTAACATTTTTAGTTCCCAAAAGTAAGCTAAGGAAGTATTGGAATCGAGTCCGTCGGGCGACTAGCTTCTTCCGTTTTCTCGACGTTTCACGACCCTTAGAGTACGAAAAAATAGGTATTTCGTTTTCGTCTGATGTCTACCGACTTACGTCTGGTGTCTGACGTCACCCGTCTAAATAGTAAATGTTATTTAAATTGTATAAAATAACATACTCCTCCATTAGTACTTTTATAAATCCGTATTAGATTTTTACCCTAGGCATCCAGATTTTTGAAACAAAAAAAATCAAAATTGCATAACGACATTTTTTAATTTAACTTTGAAGTTACAAAAGCGAATGTTCTGAGATATTGCAAACGTTTTACGGTTATCGGAAGCATAATAGTAAATCGTTAATCAAAATTTATTTTATTTTATTTATTCCCTCCCAAAAGAGTTAAAGAGTTTTGCAAAAATTCAAAGAATGAAATGGAACAATATTATATGGAAGTAACTTAGAGAGACACGCGTGTTGTCAACACAGTGGGACAGAGATAGGGCTCTCTGGGTGGCAAAACATTGACGCGAAACTGCAGAGCACTGTGTTTCTGGAGGTTTCTTTCGTGCTGTCGCATGGTGTTTGAAGCTCTATTTTTGCAAATTTACGTTTTTTAGGCTCAAGTTACCTTATTTAAATGTCTACAGTCTTCTTAAGTTGTATTTTATTGGACTGTTTGTTAAACATCGTGAAATCGTGTTGTACGTATAATTGAATAGAACGTGCAAAGAAAGCAATCCTGTTTCATTTCATAGGTAATAATCACATACACAGACGAAGGATTTCGTAAATAATTTAAAAAATTTGTTAGATTCCATAAACATTCCGAGTTACGAAAAAAAACGGGTTATTGCTACAAAAAGAGGGAATTTTATATCTATTGATTATTGTTTTAGTTACTTGTACGTGGATTTAGAAAATAGATTTTTGAATAAGTATGTTTAATTTAATTAGGCAACTTTTATCGAATGTTTAATTACTTGTATCCTAAAAATTTCAGAATTACCAATGAACATACACTACAAGATTAGTTAACTTGCGGAAGATTATTGTACTAACTGAATTCGTAATATATTGTAGATTCTCTATACATTTCATTTTATTAAAAGACTATTTCCACCACTTAACACGATTTTTGTTGTTTCACATTACACATAATTTTAATGTAAACTGTAAAAATATAGTTTTCATTAACAGACGTTTGTTATAATTGATTGTTTGAACAAATTCGTAAGAAAACATATTAATTCCCGTTCAAATGAAGCGTTTCTTGCCACCCAGCACGTGATATGTGATCAGCCGTCCTTTCCCCACTGATGCATAACCGCTCTAGCTATTTCTTTCTTATGTTGATTACACTCGCCCGCGTATGGAAACGTATACAAGGCTCTATCCACTCCTTTATTAGATCAATGAATGAAACAAGTAAAGGAAGCTACAATTTGTGCACACAAAGCATTTGTAGTCAGTTTTCGACATAAATGGAAAATTGATGAGGTGATCGTAACTGTTACTATGGAGTGAGCGACACATCGTAGACTTCAGTATGCAAAAGCGTTTTGTAAATCAAAGTTTTGCCAACTCTGCACTTACACTGCTTTGTAAATAATTTTTTTGTCAACTGACTTGGGTAAATATAGAGCGGCAACGAATAAACACACGTCATTTCTGTGATAAATACTTTTCATGAAATAATTTTGTGATATCATATAAAATAAAATTGTAGGTTCAACATAAGTCCAATGCAAACCACGCAGAAAGAGTTTTTAGTTTATTACAACTAATACACACATAAAAATAACTACAAAGCACAGTAAAATGTTCCGGTCCTACTCAGTCACATTTAAATTACTTCCACAATTAAGAACCCTTGTTATTCGAAATGTTGAAAATTAAATATTTAGAAAATTTTCGACTGTAATTTCCTATGACCTTCGATGAATATCGAAAACGGACGAAAAACCAGTAAAATTTCATGAATTTAAACTTGTTATATACACATGTATACATCATAGCGTTCCTTCTGTAATTTGGGTTGCATAACTCTAGTTTTAATTTTATAGAAGCGGATTATTGTAAAAATGCATAAATACAATCAATGTTTTTTTATCGCATTTATTTCCTTACCACAAATTTATGTAATTCGTATTTAACTACTTTTATTTGGTACAAAATTTAATTACCCCATTTATTAACGAACTGCAAACCGAGTTTTCAGTTTTTGTATGCAAACATTCCCTGTAACCTGAGTGTCTGGGTTTTCGTCAATCTTGACCATATCAAAACTAAAACGAAAATCAAAGAACGGTACCTAGAAGATTTAAAATTACTTTTTTTACTTGTGTTCCTCTAGTGACTTAATGGCTTTTAGTCGGAAAAATGCCTAAATATGAACGTTGCCAAATATACGATCAATAATAATATTATAAGAGGTGTTTCAATAGAAATGGCAAAGCAGGCAGAACCATTCACAAAGAATTAACAATTCTAAATTTAATCCAAGATTGTACAACACCCTAGCACAATGACATGTCATCATAACTCCTTGAATATATTTTTTGACATATCGTATAGATACGTTTTAATGATAAAAAACGATTAACACATAACCAGAGGGTTTTTCTATCGCTCGTTATTAACACCTATGGGTCCATTATTTGGAAAATATTCCAATTACTACATTTTTGACAAAAATATGACCATATCAGTGAATTACATATGAAATTTCCGTTTAGTTTATTAATGTTTATGGCAAGTTTATGGTTAACTAATGACTGACTAATTGCAAAGATGATAATGATTTATTTCGTGTAAATACCTTATTATTTTAACAACTTTCTGGTTATAAATACACATTCGAAAAACTATACGTGCTAGAAAAAATTGAAAAGCACATCCATGGTCAACAGACAAAAAAAATATATAATTTATAGACTAGTTTATGTGACTAACCGTTTGACTCTGGTTTGACAAATAATTAGGGACCAAAATATAGTCTTTAATTTCAGTCCTTATCTTCATGGCAATAAACATTTTTACAATTTACAGTTTACGAGAGAAAAAGGTGTTAACTAATAATAATAAGAAAAACAAATAAATAAATATAAATAAATGCTGGCTTTGAAAAGTGTGTTCAACGCAGTAAGAAACATCGGCAGACACATAATGCTTGATTCAGAATAAAAAATTAGAACTGAACAAACAAAAAAAGCAATAAATGGGGCATATTCGTCCAGTATTTATATCTTCACATTGTCACAACTGGTTTAGAACCATCGAGACAGCCATGAATCTTCTACGGCACTGTGTTAAAAGGCATCTTTTGTGGTCATCTCAATTACTCTTATTGTTGATGTTGTAATCAATTCATCACCGCCTTATCAAACACTACTTAAGTGAATCATCTCTATGACCACTGGTTACTATAATAACCGCTTCCATGGTGACTAATTTCATCAGTTACTGTTAATGCAGTCTTCTGGTGTTACACCCTTTTTCATACCCGTTCGTCACTTCCATCATTGACATGAAAGAACTCATTCTTTATCCCTATTTTTGAAACTTCAATTTTCCATAGAAACTTCTACCGGACAACCAACCTGTTCCGAAACACCAGATAACCGTCGAAAACCCATAAAACCGATTTTTTCGTCGTCCCCAGGTCAACATCATCGCCGCCACTGGACTTCAAGCAGGTGTGGTAAACGAACATGGCGTCGGTACAAACAGTGCTTTTACTAGTTTTAGGACTTTTAATAAGTAAATGTAAGTACAAAGCCCCGAAATTATGAAAAAAAACCCATTTAACATTACCAACGCGATAATTGTATTATCAGTAAGCTAACCTCAATCTCGATTGTCTGATAAGATAACAATGTAAACGAAAGGCGCTCAATGTGTCAACACACCTCCTGGATGCATTTCACCGTGACACTAACTCTTTTTTAACAATTTGTTGCAGCCCTAGCCCAAAGGTCACCAACGATATCATACATAACCCAAACACAAATTAAGGATATTGGAGGCTCTGTTGAACTCTTATGTTCAGTGCAATACACAGCTGACTATCCAGTGATTTGGTTAAAGGCTGATCCAGCATCAAAAAGTAACAGTTTACCTATTTCTACTGGAAGCTCTTTGATTTTGCACGAATCGAGATACTCTTTGCGTTATGATACAGCCAGTTCAACGTACACGTTGCAGATTAAGGATATACAAGAGACCGATGCTGGGTTGTACTATTGTGAGATTTTGCTTTCGACGAATAATAGAGTGTCAGCCGGGGTAGAGTTGCAAGTGAGGAGACCGCCGTTCATTTTAGATAATTCTACGAGGTCTGTTGTTGTGTCTGAGGGTGAAGGTAAGTGCAGACTGTAGTGAATTGCAATGTTCTAATTAACACTTAGTTTTTTAAATTTCCTAGTGACACTAATATTTTTATGGAAAATAAGCAATTTGCTTACAGTAATGCAATTTTGGCTCTTTATTAAACAACCTATTTTAATTTTTTTATTATTTGAGAGATGATGATTATTATTATTTGCCAAGATCCTTTTTGAGAAATGTAATTGTTTTTCAATGCATTCATATCTTTTAGCATTGGTTGTGTGAGTCATTCTATAATTAATGAATGAAGCAATTTATTTTATTGATTAAATAAAAACGACTTAACACATTTTCTAGAAATTTTGGGAATACAGTACTGTTGTTATTAATTAATATTACATTGTATGCACGTTTTAAGAAAATTTTATAGTTTATTCAAGAAACAGGATTTATTTGATTGTGCTGGGTAGAAAAGGAAATTCTGTCTAAATAATTATTGACTAATTTTTTAATTTCCATTCTGCCACTGTTAAGAGTTAAATTGAATTGATCGTGATCGCACCAACAACGTGATAGTTCTTATTAAATTAGTCCAAATTTATTAATCAGGTTGTAATAGGAAACCAAATCTAACATTTGCCAATCTTTTTTATGATACAGTTTATACCAGGTACAATAGACGCTACAGATTTGTAGATTTTGAGTAATGAAAAATTCTCAGTTAAAGTATATTCTCCCAACAATATTTACAGAGAATTTGTACGATTTTAGTCATTTATGTTGAACTTTTACATTCATTTAGTGTCTTGTAAGTTGGTTCAGAACAGTCGCTTTGGAAAATTACAGCAGTTTGTCGTCTGGTAGAACGCCCCCAGCCAAAGTTTTCTTTTCCAAATATGTATGTACACAGAAGATTGAGTTCAGATGGCTTGAGCCATTTACTTGGGCTCTGAAACAAAATTCTATTTTTGTTTTAATAAAATGGTTGTTCGAAAATTAGGCGAGTAGTTGTTACATAAATTCGCTTAAATATTTACATAAATGATGTAAAATCTTGTTTTAGTTGTCCATTTCTTATGTATGCTGATGATTTAAAAATCATAAATACAATTAACTCTCAAACTGACTGTTTAACTTTACAGGAAAATGTTAATAAATTATTAGTTTGGTGTAAAAACAACAAATTATCTGTTAATGTAAAAAAATGTCAGTCATTGACCATTAGTCGAAAAAATACTGCAATTAATTTTGTTTATACAATCAATAATGAAATTATAACTAGATCGTCTTGTGTACGTGATCTTGGTGTCTTAGTAGACACTACGCTTTCGTTCATACCACACATAACAAAAATTTCAAATGATGCACTTAAATTGCTAGGATTCATTAGACGGAATACGGTCAATTTTAGTAATATTGATAGTCTATTAGTTTTGTATTATGCACTGGTCCGAACCAAGCTTGAGTATTGTTCAGTTGTTTGGTCTCCCTATTATGATCAATACAATCGAAAAAGTACAGCGAACAATTTTTAAATACCTATATTTTGTTAAATACGGTAGATATCCACCACAACATTGCGCTCAAGCTGAATTATTAAAACAATTTAATCAAGTGTCATTAGCAGTAAGACGTAATTATATGTCTGTCGTATTCTTGTATAAATTAGTTAATTGTATATTCACTTCTGAATCTCTAACTGGACTGTTGCACTTTCATGTACCTCGTTCAACATCTAGATTAATGTTAACCTTTGATTATAGTACACCTAAGACTAATCAGCATATGTACTCGCCCATACGTACTATGTGTAGGAATTATAACAATATTTGCAAATATGTAGATATATTTACTCATAGTTGTCCGTCATTTATTAGGGAATGCACGAAACTCTTTAATTTAAATTAAAAATATTTGTATTTGTATTTCAGAATTATTTAATTTATTTTTGTTTCCTAGTTATATGTAAGAAAGTGGTTTGTTTCATATTGTATCCTGTAACTGGACTTAGTGTCTGTTGGTTACAATAAATGGTATTATTATTATTATTATTATTCAACAAGATGTAGAAAGTAATTCAATAAATTTAAAATAATCCTGTCGGGTTTTTTTGTGCACCACATTTGCGAATACTGTGGTATTTGAGTATTTTAATAGCAAGAGGTAGTTCAAATTTTTGGATCATCTAATGGGTATTGTACTGCTGTAGCTCTAAAAAATTGGTCGATAAAACTTCCCTCACACCTGAACCCCTGAAGTATAATAAAGCACCTCTAGCTTTTTCGAAAAATTAAAAATATAAAATTTGATTTTGCGAATTTTTATGAGGACACCTATAAATTAAAATGAAAATGAAAAAATGTATGTAATATTAAAGTAAACGTAAAGAAGCGTACTATAGTGTAAACTCTAATAATACCAGCATTGTATTCCTAAATTTTCGGGAAAATGGAGTGAGCCGTTCTTGATTTAATCAATACAAGAAATTTACTTGTTCATTAACATTTTTGAGTTACCCTGTATAAATAATTCGAAAAACTATGAATGCAATGATAAATTACAAGTATAGACTCATCAATGCACAAAATATTGTGCATTTTCGATAGGATTTATTCGGCAAAATTTTGAGATGACGTCATACATTTTTTGGGGGAGATAAACAAAAATATTTTAATTCAAAATTTAGAGCCGTTTCGTTTTCGCAGCGGGTAAAAACTCGAAGTGGATTCATAAACTACACCTAGAGGACTATGTTATTTTATACAATTTACAATAACAACTTATATATATTCGTCGTCATCACGTTGGTGGGGACGATAAGACAAAATTTGGTTAGCGTTTTATCATCTACATGATATTTATAATACATATAAAATTTGACAGCAATCGGTCCGGTAGTTTCGAAAATTATCTGTGTAATAAAAATTGACACAGACGGCGGACAGACAAAAACGAGATAACTATATTTTTGTACCCTAGGGGTCATGAGTCATGACACATCGAGAAAATATGAAATTAGCTAGCCGCCCGTTGGAATTGATTACAATACTTCCTTAGCTTGCGCTCGGGAAGTAAATATAAATAAAACTGTAATAATATATGCAGATATGCCCAAGAACGCCTCAACAATAAGGTTTTCATTTTGATTTCTGCAATATATCTGATTTTTCTCCATAAGGTTAGTTTTGATAAATCGCTCTTCACACGTTTCAGGAAGTCATGGTCTGATGCCTTGCTATTGTCAGAAATGAATAGTTTGACCATTAATGTAAATCATGAAGCGTTCCATTCTAGCTAGCAGTTTAAATTATAACGACTTTTATACTGAGAACGACGTTATTTCTGTATTTATTAAAACTTTATTGCCCTGGGAAGTTAAGACAATATAATAACTAATAACTGTAAGCAGACGCGAATTACACTTTTCAGTAGCACGTAGAATCCCGTGCCTCGTCAAACATTTAAACTTGTTTCATAGTTAATTTAATACATTTAGTTTTCTTTGAACAACACGATACTCAAAAACATGTTTCAATTTCTTGTAGAGAAATGAGGATTTTGCAATTAATATTCACCCTCTTGGTTCATGACGAATAAAAGAATTAATCACAATTGGGATAGGGCGGGGGGGCGGGGCTTACATTTTACCTTTTTTCCTAATATGTGTATTCCTCTTTTCACAACAAGAAACTTGAAACATGTTTAAAATGGTAAATTTTTGTAGAGAAATTCCGATTCCTCGAAGAAAATAAGAATTTTGCAATTAAGCTCCGCCTCCGGCTTACGACGAACAAGAAAAATTCATCACAATTGAGATAGGGCAGGTAATAATATACATACGTAGTCATCTTTTCATAACAAGAAACTTGAGACAATAGCAAGACATAACTGAACTAGTCAGGTAAAAATGGCTCATTGGTGGCTAAATTTCAAAGTCGTAATATCTAGTATTTTCTTCGATTAATTTTCTTAATGTAAAATTTGAAAAATATGAGAATAAAAACACCACCTTTTTACTTCCCGAGGGTAAGCGAACGATGTATGTATTGTAATTCAATCCGTCTCTATTTTACGTTTTCTCGACCTTTCATGACCCCTAGAATACGAAAAAATAGGTCTCCCTTTCTGCCGTCCGTCTGTCTGTCTGCCGTCACGGGTTTTTATTAGACAGATAATCTCCGAAAGTACTGAGCCGATTCTTGTCAAATTTTGTATTTATCATGTAGATGATAAAACGCTGACAAAAATTTGTCTAATCATCACCACCAATAATGTGATGACGTTACTTCAAAATTGTACATAGTAAATGGGTTTGAATGTGGAAAGAGATTATGATACTCGGTATGAAACCCCGGAAGCTCAGATCACATTTTGCAATTTAATTTTGAATCTGTTTTAAGGTTATAATAGGTGCAAGATAAATTTTTTATCAAAACATATTTACTTATCCTGAAATCTTGGAGATGTTTTAAAGTTATCATAAGCATGGTAAATTTTTTATCAAAATTTGCTCATCACCCCTAAAAAAATTATGACGTCACCTCAAAATTTTACTGAACAAATCCTATCTAAATTGTGCAAAACATAATCAGTTTATACTTGTAATTTATCATTGCATTCATATTTTTTAGATTTGCTTATACAGGGTGACTCAAAAAAATTAATAAATCAGTCAGTTTATTTTATTGAATAAATCAAGAATTGCAAAACTGAATGCTTTGAAATATTGCAGGTGTTTTAAAGTAATTGTAAGTTTAGTAAATTGTTGATTAAAATAAATCTGTTTATTCTCCCCAAAAAATTGACGACGTTATCTCAAAATTTTGCCGAATAAATTCTACCCAAAATGTGCAAAATATGATGAGTTTTTACTTGTGATTCATCATTGCATTCATATTTTTTATTGATCAAATTAAGAACGAGTCACCCCGTTTAATAAACGTCTTTATTTAATAAGAATTATAATAATGATATTCAGAACATTTTGTCGATTGTGCTCACTACTTAATAGTTTTGATCCTCTGTTTTGAGAAGACATTCAAATTAAACTAATTTCTACGTGACATTCTTCCGATGTATAAACATAAACACTTTTAAGTTGTTTTTCTTATCGAGGATGACCTAAAGACGTACAGTAATTGAGTCCATCAGGCAATTTGGTACTTTCATGTTTTCTCGATATTTCATAACCCCTAGACAAGGCCGTAGCTAGCTACATCGAAAATCAAAATAAAATGTAGTGTTTATTTAATAAGCGGGAGTCAGCAAAAAAAAAAGTCTGGACCGTCGGTATTGTGATCCGGTTATTGCAATGCGTAGAAAACATCGTTTAGTTTAGTTTCTGTTTCACTCTCACGTCTACAGGGTGATAAGTGTTATCGCTATTTGTCTTAAATTTCGAGTACCATAAATGATTTTCAGTTCAGTCTTCAGTCGCACCTCTGTTATTACAACGGTTAGCATGTTTCTTTACCGATACTTAAACATTAGATACATATTTTTATTTCAGCTTTTAATAGTTCCCATAAAAAACAATAAAATTCGCAAAATCAAATCTTTTCATTTTTGGAAAGAGCTGGATTTGACAAGCTGTACTTTATCGGCGAGGGAAGTTCTGTCGAAGTAATCTTCGACCAATTTTTTCTAGTGTTTTTTTAACGCATACAATTTCCTTAGTGCAACAACGCAACTTTTCATCATTGATTTATTGTTGTACAAAATTTCTTTAGCAGTTTAAAAGTACTAGTAATCATTTTTCCAATAACTGACCAAATTTTGCTGAATGCAAACGTTTTATTTATTTTCTGCTGACTTATAAAAAACTTTGCGAAATATTAACCTGAAAAATACATACCTTGGTGGCCTCAAAAACTCTTGGCTATAAAAAACTCACGTACAAGCAATACATGAGGACTGTAAATTTTATCATTAATTAATTAGCATGCCTTGAATTAATGAACGGTAAACAAGCCTCTGGGAAATTTCAAAGAAATTGTTGCTGTGTTGTAGTTACTAATTTTGTCAATTTTTAGGGCAGTGTTTGATGTATAGATCCTTTGTGAAAATTAAAAATTATTCATTTAAATGTAATAATAATTAATTATTAATTTAGCCGAGATACTCAATTTCTAAGTATATTTTTTATGTTCTAGCTGTTATTCGTCTAGAAACTTACTTGTACTGTTATTTTACATGTCCGGTAGTCAGTGATCGATAGTTAATATTTGTTGCGATAGAGCAAAATATGAATCTAATGTATTTTTTATGTACCTTGTTTGTTTGAAATCGTTATTGTAGTATTAGTCGGCCATTTATTTTATTCTTCAGATAATATTTTTATGATAAATAAAATATGAAGATAAACAGTTAACTTGAAAAAAATTATACGTTGGTAGCACCGTATGTTAACAAATTATTTACAACTGAGTGAAACTATTTACCCTGTATTAATTTTCAAGACCAATGCGTAAAATCATTTCCATAAAAATGACAAATATGTGCTTTATTTGTAATTATGCGTTGTTTGTTTCTCTTTGTCAAGGACTAAACGCCTTTTTATTGTTGTATGCTTATAGAAACTTAACAATTAATTTGCATCAGCCAGATTAGTACCCCCATCACTGTATACGGACATCAATAAAATAACTTTCAAATTTATATAACAACTTCTGTTATAATTTACGTCTACCATTTAGACAGTTCGTCCAAAAATATGCAGTCAAATGACATGACATACTGAGTGTTGTAATAATAAACAATTAAAACGAATTGCAAACCGGATATGGCTGTAAACTGTAAACAATATAGTGTTCCATTTTTTAAATATATAATACACACTATGATAATATAAATTACAAAAAAAAAAAATGTAAAACTTGCCAAAGGCTTTTGACCACACCTGTGTGGCATGTTAGACCAATGGCATAACTGGGTGTAGCCGGCTTTGATTGGAAGTTAATTTTGAGCTTACATGTGATCGTATTTGCTGTCTCGATTGCAGTTCTGTAGTTCCAAATAATTTTGGTTTTGTCCCATTCTCCAGCTGTGGAAATGGGATGTTACGCCGGCGGGTACCCGCCGCCAAGGATCTCCTGGAGGCGCGAAAATAACGCCATCTTACCCACCGGTGGCTCCATCTACCGAGGCAACGTCCTCAAAATAAAAGCAATCAAGAAAGAAGACCGTGGAACCTACTACTGCGTAGCCGAAAATGGAGTCGGACGTGGCACCAAAAGTAAATAAACCACATCAACCTATAAACATTATTCCAATTTCTTGACCAAAGGAAACATCGCCGTGGAGGTGGAGTTCGCCCCCGTCGTCACCGTGCCCCGCCCTCGCCTCGGCCAAGCCCTCCAATACGACATGGATCTCGAATGTCACGTGGAAGCGTATCCGCCCCCGGCCTTGACCTGGGTCAAGGACGAAGTGGCCCTCTCCAACAACCAACATTACAGTATTTCGCACTTCGCCACTGCCGACGAGTTCACCGACACCACCTTGCGCGTCATCACAATCGAGAAGCGGCAGTACGGACAGTACGTGTGCAAAGCGGCCAATAAGCTGGGAACAGCAGAAGGCGTGGTCGAGCTGTTTGGTAAGCATCTCCTTCTAATGCTAGTTGACTGTTCTGCGCATGCGTAGTATAGCGCCGCCTTTGTGTAGAATCTATCATCCCCGTGTGTCCCCCCGCCTGCGGCCAAGCCAGGTACGGAGATGCTGCCACCCTGTCAACAAGTACGGCGGCTTTGTTGTTGTCATTGCTGTTCGTAGGTTTTCGGTGAGTTTCGGCATGTGCACGGACGCGATTGGCCAGCTGCTAACTAATCGTGTGCGTTTTTTACAGAAATATCCACGCCCAACGTTAATTATCCAGGCCTACAGTGGCTCAACTCGAGCAATGTCTCGACGTACAGCGCCATCTTAATTTCGATCCTCACAACGAGTTTGTTGCGGTTGTTTGTTTTTTAGTGAATCGCGGACCAAAAGGAAGGATTTGATCTTTCGATAATGTTACGGTTTTTTACAGATAACATAGCGTCGTTTCGATGGTATTCCAATTAGTACATTTCCAGTTTGTATATTTTACGCTGTATATTTTTTTAAATTTTTACACAGTCACGGTTGTATATGTTGTTAGTTTAATGAGTTGTCGCACGTAAGTTATACAAAGTATGACATTGAAGGCCTAAGTTGCCAAGGACGGCTCTAGTCGCGTTATTCACAAAAGCCATTCTTGGCAACAGGAGCACACAATTACAAATTTTCTTTTTATAATTTTTTACGATATTAGTAACAATTAAGTCTGTATGATTCGTCCATTTTTAATTAAATTAATTTAAGTACATTGTAATAGTCTCCGCCTGTTCCCTACCCTCCCCACGTATCACGCAGTTGAAATTGGGCGAAACACAATTAAGACACGCCCCTTGCCCTTCCCATACTGCTGCACAGTCAAGACTAGATAAGTGCGTGAACACCTAAAAGAGTCAATTTATTATTATCCAAGCAATACGGTACAATTTTGTGTAGTTTGTCCCCGCCCATTTGCCCACCTTAAGTTAGCTCGCGCCTGGGTTTAGATGAATGATACAACCACTTAAAAACCACAATTTATTCAACCAATCACGATACAATGTGTCAAAAATGGCACATCTTTTTTTATCTTAGGATATACTATTCAACATTTTAACCTTACTTTTCAAAACACACTGCATTTCTCGGCAAGCCAAAACGTAACTGTTTACGACATTTTCACAAATGCTATGTCCGTCATTATTCAAATTTAACGCCTCAAACATACCTGATAAATCACTTGACACACTAAAATTAGACCATGATTGTAAAACATTATTTAATACGTTAATGTGCGTTTTAAAACTGTTCGCGAGCCGATTCACTAGTTCTTTCGATGACGACTCGTGCACTCTCTTTTTACCTTTTTTACCCTGTGTAGGTTTTACCAGATCATTGCACAGCAAACATACTAACGACGCCAAAGACACAATCTGAAAAAAAAACAACAATCAACTAAAGCCCTCCCCATAACTCCTTCATACCTCCACAATATTTACAACGTACTCCATGTTCTCGCGTCTATACACCAAATTCGCATTCTTGCCATCGCTCGTCTTCTTCTCCACCATCTCCAACGCGTCCTTCAACGTAACCTCGATCTTCTTGACCAAATCGTCGCTGACGCCGCTCTCTGATGATGCCTCTAACAAAATACGAAACGTGTTGGCGATAATTTCGTAATGGGGCGTGTCCAAAGCGACGTGTAGGCGTGACGGAAGAGGTAACGTGACTTGGTTCTGCCTTAAAGGCGTGTACTTGCGATTTCTGCTCTCCTCCCACAAATCCTCCCAACTATTCAATATGTTCTTCAGCTTTTCGACGTGCTTCGTTCGAACACCATCTGAAGACTTGATTATATCTACAGCTGATGCCAGCGCCCACAAAACGGACGCTCGCAACTTGAGAAAGACTAAGTTGTGGGTGAAGAATTTCTTCACGTCTTCGAATTCTTCCGGGGGACCTTCTAAGCGCTCGGGATCCCAAGTAATGTAACAGCTAAGGTCGTGATTGTCTCTGAAAGGTGGGATTATTTAACTCCGACTCCCGGCCAATCGACACTTACCTCAGAGCCTCCCACTCAATATTATTATCCTTCGGTGATATGTCGATATTGTACAGTCCTTCTAAACTTGTACATTCCACTAAACTCAGAACTATTCTATCTATTGCTACAGTAGTGTAATGCATACTGTTATTCAGTCTTTCCCTGAAGTCCATGAATTCATCCAATTTGATAAACGAGCCATATTTGTACGAAAAGGTTATATGATCAGAACTCTGCAAATGTTCGGTCAGAGTACATCACATTTGTTTTCCCCACTTACATCTTTATAATTTGACGAAAAAAATTTCAGCGTAACGTCGAACAAATTCGTACACACCGAATACAAACCCAAGGTTGGCAACCTCGCACAGTGAATGAAACCTAACGAATCCAATTGTAGGTGTTTCGTGTCTAAACTATTATACATGTTTTGAGCACCTAAGCAACCACCTACAAAGCATGAACGGAGTCGGTTTTGTACAATACTTACCTATACTTATACTTACCAACTGTATGGTAAAGTCTGACACACAGCAACTTCGCGTGAAAATTACTCGGACTGTTCTTTAGCATGTTCTCCAATAATACGAGAGCGGCAATTATAGGGTCCGAACTCTGTTCGGTCCTTGATAGGTCGTACAGAACGTGTGCCGCTAGTAAGGCGTAGGGATCTGAAGGACCTAAATCGGTCGACAGTAGATTTGTGCCGTATGTTTGGTAACCATGTTCGTAGTGAAGAGAAAATGCTGTTACTAAAGCTTTTAGATGGTCAGAGGTTAGGTTTCGGTGAGCTCCACATAAGCGTGACAGTTGGAGAGCACATAGATGGCGCTGCATTTGCTGTTCCTGGAAAGAAATTTGACCGCTACTAACTTAAAATCTTCAGTTACTATCCCCGTAACACAGATAATTTCTACAAACCACACATAGGTTTTAACAGATACGTTGCTATCTTCTCAGTATTTAAATTAAAATTAAACTGCGGGTAATTCAATATGACAGCGGGACTGTATTTCGGTGTACCGGGTGTCAGACCTTAATTGATAGAAAAGAAAGACTTTGTGTGAAAATATTGCATATACCCAGTGTTCCAGTTTACCAGTTCCACTATAGTATCTCAGTCACTTGAAATATAGAAGTTTCAAATTTAGACCGGATAATTAGTATAAAAAAAGTCGACAAAATCAATTTACAAGTAGCATTATAAAGCTTTAAGTTTTTTTTTTTTGGAAATGAGATCAAATCTTTTTCGAATAAAATAGAGCACGTTTTTCGAATGTGTTCAAAAGATTTTTTTTTTTTCAATGGTTGAGCACTTGTGAGTTATTTGGGTTAATATTTAAAGAAATTCGGTAGTGGATTCCTATTCCTCACAAATACCTCAATTATTTAAAAAAGCACAAATTTGAAATTTGAAAAAATATAAAACTTGATATGAATTTGTTTGACAAAATAGTTAAATTGCAGCATTTCCGTTTAATTTTTTAATTATTTTAAAAATTAAATTTTGAAACTTAGTGCTAAAAATCGACACAAAAACTATATAAACGGGTATACTGCAAAATTACAGGGATAGCGCAATTTACAGAAATAACATACAGTCTTTAATCAATGGAATGGATATTTTTTAAGTATTTCAAACAATATATTTTTTCTCTTTTTAGTAACATAATATTTCACGAAAGTGTTAGTTAAGTCACGATACTCATTTTATAGATTTTTTTTAATGAATTAATTGTTTTGAGATATCAGTAAACATCGTTATTAAAAATAAAATAAAAAAATAAAGCACCGAACCAAATGAGTTACAGACCAAATGCCACACCGCTGGAAAAAAAATCTACTTAATACCCTTAAAAATCATAACAGTTGTTATTTTTGCAACAAACAAAAATATAAAGCTAATATGGTACATTTTATACACTTTTTTGTTAATTAAAAACTTCTACCCTTTCATAAAAGTGAAATATTTATCTCACCGGACTGGCACAATATTAAAGACAATAAATCTAAAGTTTATTTTAATCACTACTTGACTCTTAATTGAACCAGGATCAAGTTTCTCGTTAATGATAATTGCACTTAAAGTAGTGACAAATTCATCTAATTACTAAGCAAATTTCGCTTGATCAACGGTTGATTAATAATTAAGTTATTCCCGAAGGTCATTGTAAAAAAATTGGTCGAAGGGTATTTCAACAGAACTACCCTCGCCTTTGAAGTGCAGTCAAATAAATCGCACTTTTTCGAATTTTTTTTTTTTTTGGAATTTTTGTTTTCTGATAACCTCTGTAGAGTAAAATCTAGTGGCGTAAATAACGGTCCCACAGCTTTTTTGACTTGAATTTTTTAAGTTCTTCAATCTTTCATTTTATTGTTTCTTCATTTTGTCGATTTCAAATTTTTTGATTTATAGATTTTGCAATTTTTCGAATTGAGTTTCTCGAGTTTTTAATTTTTAATTTTTTCATTTGCAATTTATTGTTTCAGTTTTTATTTTCTTTATTTTTACAATTTTTCAATGTTCCGATTTGATGATTTTTTGTTTTTCTTTTCTACAATTGTGCGATATCTCTTCGAGTTTTCATTTTTAAATTTTCCAGTTTTCCAATTTTCCAACTTTCGAATTTTTAGATTTTGTAGTTTTTCGACTTGAAATTTCACGAGTTTTGAACTTTTAATTTTTTAATTTTATTGACACTATGTTTTTTATTATAATATCTCTTGTTCTTTGTGCTAAAAAAAAACAAAGATTAAGCCCCACCCCTCCCGCTTTCAATTGTGATGAGCTTTTCAATCCTAATCAGACGGAGGGGTGGAGTTACATCAAAATTTCTCTAGAAAATTCTACCCTTTTAAAAACATACATATTTCATATGGTAATTTCTTGTAGAAAAATAAGAATTTTGCAACTAAGTTCCACCCTTTAGCTCACATCACAACAGAAGGGGTGGGTGGGCGGGGCTTATATTTTGTCCATTTTTTCTTAATTTACGAACTCTTTTGCCAACAAGAAACTGAAAACATGCTACCCACCCGCCCCGCGTCAATTGTGATGAATTTTTCCTTCGTTCTTTGACCGAGGAGTAGACCGTAATTGCAAAATACATATTTCTCTACAAAAATTTACCATTTTCAACATGTTTGAAGGTCTGGGTGTGAAAAGAATGCTACACGTATGTAAAAAAGGCAAATAAATCTGTCAAATTAAACAAAGCATAACGTTAATCAGGTGATTAAAAGTACGGTACAAACGGGCATTACAATTTGAATAACTACAAAATCGAAAAAACGAAATTTTGTAAATTCGAAATACTGGAAATTAAAAAATTTGAAAATTGGAAGATCGAGGAATAAAAATGTTACTATTTGTTTAATTATGGCATAAAAACAAAGATATTTCCAACAACATAAAAACTCAAGTAAATTTTACTGCTACTGCTTACTTTTGCATTTTATGCCCAGTACCCGGCAAACGCTTTCCAGCACGCCACTGAAGCAATCGATATCTCGGAGAAGCTGGAAGAGCCATTTATGGCCTATTCAAAAGCACGTTTTCAAACTATCAGCCCTCCTATCATTCCACCTCCATGGTTCTGATACACATTTCGAAATTTTAAATTTTTAGGATTTAATTAATGTTTTATTTAACAGATAAAAATAATTTTGACAAAATCACTGTCCCTTTTTTCAAATCAGGAACGTACATCCAAATTTGTTTTGAGTCTGACCGTTTTTTTGTTTGACAAAATAAAAATTACTCTGCTATTATGGTTTTCAGTTATGATGTCAAATAAATGGTTTTTGACAACTAGTCAAGAACGCTAAATCTGCTTTTGACAAGTAAAAAAACTTATTTTTTGTAGTAAATGTAAAATACTTACAGATTGTGGCACACTTGTTGAACTTATCCCCACATCCTTAATTAATCTAGCCGACAATTCAGCCTTTTTCTCTCCATCTAGCAAACTTAAATATAACCTCAAATCTGATACACAACATGGCTTATGCCCAAACTTCCGAAAATACTCAATAAAAAGCTCAATACTTTCACCAATAACGTCACTGGGGTCAACGTTGCGTTTTATTAGCTTTGAGCACAATTCAAACCTTGCCAAATATGGCCCTCTGAGCAAAAATCCTACAAAAACAAGTGATTTTATTGTAACTATATTTTTATAAACCAAGTACCATTATCAGCCCCATTTTCAACGATTCTACAAATAAACTCATGACACTTTTCAGGAGTATCATCCACAGTCTCTAAATCATTTTCTGAAGTCCCGTTATCATGATTATTCTCACATTTGTTTGTTTCCATTAACTCAAACACCGAGTTTACATATTCTTTCCAAATGTCCCATCGATCTACGCTAGAAACACGAAAAATAATGCTCGATCATAAACCGCGCTGATATTTACCTGTCAACAAGGATTCCCTTACACAACAAATTAACTTCATCCCACCTTTCTAAAGGTACAAGATACTTTAACCGACTCTGGGGGATGTTGCTACAAGTTAATTTCGTCCCCAAAGGGCCATCTAAAATCACTAAAATCTCCTCAAACTTCCCTTGCAATTCGAGAACCATAATGTACAGCTGAACCTCCTGCTCGGCATCAAGTTTTCCATCAACTATAAGTTTCTCCATCATTCGTTCAGCGAGACTTAGTAACAACTGGCGCTTTTTGGGATCATTTTTGCCCTCCCCTCTTGTCGCTTGCAGGATTATGCTCATAACAGCCCAGCAATAGTACGGAGTTTTCGGTTTGTGCTTATACAAAGTCATCGCGGTTTGCTGTTGCGACTTAAAATCAAAAATGCGAGCGTACGACATGAATAAATGCGTAAACAATTCCTCGTTTGTGGGGTCTAGTTTAACTGCGGTTTCATACAGTTTGCAGATTTTTTCCACTACAACAAAAAAGTTGGGTTATGTTTGACTCTCACACTTGCATGTTGCAAAATTGGAAGATACACACGTTGTTGCAATTCCCTATAGCAAAGCGTCATCGCTTGCAGAGTCGCGTCGTCGGTAGGCCTTTCTGCAGTAAGAGCGTCCAAAATATTGGCAGCTTCGGATTCTTTTCCCATTCGATGTAGAGTGAGCGCTTTGAGCGCCTTCGCGCACTGCAAGTTCGGTGTCTTCTTCAAGACTTTATCACATTCTTGTAGAGCTTTCTTATTATTGCCAATATCTAACCAGTCTGAAAAAGGAAAATTAAACATAACCTCACTTTTTCCGGTGAAAATTCGAAACGTTGGCCTCATTTTGAAAAGCTGAGGAACGCGTAAGGTTACACAGAGGATTATTTCAAACGAACTTACCATATATTGGCCGCAGTCGTCTTTCGGCTACTGAATTATCCTGCACGTGTTGTCCTTTCGAACTCATGTTGGTTATTTTAGGATTAAAAATGTACGGTTAAAATTTGACGGATAAAAATGTGGAACTGTTTGTGTGTTTTCTTTCAGGATTTTCGTGAAATTCGAACGAAAATAATTTGTTGGGAAAATAGTTTGTTCTTCAAACCGCCATGATTGATTTATTTTTCAGATTCTGACAGATGGAGGGGGTATCAAATGTCACTTGTTAGAGGCGGGAAAAAAAACTGTTTTAAAATTTTTATTCGTGTTATTATTAAAAATAAAATTACAACTTTACTATTTAATTGAAATTTAACATATGGGAACCTATTTAGTGCCGAAATGAATCGGTTTTCATTAAAACAAATATTGTCGCTTAAACTTATAGATTATTATAAATAAAGGTTGTTCGAGTGTTATTTTTTATTTATTTGTTTTTCGACGGATAATAGGCACCTAATAATAAAAAATAAGCATAAAAAATTATAACATTCTCGTATAAACAATCCATAAATTTTTGAATTTTAATTCAAATTGAAAATTTTTCAGTTCACTTCTGTTGTAATTAATTTCTCAAAATATATGTTTTGAGATCAAGAAAGGCACCAATGTATTTAAAAAAGGTGGGCGCTTTGGAATTAATAAAAAACTATTATTGACTCCTCGCCATATTTGCAAATTTTATCTGTTTTTAAATTTGTAGTGCACAGAAATATTTTAAATACTACTAGCTGCCATTTTTGGTTTATTAACATGACTTTTTGTATAACTATGCCACAATTTCAAGTCTTGCCTTATTATGAATTATTATTATGACTCAATGCATGAGTAATGAACTAGAGGTAGGAGTCAAGCATTTGGCGTAATTTATATCGCGATTTCAAACGCATTTTACACTAGAGGTCACTCTGTACGTTAGTGTACCTACAAACTGAGTTCATACGGCTTACATTAAGTTTTCTCACTACTTACCTTATCTGAATAACAGAACTATGTCATTTATATTAGCATTGTTTAAGTATATTATATATAATATACTTAAACAATGATATTAGTTTCAAGACCTACGAATTCATTCGTACGTATGGATTCAAGCATCTGCCCTGAGTCCACTGCTGTTTACATTAGATATATGTGAATAAGATAACAACTGAACTAAGTTCGTAGTTAAAATTTGACATTTTTTTTTTTAATTTTTCATCAAAAGTTTAGATAACTTTTTATCAAAGATCATAAATCGAACAGCGTTCAAAATAGGATATACCTACTTCTTTATTATTAAAAAAAAAGTTAGTACAAATTAATGCAAAATATATTGTCGCTATATTCTCTCAATAAATGAAATAAAATAAAGATTTATTTATCATTTCTACTATAACAAATTTTAGGCAGAATAAGAATTCTAATGTTATTAACTCATTAAAAGTGAAAATTTTGTTACACTATTAAACTGAACGAGATACACAGGGCCGGCTTAACACGGTAAGCGAAAGATGCACCGCATCGGGGCGCCCGTGACAAAGGGCGCCGGGCGGTGGGCGCCACCTATGCTATTATATTAACTCTATAAAAAAAATTAATATTAGTTTTGCATTGAATCACTACCAATAAAATATTATAGCAGTAACAGACCAAGGCGTCCATCGAAAACTTTTCAGAAAAAGCTACATTTTAACATTCCACTATGACCACCAAAACAGATCCCAAGAAGTCAATTCCTGCCACTTTCAAACTGTAATAATTGAAAAAAAGTGCGCCTTTAGGTTGGGTGATGGAACCTTTAGATCAATACCGACAAAAAATAACCAGATTTATGATGCATTATCTGGGTAACAATTTGACGAGACAGCGGTATAACTACACCCAGATGTTTTTCCTAACGTTTGTCACGTTTGTTTTTACCATAAAAGTCCATGTCGGCATACTTAAAAATTTTATTTTCCAAGTCTAGTCGGTTGGTTTTGGTTGTGGTTGTTCAACAGTTTTGTTATATTTTTCACTGTTCCTGTTTGTAGCCGAATTTGGTTGTATGTATCATTTCGTGGCTTTTTGTCATCATTAATTTTAAATTTAAATTTCGATTAACATTGAGGTAAGTCTAAATTAAAAATAACTTTGAAATCGTATCAATTTTACAATATTAAAAATTGAAAAACGTTTGCAATATAAATATTTTTATATCTATACTATATATAGTTTAGGAAATATCGGTGTACCCTATAAAATTTTATTGACAATAACGAGGCGGACAGTAGTACAGTGGTAAGAAATATTTATGGCTCACACCAGTCCCCCCGAATTTGTAGGAGAACATTTAGCAGGTAATTGTACGCATAGGATGGGACTTCCGCTGCTTTAGAAATTTAAGATCTGCGGATTACCGCCATGCGACAACTTTAAGTTGTAAATATCTCTTGCTATTGTACTACTGTCCGTCTCGTTATTGGCAAGAAAATTTTATAGGGTACAACGATACTTCCTAAACTATAGAAAAGTTGTTGCCCGCAGCTCCGTTTGCGTGGAATTCGCAATTAGGACTCATCACTCATCATTTTTCATACATGATCGTTTTCCGGGTTGGAACCGTGTAAATTGGGTTTTTGGGCTCAACGTTTCGCACACTTTCGTAAGTGGCATCTTCAGGAGCAGGGTTAAGAATAAGGCAAAAGCGCACGGTAACTCAGTATGTCAACCATACCAGAGGCGAAACTCTTTTGAGAAATTACACGGTTCCAACCCGGAAAACGATCATGTATTGAAGCCTCCGAATTATCATTTTTCAACTCGTTCACTTCTCCCTCCCCAGTGAACCCGTCTGACTTAAAAACTGACGGCATTTCTGCACAAAGCTTCATCCCCTATTTTGTCCCCGTAGGAGCGGAATTTCCAGAAATCTTTTCTTAATGGGTGCTTATGACACAAAAGTAACCTACTGTCCAAATTTCATGTTTGTAGCTTCAGTAGTTTAGGCTTTGCGTTGATGAGTCAGTCAGTCTGTCAGTTAAGACAAACATTTTTATATATTACGATTGATTCATCATAATTTTATGCATGTTTGTTAATAAAAAGTATCTCTCTACAAAAATATGTGATTACAAAATTTTATTTGTTTTTTTTCTACAATTTTTTTTTTAAGGGCGTTGAACAGTAAGTTTGCATCGGGGCGCCTGGTCCCTTAGAGCCGGCCCTGGAGATACACGATATAAATATCTGAGAATTATGTATAACAGCACTGTGAATTTTTTTCACAGGCTTGGGAAAGTTTGAGGTTTGTATATAAGAAGTAATTTTTTAAATGTTTTTTATGATTAGTTTTTGAGGTACAGAATCCCAAAGAAAGTTCTGTCGTCTTGTCAAAAATGCCACTGTTGTAATAAGTTAGCGTTACATTTTCTATACCACTACAATTTTTTAATAAATCTGACGTGATATTGCACTCAGAAAAAATAAATTTAATGTAAAATAAACCTAAACTTGACGACAGCTAGTTTTTCCAAATAATAGGAAGGATAAAATTGGCATTATTGAAAACGGTTTTTAAGTTACAAAAATTGTAAAATTTTTATTAAAAATGTTCATTATAATTTTTCAGCATTTAATTGACAAAAATTTGATTTCTAGTAAGCCAAATCTATAATAAGAAGCTCATTCTAAACCCGTTACTACAATTATCAAACAATATTTTTTTATATTATTTGTGCTTCCTAACAGAAAACGATAAACGAGACCTAGTTCACATAACGCAACACAATTTCAATAGTAAATTAATGCAAATTTATTCTATCAATATTATTTAATCGTTAAAATGTAACCGTCAAAGAAAAAAAATATACGTAACTCGTTCACGAAGCATCTGTAGCCTGGTTAGAGAAACTTAATTTTTGAGTAGTGGATTCAAAATAACTTCCTAAATTAGCTACTTTTACATTTAGATAAAAATCAAGCGATAAAATGCGGAACGAATTAATGTTTTTTACTGATTTTGATTTTTATTGGGGAACTGTTCCCAGTTTAGGTATAACAAAAAAAAAACAGCATGTAACATGACATCGAAATCACCACATTTTTTTGTACTACATATACTATTATACAGAGTGGCCCAAATAAAACAAAACAGACGGGACCGTAGGCGCTGTACTTGATTATCTGAAAAATGCCCGAACAGATCGATTTTTGATTCAGTTTAACGTTTTTTCACTTTCTTCGTACCTTCTGATTATTATGTCACATAAATGAAAACATTGTATTTGCTATATATAATCTGTTTCAACTAATCGTAAACTGCGACAATATTCAAAACAATGACAAGAGTGCTGTTTTAATATTTTTTGTTTTTTACTAACAAATAAAATCCTAAACGATAATCCATTTTGAGAAAAAAGACCTTGAAAATTTTCATTAGTAAAATTAATGACTTCGTGGGCCGGGAGTTGTGGGGTTTAATTTGTGCTTGTTTTTATTTTATGTTGTTACTCGTGTGTTCGACAGGCTGAATTACGAGATTTATTGAGACAATCTCGCAACGTGGGATGCACACCAAACCCGGCTGATTTTGATCTCCACTGGATTTGATATTATTTATCTATTATGTTAATTTTACACGTGCTTTATTATAAATGTAATTAGCGACCGGTTTATGATGTAAACTTGATGAGATAAAATTTGGAGTAACCAGTAATTTGAATTCATATAAATTCGAAAAAAATGTAGGAACTGAATTTTAAATTGACAAAAAGGCACAAAAGTTAATTTAAAAAAGTTCATGGGAAGACCCACGTCTGCGTGAACGGCGCAACTTGGTTAAATAGCTAGCTGTTTTGCGAAGACAGGGTAGAAAGTATAATATGCGGCAGATTTTTTGGGCATAGATATGTGGCGTATATGTGTTATACCTATCAACAGAGTAAAACCATCGAAGAAGCTTGAAAGTGTGTTTATATATCATAATTTAAATTTACCACCACACCATCGTAATGACTTGAGTATTTGGATCCAGTTATTATAATGAATGAATTTGTGTATTTAAATTTGGATGTTCAGATATCTGCTTTTGATTTATAAGTAGTAACATTTGATTGAAAACTGGAGGAGGGTTTGCAGTGTCAAATTTTGGCGGTATGTTTGGGTTAGCACACAGTGTGGTGAATTTGGTCTTTCAACAACCTATTTATAATCTATAATGTTAAAACTATTTCGAAATCAACTGTTTAAACCTTTAAGTATCAATGACAAAGGACATGTGTGCTTTAAATATAAATTAGTTCCACTTAGATTTTACCATCATTAGCTACAATCTTCAGAGAAATGATTTATTTATTTAATTAATTTTAATGAAATTAACTTAAAAAGTATTTCTTTGATCACATTTTTTACTTTCCATTAAATTAATTACTTCCCCAGCGATAACGAAGGAAAGTATTCTAGCAAAACCATTTAGATGATTGTCCAATTTCATGTTTCTTAGCGAATCATTATATCAACATTACGCAATACGTAAGTGTCCTATTTCTGTGCGTCCGTCTGTCGTCTGACAGTTTTGTCCGAAACTATTAAATTTCGTTCAGAGACTCCATTAATATTAACTACAGCTATATATGTAATTCATTAATTAGAATGACTTATTAAACAAATTTTTCATGAAAATTACGCAAACATCTTAAATTATATGAACACATTTATTTTCAAAAAACAACTTTTGTAATTTATGGTCAAATATTTTATTTACATGGCAAAATTGATATCGTCATCCCAAAATTATGTACTTATTTAAAAATATACGTTTACAGATTTTTTTTTTTTAATCTGTAACACAGCTAGCTGCATTTTGACTATTTTCATATTTGACACATTAAAATTACAAAATTAATGTATTTATCACCCCTACAAACTTGATGGACATCATTGGTATTACATTTACACACAAATACATGCTGTATTTGCTATGCTTCCGAAGCGTGGAAGTTCTATGTAAACGACTTTACACGTTTTTTTCCTCTGAACTTTCACACCTCTCTGCCTCTCTCACTTTACGATTTTCTTAAAACTGGAGCTTATAGTAACGGTACCGGAAACCTACCATAAACCATAACAGACCCATTCTTCCCACGGCAAGTAGGCTACGGTGGTAGCGTTGGGTGAGTCGACAAGTCGATGGACTCGGATTCGGTTGTGCGGCTAGACGGTGAGAGGTTCTTGTGCTTGGTTTAGTGACATAGTGTTCGATTTTCCGTGGTGGCGAATATATGGATGTGAAAAAGTAAAAAACGACAAAAAAAGACAAAAAGGTGAGCCAAATATTAGTGAATGAAAACTGATTCCAAGAATTGGTGAATGGTCAATGATTAGTAAGGGATGAATCACTTTCGAAGAGTTTACTTGTGATAATTCGTGTCATAATCTAATTATAGTCCTTGGGTTAGTGAACGCTATTAATAATAATAATTAGTGAAGTGTCCATTGTTAAAGAGCCGAAAAAGTCGAGTTGCTAAACTTTCAATTACGACAATTTTGTTGATTTCATACTCGGCAAGGCACGCACTAGCGTCCTACTTGCATAGAAAGTTGTCCAATTATGTATGGAAATTCTATTATTTTATTTATTGATTTAGCACATAATCAAAATTAATTGTTCGGACACTCTCACGTTGGTATAATGTCCCACTCCCCTTAAATGTTGCGGGAAGCATAAATTTACAAAACTGAAACTAATTAGGATATGCTGTAATTTTCCCAGGCTTTTGTCCGTGTAACTGCAGTAAATAAAAAGTAAAAACTAAAATAGAAACCTTGTACAACATATAATTTTTTTGTTATTTTATTCTTTGTTGAAGTAGTTATTAATTTGGTTTAATTTAAAAAATAAAACAATCAACAACTTTTTCCACTTTTTAGTTTTTACTCGAAATTACTTGTGCGAATATATATTTTATAAATTACTTTTGCTACAGTTTCTTTTGATAATTAAATTGAAACAAAAGCATAAAGTAAAACCAATTTCTAAGAAGAAATTAGAAACTTTATTTACCTCTGATTTATAACTGTCATTGCCATGGGGAAAATATGACGTCAGGATTCTTTTTTTGGATCAACATTTTATTTGTTTATTAAACTGCTTCCACTTTTCAACCACAAAACGAACTTCTCTCTGTGAAATTAATTTTGATGCTCTAGTTAAGTTTTCATTGGATGAAGTATACCTAATAGAACAGATAATTTAGTAAATATTAATCTGCAAGGTCCAAAAATTACGAAAAAAAAATAGTACAACGCTGAGTAGTATTCCTAGATTACATAGTTAAAAATAAAACATTTGTTCCCTTCAAACCATTCAAAAAATTGATGAGGACATCTCCAATATTTTTTGAGTAAATGATCTGTGTACATGATATGTTTGTTTGCCTGTGGTTTAAAATTTCACTCCAAAATTTAATTATGTGCATAAAAATTATTCTTACGTCCAAGAGAGCTTTTGAAATTTTGAAATTTATCGTAAATAAAATTAGTGAGTGGAGATGTTGTAATTAAACAAATTAAATCAAACCAAAATCTGCATATACAAACAGTTCTAATGGACATACTTAACGCTTATTGGCTGGGCGTTACCTACTGTTGCCATGGCGACGACATGACGTCATCAATGATACGTTTTAACGGAACAATATTATGTACTTTTATATTTCTTATCCTAATATTGGCGATTTCTGGATTTCATGGTTGTGACGCTGAAATCCATTAGTAAGCTCTTACTTAAATGGATTCTAGACGGTAAACATCATAAAATCGTTAATTATGACACATACCTAAATTTACAGTTTCCACAATTATTTCAAAAATCCTCGCTGGTGACTTCTGGTTACTATAAAAACCGCTATCAATATTTAAATTAATAGAAAATGAGACTTTTAATTTGCCTTACAAAACAGTTGTTGCATTTTATTTTGCTTGATATAAATATTTTAAAGTCTTGTTTTCTACATTACTAAGTAATTTTTTACATGTTTCTAATTTCTAGATCTAAATGTCATTCCGTCTAGTTACAATAGTCTACAACAATTTATACCTTTTTTGTGTGCACATTTTACCTAAATCTTTTAATTTAAATCTAATGTAAATATTTCTGAATAATGATTTGTTCTCTAACTTTTCATTAGACATCTCTTTGCAGTGCTTGTAGTAAGATTTATGTTTAAAAAATATATATTCAAATAACTATTTTAAAGAATCAAATTTTCCTCCTCCGAGAATAAAATGGAACTGGACCCATTTCGTACGAGTTGCTAGAAGAACTCGAGGGAAACAGAAAGCGTGCATAATCCACAATCTTTCTTAATTTCTGGTGAATGTATCAAAAAGTTTTTTAAACGGTTGTGTGGATGTTATTTTAGAACAAAATTACCAAAAATTATTTATTTCTATTTATTAGAATTTACAGATTTTAATATTGTTCTACTTTTCACATTTCGCAACTTTTGCTGCTGCTGGTAGGTTGTTGGATGTTGGTTTATTTCAAAACGCGAAACTTGATGACTTTTTTAATTGAACACCCGTTACTTCTACCTACACATTGAGCTTTAGTAAGACATTGTTATACGAGGCATATTCACAAATTTATACTGCAGTGCATTCTACCTACATATGTATAGTGACTTTTAAACATACATCTTATCTTTTAAACAAGTCGTTATAAAATCCGACAGTAATTTATCCACATATCTGCAGTAATAATTCTTTTACAAATTTTTTATACAGAATCCTCCTACACTGTGAAACGTTTATTGTTAGTTAATTATTGCACCTGTTTGACAATTTTTTTACGAAAACAATGAGAGGTCAACATTCGCCATTAAACTTTTGCCGACTTCCGTCCAAGTCCAAACAAGGTCGGGCGTAGGTCTATCTAAATTACAACAATTCATAAATTTTAATGAAATTTTTCACAGTCCAAAATCAAGGACTCCGATCATAATCATACCTACATTAAAAGAAACGAGTCCGCCAAGTGAAAACCTTCGATTTTTAAAGCGATTAAACGCAAATGACACGTTTAAAAATAAAAAAATTAAGAAATGCATGCATATGACCTTGCCGTTCCAGTTCCTCCATAGAGAAAATTAACATGAGGAAATTAACGCTGCAAGTGTGTTCTACTTATTTTCATTATCATAACCTCAATTCGTACGAAAAAAGTCTGCCTCACAGCGCACAAATCCGCACTTTCGTTATGCGAATTGGTCACTTTCGTTAAATATCCCGGAGCCCTTCTCATAAGAAAGCCCAGTGATAATGTCACTTGAAAAGGCTGCTAAGTTTCATAATACAGTAATTAACCTTATATAATTAAAAATTACTGATACGGCAACCATTCACTTATTTTAATAAAATCTTGATAATTACACAATTTATAAAACAGTAAAAAATAATGCATATGATTTTATCAAACGTTACTTCATTTCCATATTCAGGTTTTCGGTAACCACGTGCCAACTTACTTAATAGTACAACCCGTCGACTGCAACGCAAAAATTTCACCAACTTTATGTAATAGTGATGTATCAAAAAAAATCCTATGGGAACATTCCAGTTTCGCTTTCTTTTATTATATCCAATCGTTTCCTAATGCCAATGAAATATTTAAATCTATGCAACGCCTACTGAGTTTCACAATGACAATATACTTCCACTACCATTACCGTATGGTATTGCGATAATTTACCACACAATATATCTAAATGATTGCATGCTACATGTAATTTAAACGAACGATTCCCATTTAAAACATTTCGCTCTATTTGTTTACCGCATTTGTTAATTAGTAGCGGAAATAAAGACAAAACTGTTTTTCCATATGGATGCACCGCAGTAAACGACCTTTTATTAGACATGCAGGACGCGTGACTATTAATTCAATATCAAACAACTGTATAAATTTTAATTTTTTTCATTTGGAATGGGAACTGCCATTAAGTATGTATACAGTGTTGGGAATTTCCATTAAAATTTACTTTCTGCCGTAGGATGTTGGTCGGCCTGTATGCGATCGTCGTCGCTTTTTTTCTGCCTCGGATCGCCGCCCATGGTCGTCTCATTGAGCCGCCAAGTAGGGCTTCTGCGTGGAGATATGGATTTGACACCCCTCACAATTATAACGACCATGAACTGTATTGTGGGGGGTTTACGAGGCAATGGGTGAAGAATGAGGGGAAATGTGGGGTTTGTGGTGATGCCTGGGATGTTAAGTGAGTTAATTATCAATTAATTAGTACTTACTGGAATTACTTAATTAATTAAAAATAATTGTGCAGTATCTTTATTGTCTGAATAATTAGTATTTGACGGAGGATGTAATTTTGTACAATTAATTATCTGATTATATATTTACTGTAGTTGTTTTAAAGAATTTAAATGTGTAAGTAATGAATTTTTAAATTTTATTTTAATAATTGCAATTTTGAAATAAGAAGATAAAATCTGAAGAATGGTTTACTTTGAAAAGAACAACACTTTTAAAACCTCTTATTTTATACTAACTGATGTAAATCTGACTTTTAGGGAAAAGTTATCATACCAACGGAAACACTTTTCAACTGCCACTAAATGTAGACCTCTAAAAAAATTTTATTTTCGTTCAATATGATTTGGAATGTGTCCCTTATGGGTACCATTAAGATACGCCACTGGAAACTGCAGTCATATTCATATTATTGAAAGACTATTATTGCTAAACTGTCACTCAATTTTTTATATTCATTCGTCCATGTTCACACACTTATGCGTTGAAAAAAATGTGATATTTTTAAAATTTCTTATTCTAATTGACGTAAATCTGTCACACAAATAGAAAAAATCACCTGTCAACAACTGTCAATCAACTGCAATGCCAACAGTATTATTTAAAAAATTAATTTCATGACCCTATGGTATCATAATTTGAATGAAGCAGGTTGCTTTGGAATGAACTTAGTTTACCTTTCGGAAAGGATAAAAAAGTAGGTAAAATAAAACTCTTAATTAATTAGGGAATATTAAAATAATAATAATAATAATAAATGACACTAAAAATCCCTTGCTTTCAGAACACCCCGGCCCCACGAATTTGGCGGCACTTACGGCCAGGGTCTCATCGTCCGCAAATATGGCGTCGGCTCCGCCATTACCATCCGCGTGGAACTCACAGCCAACCACTTCGGCTACTTCACCTTCGCCATCTGCCCCAACTATAAAACCACCACACAAGAATGTCTCGACAAACACATTCTACAACTAGCTAAACCCCAAGAGGGCGTCGACCACCAAGGCATTCGTTTCTACCCCAAAGCAGGCAATTCGGTCTACGAAATGAAATACCGCCTACCGAAAAAATCGTGTGAGCACTGCATTCTTCAGTGGCGCTACATCGCGGGCAACAACTGGGGCAACTGCCCCAACGGTACGGGGGCTGTGGGTTGTGGCCCTCAGGAAGAATTCCGCGCCTGCGCCGATATACAGATATCAGGCAAAGGGGTGGAGACTATGGTGCCGGAGGTGGAAACTACGACCACGACTACCGTGGCCCCGCCCTCATGGGAGGAGTCGCAGAGCCCAGTTACTGCTTTTATTATCAATGTTGTTTCTTTTTTAGTAGTGTGTTTAGTTTTGTTCCTTTTATATTTTCATTTTTACCGAGTTGGTAGACAACTGAAGGATTGGTTGAAGGGAAAGGGAGAGGGAGAGAAGGTGGTGCCCATTGCACCGCCGAGGACGAGGAGGCCGAAAGGGAGCGAGAAGGAAGGGATGGATGAGGTGGATTTGGGCGGAGACAGTGTGGCGTAATGGGAGGAGCTGGAAGTGGTTTTGATTGATGAATAATATTTATTCACCCATGTACGCACTGAGTTGGCACTGATGTATTTATTGTAGGTTAGATTGTAAATAAAGATATTACGTAATTGAGAAGTTTCTTTCGGATATCGTACAAGATTTTTATTATACATATATATACAGTGAAAACATTTACTTAAACCTGACCCCTTTCCATATTATAAATAAGAAATGTTTATCATTTCATGTGAAAGTTTTTAAGTTTTTTAAATTCGAACATCAATTGTCAATTGGGTACCAATCGCGAAATTAAAATCACTAGAGCTGACTAAATAACTAAATATAAAAATAACCGACAAGCTACTTAAGCCAGTGTAATAAATCAGATTAATTTTTAACTATTAGAAAATAGTTTTAACAATGATTAAGCTCTTTTTCTTTTTTAACATTCATCTGATGATTTTCATCACAGTATATCGGAACAAATACTACCAACCAGGTAAAATTAAAATTCCCTAACTCCTAATCTGTCATCGGAAAGTCACCCGGTGTTTTGCATCCCGAACGGATGAGACTTACGGATCTCTTTGAGCGTTCCTTTGTCACCCTTAATGCCTAAAAAAGATCCTTGCAAAGTCTTCGCTTGCCGCATCCAAGACTGTCTCAAAGGTATGTCTTAACCTCAATTTTCACCATTACATAATTCCTCCCCTAGAGAACAACTTTCAAGAATCTGCTTGTCGCGAAGCCATCGAGACCCTTCGCGAGTGCTGCCGCAAGTGGCACAAACACAGCCTCGTCTGCGACGGCATCAAAATCGACCCTCCACAACAGTCCCAATGAAACAGCCTAAAATCCTCTACAAAGACCGGCCCCTGATCTACAGGTATCCACGAACAAGTTCCGCCGTACTCACCACCGCCGGTTTACTTATTTTCTTTTCAAAACCTATCTATGACTTGTGCTTCAGCGACCAACAAATTGACATCGAGGAGTTGAAGAGAACACACAAGTCCAGGTTTGCAAAGTCGTAATGGAGTCAGTGCAGAAAGCCAAGCAGAGGTTTCGGCAGTACCCTGCTCTTCTGGCAAAGTGTGGTAAAGAGGCGACTGCATATGCGACGTGCGTGTTGAAGAGAGACAATGTGAATTTGAACGATTGCAAGGAGGAGTTTGTAAAGTTTAAAAGTTGTTTGCAGAAGTCAGCGGCGAGTTTGAAAACTAGGTTGTAATATGGCGTGGCGTCGGTTTTCTAGCTTTGATTATAGAGCGCACTTGCTTGTAGCGTTAGTTGTTAGGTTGGCACTAGTGGCGTATGGGGTTTACCATGATAGCGTTTCTGCCGTACCATATACTGATATTGATTATAAGGTTTTCACGGATGCAGCGAGGCACGTTCTTGAGAACAGGTCGCCCTATGATAGACACACATATAGGTATTCGCCTCTTGTAGCATATATGGTTATTCCAAACATATTGATTCATCATACGTTTGGGAAAATTTTCTTTTCTTTGGTTGATTTAGTAGTGGCGGTTTTAATTAGAGCAATTATAAAGACGACGCTTTTGGAGTACCTTCAGTACATGGGAGAGGGGGACAACAATAAAAATTGTGCCCCTATTACTAGAGGAAGGAAAAAGTCGAAAAACAAGGGAAAAAAGGATAGGAAGAACGACGAAATTGAGATATCTTCCAATGTGGGAATGATCGTGTGGTTATACAATCCTTTGACAGTTGCTATAGGTACAAGGGGAAATTGTGACTCTGTCGCCGTACTGTTTGTTTTGGCAACACTCTATATGTTACAGTGCCAAAAAAAGTATTTCTTGGCGGGGTTGATCCACGGTGTTTCAATACATTTCAGACTGTACCCAATTATATATAGTCTCACGTTCTATATGTATTTAAGCAAATTTTCGTTCTATTCTTTGGAAGATCGTCGCAAACGTCAAAACTCAATCACCGTGAAAGAAATAACAGAACAGGACATTCGGGCCGTTGTTACGCGAAAACCCGAACGTAAAACCATCTTTAAGAAAAAATACCTTCTCTATTTGGTGCCAAATTTCGACCAAATCCGTCTTGTCCAGGGTTGTATTCTCTCCCTTTTCACTCTCATAGGCGTTTTTTACTATCTCTACTCGTACCAATTCCTCCACGAAACATATTTATATCACTTTGTACGAAAAGACACGCGCCATAACTTCTCCCTCTACTTCTATCTCCAGTACTTAACAGCATGGATCAAGAACATCGGACTTTGGCAAAAAGTTCTAATAGTCCTCCCCCAAATCGTTCTCCTTCTTGTTTTTTCCTTCCGTTACGGTTTAAATCGCTTCTCTTTAAATTTCTCGGTACTTACACAGACCATAGTTTTCGTGGCTTACAACACGGTGCTAACTTCACAGTATTTCGTTTGGATTTTGGCTATTTTACCATTGTGTCTTTGGCAGATCCGGATGAGCACAAGAAACGCCCTTTTTCTGGTACTGGTGTGGTTTGCGGCGCAAGGGGCGTGGCTTCTGCCCGCCTACTTTCTTGAGTTTCACGGACAAAACACGTTCTTGTTTATATGGATACAGAGTGTGTCCTTCTTTTGTGCCAATATCGCCATTCTAGGGAGGTTGATAATGTTCTTTATGCCGATTAAGAAAAAGGAAGTTTGAGGTGGCCCTGATGGGGGACTTGGTCGTGATAGTCGGTGCTGCGTCTACGTAGTGATGTATAATGTAGTGTATATGTGTATTTATACCATTTGTAAACGAATGAATAAATAAGAGTACGAATTTGTAGTTTTTTACTGGGGAAAGGGAAAAGGGCAAACATTGATATAATCACGTAAAAATCATATCACAGTATCAAATATATTATAGGTTTTTTACAATTTCAGTTAATTTCTGTGTGGATGATTAATTTTTGGTATTCGTTTCATTAAAGTGGTGCGTTTTTATGTGTCTCTTCAAATTATATTTTTTCTTGGCTTTATAGGGACACTTTTTGCATCCGTACCATTTCATTTCCCGCTCATCTACATGATGTATATTGATGTGAGTTTTTAAATTAGAAATTTGTTTAGATTTGTATGCACACTTTTCACACCTATGCCATTTAATATCTTCTCTATCCATGTGATGTGCGTTTATATGATTTTTCAAATTAGTCGTATGTTTGGATTTGTATGGACACTCTTTGCATTCATACCACCTTACATCTTTATCTTCTAAATGATATGTAATTGTGTGGTTCTTTAGAGTCCAATTTTCTTTAGTTTTAAATGGACACTTTTTGCATTCATGCCACTTGACACGTTTTTCCCCTAAATGGTGTGCTTTTATATGTCTATTTAAAGTCGATCTTTGTTTAGCTTTAAATGAACAATTTTGGCACTCGTACCATACAATATCCTTCTCATCCAAATGATGCGCATTTACGTGCTTTTTTAAATTATAGTTTTTTTTAGTTTTATATGGACATTTTTTACATTCATACCATTTAATATCTTTTTCATCCAAGTGATTTGTGTTTATATGACTTTTCAAATTGGACATTTGTTTAGACTTGTGTGAACACATTTTACATTTATACCATTTAATGTCCTGCTCTTCCAAGTGATTTGCGTTTATGTGATCTTTCATATGGGATATGTTTTTTGTCGTATATGAGCATTTTTTGCATTTATACATCTTAATAACCTGTTCATCTAAGTCGTCTGTATTATCTGGGTATTTTCGGCATTCAAACCACATATTATGTTTATCAAAATGATGCCGACTTACATGTTTTTTCAAGTCGGAATTATGTTTACTTTTGTATGAACAATTGTCACATGCATACCACTTGATGCTTGTTTCATCTGTGTGCTGTGAGTAGACGTGTGTTTTTAAATGAGATTTCCTTTTAGATTTGTATGGGCATTTTGCACATTGATACCAGAATATATCATCATCATTCAAATGTTTTGCAATTTTGTGTATCTTCAAAGAGTATTTCCGCTGGCATGTGTACTCACATTGATCACATTTTTGCCAGGTAACAAAATTTTGTTCACGCTTCACTAGTTGTGTGTTTTCTTCATTTCCAAAACACATTACCATGTGTTGGCACCATTTAAGTGAAAAGTGTGTCTCAAAGTTGCACTTGTCACAATTATAATTTTTAATTGTGAAATCCAATATCATTTCTTTTTTAATTTTATGAAGCTTTTGAATGTGATCTTTGAAATGAAGAGTTAATTGGGTTTGGAAATCACAGTCTTTGCAGTAATATGGTTCAATGTTTGCATTTTCGCAGTTGAAGGGCGGAAATGATGATAGGTGGTGATTTCTCGTGTGATTCACCATCAGAAAAAATGATGTTGTGAAGTATGGACAGACTGTGCAGCTATGGGTTTTTTCAGTTGACGGTTTTCTATGTACGTAATTCTCGGAGTATTCCAGAAACATTTTGGTACCTAAATTTTTTACTTTTAGGTACATTGTGGAAGCGACTCATTTTTCCTTACCTATACTTTGAAGGCAAAGTGCTAAAATGTCAAGAAGGGGTTTCCCGTTGTAGTTCCGGTAAAAAAGTTGTCATTAAAGTTGTACACACATAACCTCAAATATATGTCTTAGAATTCACATAACAAGAGCCAGAGGACCTAGCTGTAAATATGATAGCAACATGAGCAATCAAAAACAGAACTGTTACTAACGTTCAATGTACTATTACAATTGTACACTACATCACAACTGATCACAACAGAGTCAGTACATAACACCCTATGTAATACATATTCTACGACAAGACGCGATAGGCAACACATAATACATTGTGATCCAGCTTAATTGAAATAATCGTGTTAAATTCCGTTTATAATTTTTTGACTATTCTATGTTTCCAGTTTCCTATTTCCATCAGATAAAAATAACCGTACAATTTCAGTGGCAAAATAACATAAAAATCGGAAACAAGTTTAGGCGCCCCACGATGATAGCAATTTAACTGATGATAATTTTCAAAGTCCGTTCTGTCATAATTTTGGATCAACGGTTTAAGATTAGTTTAAAGACCATAAATTAATTAAGCATTTTCAATCTCGAGTAACGAGTAATGAAGTATGAATAATACAATAACTTAAGTAAAGTTATCCAGAAATTTAGATGTCGTTATTTATTGTCGTAAAATTGCGTTAAAACCACGACGGTTAACAATCCTGACATGAAGAGTAAATTTACAAACAGTGAAATAAAATTATACGTGTTGAGTGTTGGTGCACTAGTCAACAGTTTCACGACATCTCAGATTAGAAAATCGTTAATAAACTGAGCGCTAAAGAAAAGCCCGGAAGAGGAAGTCGCGATGGGCACTCCAGAACAACCTCGATCACGAAATATCTAAAAAGGAGCGCGTGGCTGTTAAAAGAGAAGTAGAGTCTAGTCTAATCCATTCCAGTCTAGTCGGATTTATTCTGTACATAATCGCTGTATAATTTTGTATTGCAGTGAAATAAATTGTTGAGTTTTACCCACGCCGATTTTAACACCCGTAAATTCTAACAATATTGAAATGAGTAGTATTTACTTGAATGCGTGAAAATCTAATAGGACAGTAAAATGAATAAATGGACAGTTACGTGTAAGCAGTTACTAACTCAAAATCAGTCCGCTAGAAATATTGGGTTAAGTAGTTCTCATACACATATTTTTTATTTAATGTTAGCGGAACTCGAGTAATTATTTTTGACAATTTAAATTTTTATTATTATTTTTTTATTGGAATATCTAGTAGTGTTTTAAAATACTGTAGACTTTGAGTGAAATAAAGGAAATATTTTGCTATGAAAATATATCTTTTTTATTTTTTAATAGAAATATAAATAAAATTATTCCAACGATGTCCAAAGAAATATTAAAAAATATATTTAAACTTGTTGTATAATAGAGACAAAAAATTGGTTGAAAGTTATTTCGACAAAACTTTCCTAGCCCCTAAAGTTTTAGTTGAGCAAATACAACTTCGAAAAATTATTATCAACTTTAATTTTGAGAATTGTTTTTTTTTTCTTTTTTTTCATCGTATCTATATCTTTGTAGTCAGTTTTTCCATACATTTTTTTTTTTTTTTGATAACGTCGTTAACATTTTAGCGAGGGCATTTCTAAATGTTATGAAAACATCAATCTTCGGATATGCTAGAATTCAACATTTTCCTCAGTTTTCAAGATTTCTAGATCTTCCAGATTTTTCACACTTGCTACATATTTCCAGATTTTCTAAAATTAATAGACTCCAAGAGTCTTTAAATCTTTGAAATTTTTGGAATCTCTGGAATCTTTAGAATCTCTGAGATGTATAAGATAATAATTAGGGTGTTCAAGACCCCTAATGATTGGAGGATTTATAAAAATTAAAGGAAGCATTCTTCAGATTTTTACGATTTTTAGATTTTTACGATTTTTGTTTTGTTTAGAGTCTTTGGAATCTTTAAAATTTTTGTCGTTTAAAATATTTGGAACAGAATTTTAAAAACCTTTTTAATGTTTGAATCTTTAGAGTATTTAGAATCTTAGTTTTCAGAGTCCTTAGAGTTTTAACAATCTTCGGAAATTTGGATATTTCAGAATTACTAGAAATTTTATAAAGTTTAGAATTTTTATAATTTCTAGGAACTTTAATACTTCCCAAGATCTTTACAATTTTGTTGCATATTTCTTCTGTTTAGAATCTAAAACTTTAGTTTATTTAGCATATTTGGTGTCTTTACAATTCGCAAATTCTAGTGTATGAAATCTTCAAGATTTTTAGAATGTGTCGAATCTTTCGAATTTTTGAAAAGTTTGAAATTTTTAGAATACCTACAATCTCAAGATTTTGTAAACTTTTGAAATTTTGAGATTTTATATTTTTTTATTTTCTGTTAATTTTTGGGAATTTTCGTAATTTGCAAAATTTTAAAAATTTCTAGAATGTTCAGATTTTCCAGATTTTCCAAAGTACACAAGATCACCTGAATTTCCACGTTTTACAAAATTTCTAAAATTATCAGGCTCCAGTTATATCAGAACTTTGAAATTCAACTTTTTTAAATATTTTCAAGATTTTTAGGTCTACCACATTTTTGTCACTCTTTCTGAATTTTTTCAGATTTTCTAAAATTTATAGATCTCAAGAGTCTAAATCTTTGGAATTTTTGGAATCTCTGGAGTCTTTACAGTCTTCAAGATTTATAAGATAATAATTAGGATGTTCAAGGCCTTCAGTACTTTTAGGATTTATAAAAATTAAAGAATTCATTTTTCCGATCTTTACGATTTTTAGGTCTTTAAGATTTTTGTTTTCTTTAAAGTCTTTGGAATTTGTAAAATCTTTGGGATTTTAAGAGTTCACGCGATTTTTACAAGTTTTAGAATCTTTGGCTTTGGGAATTTCACTACAACCTTCAGAATCTTTCAAGTATTCGAAACAGAATTTTAGTGTTTGACCCCTTTGGGTGTTAGTCTTTAGACACTTCAGAGCCTTTAAAATCTTTAGACTTTAGATTCTTTAGAGTCTTTCCAATCTATGGAAATTTTGAACACTTTGGGAATTACTAGGAGTTTTATGAAGCCTAAAATTTCTGCAATTTATAGGATCATTAGTACGCCCGGGTTTTAAAAATTTTCTAAGATTTTGTTGAATGTTTTTTATATTTAGAACATTAGAACTTTAGTTTATTTAGAATCTTTAAGTGTATGTAACCCGGGAAAGCTTTTATACTTTTTAAATCTTTCAAACCACTGGAAACTTTAGAATCTTTAGAATCTCTAGAATCTAGAAACAATCGAATTTTTATAATCTTTAGACCTTTCAGATTTTCATTATTTTGAAATACTTCAGTATATCTAGAATTTTAAATATTTTTGGACCTTTGGGATTTTTAGCATCTTTCCATTTTTTAAATATTTGGAATCTGTGGAATCTTCGGAATTTTTGAAATTCCTTTAGAATTTTCAAATGCCGGCTTCTCTAACTTTTTTTTAATGTTTTGAAATTCCCAAAATCCTTGTAGTTCTTAGAGTTTTTAGCATCCTTGAAAGCCTTAAAACCTTTGAAAGGGTTAGAATATTTGGGACTTTCACAACATTTGGTATCTTTCCACAAATTCGGTCAGAATTTTAGAATTTCTGTAATTCTGTAAACGGAAATAAGAGACCTATGTTTTCGTATTCTAAAGGTAATGAAACGTCAATTTTCTTTCATTAATTTTTGTGAGTCACCCTGTATAAGAAATTTAAAAACTTTTAATGCAATGATAAATCACAAGAGTATAGATTCATCATATTTTACACATTTTGGATAGGATTTATTTGGCTCGGGAAGTAAAAAAATTTACAAGAGCTGTAGATATACCGATGTTAAATTAATTCGATAAAGTTCAAATCATAATAATAAAAATCGAATTTAAGAGTGTGTTGATACCTAATTTATATTAAAATTTGCCTTTTTTGAAGAGAGAAAAAAAACAAATCTGAACATTTAAAGGATTTTTTTTTCATTTGGATAATTCTTCGGCGATTTGTATACATATAAGAATTTCTTTGAGCTGTATTGTCGTTGTTATTGTTTATTATGTGTACTTTTTATGCAGGTATCGTTTGTATTGTATTTTTTGGTAAGTTTATATTTTATGTTTTGTTACTCAACTACAAGCATTATAAATTCACCGACACCTAACCGGCAAGGGTCATTTTACAGTCGTCACTAACCCTGTAGTTGTTCCGTCCAACCCCTCATCATCATATCATAAAATTTTAGTGGGCAAAAAAATAACGTTCTGAGTATACCTTGGGTACCCATTCCTATTCAACGATTTCTTTAAGAATTTGTGATTTGAGCCCTTTGGCACTTACCACATCGACACCACTGCCGCGTCCACACATAGGCAACATCCAATACACATCAATACCGAATTTTTCCCCCTAACCTCTAAATTTGAAACAAATTGTTTTCGTGCCTGATTCCTACATTTCATTACAGACAACTACTCCACAACCAGCGTTTAGGCAAGCAGCACCGTTCCCCAGAAACATGTTGTACTCTACTTAACCTAATAATCATGTTTGCAGGTTTATCCAGAATGTCAAAATTGCGACCTTTGGTCCTTTGCGGCCCTTCAGGCTCCGGAAAAAGCACCTTGTTGAAAAAAATGATGGAGGATTTTCCAGATAAATTCGGCTTCAGCATTAGCCACACAACCAGAAAACCGCGACCTGGAGAAGTGGACGGACAACACTACCATTTCACCACAGTGGAAGACATGCAGAAAGCCATCCTGGATGGGCAGTTTATTGAACACGCCACGTTTTGTGGCAACATGTATGGAACAAGCAAAGCGGCGGTGAACTTTGTCAGAGAACAAGGGAAGATTTGTGTGCTGGATATTGATGTGCAGGGAGTAAAACAAGTAAAGAACACAGATCTCGATCCGCTTTATGTGTTCATAAAACCACCATCTTTGGACGAGTTGAAGAAAAGATTGACTGCACGGAAAACAGAAACTGAAGAAAGTTTGCTGCATAGACTGAAAGTTGCCAGTGAAGAGCTGGATTACGGGACTGAGGATAATTTTGATTGCATTGTTATCAATGACAATTTGGAACATGCATATGTACAGTTGAAAACATTTCTAGAAAGTCAGGTTTTTGGGGATAAATAATTTATTCCTGGAAGTTTACATCATTGTAGGTGTGTCATTAAACTTTGCATTCCTAGAGGAGCATGCATTAAAGCTAAGCATACATAAACTTGAGTTATGTTGATAAGTAATAGTAATGCCTAGAAACCAGTGTCAAATGTAAATGTTTAGAATGTTAGGAATTACCTAATTGTTTCGTTTCATATGTATATATAGGTTGCGATAATTCTGAAATGGTGATAAATGTGTAAGTAGCGTATTTGAATTATTGTTATGTATATATTAGTAAAAATTGCATTTACAAACAAATGGTCATACGTAGTTCTGTGATTATTGGTATTTTTTCTAGTTTATTTATATCTGTAACAATAACAATAAATAATACATCACACACATGAAGTTTTGTTTTTTATATTCAGTGATTATTATTATATATTTACTACATGGGCAAAACCGTATTATAAAAGACTAAAACTACAAACAAAGTACTCAAACCTAGACCTAAGGCTGGTTCTTACTTACAGTTAAGTATCTAATTGCAAATGGTTTCTTTTAATAATACTGCTACCTAGTGTTCTGGTCATTCAAATGCTGAGAATGTGTGTCTTTTTAGATTAGAATTTCATTCAGTTTTGTATGAACCAGGGGCGGCTTGTCCTATGAGGCAGGTGAGGCAGTGCCTCACCAATGAATTTTACGCCTTATTAGGATTTTTATTATTTTATACGGACACATTTCGGCCAATAATTTGTGTCTTTTTTCTAAAATTTTAAAAATAAATATAGAAAATTATATTCTTATTTTTATCTCGGTAGGTACTCGTTGCTCCCTTAATTAAACAGCGCGCTTAAACACTCCGCACAACATGTATTTTGTGACGCGAATGAGGCCGACTCGAAGCTTGCCTCTACAGCATATATAGAAATCATGTCGTTAATAGGCAAGCAACCTGCAATACACTTATAAGCGGTATGAGTTGAAAAAAGACAAAATTGAGGCTAGCCTCATTTCCGTGCTTGCAAAAGAGATGGACAACTATAATATTTGCGCGCGGGGAACGTGCGATTGCAATGCAGTCTGCATTCGCAGGAGTATTCAAAATTAGGCCGTTGATTGTTTTGCCACAAATCTGTGTGTGTATAAATTGATTCAAAATTTCGGTAACAGAATTTTGTCTTAAAAGTGCCTACGTTTGCGTGGGTCGCGTTAGTGCTTTGTGCTTGTCATAATTTGATTTCGGTAATCGTTATTTAAGATTACGAGTAAATCGGAATTTTTCTCTACTAACGTTAAATGACAATGGCAGTTCTGTTTTTTCTACTTTCACGTATGATGATAAATTGTATGTAGTTAAGGAATTAAAACCGCCGGTTCCTGATTTGAGTAAATCGTTAATTGATCCATAAAAAAAATTTAAAATAAATCCGTATTTATATTTTATATTTTTTTCATTTTGTTTTTTGTTATAAATCAAATTAGCTTTATTTTATGTTGTATTTGATCTTTTTCGATATGTTTCCTTTAAAGTTTATTTTAATTTTGTTTTTTGTTAGAAGTTGTGATAACCCAAACTTCCCGCCTTAAAAATTTGACCTTGAAACAGTTTGAAAGGCCCGCGAAAAATTCAAAAATTCAAAGTTTGGCCTTGGCTGTGATCGTCTAACAAATGAGAACCTACGTTGTGTGTTTTTTTTTGTGGTTTTGAAAAATGGCGGGAAGAAGTTCTTTCATACAAGTGCATACACTGTCGAGAGCGCAAGAAATAATAGACAAAATTAGGAGCCTTCCTAAGGAGGAAAAAGAAACGAAGAACGACAGACGCTCGATTTGCCCTTCTGGCGAGTCCGCAGGGCCAAGGTGTCATCGGTCTTCATTCCCCAAAACCCCCTGGGGTTTTATTCACCGACATATTACATGTCAGACACCTTAAGATATGTGAAAGAAAACACTCGCGAATTGACAGACATACACATATGAAAACCGAACAAACACAAGACCTACACATATGTAAATTGGATGGCAGAACCCGAATCATTATGAGAGTGTGGCGATCGAACAAAATATATATCAATTTCATTTATGAGCACAGCAAAATACCCAGAGGGGGTGTCGTAGCGTGAGCGAAGTTTGGAGCTCCCGGTCTGGGCTGGTTTCCCCCGCGACGGTGATTCTATCTACACCAAGCCTGCCAGACAGCACCCCTCCATGACGAACATGCCGTCCAAGCAGGCCGTTTCGGCCTAAAACTAGCGGTGAAGTCTGGTCAACTACTACCTCGTCGTCAAGACCGTTCCCACTGAAATCTAGTTCAAAGCCTGCACATATGTGCAGAGAGCGCGACACATTCCGCTACCGCAACTAGGAACTGCGCCCATCGCCGACACTACGTGTTATTGTGTTATTTACCTTCAATTCTATTTAAATGTTCAAACTCTATGACTCTAATATTAAATGACAACCGAACAAGTGTTAAAGTTTCAACAAAGAGCAATAAACAACATTTAAATTCGCCATACTCTCTTACGGAAATTCAGTCAACAAATAATTCTTAATTGAGATTAAATTTGGACATCAGATAATTTACATGATAGAAATATTCATCAACAAAATATTTACAAGAGCAAAACTTAGCAAAGATTTATAAAATAAAGATCTGGTGTGAAATAAGCTTGTACAAATTAAATATCATGTTAAGTCAGAACTGCAGAGCATGGAAATTTACGTTCAATTCAAATTATACAGCAAAGAAAATTACTGAAGCTAAAATTGTGAGACAAAGACAAATTGCATGAGGTGAAAGATTGTAAAGTTAACAGATTTACGCATTGCAGGTTTGCGGATCACCGAAACTATCTGTAACAAAAAATGTGAAGCTGCATCTTTGTATTCATATGATTAATATTAATTCGTGTCCAGTCAAGTTATTGGTTAAAATTCAAAACGTGAAATTATTCAGCTACATTGTGGGCCATCATTACACATACATTTCCCCAAACAAAACACATAAACAAACATGGCAGACAATCTGCAGTTGCAAAATGGCGTTGGACGAATTCGTCATTCCAAATAATAGGCGTCGAAAATATGCGATGCAAAAATACGATGAATCCTGTGGCGTTGTATAAACGATGGGCTAAATAAAAAGGAATAGAAGGCACGTCCCCCCATGACCCACAATGTTGTTAATTTTGTTCAATAGATTCAGTTAAAACATGTGCTCGGTTAAAAGAAACAAAATGGACGCTCCAAAATGGCTGCTGCCTGAACAAAGAACGGTGAAAATAACAACTCGTTTGCCGCCATCCAAAATACAGATTTCACAAATAAAGCTAAATAAAGCATGGCCCGAACTAGAAATCACTTCCTGTAAAGCCCTACTGCGATGGATTTTAAATGAAAGATAAAAAAAACGAGATTAGTGGAAAAAAGCGCACGCGTCGAAGTGTCACGAGGTCAGAAGCATCGTCGGGGCTTGAAACTCGCCGCGAAACAGGTGTTCAAAACATACCTCTCCAAAGATGCGAAGATTTCGACACGGCTTACCGCCAACAGGAACACAAAAACCTCGTCGTAAGAACGATGAGAAGTCAGGAACACCCAATGGCTCAACGGGGCTGCTAGGTTTTCAATGGAACAGATCAACACTGTTGCTCGAAGCGCTCGAAAGGAAGTCGACTGTTCTCTCGAAGCGATGAAAAGGAAGTGGGCGGTTTTACCCGAGACAAAACCACCCTCGCTTTGCGCACGTCTGTTTCCTTGGGGTGGTTGGTTGCCAACCTCTCCTTCTTCTCACTAACCGTTTCTTGTGCGCGCGGAATTCGTTTGAAATTTAAAAATTCGAATTGGATCCTTACAAAGTTATATTAGTTTTTTCTGACCACGCTTCCCTTTCCTTTTGTCCTGTCATTCTCATCCTTTCCTTGCAAGACCTCCTTACACCTTCTTGGTTCTTTGTGGACAGTTAAATGAGTTTACAAATTTGTTTATTTGACTAAATAGAAAATATTTAAGTAATCTTGATTTATTTATATTTTAGAGCGTTTTGTGCTGTGCCTCATCAATTTTTCAAGTCATGAGCCGCCCCTGGTATGAACACTTTTTGCATTTGAATGGTTATGATTAGAGCTGTGCGGTTGAAATTTATTTACCCCCACTATCGGCCCACAGTGCAGATCGCTACACAGCCTTGCCTTGCTCGCTTCTCGCTTTTCAGTTGTGGATTATTTTTGCTAATTCACACAAATAGTTTTATTGTCAGCGAGACGGACACCTGAACATTATTAAAATTATGATTACTCTTATTTCGTGAATATGGATTTTAAAATCATCAACTGACATGCCGTTAACATTATTTTTCGCGTAATTTTCTTCGCGATACATAACGTCGGTGCAAGCCTCTGGCCTGCCGGAGTGGGGGTCAATTCGCAGCGTTTAAATTTCAACCGCACAGCTCTAGTTATGATACTTCTGAGTTAAAAATTTAGCAGCCAATGTGTCAGTCTTGAGCTGCAATTTCTGTCCACTTTTCTGTGCTCTTATAGAACTGATTAACTTCTGATTTCCTTCATTGTTTAAACATTTTATATTATGCTGAAACCACTTCCAAAAAAATTTGTTCCAAATCCACACTTGTCACAAATGTAGTTTTTAGTTCTGTATCCCGCATTTGGTAAGACTTCTTGGGTTTCTTTGTTATTGTTATTACATTTTTGAATGTGTTGTTTGAAGTGTAGTGTTAGTTTGGTTTGGAAATTGCAGTCCTTGCAGTAATAAATTTCCATGTTAAAAGATAGCGTGGGACACTGATGTCTAATGTGGTTCATCATGAGGACAATTGATGTGGTATGTATTTGGATAAGGTTCACAAACTACGTTTAGAAGTTTAGAACTAAGGGCATTGTTGTAATTGAGGGAAACAAAATTCTCAGATTTTCCAGAATCTGGTTCACGAAAATTTATTATTAGTTTTGAAAAAACAAAGTGTATTTTCTGCTCACCTAAATTGTTTATTTTTTTCTGTACACATAACCTCAATTTATAAAACAATATAGGCAACAATAATGCACAATTTTGAAATAAATTTACATATAGACCCCCACGTAAAATTTGAAGCAGAACCTGAAAGACGTCAAAAATGTATTATTGGAGTGGAAATGGGAGAGAAAAAATTATATATTCAACCCGTATCATTACTTTCTAGTATATTGTTGGTTGCATATACAAAAGTTTAATATGTATTCTTTAATAAAAATATTCCGATATTGCAACTTGTGTTTATGTTGGCAGACATATAAGTCATCACATACGATAAATTTATGTTTTGGATACATTTGCATACATTTTGAACAAGTAAAAACTGAGAGATCCAAAAAATCCAATTTATTAATTTTTGTTGCCACATTTTTCCATAATTTGATTTTTTAAATTGCAGTTGTTTCATACTTATGCTTCCTCTTCATGTGCTGTCTTAAAGTTCCTATTACTTTAGCCTTGTACGGACACTTCTCACATTCATACCATGTAATATCTTGTTCATCCAAATGGTGTGCACTTACGTGATTTTTTAAAGCATAATTGTACTTACATTTATAGGAACACTTTTTGCATTCATACCATTTAATATCCTGTTCATCCAAATGGCGTCCACGTATGTGTCTCTTCAAATTACCTTTTAATCTAGCTTTGAATGGACATTGTTTACATTCATACCACTGGATTTTATTTTCATCCAAATGGTACGCATTCATGTGACTGTCTAAATAACGGCTGCGTCTGGTTTTATACGGGCACTTTATACATTCATACCATTTAATATCTTTTTTGTTCCAGTGGCTTCTTTTCATATGTTGTCTTAAAGCTTCTGGTCTTTTAGCTTTGTATAGACACTTCTCACATTCATACCATTTAACGTATTGCTCATCCAAATGGTGTGCATTTATGTGGTTTTTTAGCATATAGTTGAATCTAGCTTTGTATGGACATTTTTCACATTTAAGCCATTTAATGTCTTGTTCATCTACGTGGCGTGCAGTTATGTGTTTGTTCAAATATGTTTTCAAGGTAGCTTTGAATGAACATTTTTTGCACTCATACCATTTCATTTCATGTCTAGCCAAATGCTGTACTTTTATATGCCTTTTTAGATTATATGGTGTTTTAGATTTGTATGGACATTTTTTACATTCATACCACTGGATTTGCTCCTCTTCTAGATGGTGTATATTTACGTGATTTTTTAACATATACTTGAACCTAAATTTATACAAGCATATTGTGCATTCATGGCGTTTAATCTTCTGGTGGTTCAAGTGGCACACCTTGATATGATAAAGCAACCACGAATATATTTTTGTTTTGTACAGACATTGTTTACATTCATACCACTTAATATTTTGTTGGTTAGTATGGGACACATCTCTGTGTTTTTTAAGCTGTTTCTTTGTGTGTATTGGTAAATGTTCTCACATGTTAAATTTATCTGCGAGTTTTCGTTATTTTCCAAACATTCTGTGCTATGTTGTAGCCATTTCAACGAAAACTGTGTTTCAAAACCACACTTTTTACACATGTAGTTTTTAATGGTATATTCCACGTCAGGTGATTCTTCCTGTATTTCTTTTTTAAAGATACATTGTTGAATGTGCTGTTTAAAAACTAGTGTTAGCTGTGTTTGGAAATTACAATCTTTGCAATAATAAATTTCAATGTTTGTGTTTTCGCAGTAAAAAGGTATTGAGGCTGAACAGTGATGCATGGCGTGATTCTTCATAAGAAAAAATTGTGTAGTGAAATATGGGCAAAGTTCACATTTATGGACATGGCTTAACCAAGGTTTCGCAAATGCATAATTCCTGGAGTATTCAAACATGGGCATTTTGAGTCACCTAAATTTATCAGTTAATTTCAGACTACAACATAGAAAGGTATTTGTGAGTTTTCTTACCTAATATTATTTGTGAATAGTAATTTACTTAATGTTTAGATCTCTTTAAATTTGCTTGCTACAAATATAACCTCAAAAGCAGAGGCCAAAAATGTGGATTCATATGTCAATTTTAAATATACTAGCAGCCCAAAGTAATTTAATTGATTCTTTATTAACGACTTGCTAGCAGTGCTTGCCACAAGTGCCTTAAATGATAATTTGATTTTAAATGCCTGTTTTACAGATAATACGTTTCTACAAATTCGGCACTAAATGTTATCGAAATTATCGCACAGACATCATTAAACTAACAGGAAATGATACAAGGCATGAAGGCAGGATTATCAACTTGATACATTTAAATATGTTGTATAACAGAATTTTCCTTTTTCCAAAGACATTGCTCTACTATATTATACATTATACTCTGGAAAAAGAAAACTGTAGATCGTATATTTTGTGGTACAGAAAAAAGCGCTAGCTACATCGGAAATGCATACGTTTCTAGGTAAACAAACCTCTAGAACAAACGTCATTATTATTATTATGAAGCAGATGAGTAGTTTTAGAAAATTCATTCATAACTATTTACACTTTCAATTACGTGTACAATTGGTTGCATACACAAATTTATTTCATAAACGTGATCAAAAAGTTTTCAGATTAAAGTTAGCCACGAAAGTATTTGTTATGTCTTTGATTAAACTGCAAATGTCATACATAACTTCATTTGTATTTCAATAGTTTGAATTTCCATGGCGATCTCTAATCTGAATATTTTTGATCACCCGTTTTAAATAAATATTTATAAAATCAAAAGTTTTTTGGTGGTCTTTGAACACGCATTGTAAAAAATTGGTCGAAGGTTATTTCAAGAGAACTTTTCTTGCCCCTGAAAAATTATCGTTTTTTTGCGATTTTTGTTTTCTGATAACAGTGATAACCTCTATAAAGTAAAAACCTGTGGCGTAAATAACGCTCCCGCAGCTTATTTGACTTGATTTTATTTTCAATTTTTCATTTTTTTGTTCCTTCATTTTTTCGTTTTGCATTTTTTCTAGTTTTCAATTTTAAATTTTTCAACTTTCCAATTCGATTTCTAGAGCTTTCAATTCTTAATTTTTGTGCAATTTTTCGTTTCAATTTTTTATTTTCTTTATTTCTACAGATTTTTCTCATTTTTTGTTTTTTCAATTTCAATTTTTTCAATTTTCGGTTTGCAATGTTTCAAATTTTCTTTTTTCTTTCTTCAATTTTCCTATATGTAGCTCATTAAATTTTTAGATTTTGCAGCTTTTCGATTTAAAGTTTCACGAGTTTTTAATTTTCAATTTTTAGATTTTTCATTTCTTCAATTTTTCGAAAAAAACGAGAAAGTACAAGTTATTTTACGTGACATACATTACGAGTACAGCCCAAAATTACTAAATAATAGATCGACTTTATGTTTTTTTATTATAATATCTGTTGTTCTTTGCACCAAAAAATTGTTGAAAGTAAACTACGTATAAAAAAAAAACAAAGATTTAGCTCCACCCACCCGCCCCGATCTCAATTGTGATGAGATTTTCATTCCTAATTAGACTGAAGAATAAAGCATTCATCAGAATTGAGGAGGGGTGGGTGGGCGGGGCTTATATTTTGTCCATTTTTTCTTAATATACGAAGTCTTCTTTTCCCAACAAGAAACTGAAAACATGTTTAACTTTCCTGTTGTTGAAAGAAAACTCTATATATTAAAAAAAAAAAAGATAACGTTATTATACCGTGCAATTGTTTTTGCGAAGATTTGAACGTTAAGCGAAAAAACTGAAAGCGGATTCGTATACTACAAGAGTGTGGGGGTATTTTTGTAAAACATTCAACTTATTATAAAACACGGTTCATTGAGATGACGTCATCAAATTGTTGATGAGGACGATTAACCAAATTCTGGCTAGCATTTAACCATCTACATGATATTTCTAACATACAAACAAAATTTGACAACAATTGGTCCAGCAATTTCGGAGATTACGGGTCTAATAAAAATGGATACAGACAGACAGACGAAAACGAGAGACTACTTTTTTCGTACTGTAGGGGTCATGAAACGTCGAGAAAACATAAAAGTGGCAATTCGTCCGATGGACTTGATTACTATGCTTCCTCAGCTTACGCTCGGGAAGTAAAAATTGGTCGAAAGTTGTTTTGACAGAACTTCCCACGCTCCTGAAGTAAACATATCCAGCATTTTCGAGTTGGGTTTTTTCTTTACACAATCATCAACATTTTTGCAAGGACACGTACATCAACAATTGGTAAATAACAGTGTTGTATTCCCAAATAAATAAATAAAATAAAGAAGGCGGCCATAGATCTGTTATAGTAGTAATACATATATCAAGGCAGTGGTTGAAGTAATTGTGTTTCAGAGGGTAAGGAAGTTAATACTTTTATTTATTTAAATTATATTATATATTTTATAAATTTAATTTAAAGAATTTTGTTATGTGGCGAATTTAATACTTTAAAAAGAAATTAATACAAAATTTCTTTTTCCCTTTTTAAAAGAAAAAAAAAAGTCAAAATTTTCACTGGTGGATAACACTATATAAATTTTTTGTGATGATTATGCATATGCCACAGTTTATCATATGCAGACCCTGATGCAGACAATATATTTTCGACGATTGGCAACATTGATCATAACAATATATAATATAAATTTTATGGTGATAGCATAGGGCGATGTGTGGGGTGGTAGGTGGTAGGTTATACACCATTGACACCAAACACCATTCACGCAAAGGCGCGAAATTTAGCGCCACTTCGCGAAACTAGTAACATTTTGTTTTTACACCACCGATTATTTTACTATTGGTATCACTAGCTGTCAGCTACGGGTGAGATTTACTGTATCCTAACATTCATAACAAATAATGACCTTGCAACGTAATTCCAATAAATACGTGCGGTCAAATATTTTACCAATAACCCATTTGGACAACTATTTAAAAATTAACTTCCATTTAAACTTTTACTTGTCCTAAACCTGCGCGGACAATTGTCAGCGTAAAACTGTTGCTTCTGAAATAATTAAATATCCACTTTTGAGGTTATGTTTACAAAAAATAGTCGGTCTGAGAATTTGGATTCTTTATTAAAGCTTGGGTAAGAAAATACGAATATTGCATTGTATAATCTGAGATATTAATGAATTCAGGCAAAACAAAATGTCCATTCTCGAATATTCAGAGAATTTTACCGCTGTGAAACCCTTGTTCAACAGTGTCCACAAATGCGAAGTTTGTCCGTATTTCACGTCGTCGTTTTTTCTCTTGGTGGATCATTCCAGGAACCACTGCTCCTCCTCGACACCTTTTGACTGTGAGAACACAAACATCGAAACTTATTACTGCAAAGACTGTGATTTTCAAACAGAACTAACAATTGTTTTCAAGCAGCACATCCAAAAATGGCATAGTGTTAAAAAGGAAATTGAAGAAGACCTACCAGACGTCGAATATACAATTAAAAACTATATTTGTGAAAAATGTGGCTTCGAAACACATTTCTTATTAAAATGGTTACGACACACTGCAGTATGTTCTGGAGATAAAACAAACTTTCATATAAATTCCCACGATTTCGACCAACAACTAATAAAGTGGCGTGAGTGCAAAATGTGCCCATACAGGTCCAAGTTTAATTATATGTTGAAAAAACACATAAATGCACATCATCTGGATGAGCAAGACATTCAGTGGTATAAATGTGAGAAGTGTTCGTACAAAGCGAAAGGACCTGAAGGTGTAAGACAGCATACGAACGCGCACCATAACATTAAGTGGTATAAATGTGAGAAATGTCCTTTTAAAACCAAGTGGAACGGTAATTTAAAATATCACATAAACGCACAGCATTTAGATGAACATGAAGCCAAATGGTACGAATGCAAAGTTTGCCCTTTTAAAACTAAAAAAAGATCGTCACTTTGTGATCATACTAAACGACATACTTTAACTGACGAAGATATTAAATGGTATGAATGTGAAAAATGCTCATTCAAGGCTAAATCAAAAGCTAATATAAAAAAGCACATGATTGCGCGGCATTTAGACGAACAGGACATTAAATGGCATGAATGCCAAATGTGTCCATACAGAGCTAAATATAACTATTTATTAAAAGATCACATAAATGCTCATCATCTGGATGAAGAAAATATTAAATGGTATAAATGTGAGAAGTGCTCTTACAAAGCTAAAGGTACAGCGGCTTTAAGAGGTCACATGAAGAGGAAACACTGGAATGACAAGGATTTTAAATGGTTTGAGTGCCAAAAATGCCCATATAAAACCAAATATAACCGTAATTTGAAAAGTCACATAAATGCCTACCATTTAGGTGAAAATGAAATTCAGTGGTTCAAATGCACGAGTTGCCCATTTAAAACTAAAAAAAAATCATCATTGAAAAATCATAACATAACTCGTCATTTAGACGAAAATGAAATTCAATGGTATGAATGCAAAGATTGTTCATTTAGAACTAAGATAAAATTGTCGCTAAATGATCATAACAGAACACATCATTTGGATGAAAATGGTATCAATTCCTTGATATGTGAAAAATGTTTGTTTAAAGCTAAATCAAGAGCTAGCTTGAAAAAGCACATATTTGCTCGTCATTTAGATGAACAGGAGATTAAATGGCACGTATGCAAAATGTGTCCATATAAAGCTAAGTATAACTACATGCTAAAAAACCACATAAATGCGCACCACTTAGATGAGCAACATATCAAGTGGTATGAATGTGATAAGTGCCCATACAAAGCTAAAGGACCAGAAGCTTTAAGAGGACACATAAAAAGAAACCACGTCGATGAAAAATCGGCAAGCCAACTAAATGAGCAAGAAATCAAATGGTATGAATGCGAAAAATGCTCACACAAAACTAAAAAAAAATCAAATCTAAGAAAACACATATATTCGCAGCACTTAGACGAACAGGATATTAAATGGTATGAATGCGAAAAGTGTCCATATAAATCAAAATTCAACTACATGTTAAAATACCACATAAATGCACACCATTTAGATGAACAGGACATTCAGTGGTACAAATGTGAGAAATGCCCATACAAGGCTAAAGGATCAGTAACTTTAAGAAGGCACATAAAGTCGAACCATTGGGATGAAAAGGATATTAAATGGTACGAATGTGATCAGTGCTCGTATAAAACCAAATACAACCGTAATTTAAAAAATCACGTAAATGCGCGGCATTTGGATGATAATGAAATTAATTGGTACGAGTGCGAAAACTGTCCATTTAAAACAAAAAAGAAGTCGTCGTTGCGCGATCATAACAAAAAACGTCATGTGGATGATAAAAATATCACAGAAGGAACGTGAAACGCAAAATTTTTCTACCATTCTATATTTAAGAGAATGAATAAAGTATTTTTCTAAATCTGAGTGTTCTTTGTTACTAATTGTAATCGTGTTTATTAAAAAAACTCGAATTATATCGAATTTTCCTGACTCTTCAGCTATGAATATGCCAAGTATGTGGTTTGAGTACGTTTCTTCGTCATACAAACTGACGAATTAAAATAAGTTAATTTTTAAATTAAGCTTAACTAAAAATACACGAGTGGCCACCCATTTTACATATTTTTGCTAATTCATTATAAATTATTTGAGTTTCATAAAATATCAGTAATTCCGAACAAGATTTCCATAAAATGGTATAATCATTATTACACACAGGTTGGTCTGTAAGATATGAAAAAGATTTTACAAGGAAACGTCACGAGTTGTAATTCTAGTTTTTTCTGACAGTATGAAAATTTGATGAGAAATTAAATTTTTCAAAGCGGGACACCAGAATAACAATCAGAAAAAATTTCCTATTATTTTTGAAATGTCTAGCTGAGCATTAACAGTGATATTAATTATTGATTAAGATTTCAGACAACTGAATTTAATAAAGATCCATATTGACAGTAGGGGATTTTATGTAAGTAGTTGTCCCAAATTAAGTCAAATTCCTTCCAAAATCTTCAATTGGGTGTAAATTAACCTTGTTAAATTAATTAACGGTATTGTCAGTTGTATTTTCAAGGTTTTATAAATAATTCTAAGGGCGTAGTTGGCCATGGATTTCAAAAATCCCGTTTCGCTGAAATTATGCCTCATTATGACAGTTCTCACTTGTCATTAATGTTATTTGTAACCTGTTACTTAAAGGTGTGGTGACCAAATTTGAATTAAAATTTCGCGCTAAAAAAAACGGCACGAAATCGCAATGGAATAATTTGAATAAAAAAAAAAAAATTAATCAAGAAAATCATTAAACATAGGCAACCGTGTGCAAGGTTAGTTCTTTTCTGGTATGTAGTTGTTTATTGTTTGTAAATTCACAGTTCATGTTAGGATTTTAATCGTCACTGGTTCTAACAAAACTTAACAGTTATGAGACTGTTTAGATAAGGCACTTGCTAGAAGATTTCATGAAATTCACTTAGTCAGGACTCATTCTTTGTTTATCAAGTTATAAATAAGGTTTCTGGATGCTTATGCTTAAGTGTTACATTATAACACTTCTTAATTCCTCACATAAGATTGCTAATAGTTCATTTACGGCAGTTAAATTCACCTAACGTTGTCCCAGTCTGGGAAAAGGATCGTGGAAAGTGCACTAGAATTCATAATATCGTGGACTGAGGGACGGGGAGATAAATTTTTTCCCTTAGGCAGTTATCATCATATCATCATCACGTTACCGAGAAGCATTTCTCGCGACGAGGGATGCGTTTTGTGTTTATTTATCATGTGTTTGTGGGGGATAAGCTGGAGACAGTCCACGATATAAACTCTCAAAGCTAATTGTTTTTAAGTAACCAATCACTTGGATCAAGGCATAATTTCACATCATGTAATTCTTTCTTTGAATCGTTGATAAAGTGTGGCATAATTTAACATAATGTAAATTTTTGTTTGAATCATTGATAAAGTGTGGCAAATATTAAACTCATGTAATTTTGTTAGCTTTGCAATTTTTCACCTCATGCAAATTTTCTCTATCTCGCAATTTAACCTCAGTAATTTTCTTTACTGTATAATTTAAAGTAAACGTAAATTTTCATGTTCTGCAGTTCCTAACCTCACGTAATTTGTTTACTCTGCACAAGTTTTACTTCACACCAGATCTTTATGTTTTTATAAATCTTTGCTAGTTTTTCTGATAACGTAAATATTTTGTTGATTAGTGCTTCCATCATATAAATTGTCTGCTGTCCGGTATTAATCTCAGATAGGAATTCTTCCCTGTTAAAATTTTACCAGAGTGTATAGCGAATTTAAATTTTGTTTATTGCTTTTTTTGAAACTTTAACACTTGTCCGGTTGTAGTTTAATATCAGAGCCATTGAAAGTGAACATTTAAATGGAACTGTGATAAATAACACAGGAACACGTGGCAGAAGTTGGCGGGATTTATCGGGTCATCTGCACAAAAGACGCGGAATAGAAGTCAGGGGAGCGGTTGGGATGACGTAACGCTCGCAAGATTTCCAACCACGAGTTTGCGACCGTACGGCCTGAACGGCACGTTTCTTCGTTAGGTATAGGGGTGCTGGGTGGTATGTGCTTGCCGAGTAGAATCACCGTCGTGGTGGAAGAACAGCCACAACCAGGAGCCCCAAAATTTTGCTGTGCTGTAGAATGAAATTGATATAGTTCGATGGCACACTCTTATAGCCCAATTTTGTTCTCTTGTTGACTACCAGAATTTAAATTTGCCGCCATACGCCCGTAACAACTTGTGTATTTGCATCCAGTTACTTTAATTCAGTCTTTGTTTTATTAAATTTGTGATTATTCTTGCATTAATTTAAAACGTTTAAATTGATTTCATTCAAAGTTAGGCAAGTTTTTTTTTGTAACGGAGCACTAAGAATTGTCAAACACAACGTAGGTTCCATTTTGTCAGACGATCACAGCCAAGGCCAAATTTTTTAATTTTTCGGGGCTTTTCATTTTTTTTTCACATATCATTTTAAGGCGGGATGTTTGAGTTGTCACAACCGTGATGTTTAACCACAATAAAGGTTTTTTTTTATTGTAATGAATTAGTTGTATTTTTTTGAGATATGAAGACGTTAGGCAACCAGTTATACAGATGCGTCTGATATCTGTCGTGAATTCTTGGACATGAAATAACATTCGCATAAAGTGATCGGCGGCACACACCTATTACCTACTTCGACCCTATAATCATTTATAGAAACCCTGTATTTCAAAGCTCAAATTCAAATTTTTACATTTTTCATTATTTCAAAATAATTATTCACGACTCAATTTCCCGCGCAATTTACCTACACTTGTGTTGTGGCTATTGTTTTTTATTTACATACTCGACTAATTTCCATTCGATACAAAGAACGTTCACCTTTTGCATAGAAACTCCCATTTTTTACGACGACCTAGGCCAATTGAGTAATGAAAACGCAATGCACTTTTATACAACGTACGTATGTCATATAACAAAAACGAGAGAAAGATGCAAACTCCTTTAATAGACATAATAGAGTTACAATATAATATGATTAGTAAGAATAGTATCAATTTATAAGAATAATAGAACAATACGATAATTAGTTCTCCTAAAATATTTCAAACATGTTAAGAGTATCTATGGTACCAACCACAGTTGTAGAACAGATAGGAAGCATCGTACTAAACATGGAGGAAATAATATAAACTAATATAAAATATTCAATAACACTATAACGATTCATTAAGCTCCAAAACAGCTATACAGCGTGTTATTGAAAGGTACGTACAAAATAAAATCGGCAATTGGTCTCGAAGAATTGGTGCTAAAAGTAAAAAAAAAGTTCAGGTAAAAATGTTCTCCTTTTAGAGATAAAAATTATTAAAATTTATATCCAAATTCGGTGTACGCCTCTCATAAAAAGGTAATTTTTCGTTTCTATAGCAACAAAAGGGTCTTTTATTTTTTAATTATTGTTACAATTGCCAGGATTTACTAAAATAAATTAATTTTACCTATTTATCCTTCAGTAGCGTCTAAAAAGGTTGGATAAGGGTTAATTTTCCCCTTAAAATTTTGATAACACAAAATAAGTTTTTCAGACTTCTTAGACTCCGCGAACAACTGTCAATTTTGTTGTACGTACCTTTCAATAACAGCCTGTATATAAAGTAATATTACAACTAACAAATTAGGAAAAGAACATTGGATTTTTAGACGCAAATTTGCTATCGATTTTTACCAAACCTTGATTCAAGTTGTCCAAATTAATATTCTTCTTGTAGAGATACCCTTTAGCTCTATCTGCCGCCAAATGTGCGAAGTAGGTCGGAGCTGGATAACTCACCGCCCTATTACATCTCGTGTACACATGACACAAATAATACGCCAACTTTTCCACATCGTCATTACTTAAATTATTTTCATCATGTAGAACACAATATTTTGTTGGCCTTCCAACACCTTTAATACTTTGATGCGACATCAAATAAAAATTGGGTATAGTTGGATCCGTAATCACAGTGTCCACATAGGTCCCCACTGGTACGTTTTCATATTTACCCGTACTATATCTCTTATCAGTGGGGAAAAATCTCGTATTGTGCCTTTTCTGCACTACGATGAATGTAAGATGAGGATTGCAGTCGTAACTTGCACATGCTCTCTTAATTGCGTTGATTTCAATCTCCTTGACTCTTTCAAACTCACCATCGGATACTCCATCTCGGAAGAAATAGATTCTCTTAGGTTTTTGACCAGTTTGATTGTGGAAGATTTTCAATTTGTCTCTGGTGATGGTTTCCAGACTCTGGATGATCTCCGACAGCGTGGTTCTTGGTTCTTGCAAGCCGACGTGGATGTTGTAATTCGTAGCTTTCAGGTTGTGAGAGGCAGTGACGGCAATGACGCTGGGTATAGTTCTGGCTTGTGGACTGGGATGAGTGACGTCAGCACCCATCACCATGCAGGACTCTTTGTCTATGAGGTCCAAGTTGGCCAAGACGTGATTAATACCGTTCATCTTGCAGTTGATTTTAAGAAGAATATTTCGAATTGTTGTCTGATCGTCGAGCTTGAACAAAGTGTCGACTTTGACACATTGAGTCAAAAGACCAACGCGTTGTTCGGCTTCTTGCTTTACGAAGTAATACGAATCTTTATTGTTTGGAATTATGACCACAACCAAGTCGTAGTTCTTCTTCTTTTCCAAACAACTAATAAGGGAGCGCTTATCGCTGGAGATGTACTCAAAGGGTTCGTCCGGTTTGGAGAAGATCATACCAGTAGATTGTCCAAAGTTCACCACCTGCAAAAACAATGGTTGATTATTGATTTTAAACTACCATAAATTTTAAAGTTGTACCTGTCGTGCCAACTCGTTTACTTTGGTACCAATCCGATCGTGTTGCACTCCGAAACCGATGATGGTCCACTGCCGGATTTCTGCCCCTACTTTAAATTTCTTCGCCCACCAGGTACCGTTTTTAGGGTCCACTTTGCCATCGCAGTATTCTAGACGTGGTGGATCCAATACCCTGGCATCTACACACTCAAATGTATCACTGATGGAGAAACCAAACTCACGGATGCATGGGTTGTCATTATGATTAGCTTTCTGCATGACATCTTGAATCTTCTTTTTTCGTTCTGAAGTTGATGTAGCTGATGAGTTCGTCATTATTGCCGTTTGATTCTTCAATAGACGAGAACCAGCAAGTGGTTGTCCGTCTTTTAGATGGCAGTACTCCATTGGTACACAAATCCGCTTTTTCTCGTTACCAACCCATAAGGTTGGCAACTTTGGATATTTTAGCGTACAGTGCCACTTTCTCTTGAAGTAGTGTTCCACAGTGAGGACTTGATCCTCAAACTGGAATTTCTCTTGAGAAGGTATATTTGCAAAACCATTCACTTTGTAGATTTTCTTAGAACCACATTGGTTTGGAATCTGGTACACGACCCTCAAACCTTTCAAGTACTCAGTTAATGGTTCTATCTGCCATTTTTGAAGGCCATTATTTTGCAAATCTTGAGCTTGAACCGGTTTGTATTTTGTTGAAAACATTTCTTTGATTAAGTCAATGATAGAAGTTGAATTGGTAAAGGCTTTGTGAGCCACATCTACATTTAAGAAGGGTATCCAACCACTAACTGCTGCTTGGTAACCTCCTAAATACATAACAGCTCCTGACCCCAGAGGGTACTCGTTTCCAGTAGATGGGGTATAGAAACGTCTTCCTATACTCAAAAAAGAGTTTGTATAAGCTTGTTTAAAAACCGTCTCAACACACTGAAATGCTTCACCCAAACCAATATTTTTCTTTTGCAGTAAATTGTATAAAGGAGAAAGATCTATAGTTCCCGTTAGTCGTATCGTTATTTCAAATTTAACTTCATAGGGAGAATCTTTTTCCTGAAAAGCTACATTTCCACTTACAGTATCATTAACCAACGGCAACTTCCTCGCACTATACAGAATGTGCTGACCATCATAACATGGCTCATAGTCGGGAACATGATTTTTCAAAAAAATTGTCACTGCTCGTTTTAATAGCCTTTTCACACTCTTCTCTGGTGAAAAATCAACACTATAACGATAAGCAGTTGTTAAAGTACCCAAATTTAATCGAAAGTGGTTAGTTTCAATGCGGATTTTCCTTCCGGAAACACCAGGTTTAAAAGGTACTAAATCAGCAATTTCTGACAACGACAACGATTGTGTGGGAAATTCATACTCGGTAGTTTCTTTTAGTTGTACTTTGGCAGCTTCGTGTCTTGCTCCACCCTGCGACTGCTTTGGTGACGCCTCAATGCAAGTTTGCGCACGCGTATATCCAGGTTTGTGTGGAACCACGCCTCTGCCCTTTCCTCTTCCTTGGGGCGGTTTCTCCTGGATTTGTTGATCTCCACCTCTGCCCCTGCCCCTACCCAACACGTTTGGAGTTTCTTGGGGAGGTCTTGCTGCTTTTTGAGTGGGCGGTTGTGATGGGCGGCCTCTTCCCCAAGTTGTTTCTTCTATCTCTTGAGGTGCTGGTTGCGGCCGTTCTCGGGGGGTGGGAGTGGACGTGGTTTGGATTTCAGAGGTGGAAGGCGGGGTTTCTTCTTGTGGGGGAGGTTGACTTTCCGGAGCGGTTGCTGCTTTTCCGCGACGTCCTGAAACAAAACGCAAAAATCAAATAATACAACGTCGTATTTAAAGTCTTTTGTGTGTATATTTTACTTTTAAGTGAGAATACAAGCTTTTTTCGAATGAAGTTACACCTCTTTAGGCATAGATCTAGAATTAACTTTTTAATTCTAGATTTTTTGGTATCAATCTGAGGCAACAACCAGGGCCTAAATTAATGTGCACTTCTACACATTTTGTGCAGTTCAAAAATGCATTTGTGCAGCTGGAAATTGCAATTTGTGCAGTAACTTTTTCACATTATTAATATTTTTACTTCCCGAGCGTAACCTACTACTACCGACGCCGGTTCATCCCTTCACCGAAAAGAATCGAGGAATTTTTATGATTTTGTTTGTCAAGTTGGAACCGCAAGAAACCCCAGATGTGCTATTTTCGCTCTGTCACGTACCTGCTTAACAATAACACTTGTCTCAGTGATTTCTAAAAAGTGAACAACAAAAATTTATCAGTCGTACTTGCGGAGTCGTACTGCCTTCACAGCTGTTATCACTAGACAGCGGATTTCTGTCGGGCTACGTCACGATTATAGGTGGGGACGCGCTGGATCGCCGGGACTCAGTAGCGGGTGATCGATAATCACTGAATTTAATTGTCACTTATTCCATAAATACAATTAACGATTTATTAATCAAGCGGACAAGTAAATGGGAACGGGAATTAACAGCAGAGTGCAACGAAGCAGCGTTATTCTAATCTCAAATAAACCAAGTGCAGCCCGTAACTGCAATGAATTCCCATCCCGTACGAGCCGTACCGAATTTGGCCTTGCCTAGTCCGACAGAAATCCGCTCTCTAGTTATCACTTTAGTTTTTTCTTGCATTGGTAATGCGCTGTGACTAATTTTCTTTTGTGCTATGACAAGTATTATTTACGTTATTGGCGTCATCACAAATTTTTTATTGATCCAATTAAGAACGTGTCACCCCATTTTCTCAAAAATATGAGAATACGCAAGTCTTTATTTAATGACAAAATAAGAATTATAATAATAAAATTCAGAACATTTTGTTCTTGTGGCTTAATTAATTATTTTAGTCTTCTGTTTTGGGAAGACAACACACAAACTTTTGTGATGTACTTTTAAATACTGATATATGTATGTATTAATAGTGTCGGTATTATGCCTTTTTTAGATTTTTAGGTTTATATCTTTACAATATATTTATTTTGAATTTGCGTTTTGCTACTATTTATTTATTATTATTAATGCTGTAGGTATTCTCACAAAATCGACAAAATCATAGTGGACCTTAAGGGGGGGGGGGGGGGGGGGAGAAGTACTATTAAGGACACAGGGAGGATTATTGCGATTGTACAGTTGGAAATTTTCCTTAATTTAGGCGCTGGCAACAACTTATCTTTTAATTGGTGGTATAATGGATTTGAATTGAAATCGAAAGACGGGATTAGTTAAATAAAAAGTAAGCTGATGAGGAATGAGGTCAGTTTTCTTTCAAAACTTGTAAAAAAAAAAACAAAAAATTGAGCAGCATATTACATAAACATCATTGAAAAAATATTAGAACTTAGATTTTTTTTCTATAATCACAATTACCGTAAGTGTGCTTTACTTAACAATATTTTGGGATTTCGTCATCAATTTTTAGAAAGGAGAAAAAAGTTTAATTAGTGGAATCGAAGCGCGAAGGGCCTGAGTTATTGACAGAAGGACGCTTCTCGAGTTTGGATCGTATCAATTTTGAAAAAGATTTTGATGTTTCGCTCATGTTCGTAAGGAGCATCTTCCAGGGACAACGTGGAAACTTTTTCCAAAACCCACACGACCCAAACTTGGACAAGGTCTTTCTGTTACAGATTTTGAACTTAAAACTTCAGTTTATTCTTCAAAGATATTTTTTTATGTAAATTAACGTGAATGGTCTATCTCTGGAAGTACCTACTTTTGATTTGTAGAACGGAAACAAACAGTATCTTAAAAATTATGTAATACAAAGGATAGGAGTGACAGGACTTTAGAGGACATGACAGTCGAGAAAGAGAAAGAGGTGTGCAAGGATAGGGGTCAACGGTACTCTGTCGTTACTGCCTATTCTTTTGGGAAATCGGTGTGATGACTGATGATAAATATCGCTAAAATGCATGGCAACGGTTAAATATCTTGAGAACCAACTGTACAAATCAATTGAAATTAGGTATAGGGGTACAAGAAGTTGTGCTTTAATTATTTGTCAAAAAAAAAAATTAATCACGTCTGCCATATGTAATAACAGAGGTGTGACTGAACACTGAACTGGTACTCGTAACTTAAGACAAATAGCGATAACACTTATCAACCTGTAGACGTGGGAGTAAAACAGGAACTAAACTAAAAAATGTTTTCTACGAATTGCAATAACCGGATCACAATGCCGACGGTCCAGACTTTTTTATTGCTCTGACTTTCGCTTATTGAACACTACATTTTATTTTGATTTTCGATGTTGTAATTTACATTTGGTTACTTATAATTTGTCTAAATCTAGGGGAAGCTCAGCATCCCCTAGCTTCTCCTTAGCTACGGCCTTGTCTAGGGGTTATGAAATATCGAGAAAATATGAAAGTACCAAATTGCCCAATGAACTCCATGACTGTACGTTCTTAGCTTATCCTCGATAAGAAAAACAATTTGAAAGTGTTTATGTTTATACATCGAAAGAATGTCATGTATAAATTAGTTTGATTTGAATGAGTTCGTCCCTTCAAAACAGAGGATCAAAACTATTAAGTAATAAGCTACAATCGACAAAATGTTCTGAACATCATTATTATAATTCTTATTAAATAAAGACGTTTGTTTTTACACATTTTCGGGAAAATGGGGTGACTCGTTTTTAATTTGATCAATAAAAAATATGAATGCAATGATGAGTCACAAGTAAAAACTCATCATATCTTGCACATTTTGGGTTGAATTTATTCGGCAAAATTTTGAGATAACGTTATCAATTTTTTGGCGGGAATAAACAGATTTATTTTGATTAACAATTTACCATGCAATGATTTTAAAACGTCTGCAAGATTTCAAAGCATTCAGTTTTACAATTCTTGATTTATTCAATAAAATAAATTGACTGATTTATTAATTTTTTGAGTCACCCTGTATAGGCAAATCTAAAAAAATATGAATGCAATGATAAATTACAAGTTACTGATCATTACTGATAATATTTTGCACATTTTACATAGGATTTATTCAGCAAAATTTTCACGTGACGTCATCAATTTTTTTTAGGGGAGATGAGCAAATACGTTTTGATAAAAAAAATTACCATGCTTATGATAGCTTTTAAACATCTCCAAAATTTCAAAGTATGTATTCGATTTTGTTGTTCATGATTAAATCAATAAAATAAATTCACGCATTCATCAATTTATAATTCCTATCTAAAATGTACAAAAGATGTCTGTACTTGTGATTTATATTCATATTTTTTGGATTTGCATATATAGGGTGACTCAAAAAAATTAATGAATGGGTGAATTTATTTAATTGATTTAATCAGGAACTGAAAAACCGAATGCTTTGAAACCTTGGAGATGTTTTACGGTTATCATAGGCATGGTAAATTTTTAGTCAAAATATATTTCCTCATTCCCCCTCTAAAAAATTGATGACGTCACCTCAAAATTTTGCTGAATAAGTCCTATCTAAAATGTACAAAATATGATGAGTCTTGTGATTTACCATTCCATTCATATTTTTTAGATTTGCTAAACAGGTGGCTCAAAAAAATTACTGAATGAGTCAATTTATTTTATTGATTAAATCAGGAATAGTTCACTAAATTTTCCCGAAAATTTGGAGATACAACACTGTTATTATTAGTATTACATTGCACCAACCCAATTTGGTAGACACAAAATTTTGTAAAGTAAAAACTCGTTTGAAACATAGGCGTAGCACGCTTATTTACATTTACTTTAACATTACAGACGCGCATTTGTTTTGTTGCGCTGACTAGGTTCCGTGAATGTGGTATAGACAAGTTATAATCAACCAATCGTGAATTACACCATCAAAAATTAAAATAAAATCCACTGTTTTATATAATAAGCGGAAATCGAGCAATAAAAAAGTCTGGGCGACCATCGGTATTGTTTGCAGTTTCTCTGTTTGACCCTCACGTGTACAATCTCAACATCTGTTACCGCTTGTTGTCTTAAATTAAGAATGCTTATACATAAATGATTTTGAGTCGCCTCTGTTAAAACACGCGGCATACGTGAGTACACTGTTTCGTTATTTTATTGATTATAAATCAATATTCAAGACGACCCAATTCATTTTCCCAAAAATTGGGAATACAGTACCTTTATTTTTAGTAGCACACTACATCGATCCAAAATGATATACATGTCCTTGCAAAAATGTTGATGACGTCATCACAATTTTTTTTAAATTGGCCCGCTACAAAAATGTAATGAGAAAAAAATATTTATAATAGGTATGCAGTCGTCATGTTTCCGACAGCCAGGGAAGTACTGTCTAAACTCTTTAGACCATTTTATTTCTGTAATTGCTATGATTGCTTATTAAAAAAAAGACTTGACAACGTCTACAAGATTTCAAAGTATCCAGTTTTGCAATTACTGATTTAATCAATAAAATTAATTTACTCATTCATTAATTGTAATACTTTCGGAGATTATCTGTCTAATAAAAATCCGTGACGGCAGACAGACGGACAAACAGACGGAAATGGGCGACCTATTTCTTCGTCCTGTAGGAGATGCATAGGTATATACGTGTATGATATGTATGATAGTGTTACGAAAGTAAACCCATACGCCACCCCGGTAACGAGGCCTATGAGTTTTCGCGAGGGTTTTCTAGTACGCATGCCGTCACCGACTTATCGTCGGTGACGGCAGCCGATGGATATTTCAGAAAAAAACTCGATGGCCGAAAATCTAGAAAGGGAGTACGGGTTTAAATGTGGTTTAAATACAGACCACCTTCGGAAATTCAGTTAAGACAGATGCCAATAAAGTTACGCCGAAATTATTTTGTACATAATCGCTGTGTAATTAATAGTGTAAATTTGATCCTCTTTAAATTATCGATCTCTTAGAAACCATACTTATACTTTGCCAACAGCAAGACATAACCTTTACAATAATTTATACGCCGTTTAAAAATTATTATTGCTCTTATATTATATCGAACAATTATAAAAACAAAAACGCGATAACAAATAAAAAATAAAAACAACCCACAATGATGAACTAAGGAATAAGGAACAAAACAAAGAATGTTTCTTATTTTTTATGTTTTACTTCTTGCATTGTGTTTGGGCCTTATCAGATACATCTAGCGATAGGAAATTATTGTTATCGCAGCGAATATTCTGGAACGTGATTTAGGTATTTCCCCGATCGAGTTGTGCACACCACCATAGTGTCAGAATATTGCTCAACATGATGCAATAACAACTCTTTCTTTATGGACATGATGATGCTATTATTTGGGATCCCCCTGCCTCCACGACCGAAGAATTTTGGCAGTGTTGTGTTTTTGTGGGTGGTCGATAACGAAAAATTTGTACTTAAAATTACAGCTAGGTCGAACGTTGTGGAATGTAAAGTGAATGAAATATTCCGTGATGAATAATGTTCTGAAATGTACACTGGGCATTTGCGAGAGCTTTTGCAAATTATACTCTCTATTACTGCATCATTATAAAATATTTTGTGTAAATCCCATAATCAGCGTACTTTTTTGGTCATTAAAATAAAGTTACACTTACCTCCACGTTTTTTTCCCATTTTTAAAGCTTGGCAGCTTAACAAGAATCGGCTTCGGCAACAAAACTGATCACTGATAAAAAATTAACACAATTAGACTTGCAATGTTTGCACAACTTCTGCTGCGAATGCGAATACACGCGAATATAAATGATGATTCAGGATTTAGGAAAGAAGAGTTTGCGCAATGTGAACAACAAATAATTGGAAGTAAATACAATATCGCCGGTGGTAATAATAAAATATCGATATAATAACCGCCAGAAACAGTTGAATGATTAAACTATATTTGCATAAATCAGAAATTATTGACTAGACTTGGACCCAGAACATTATCAACATATTCATATAAAGCCAAACACTTGTTCTTCGTGTTGACGTCATTACTACTGCCCCATATCACTAAACCATCGACTTCCGTAGCAGATATGGTCAAAAATGTGTTGAAGAGATCCTCCTACAATAAAATTTACATTTTACACCACATTACACGCCATCCAACAAAAAACTAAACTTTTGAAAAATATCAACTAATTTTTAGAACCTAAAAACTATTTACCTTTGTAAGAAATTGTTTTCCTCCATGGTACTTGTACCAAAAATACGGAATTACCTTGGGAATATGTGTTTTTGTCTTAACAGAACTAGCAATCCGGTGAGCCTCATTTACACGTCCTTCTATCATCTGCATTTTCTCTTTGGCGTTAAGACGTTGGTCGAAATAGATAGAAGGGTAAAAGTTGTCGCTGAGGCGAAATAGCCAGTCAATCCTACAAACCCCACCTTAAAACTAAACACACCGGGGATTCCCTCACCTGTCATTCTCTTTTTGAACATCATTCGGACACGCCATTTTCATATTATTGGGCGCCATATTGAAACAGTATGGATAAGCGTAGTAGCCCCAAGTTGCATTCTCCCTTAACTTTTTCGCCAAAAAAAGCGTCTCTTCCATAAATTTCTCTGCGTGGAATTCAAATCTTCTTCTTGCTTCTTTCTCTATAAGAAAACTCGGCCAAAATGGATGATTCTGCTGCTCGATCTCGATCGAAAGATCTTTGTAAGGTGCCAGCGTTCCGAAATTTTGTCTAAAAATCGGGCGCCAACTTTCAAAGTCGATAATCCCCAAGCCGGAGAAGTCTTCGGTGATAAGTTCTTCAACCAGTTCTTCAAAGAGAGTTAAATGGAGGGTTAAATTACCCTCTTGGGGCACACCGCCGTTGCGCTTAATTATCTGAGTGTTGTCTTTCAATAGTGCAGGAAAGCTGCCTGGGTCATACAAAATCACGATTTCGTCGCCTCGAAATCTGTCATTTGCGTTCTGGATTATTCCGTATTTTTCGGCAAGACCTGTGAAGTTAAGTTTGTGGGAATCGCACTGGAATGTTGGGACGTTCCAGTAGTAGTTGATTTTTTTCGTGCGTAGTGGAGTTTTCTTATAGTTACTACAATTTTTTTTTTTTTTAGTTTGGGTAACACTCGGCTGGATAATTACCTGTTAGTTCCAAGTTCCATAGTCGCAAGGAGCAACCTCAGCAGTACAAACACAACGAAAATCGTTGACATGACGGATTCTTTGAGTGAACATTCAAGCTGGTAAAAGCGGACTAATTTGTTTATTTGAAATGAAATATGGTACGTCTCCAAAACAATATCACGAAGTTCCTGCGGAAACTTCTAATTTAAATATGGGAAACAATGAATATGTACATATTTTACACACATTCTACACCTACAATGAAAATGCGATACTAATTATTGCACGACTGATTGTTTTGATATTATACACACCAGTGGCGCAAAATTTACAAAATTTCGCCAAAACGGAAATTCCACTGAATATTTTTTCCTACTTTTCTCTTTTTATAGCGGACCTTTTATTGAACGACATAATAAGAAACCATAAACATTCTAACCAATGTCATGAAACCAGTTCAAGAGCAATAGTTTATCGCGCCCGAGCTGATTACATTTTTTACAGCACACTATGATTTTCTATTTTTCGAATTTTCACCTGTGGGGGCTCTGCTACGCCACTGGCAGGAATGCAAATCACACCTAGCAAACAAAGCCTATTAATTCTGTACACAAATACTAATTAGCGCGATGCCTTACCATTCTTTATCTTTCCGCAGCGATACTCTTAGCCCCATTACCTTAATTAATTTAAAATTGCTAATGACTTTGACGTAACCTTAAACTGACAGCCTGCCGAAATTTTAGCCACCGTCGGGCCATAAACGTCAGAATGGCAAACGCACTTTTGAACACAATTTTACGAAAAATCGGCCCTTTTTCCACCTCCAAGGCCGTTCTGAGTAATGGTGCCGCCTTAATACATACAAGGTAGGGTAATCAATCGCGAAATCGATCGATTTTACCCTTAAAACAATTATGTAATAAAAGTGAGGTTATGGCATTTGTTTTTAATTTTCAAGTGGCAACCATCAGGCTAAATGGTACCCCGATTCGGAATGGATGAAGCAGTTCGAAGGCCCCGTTATGTATCCAGATGAAGTTACTAGTAAATGGGCTCTACCTCCATGGAGTGCCCAGAAAGCCCCTGTCGAAAAGTCCGTAAAAAATATGACCCTAAATTTTGGTCCACAGCATCCAGCCGCCCACGGGGTGTTGCGTCTGGTTCTGGATCTCGATGGAGAGGTCAGACACTCGCATGTGGTATTTCATACTCAAAACATCGTTTTTAGATAGTGAAAAGGGCTGATCCCCACATTGGTTTATTACACAGAGGCACAGAAAAGTTAATTGAATATAAAACTTATACACAAGCTCTCCCATATTTCGACCGTCTTGACTATGTTTCCATGATGTGTAACGAACAGTGTTACAGCTTAGCCATAGAAAAATTGCTGAATATAGATGTCCCTATTCGAGCTAAGTACATCAGAAGTAAGTTACCAGAAGAGTGACTTTAGTTATTCACACCACATTTTAGCATTGTTTGCGGAAATTACGCGAATCTTGAACCACATTATGGCTGTTGGCACCCACGCTCTAGACGTGGGGGCTCTAACCCCCTTCTTCTGGTTGTTTGAGGAACGTGAGAAGATGATGGAATTTTACGAAAGAGTCTCTGGGGCGCGTATGCACGCTGCGTATATCAGACCAGGAGGTGTCTCTCTCGATTTACCTCTCGGACTAATGGACGATATTTATGAATTTTCCGCAAAATTTGGTGAACGACTTGACGAAGTTGAAGACGTGCTGACGACGAACAGGATTTGGGTGCAGCGCACGGAAGATATTGGTGTTGTGTCAGCGGAAGATGCTCTCAATTATGGATTCAGGTTTAGTTATTTAAAAATTTGATTTTTGTGTATTGTTTTTTTTTTGTAGTGGTGTTATGTTGCGAGGTTCAGGAATTAAATGGGACTTGCGCAAAGTCCAGCCTTATGATGCTTATGATTTGGTTGATTTTGATGTGCCTATTGGCGTGAAAGGGGATTGCTACGATAGGTATTTGTGTCGTGTTGAAGAGATGAGGCAGTCACTTAAGATTATTGAACAGTGTTTGAATAATATGCCTCCGGGTGAAATTAAGACGGACGATGCGAAATTGACGCCCCCAAGTCGAGCCGAAATGAAGGTGAGTAGATGTTTGACAGGTTATGCCAATTCTGGGATTTGGAAATTATCCAGTAGGCTTATACAGTGCAACCAATAAGAAAACAAAGTTGGCTAATAAATTGAATTTTAAAATGTGATTCTAAGCAATAATTGCAGAGGTACTGCTTGTGGTATTTAAAAAATGTTTTAAGCGAATGAAATGTGCCAGAATGAAAAATTCTGGCACATTTTTTATTTTTCATGTAACTAAGATTATATCATTTTGATCAGATTTTTCCATAAATTAACGTAGTAGGCGCGTTTGCAGTTGACATTTCATTTCAAAATTTGGTTAAGATCTAGTTGGCTTTACTGTTCATGATAAAAATGGATGTTTGTGTGTAAAAAACGTTTATTATACGATTTTTGTGTCAAACTTACCTTCAAAAAGTAGGTATCTTGAAAACTTGCAATCAAAGTGTATTCAAAAGATTGCAAAGCAACTATAAACTAAGAATTGTGTGATAGTTCTACTTGAGAGTTCTCAGTTGTATGAGAACTCCATAAGCCTCTTTAATATGCACAGTTATAGGCGCGAAACCGTAGAACGTTGTGAAAGTATTGTAGCATATAATTAATCCAAAAACGACGACCTTTCCTAAAATTTTGGCAATGCAGTACTGGCTCTGACAACGCGCAGTAATACACTGACCGCCAAAAAAAACCGGCCACCCTGAAAAATTTCGCAAAACCACTTTAAAAATTATTAATTTAACTAGTGATCGTTATTTTATTAAATAACCATTCACTATTGACACATGATGTACAAATTACCAAAAAAAGAAGACAAATAAACGTAGAATTAAATTTAATTTAACAAAATAACAAACAGACCAAGTATGATATTTTTTTAAAAAAACAATAAAGGAGGCTGTTGATGTAAACAGTGTTTTTCATCAATTGATTATAAGTTTTGCAATTAATAAACGTTTTCACGCGAAAACAATTCCATTAACTCCTACAGACGTCTCTCAAATTGTCCCTCTGTTTATGTTATTTTGTTAAATTAAATTTAATTCTGCGTTTATTTGTCTTTTTTTTTGTGTCACGAGTGAATGGTTCTTTAATAAAATAACGATCACTAGTTAAATTAATAGTTTTTAAAGTTTGGTTTTGCGAAATTTTTCAGGGTGGCCGGTTTTTTTGCCAGTTAGTGTATGTGTGTGGGCCGTGGGTTGCGAACATCAAGGCCGGGAGTTTACGTTGACAATTGCTCTGAAAATTTGCCTTAAAGCTTATCGCCACCCTTGCAAGTGTAGGGAGACCAAAGTTGGCCTATATACGCCTGCGGTATTTGTATTTTTATTGCGTAATAAATAACGCGAATGACCTCATTTAGTTACGTTGTACTTAAAAAAAAATCGCTGGATTTGTTTGATTGTACTATATGGGCGAGGAAAGTTCTGTTTAAATAACTTTAAATTAATTGTTTACTTCCCGTTTTTTCAGAGTAGCGGGTAGTAATGTAGAGTTTATAAGAGTATCATGCTTTCTTTTTGCCCATAAAATCATTATGAAATATCTATAATATCACAATAAATGTTCAGCTACTCACTCCGGACTACTTGCGATTTACCGATAAGTGACTTACATTACATTAATAAGTGGAGTTTAAATCTGTTCAGTACACTATCGGACAGGAATTTTTTTTTACTATTATCAACCTGTAATTGGTGTGATCAATAAATATTAAATTTTGTTGACCCATTCTTAATTTTTTCTTTTTTTTTAAGACGTCCATGGAAGCGCTGATCCACCACTTCAAACTATTCACCCAAGGTTATCAGGTGCCCCCTGGCGCCACATACACGGCTATCGAAGCACCGAAGGGTGAATTTGGCGTCTACTTAGTGTCAGACGGCGGTTCAAAGCCCTACAGGTGCAAAATTAAAGCTCCAGGCTTCGCCCACTTGGCAGCTTTAGAAAAAATAGGTAAAAACCACATGCTGGCAGACATCGTCGCCATCATCGGTACTCTCGACGTAGTATTTGGTGAAATCGATCGATAAGCTTAAACTGTATTTTTCCAATTATTTAAGTGTAAATAATGTCATAAGTTTAAATAAACTAAAAAATAGTGTATATTTACAGCTTTTTTTTAAATAAAATATACAGTGGTATTTGTACTATGGGGTCACGAGGATTTTGAATTGGAAGAACTGCACGATTCCGACCTTCTCCTTTTCTTCTTCGACTTCTTCTTGCTTCTCGAATCGTGCTTGCTCTTTGAATGTTTCCTGAAAGAACCACTCCTGATAACGCCACGACTAAACCGCCACAGATGTTACCTTTTGTGTGATTTTTTCTTTTTGGAAGCCCTCTTTTTTCGTTCCTCTTCGTCCCCAGAGTCGTCGATTTGCACCACTTCCTTTTTCCTTTCTCTGCTCTTTGACCGTTTCCTGCTCTCCTTCGCTTCTTCGGCTGGCGGTGTTGACTCTTTCTTCGCCTCTTCAGGAACGCTGGTTTCTGCCGACTTCAACTTGAGGAAGGCCGCCGCTTTCTTCTTTCGCTCGAGCTGCAAGGCGCGATCTCGCGCCACAGAAACCATCTTCTCGCGAGCGGCTGCTGCCAGTTTGTCTTTGATTTTGTCTTCAGCTGGAGAAGAAGAAACTTTCAGTGTGTTCTCACGAATTTGTTTCTTACCTCTTTTCGCGTCTTTCCTCTCTTCTATGTCATCGGTAAGATCGATCATTTCTAGAAGAGGGTCATCAGCGTCGAAGATTGTACCGTTCTTGTTATGACTAGATTCTGAGGCGTCATTAGACGAGTCTGCTTCTTTAATGGCTGTGTCGCTAGTGGGCGTGGCAACAGACGCCACTGGTTCCGACATGTTTGTGTCTTCATCATCGCTTTCTTCTACGGGTAACGCACTCTTAATTTCTTTAGCACCATCGTCTTTGGGTTTCTTGATAGAGAAGCTTACAGGTGCTAAATTCGCATTAGTTTGTGCACAAACAAGAAATACTACAACTAACCTATGACTTTCTTTTCCTTTGGTTTGGGTGGCGTGGGGGGTGTAGGTTTGACGTCCTTTTTCTCGGTATCTAGGGTGTTCTTAATCTTGTTCTTATAGTACTTGTAGTACTCGTGATTTTCGTTCAAGAACTCGAACCTCGGGTCGCCCTTAGCTTTGACGATTTCTTCAAATTGGACGCCGTTTTTCGCCACATAGCTCGCCATTTTGTCAATGACGATCTGGACTTCTCCCGATGGTACTTTAAAGTCGTTCTCCTCTTGCTCGGATTCGGAATCAGACCCGTATTGTGCTAACGAAAGAATAGTATTTCTTACGGGTTCCACTTCTTGAACTTCTGGTTCTGTTTTTGGCACTTGTGCTTTAGTTTCACTGGTGGGATTGATCTGATCAGTTAAAGGAGGGTACGGATTTGACACTTCTTTATTGCTGACGTTTGAAACGATTTGAGCGTAAGGATTATTGTTCGATGACTGATGCTGCATGTATTGAGTGTACGCCATCTGCTGGATGTAATTTTGCACGGCTGGGTCCAGATGCGTATCTGGGGGTTGAATATTGGGCCCTAGATGGCCGATTATCCACTACGATTGACACCGACGTGATACTCACCTTGTCCATTTCCTTGTTGGTACTGCGCCAATTGCTTGTAGTATTCATAGTACTGCGTAGTGTAGTAGTACTGGTAGTACTGCTGTTGCTCGTACGTCATTTGGGTGAACGCTTCCGGCGGCTTGGCAGCTTCGGCTTGTGCAGTGTCCGTTTGGTTGCTCCCTTGAATCCTGTTAACCAATTGTGAATAGGAACAATTGGCCGAAGGCTTGTATGGTATTGTCGGTATTGCACTGGTTTGTACATCCTGTTAGACAATAAGTAAAAGTTATTTTTCTGATTAACCAGTAGCAATGTTTAAATTAAATCTTTTTTCGTTAAAAATTAAAATAAAATCCCTAAAAAATTGTTCCAAAGACAATTTTTTTAAACGAGTCGTTAACTTTCGACACACAACGAAAATCACCTTAGTACCTGCAAACAGAAAAAAACGTTATTAGTTGTTCACGACATTAAAACTAAGATATAGTATGGAAGCGTTTATTTTAAGACTAGTGGTACAAAGACGTATAATTATCACAAAGTAGGCTACTTTAAGGCCGCGGAAACCTACCGGTTGGGAGGTGGTCGACACGAGGCTTGGATGAAGGTAGTGCTCCTCGGTAGTACTTGTGTCTGTACTCTCCTCGCGCTTTTCCTCTACAAGAAAAAACGTGTTTAGAGTATCAGCAATAAAATAGGTTGTAATTTAATATTTGAAGTTTGTCTGGCCATGGCCATGACTATCTTCGTATCCGCTGACACGCATCCCATTTTCAAAATAATATATAAATATATTTTATTTTTGAAGTTGTAGGAAATGTTTATATGCTCAGAGAACTGAGGAATCCAACTATCACAGAATGTAAGGATGATAGTAGCAAATTTTGGTTCGTAACAACTATATAAGTCGGTGCCAGAAAATCTTGAACGTCATTGTCATTCCAATCTTTTAAACTTCAAACGTCAAAGTAACACTACAGCATGGCCTATATAAAAATGACGTCCAAGATTTTCTGACCGCGACTGTAAATGAAGTTGGTTATGGTTTGGTATATTTTCATATTCAACTAAAATTTGTTAGCAATTAACTAATCGGTTTGAAATTGATGTGAAGTTTATTTTTTGTTTTACATTACATGTAAAATTTTGTTATTTGGAATTCAAATTTTACGATTAATCTAAAAAAACTGGATTTGTTAGATTGTGCTGGAGACGCGAGGGAAGTTCTGTCTAAATAATTTTAGACAAATTTTTTTGCTTTATGTTACATTTAAAATTTTGTTACTTCGAATGTTTGTGGTTTAAGTAAATGTGTTTTATTGGTAGTAATGGCTGTTTCCTAAGAGTTAATTTCGTCATTTTCAACGGATTCATACAATTTTTCTTCATACTTTTCAAATACGTTTTACGCAAACAGGAATACGCATTGATTAAGTAAACTAAACTTAGTGTTGACGCTGTATTTAAAGGGGTTTTAGAAGAAAAATGGAGGCTTTAAGTTGATCACTACAAAATTTACCATTTTAGACATATTTAAAGTTTCTTATTTTCGAAATAAGTCTACACATATTAAGAAAAAAAAAAGGCAAAATGTACCCCGCCCACCCACCCTATCTCAATTGTAATGATTTTTTTATTCATCGTGAGCCAAGAGGCTGGAGCTTAACTGCAAAATCCTTATTTCTCTACGAGAAATTAAAAACATGTTTTTGAGTATCGTGTTGTTTAATGAATACTATGTTTATTAAGAAAAAAATAAAGCCAAAGATTAGGCCCCACTCATACCCGCCCCGATCTCAATTCTCAATTGTGATGAATTTTTCAGTCGTTGTCAGATGGAACGGCGGGGCTTAATTGCAAGATCCATATTTGTCTACAAGAATTTACAATCTTAAACATGTTTTAAGATTCTTGTTCTGAAAAGACGACTACGTATGTTAAGAAAAAACGCAAAATATAAGCCTCGCCCACCTATCTCAATTGTGATGATTTTTTTTTAATCGTCGAAAGCCAGAGGAACGGAATTTAATTTCAAAATCCTTATTATTTCTCTACAAGAAAAGTAAGACATGTTTTTGAGTATCGTCTTATTCAAAAAATACTATGTAGATTAAGAAAAAATTAAAGCTAAAGATTAAGCCCCACCCATTCCTGCCCTGATCTAAATAGCAATGAAGTTTTCATTCGTTGGCAGACCTAGGGGCGGAGCCTAATTGCAAACGTGTTTTAAATTTCTAAGAATTAAAAAAATCATCACAATTAAGATGGGGTGGTGGGCGGGGTTTATATTTTGCCTTTTTTTTTCGTATTATAAGTAGTATTCTTTGAACAACACGATACTCAAAAACATGTTTGTAATTTCTTGTAAAGAAATAAGTATTTTGCAGTTAAGCTCCGCCCCCTTGGTTCTCGGCGAATAAAAAAAATCATCACAATTAAGACAGGGCGGGTGGGCGGGCTTGCATTTTGTCTTTTTGTTTTAATATATACTTCTTTTCACAACAAGAAACTTAAAACATGTTTAAAATGGCAAGTTTGTATAAGCAAATATACATTTTGGTATTAGGCTTCGCCTCATAATTGCAAAATCCATATTTCCTTGCAAAAATGTACCATTTTAACCATGTTTTAAGTTTCTTGTTGTGGAAAAACGGTTATGTATATCAAGAAAAAAAAGCAAAAGTATAAGCCCCCCACCCGCCCTATCTCAATTCTAATGATTTTTTTTATTCGTCGTGAGCCGAGGAGCTACGAAAAGTTACCATGTAAAATATGTTCTTAAGTAATCGTGTTATACAAAGAAAACTAATTGTATTAATTAAAAAAGAAAACCAAAAGAGAAGCCCCACCCATCCGTCTTGATTTCAATCGTGATAAATTTTTCATTCGTTGTCAGATCGAGGGGCAGAGCGTAATTGCAAAATCGATACATTCCTATAAAAATTTACCATTTTAAAAATATCTTTTACCTTTCTTGCTGTAAAAAGAAGACTACACTACACATATTAACAAAAAAGGGCAAAATGTAAGCATTTGTAGTTATAATACCTAATATTTTTTTGAGATGAATAGCAATAAATCTTGTTGATTTAAACGTCGAGACCTATTTTTAATAATGCATATACAATATAAGAAATGTTTTAGACAAGATTTTGAAAATTTAGTACATATTTCTCAACCTATTAAAAATGCCAGGAGCATTAATTTTTTTGAAGGAGAAGCGTACGCTACTGGAATATTTCTGATTAATGTGGTTAATAAACGGGGGCAAAAAAAATAAAAACTTTATCAGGGAAAAAACCTTCACTGATTTACGTGAATTTAAATTAATTCTTTACGCATATCAGTAAAATATATTTGATTGTCAAACGTGGTGTGTTTTCACACAATTGTGTTACTGGTACAAGGTTACTTGGAAATTCGCAAGCGCTCAAAAGAAAATCGACGAGTTAGTTCAAAGACCACATTTAATACAAATTAGCTTTTTTCTTTTAAATTTGCATCTAAATTGTATTTTTTATTTTATATATTTTTCAAATTCAGGTAAACACAGTTTTGCATTTTGTGTTTTCGTGGTTTATGCGAGTTCTTCGTACTTTATTCAATCAGTTCTTTTCATAGCTAAAAGTTTTCCAAGTTTTGTTAAAATATATTTTAAATTACCCGCACTTCACAACAAAAATGATACGCCACTGGTTAAAGCCTAAGTGATTACTACCCTACGTTCTTCTCAAAATATTTTCACTCTACTTTATCTTTATCTCTAAATTCAAAACCATTGAAGATACAGTCAAACGTTTCAACGTAGATATCACAAGATCTATGAAAATTATTTAAAATTAGTTGAGACAATTATAGTTTCTAGACATCTTTGTAAATCTGGAACTACTTAACAACATGATTATCAAAGATATAAAATGTTTGATGAATGTATGCCAAATAGGAGTGTTATGAGCCAAAAAAGTTATTCAAATATCTGCTGCAGCCATCTTGATGTACTTTGACAATTATATTTTATCTTGCCATTAAGACAATTTAGAGTGTAGAAATAACTCTATGGACATTAATTTTGCTTATTTTCTTCATTTCAGCACTTACCTTTTTTAAGAGATGAGGTCACTTGATAACGCCCACTTTTGATGGCTGTTAGCACATGCCGGTAATACTTGTACAACTGATGTCCCTGATTTAGAAAACCAAACTGGGGATTATCTGCTTGCTTCGCCTTGATCAGGATCTCCATCTGCGGTCCCTGCTTGCACACGAACAGCGCTGTTTTCTCAATCCGGATGTTTTCTTTCAAAGTTTTAGGCTACCAAAAAAAAAAAACAATAAAATTCCAGTACTCATCACACTCAAAACTTACAATTGCAATGTCAACGGGCACATCCAAATTTGGCGGCGGTACAAACTTCTCGTCCTTCTCTTCAGCCTCTGGTACAGTCGGTGCCATTTCTTGAGCAGGATCAGTAGGAACATCGTAACTATACTGGAACTCATTGGCCTTTTGTCTCTTTTGTTCTTCCTCTAACCATTCAACTCATAATTACATAATAATCGCACTACTGTGTGAATACCTTTGTACATCTGTTCCTCCTCTTCATTGATATGCAAAGAATAGTACCGCTCTTTATCACATAGTTGTTCAAGCTTCCTTTCTGATTCACTCAAACCAAGCCATCTCATGGCGTCGAAACCCTCTCTGCTGGCTTCGTACGGGGAAAGATCCGACAAAGCCCCTCTGCAGTCGTACCTATAAGAATTTCGTAATTCCACGTGAGAGCCACTTTTTGCTTAAATAACAACTAACCTATCAATTTTGAGTTTTTCGTCACCCATCCATGGAATAAGATGGTGGCCTTTATCAATGTAGGAAGCTTTGTCATCATCGCGGAACAGTTTACAAGCGTACCCGAAGACTAGGAGATCTTCGTGGTTTTCTTTGGGTTTGTTTTTACGCAAAATTCCTGATTCTGAACTCGTTCCCCATTGCGCCATGTTTGTTTTTATGGATTGACGTTTGAGAAAACTACGAAAATGTCAAAGCGTGCGCCGGTAGCAACGCCAACATGATGGTGATAATTCTACTAACTCATCATTTGGCGGAAAATTTAAATAAAACATTATTATTTTTATTATTACTCCCAGCAGAACGTTTTTTGGTATTCACAAAAATGTTACCGCCCTGTGAAGTTAAGGACACTAATAAGCAGATCTTAAATGTAAATGACACTGTATCATTGTACCAGTCGCAGGTATGTATAAACTCATGTTAGGATTTCTGCCACAGAATTTTCTGCATTAGCACAGTAGTCTGCCGTAATATCGTACTTAACGCAACCCTTTAATTGGGTGGTTTAAGCTCCGCCTCTCCATTGTCAGTGATTCTTGATTTCATATACAATTACCTAGGTCTTGACACTGGAAGGAACTTTGTCAGATGCTGGCCAAAATTTTTTTGAGTCACCCTGTATATTGTCCTTTTATAACAAATATGAATGCATTGATAAACCACAAATATAGACTCATAATACTTTGCCGAGGGCCCAAGAACGTTGTATTAATTAATTAATTTATAATATTTTGCTAAGGACCCAAGGACGTTGTATTAATAATCAAGTTTTAAAGGGGGAATAAACAGTAAAATTTTGCTTAAATAGCGATTTAAGTACCATGTTTTCGATGACTTTCAAAACTTTGCAACATTTCCGAGCATTCGTCTTGCAGTTTCTATGTTAAACTGTAAAATGTTGTTATACCTACATTTTTTTTTTGAAAATCTGAATACCCGAGAGAAAAAATCAAGGCGGATTCACAAACCAAAAGTACAGGATTGTGTTATTTTATAAAATTTAAATAACATTCACTACAAATTTTGGTTAGCATTTTACCATCTACACTATATTCCTAAAATGCATTTAAAATTTGGCAAAAATCAGATCGAAAGTTTATCTGTCTAATAAAATTCAACACCTATTAAGATGTTTCCCTATCAGGGAGAACTATTTTTTCGTACTTTAGGGGTCATGAAACGTCGAGAAGAAAACATGAAAGTAACCAAGTAACAGAAAATAACCCATATCTCTGTTGGTCGTCAAGGCACGATAGGATAGAAGCTTTTCGACTTAAATATGGGGTTGTGTTAAAGGCACTTTCAAAAATTGTTTTAATATCCAATAATAAATCTGAGATACATTAAGTCAAAACTCTAAAAAATTGATCGACGATTACTTCGACAGAACTTCCCTCGCCCATAAAATACAGCTTGTCAAATCCAGCTCTTTCGAAGAATTAAAAGATTTGATTTCTCGATTTTTATTGTTTTTTTATAGCAACCATTATAAGCTAAAATAAAAATATGTATCTAATGTTTGAGTAAAGAAACGTGCTAACCGTTTTTCTATTAAAAAAATTTTCCACATTTTTACAAGGACGCATATATCAGTTTGGATACATGAATTGTAATACATACTAATAATAAAAGTTTTGTATTATTGTTATTATTAAATAGTGATTTATTATTATCAATAAAATAACGAAACAATTTAATCATGTCTGCAGTATGTAGGTAATAGTCGGTGCGACTGAAGTCTGAACTGAAAATCATTTATGATATTCGTAACTTAAGACAAATAACGATAATACTTATCAACATGTAGACGTGAGACTGAAACAGAAACTAAACTAAAAGATGTTTTCTACGAATTCCAATAACCGGATCGCAATGCCCACGGGCCAGATTTTTTTATTGCTCTGACTTCCGCTTATTGAATAAAACACTTTTTTGATCTTCGATGTTGTGGTTCACATTTGGTTAATTATAATAATCTGTCTAGATCTAGGGGAGGCTCAGCATCCTCTAGCCTCCCTCGAGCTACGGCCTTGTCTAGGGGTTATGAAATATCGAGAAAATATGAAAGTACCAAATTGCCCGACGGACTCCATTACTGTACGTCCTTAAGTTATCCTCGATAAGAAAAACAACTTAAAACTGTTTATGTTTATACATCGGAAGAATGTCACGTAGACATTAGTTTGATTTGAATGAGTTCGTCTCCTCAAAACAGAGGATTAAAACTATTAATTACTAAGCTACAACCGACAAAATGTTCTGAATATAATGAGAAAATGGGGTGACTCGTTCTAAATTTGTTCAGTAAAAAATATGAATACAATGAGGAATCAGAAGTAAAAATTCATCATATTTTGCACATTTTGCGTAGAATTTATTCGACAAAATTTTAAGATAACGTCATCAATTTTTTGGGGGGAATACACAATTTACCATGCTTACATTGACTTTAAAACGTCAATTTCAAATCGTTTAGTTTTACAATTCTTGATTTATTCAATAGAATAAATTGACTGATTTATTAATTTTTTTGAGTCACTCTGTATAAGCTAATTTAAAAAATATGCGTGCAATGAAAAATTACAAGTATAGACTGATCATATTTTGTACATTTTAGATATGATTTATTCGGCAAAATTTTGAGATGACGTCATCAATTTTTTGGAGGGGATAAGTAAATATATTTTGATTAAAAATTTATCATGACTACCATAACCTTAAAATATATGTAAGATTTCAAATCATTCAAAATTAAATTGCAAAATTGCAATTAGGAAATTTCGGGACGATGTTTTTAATTTTTCTGGAAAGTAAAATTTTAAAAAATATTGATGATGCTAGTATGCTTTGGTAGACAATAGGAAAATATTGAATAAGAGTAAAAATATTGTTACGTTATATGGGCGAATAAAATCGGCGTGGGTTAAACTCAACAATTTATTTCTCAATAACTCAGATTTACACGACTGATTATACAGCGATTATGTACAAAATAATCCAGGCGCAACTTAGCTGGACTCTGTCTTCACTCAACTCGATTCGTTAACTGAATGATCTCGTTCCCGAAGGTAGCCTCCATTTAAACCCATATTCCTTCCTCGATGTTTCGCAATCGAGGTCTTTCTCGAATCCATCGCGACTGCCGCTTCCAGGCATTTCTTTAGAGAACGCCGCTTCGAGGGTTTTTTGGGCCCGTCGCGACATCCGCTTCAAGGATTTCCTTTTGTGAACGCGGCGTCGCGCGGCCGATGAGTCATACTACATATTGGAAGAAACACATACATACTAGAAGACCCATAGACGTCGTACCGGGGCGGCGTATTGTTTTATTTCGTAACAATATATAACAATTTTAAATTAATTTGAAAATATGAAATATGTAGTGTATAAGGAACAAATTTCGTGTGATTAAAAACTGGGCCAGGAGACTTTGGCAAGAGAGGGCCCAGCATAGAGTTTGTGAGAGAAAGAATATTTCAACCAAAACGATTTTTTGTTGTCGAGCTAACTGTTGACAGTTTCAATTTTAACTTTAGGCCAAACTATATACATATGGTAATAGGGTTCTTTTGATGTTCTTTTCATTTACTTCCAACGGTATATCTTCAACAAAAATTTGTTCACTGTAATCATGGGTATAACATATTTTGTGGAATGACGTCATCAGTTTTTGTAACGAATGAATAAACAAATTTTAATCGAAGTTAATTATTAAGTACAGTGGTGTTTCAATATCTTGTTACAACGAGTTATATTTTTCGAAATTTTTACAACTGTTTGCTAGGTATTATAGCCATTTATTTGTTTCTATTTTAATGTAACAACAACTAAAAGAAATGAAAAACTTAACATTATCCCATGAGTGTATCCTGAGATCATAATACTTGTAGCAAAACCTTTACCGTCGTCATCATCGTCATCATCATTACTATTAGCCGGATCCAAATCAAAATTTCTTCCATAAATTCCAAAAGTTAACAGACGGTTTTGACTTTCTGCTATTGAGAAACTTCTTTCAATTAAATTTGTTCCCGTGTCTTCTACATTGACAGCATTCCAGACTGTCTTACTAGCATCTATAGGACGTATGGAGCTCAACAAAGAGTTAGGATATTGCGTCCTATTGTCAGTTTTCTCAAAATTCGCCTTAACTAAAATCTCTTCAAAAGTCACAGGCCACTGGACTTCTTCGTATTTAGAAAATCTTTCCCCACATGAAGATAATGAAGAATTCAAACATGCGATTACAGCGCATACGTCTATACTGCCATTGTAGACTCCATCATACGAACGAACGCCAGAATAAGCCACTAAATGGTACGTGTAGAAATTTAAATCTGTTTCTGGTTTTACAACCGACATCTTAATGGTAAAATTGCAACAAATTTGACTTTCATTTGTCTCGTTTCCGTGACAAAGTTCAGTTTGGAAGTCTGTGGTAGCAGACGTGTTCAAAATCTGTGAAGAATAATCTAAAACAAGCTATACATTTGGTGAAGATTTAAATATGAACTTGTTACCATCAATACTGGGATCTCTTTTCAAGTAAAAACCATCCATCTGCTTAGCTAGAGAGTCAGTATCTTCAGATGGAAGAGGTGCAACTTCCCCATTTTTACTCTCGTATATGAAAAATTGCGTTCCACCCTCTGCAATAACATCACGTATTACGGCCCCTGTCGCACCTGGAAAGTTTCATTGCTGATAAATACGTAAAAAAATAGACAGATGTACCTCTGTATACCCCACTGCCACCACTCCCAACGGCAGGGTTGTTAGCTCCGGCAGCGAAAAGTGTGACGTTATGAGTTTGAGCCCACATTTGTTGTGTTTGTATTGCTACAAAAAATTGCAACCATTTTAAAACAAAAATAAAAATAAATATATAAGTACCTGTTAGGAATGGGATTTCTGAGAACCACATAGTCGGAAAAATCACCGCATCTACACCCTGGTTAAGTAAATCCTGCGCAGGACTTTTGAATAAAATGTCAAAACAAGTAAATATTCCAAAAGTAACACCAAAGTCGGTTTTAATAATAACTTGATCAGGTTGTTCTGGCTGGTCTAATTCTCTTTCGCCAAAAAGATTATACTTTCGGTATCTACAAGTTTCGATGTTAACATTTTCAAAAAATGTGGTTATTTCACAAACTTGTTAATGATTGTACCACTTCGATCGAACACCACGTCTGTGTTGTAAAAGTGAAAACCATAATCTTTACAATTTTGACTTTCATCAGATTCGTCACATTTAGACTTTTCGACCAGATTTACGACAACGTAAGTTTGAAACATGAGTGCTGTGTATGGAACGGCATGTATTTGTGCATCTACACAAATTGTGGTAGTGGTACAAGAGGCGCCAATTTCAATTTCTACCGCGGTTTCTGGATTGTTTCCCAATGTGGCTTCCGGAAATATGATCATGTCAATTTTCTGAAATATAATTGGTTTTGACGCAAGTTCAGTAATGGATTCGTTTAGAGTAGGCTCATAATAATTATTTTAAGTTTGCAGAGCCTACTTTAAACCTAAAAATTTTTGAACACTTGTTATCTTACGTACTGTTTTATCCCGTATTTCGTACATTTGCGTCATATAGTTTACGCTGTTTGCAATTACTTTGTCACGAGATGTTACATTATTGTAAACGGGTTGGTACTCTACAACTGCGATACTTGCAGTTAAGTTGTCCCACACGGATGCCTAAAATGTGGTGGTGGGGTATATATACTTAGTTTTTTCGGTCGACTTACCTGTGAAAACGTAACTAAAATCGAAAAAATTATAAAAAACATTTTGTCTGACCCTTTAGAACTTTCACCCGACATTAGAAATTAATTGTGTTATTAGTTTTATAAAAATGACTAGGATGATAAGATAAAAGAAAATACACTTCACTTTAATCTGCCTTTTATTGTCTGAAATCTCAGTGAATTAAGACACGTGTATAAAGAGCAAAAATGACTTAATAATAATTCATTTTTAATAGAGATTGTAGAGTTATCGGTTAACTTTGATAATCGAAATAAAAAAATGTTGTTTCCTCATATTTTTTTGTCAAATCTCCTGAATTGTGACAATAACAAACAAGAGGAAATAAGTAAATTTTAATTATACCACACTCTTTGGAGTTAATGATTAAATCAAAATTATTTCATCAAAACTACATAGTGGATTCAACAAAACCACTAACATGTAAACAAAGCACATATTAAGTACAGTCAAAATAAAAATAATAATTCGAGAATAAATGTTCAAATTCAAGCTGTGAGAAAATAATTTAGCTCGTACGAAAATAGTAGGTACATTAATATAATACAACATAAATATAAAATACACCTGTCATTTTGAGCTTACAACGATGTTAATTTGACTGATAATAATTTTCAAGGTACTTTCTTTCAAAATGGATTAACGTTGAAGATTCGTTTAATACCATAAAATGTTATAAATCTCGAGTGAGAAGTTATGAAGTGTTGCGATAATCTGATAACCCAAACATCCCGCCATAATTTGGTAATTGAACTACGTTTTAAAACCCGTTTAAAAAAAATGGAAGCCTGCCTTTTTCATGGCGGAATGTATTCAAAGTTCTTGTTTTCTTGTGTAGAATTTGTTGTTCTGCGTTGCAGTCTATTTAAGATAGGTAATACAAGTAATTAAATCACCTTTAGACCTATCAAACCTTATGTCGATATCAAAGTTCAGCACTAAATTCAAACTTCAGCTGATAACTATCATATTATTTTACAATAAGGTCTAAATTGTGGACAAACAACATACGATTTCACACCCAATAATTTATCTTAATTACTCGACGTAATAATAAAATTGTAGTAAACATATAAACCTTTAGTTCATTATTCACTTGTACAATAAAATGTAAAAGGTCCAAAGAATTTTCTTGAAATATTTTCTGAGTGTATTGTTTTTGTCTTTAAAAAATAATGTCCATGCAAACATCTAATCCAGAAGGTTCTTCTGAAAAATTACTTGAGAAAGGGAAAGACATATATTTAGTTCACATACCTACTTAAGCAGATTACTTTTTACTTTATTCAGAACTATGTTATAGTAACAGTAGATAAAACTATAACACAAATTAACAAAAACCAAGTAACAGCCCCTGAACTGCTAGTGTTCCTCTCTGGTGGTGAATCATTTCCAAAATTTCTGCCATAAATTCCAAAAGTTAAAAGTCGATTTTGAGGTTTTCTCAAAGCAAAAGTTACTTCAACAACTTTTTCCTCGTTGTCTTTTTTCCGGCGTGTCCAGATGGTTTCGCTAGCATTAATCGGACGTATAGAACTCAACAAAGAATTAGGAAATTGAGTCTTATTCTCATGATTTTCAAAATTTGCTCGAATGGAAATTTTTTCGAATACTATAGGCCACCGAATGTCTTCATAATTTGAAAATCTGTGTCCACAGGACGATAATGAATCGTTCAAACACGCTACCACAGCGCATAACTCTATTCCTCCGTTGTATACACTCATGAAAGAACGAATTCCTGAAAATGCTACTATGTGGTAAGTGTAAGAATGAAGATCTCGATTTAATTCTTGCGTAGACACAGTAACATCAAAATTACAACAAAGGCGATCTTTTTGATTGCCATGACATAGCTCCTTCTGTAAATTTGTTGCAGAAATGTTTAAAACTGTGGAATTAAATTCTAGAAACATAAATGTTTAAACAAGTTTGTATAAAACCTCTTAATGCGTTACCTCTTAAACTATTGTCAGTATACAGTTTAAATGAATCCATTTCTTTTCCTAAAACATCGATGTCTTCATGTGGAGGAGGAGAGATTTCCCCATTTTTGCTTTCATATAAAAAAAGTCGAGAATCACCATTTGCCACAATTCCTTCTGATACTGTGCCTCTGGAACCTACGTAACGACACATATCAAATTAAGAACCAGTCAAAATGTAGAGACGGGGCTTAAATCATCCAATTAAATAGTTACGTTAAATACAACACCAGGAGTTAATAGTGGTAACATGATGCGATTGGTTACCTGCGTAAATTCCACTCCCCCCACTACCAGCAGAAGGCGTGTTAGCTCCAGCCCCAAAGAAGGTGACGTCATGTGCGTAAGCCCACATTTGTTGGGCTTGGAGAGCTACAATTTCATTATTTTACAAAAAATTACAATAGTAAAAAGTTTACCTGTTAAAAAGGGCAACTCTGAGTACCACATGCTTGGAAAAATAATTCCATCAACGTCTTTCTCCAATAAATCTTCTGCTGGATTTTTGAACATAATGTCGAAACATGTGAAAACGCCAAACTTTATACCAAAATCGGTGTCAAACGTCACATTTTCAGATATTGTAGGTTTGTCTAACTCATATTCGCCAAATAAATTATATTTTCGATATTTACAAATAATAATGCCCTTTCGATCAAAAATTACGTCAGTATTGTAGAAGTAAAAGCTATCATTTTTACAGTTTTGGTTATCGTCACACTTTGATTTTTCAACGAGGTTTACAACGAGGTAAGTCCGGAATTTTCGAGCTGTGCATGATAGGTCGCTTAAAAATTGAGGGTAAGTTACAGAACTGCAAGGGTTGCTTTTTATTTGGATTTCCACTGCTGTTTCGGGGTTGTTTCGTAAGCTCGCTTCAGGAAAAATGATCAAATCAAGTTTACTCTAAAAATAGAACTGACTAAAAGGGTTGAAAAGCAACTGCCGTACTTACAACAGAATTGGTGTCTGTTACTATTTCAACGTATTTTTTGGTGTTTTGTAAAATTCTTTCATTTGTTGAAAGGGAGGGATCTCTTATTGGCTGAAACTCTACGACTGCAATGTTTGCAGTGAGATTATTCCACGGTGTAGCCTGAAAAAAGGTTTTGGTTCTACATTTATTATAATAGATTATAATAAATAAATTTAATAACAATAAATAAAAAATGTATGTTTTCATTTCTTATTAATTACCTACTACTGACCTCATTAAAATATTGTAAACAAATCTTGCTAGATACCAACGCGCTATGTAATGTGACGTTTTGTCTGTGGCTTAAAAAAATGTTTTTGCGTCGTGTTTTTCTCTACGTGAATGAATTATTCTAAAAAAAAGTATGTTTTTATTTTATTCTACACTTTATGTCAGCAATTTCATAACGGATTTGCTTGAAATAATTATCTGATCAATAATATTGATTTGGGGATTATAGAACTTATCTCAAAGGCAAAAAATCTGAAGTGTGGCACTACTCCTGTTTCAGTTTGATTGATTTTGTATTAATTTTTCAACAGATCGCTACCGTCTTTCCTGTTTCACAAAGTAAATTTACAGATATTCTTAGAGGTAGGAATTTCTCCCTAACAACATTAAGTAAATTATGCGAATCTACAAGCAGTCACGATTTTTTAAATACAATTTATGAGAAACTTGACATTAATAATTTACCGCCGAAACGTCCTCAAGGAAATGAAAAATGATGTCATATCTCAACATTTTGTGTAGTAACTTTCATAAAAACCCCTGTACTTGTGGTTTACGAATCCGCCTTGATTTTTTTCGCAATTTTTTGAAAAATCTGTATTTGTTCACCTGTTTGTACTTTAGGGGTGAATAACTTTAGACATTTCTTTAATTTACGATAAGGGGTATCACAAAATAGGTAAAAATTTCGCAAAACCAAACTTTATATTTTTTCGAAGAAGCTGGATTTGTTCAGAGGCGAGGGACAATCTTGTTGTCGAATTCTACTTGTAAATATGTTTGACAGGAATAGGAAGGTACACTAGATATTATTCAAAGTTTATAAAAGAATAATAAACTGCTACTCTTACAGTTGTGGTTTATGAATTGACTTTTTCTCTTAGGCAAAGAAATTTTCACAAAAAAAAATGTAGGATAACAACCTTTTTTTATACTAATAAACTAATATACCTACGAGGTTGGTTCGATAAATCCCTGCAAAAGTAAGGAAAATAGCAAAAATATGTTTAAATTTGTTTTTACTTTACTATATAATCTCCTTTGAAATTAACACATTTAGTCCAACGGTATTCGAGTTTTTTAATCCCTTTCATAAAGTAGGATTTCTTCAACTCTTCGAAATAGCACTGTCGTCATTTGACGTAAATTTGGTCCCAGCAACATAATTTTTCAGGTTTGGAGATACATTATAGTCGGACGGGGCCAAATATGGAAAGTACGGTGCGTGAGGTACCTACAATTTCATAACGTAACTTCAGGAGTTTAGTCGGAGCAATAACAGAGGAATGAGTCGGCGCGTTATCGTGATGGAAAATATTTTTTTTGTAAATGCGGCCTTTTGAGCTTCACTTCTGTGTTTCACTAATCTAATAAGGCTGCATAATATTCTCCTGTGATGGTTTTGTCCTTTTATAAACAGTCAATAAAGATGATGCCACGAGTGTCCCAAAAAACCAAACAGCAGTCAAAACAGTGAGTTCCACGTTCACCTGGTCCAACCCACTGTTTTGACGGCTGTTTGGTTTGGGGCTGGTACTGATGTATCCATCTTTCATCAACTGTTACAAATCGACTCAAAAATTCACTAGGATTTCTTTGAAACAACTCCAAATTTTGTTTAGAAGTGTTCACTGAAGATCTGATGTATCCGTTCTAATGAGATGTCAACAGCCTCAGAAATCTCACTGTCAATAGTTTCTTGGGTAGAGACTTCAACAGGACACAATGAAAATCAGAATACCACTTAGGTAGGCGAAGGTGCAGACTCTTCATAATATTCTTCTCTATTGTGCAAACAACAGAACTAAACCAGCGTGGATAAAACTCAACAATTTATTTCGCAGTAATACGAAACTACACGACTAACTATACAGCGATTATGTACTGAATAATTCCGAGTGGAATGGATTTGACTAGACTCTACTTCTCCCATTGTCTGGACTTCACTCGTTGACTGAGACTGACTCGTTCTTGAAGGTTGCCTCTATTTAAACCCATACTCCTCTGGATGGTTCGCGAACGCCGCTCCGAGGTTTATTCTGGATCCCGCAATCCAGACTTCCGGCAATCCGCTCCCGGCTTGTCTTTATGCAAACGCCGCCCGGCCGCCGTCACCGATGATCCCATCTTCGCCGCGCATACTAGAAAACCCATAGACATCGTACCGGGGCGGGGTATGGGTTTATTTCGCAACAATATTGTATCTTTGTTCCAAAGTGAAAATTAAAATAAAATAAATTATTTATTGAAATCAAGGCAGTTTCTTTTTTGGTAAATTGTCTGTTTTCCCTCACTTGTTTCAACTTTCATCTGTTAAGACCTTAAGACGTTCCTCCGTTTTATTGCACAACAAGCATAACGTATTTAGAGAAGTCTTCCAGTTTAATGACATCATAGGTTCTGATGGGTTATGGTTTCCAATAGAATTAATAATAAGTAACTAGTATAATATAGCAGTAGTACCAGAGGTTAGTAACGCAATAAGATTATGGAACTAAATGAGTAATTACGTGGAATAATATTGGGTGGTAATATTTCAATGTTCTTAATCGTTATAATATTATTATCTACCATTACCTTAAGATAACCTATAAGGATTAGCCAGATCGGAAAAAATTTCATCTTCAAAAAATGTTTTCAGCGATGGACAGGTAAATTCTTTGCGATAAACTTATGTCCTTCCCGTTACAAATACAGTGGCAGGATTTTTCATTAGTTTTCAAAAAGTGTTTGTGTTATGGCACTCACATTGTAATGACTAATAACTCCATGAAAATACTGACTACATATTATACAGTCCATGCAAACGTTTGCATAATCTTTTCATAGAAAACACAAAAACATAACCTGTCACACTTTGGATATCTTTATAATTTATTCTATTAATAGAAGGGATTTTCCAGTCATCTTTGTGTGCATTGCGACACATTTATAATCTTCGTAGAAAAAAGAAAAAAACAAAAGTGATCTTAGACCTTTATTTATTGACTCCATTACATTACACAATGAATAAAAAAAAGAAATTGAAACACTTAATACTCTTTCCTGTGATCTCTGCGTTGACGATTCCAATCTTGATTAGTACCTCTATAATTCTGTCTATCCCCTCTGAAATTCCCCTAAAAAAAAAAATGTAGAACCTCAACCCTTGCCTGAGTACCGCGCGTACCTGATTCATTCCCCTTGAGAAGAAATTGCCTTGTTTCGTTTCCAAAATCCTTTCATTAGAATCCACAAAATTGTTAATTTTGTCCGCCAACTGCAACGCCAGTGACTGCAGACGCGACGGCTCACTGCGATGCATCACGACAGTTTGAGTAGGATCATCAAGTGAAGCCTAAAAAAACGTGTACTATACTCGACCTCACAACTTCACCGCCACACTCACCATCAACTCCTCGTTAATAATCATTTTGGAGATAATGGAATGTACCACTGGTTTATCCAATTCGAACATCTGCGCCAACGTAGCCATGGAAATCGAGTCATATACGTGCGAATACGTGAAGAGGTAAGTCCTTAGAGACTCTTCTTTGATCAGTCGAGTCAACATAGCTCTTACAGCATCCGCTTGATAGAACAAATCCCAAACTTTCGCGTTCATTTTCTCGTTTATAATGTAGCCATTACAAGCCGACCAGTTACCATTTCGCATCGCCTTTGCGGCTGCTACCACATGTTCTCTCATGCTCTCTGGAGGCCCCACCAAACTCTGCCTTTCGGAGCTTCTCAACTGCTGGTAGAAAGTTTTTGAAATCATGCGACGTCTAGCGTCAAATTCGTGCGCCGCCATGTACGGTATTTCGATCAACATCGCAGACACCAAGTACACACACTCCAGGAGTTCTAAATTGATGTGCATATGGAACGGCATCTGCAATACCACGCAACAGAAGAAATTATAATAAGAAACCTTGAGGAGTGATCCTCACCTGTCTCTGCTTCTCGATTTTTTCTTGTTCCTTGCTTCTTTCGTGTTGGCGTTGTGGCAACAACCCTTGGGCTAGCAATTCCTTGGGTTTACCAGTCATCATCAGATCAACGAGGCAGTTGTGGGCGTCTTTGATATTGGCATGCCGGAAAGCGCAAAGTCCCAGATGGGCCATGGTACGGTTGTAGAGGATTTGGGTACTAGGGTCGGAATGGTGGATGGTTTCTTGGAGATGGGACATGAGGACGAGGTCACGTGCTTGGAACCAGTTGTCGTGTAGGGCGTGATGGTAGATGTGGGAGAGAATAGCACGTGTGCGCAGACGGTCGGTGCCGTCCTTCGCGTAGATGAATTTGCAAAGTTTTTCCATTTCTTGGACTGAGGTGTAAACGTCCTTGGGAATCTCACCCTGTACAACAAGAATTGCTTTGGTTATTGTAAATTCTAAAAGGGGCGGACCTGACGAACCGCCACTGATTATGTGACAATTTAAACTTACCGCTTTCTGCTGTAGTACTCTTGGGTCAAATTTATAATACAAATGCTCGATTTTCCTCAAGTAAATTCTGCAAATCTCTGACGGAAGATTCGCCCTCTCTAAATATTTCATTGTCTTATCAATAATCCCCGACACTCTCGCTTCATCCTTCAACCTCTCCACATATTCATTACTGTGAGGATCACACTCCTTCAACAACTTGGTAAACTCGTCGTCCAGACGTTCAACAGATGTCAAAACGCAACCCCTAATCTTATACGGAGGTTCTTCCAAATTTTCCGTTTCTTCTGTAACCGTCTCAGAAACCAATAAATTACTGCTAACAAGCAACGCATCAAGCATTTCAGACATCCTATCCAGCAATTTCATCCAATATTCCGGCTTCATCGCGTCGGAAACCTTCGGGTTATAATCGAAAATCGCCGAAATGATGGCAAACTTAATTTTCACGAAGATAGCAGGTCCTAGTTGATGCTGATCCGAAACGTTTTGCAACTCGTGGAGAAGCTCAATTTGCTCGCGTCTATCTGTGCGTTTTTTGCCTCTAGCGGCCATTATTTCGGTCAGTTTTTTGATCACGAGACTCAGGTCAATCTCAGCGTCTTTGGCGAACATTTTCGGTTTTTCCTACAAGTAATAAATTATGTTTTGTCTGGTTTGCATACATTTTTACTTACACTGGGAATTGCAATGCCACCTTTGACGTACTCCCATTCGCCTTCGCCATCTTCTTCATCTTCTTTCTTCGCTTTCCTGCGTTCCTTCTCTTTACGTTCTTTTCTGCGTTCTTCTTTACGCCGTTCTCGTTCCTCGTCATCTTCGTGCGCTGGACCAGTTTTCTTCAAGAAGCGCTCCCTCATGCTCTGGTACTTGCTTTCGTCTTCATCAGAGCTATCGGAGCTCGAGTCACTGTCAGATGGCCAATCATCAGACTCAGATGATCCTTCGTCATCCATTACTTGCTTGGATGAGGCTTTAGTAACGGATTTTGATGGGGCTTCGGTCTCAGAGTCAGGCTCAGGCTCATCTGTTGCATGATATAAAAAATTATAAATATATACACAACGATCTACACATTTGAGAAAGTCTAAAAAAACTTACGTTTCTCTTCTTCCTCTTCATCATCAGGCTGATCCGGGTTCTCTCTAAACTTGCCAATATCCTCTTCAAAGTCCTTAATATACTTCCTCAATTTTTGCCGCATCGAAGCCAGAGATTTACTATTATTCTTGCTCATATTCTTTCTTCCTTCTCTATCCTCCCACATTTCGTTTATGAAATCCTCCATCTCCACCAAGCATCTCGTGAAAAAGCGCGGAGTTTGGCCGGCCTCCTCCTTCGCTATCACCGGCAACGCCTTAACATATGCTTTCTGAAGATCCTCGAAACTTGTCAACATACTACTCATGTCTTTAATCTTCTTGAAGTTACGTATTTGCTTGATGATGTTAGTGAGTTCCTCATATCGTTTCTCCTTAGCTGAACGCACAACGCGTTTGACTTCTTCTTCTTCATCGCTAAACTAAGTTTGAGGTTAGGTTTGATTAGCTTTGTCAGAAAGGCACTTACGGTGTAAACTTGCGCTGGCGCGCGCTGAATTGGCTCGTCATCGGTCGAGCTGTCGGAATCTGAGTCCGAACCGGCGAAAAAACGACTCATTTTTTAAGTTTTATACCTGGAATTAGAAGCAACATAACCTCAACGTTTGTACACAAACATGCAGCGTAGTGATAAAACATACACAATGTAACACGAATATGTCCAAAATTAACTAATGTGTCTATTTTGCTTTGATTTTGGCTTGAATTTGAATTCTCAAGTGCAAATTGAGGTCCATGTGGTGAATAACAGAATGGGGTAATGTGGCATAAGTACATGATAAGATATATCTTGGACATAACAGTTAATTTACCAATAACTTCAAAAGGTGTTTTAATCAATAGGAAAAAGTTAAACTTACTTATTTCACCGCTTTATTGAGTTCACAGATTTCGTGAAACGTAACCAGAAAATGGCACAAAGTGGCCAAAGATCGAGAGATCTGTCAAACTGGTGTTTTTGGTTGATGTCAGTTGGTACCACTAGACTAATGACATGAATTGACATCCAACGTCGCGCTAATTTGGAATTGTGCGTTTTTTCGTTTTTGATTTTGAAGTTATACTAGAAGTGTGAAGGGACTCAGATGGCCAATTTAAGGTAACTAATTTATTAAAAATATCAAACATGGGTTTTTTTAGTCTATAAAGCTTTATTGAGTATTTTATCGCTACAGAAGAATCCTTCATTGCTTAGCAATTATACATATTACTATTATTCACAGCTTAAAAAAATCATGTACAAATCCTTAACAATATATTCATTATAAGCTACCTGCATATAGGTACAATCAAGTATACAATTATAAATACAATAAATTACTTCTTTTTAATGATACTTTGAATCTTCTGCCACTCCCTATCTAAATGAGCTTTCTCATTTTTGTCTTTATGTTTCCTTGATCTTCGCCCATCTGCCATTTTCAACCCATACTGGAATGCCGCTTTGGGCAAAGCCTCCTTTTGGTTCATGTAGTCAGAATACTCCTCAGCGGTATCAAAGTCCCACCTTCCAATAGGTCCTTTTTTGTTACCCAAGTCCATCTTTGAGTAATCCACTTCATCATCAGAATCATCAATAGCGTCGTTCATTTCCTCTAATCCTGGGTAACACTCGGCATAACCCTCAGGTTCTTGTGCTAACTTATTCAAAATTTGTGCTGACTTATTGACTTTGAATGATGGAGCATTATTATCTAGAGGTTCTTCTTGTTTATCAAAGTATGATTGCTTATTGTGGTGCTCCCTTGAACCATGCTTGCTGTTTCTAGTTGGTACATAATCCCCAATTTCTCCATAAATGGAGTCATCCATCGTGGGGCGCTTCGCCGGCTTTTTACCTTCCTGTTCTTCAGTTTGTTCATTCTCACGAGATTCCGGAACCCCCCTTTTCGTCTTTTTGTTTTTGCGATTACCTTGACGTAGGTAACTCAGAATTTGCGTAAGCTTGTTGATGACTATATCATTGGTAGTTAAGGTTGTGGTAAGTTCAAACGATGGCACGTCTGCAATTGAACGTATGAGGGTAGTCGGGATGTCACTTTCAGCTTCATCATCTGAAAATATTAATTAGTATTTGCATATTATGACTGAAAAAAAAAACCTAAATCGATGACGTACGCCATGCGCCCGGGCACAAAAATTTCGGACCTCTCAATATGCCGACTCTTTAAAGAACAAATCGTGTGATAAATCGACTTCCCAATTTTTGTTTTAAATTTAAGTTCATCCTCTTCCCTCTTCTGCGTTTCCTTTTTTTCTTTTTCTTCTGAATGTTTCGTCGCTATTCTCTCCAACTCCTGTTCTTGCTCCTGCTCAATTTGTTGAATCTCGCTCCTCACTTTCTGCAATAAAGCATAATCCAACCCTTTTACCAAATGGGTGTGTTCCATATCACCACCCAAGAACTTCGATTCTTGAATCATTTGTCTTCTGCGTTCCGCTGCATCGAACCCTGATTTTAAATCGGGGGCAACTGCTCGGTAAGCTTGTGCCGTTGCCACAGGATCGTCATTCTGGTAGTCGGGATTAACCCCCTGTCTCCTCTCATGCGCTCGATCTCTGTATTTCTCGGCAAGTTCTGCCATTTTGTTGTCTTCCTGTTTTTTCAGTTTAGCGTAATAACTTTTCTTTTTCCGTCGAGCCTCATTTTTGTCCTCTTTGGGGGGCGCCATGGATGAAGAATTAGCCATGGCTTCACGAATTGACCCTGGGGCTGGGGCATTCGCGGGGGTTGCCCGTGGGGTCATTAGTAATTTTCTGAAGTCATCGTTCGTCAAACGCTGAGAGCCGGGGGCGGCGTCTGACGGCATTTTGGAAATTGAGCCGCCAACAACCACGAAAAATGAAAATACAAAGGAGCACAAAACGACTCAAGACAAGTGACAGTATTGACACTATTGACAGATATCAAATGTCAATTGTCAAAATTTTTGCCGCCCTCTGGATTGATTTTATTAGCCACTGCTATATTATTTATAGTCACTAAAAGTGATTCTTTTGGTGAAGTGTTGTTTAATTGCTGTTTCAACGGTAGAAGGTTGTTTACTAACTTTAAACTTAATAAATAATGCGTTTTGGTAATTTTTTGAAAGGAAAGTTGTTTTCTTGAGTTGTTGGTAAAGTAGTAATCTGTAACACATACCGGCCGAACACGCCGACAAACGCCATGTTTGTTTGATTTTCCATTTGGAAGCGTCTGTTTTTGTCGGCATTTGACGGAATTCTAGTGACTGTGTGTTCTACAGGGATACAGGAGCCCCCACAGCAATTCTGTAAGTACCATAACTGCGAAATATTCTACTTACGTGGTTAGAGTTTGCTTAATTCCTAAGTAGCGGTTTTTATTGCAGCCCCGCCAAAACTTCTAAAAATGAGCAAAAGCAAAAGAAACAGCCCTTCACCGGATGAAGAAACAGCGCCAGAAGAATATGTAGTAGAAAAAATAATCGACAGCAGAATTAATGCACACGGCGTTAAAGAATATTTTTTGAAGTGGATTGGTTATGATGACAAAGACAACACATGGGAGCCAGAAGAGAATCTCGATTGTCCGGGTTTAATCGCAGCTTTTGAAGCCGAGAGGGTCGCTAAAGAAAAGGAAAGGAGTAAAAAACGCAAAGCGTCAGGTACTCCAACTCAAGAACTAAAGGGTACAAAGAGGAAGAATGAAGAAAAGAAAGTGCACGGGTTTGATCGAGGGTTAGAACCAGAAAAAATTATAGGAGCTACAGATAGTTCAGGACAGTTGATGTTTTTGATGAAGTGGGAGGGTACAGATGAGGCTGACTTAGTACCAGCTAAACAAGCAAATGTCAAGTGCCCACAAGTTGTTATTAGGTTCTATGAGGAACGTTTAACATGGCATTCACCTACTAACGATGAAAATAAAGCGGAATGAGGAGCTTAGTTGTAAGGATATTTTATAATGTACATATATGACTCAAATAATCTCAGTTGTAGTGATTTTATTGGCAATCGTTTCATTTCCGTTCACTAATCAAATCTCTATAGTATTTTACGTTCATTTTTCAAAACCCTGTAAGTTAGTGAGTTTAATAAGAATATTTTCTTTAGTTTATGTTGTTTTAGTATTGTTTCCCCATAGAAAATTTGTAATAATTTTTTAAAAATTTAATAAACCCAAAACACCAGTTAACTACTTGAATACATTTAAATAACATGTTTTAACCCCCAAAGATGTCATGGAAGGTTGTTCCATTATACCCTACATCACTTGTTGTGGCGTTAATGAAGTGGATGTACATTCTACAAAAAAAGTACAACTGATGTAATAATATTGATTATACCATTGTTAACAATTACCTATCACTGGGCACTCCTAGCTCTTTAGATACCAGTTCATACAATGCTTTTGCATGCTTTTTATTCTGTTCAACCCCTAAAGCCCCAATGCTCATTAAAGTAGCTTGCGCAGCTGGTTCCGTTGTGCCACCCCATGACATGTTGACACCCCCAATGACCGTCGCTACGCAATACTACAATAAAAATATGTAAACAAAAAGTGATTACATAACCTCAAACTTACGTTTAACGGTTTTCCCAGTGACTGCGATACTACTTTGCACAACTTTTGAGGTAAATCAGCTGGTATTTTATTTTGTGGCACGTTAGTTTCTAAACGGAAATGCGGCATTTTGTACTTATTTTTTACAAGGTGAAAAATGCACTATCGGTTTTAACCTTTGGAAATGACCTTGTTACTGGATAGGGGATTGCTATTGGTTGGCTCTGGTCTTAAGTGTGGGAGGGTTTTGTAATCGATATGACTTAATTAAAGCGGGATATTTAAAAGGTATATTATGATATTGATATTAGTTTATACTGCAAGGGATTATGGCATGAATGAAACTTTAGCGCACGAGCCCAGCGGGCTTTAAACATTCCCTCGTGCCATAATCTCCCTAATTATGCTCTTAATACATGAATAACTATTACGTTTGTAATTTCTCCGTCTTGATTGAAAATTAGTGATGAGTGAAATTTGTGCTTGGTTACTTTTAATCTAAATTTAAAGCAAGTTCTATATTTTTCAAAGTAGCGACAACGAGCCATTTTTATGTTTATAGTTGTAATAACGTGTTTGTTACATTCCATACCCCAACTTCCGTTTCTTAGTACCTACTTTTATAAAACTCTATAATAAAAATTCCGGAATAGAAATTTCTGTTCTAATTTTTATTTCATTGTCTTATAAAATGTATGTATAAAGAGGTATGACGGACCAAGTTATAAGAACATTTTATCTTCATGCACGGATCATTATCCTAAGTAAGTCGAGAGGGACAAAACAGACAACACGAAGTCAATGATAAAAATCGAGGATTGTCCTCCTAAGGTCTTAAGCCATCGGAGCATTGTTTTCGGTTGGAATTTCTTAAAAACAGCTATGTAATTCATTTATTTGTTTACACAAAAGCAACTGCATAAAACGGATACTCTTATGTTTTGTCAAGAATATCACATGCTAATCTTGCTATGCAGAAAACGTTGCTTAATTTTAATTTTTTATTAGGCAATTTAAAGCTACTCCCTACCCCTACAATAAAAAAATGGATATTTTTAACTGTAAAAAATGTCGCGAATGGTCGGTTTTTAGTACCTCGTTATTTATAGTGAGATATGAATGAAATGTGGGTATATTCTAGAATAAAAGTAGCAGGGACAGTAGCCGAACGAATATGTCATTAAAACAACACTAATCACTTATTAATCACCTATTATCGAGCACCCTTAGCTCTTTTGCCAGTACTTCAATACATAAAACAATGTTTTATTGCTCAGCTCTTGAGGCTCTAATGCTCATTACTTCATTAGGGTTTCAATAAGATAGGTATGGTAAAATACCGCGTTTTGTATTTAATACTGTTTGTAAAATTGAATGACCTTCTCTGTTACCGCGAAAGTAATTCCTATTGGCTAATAGTGGCCTTGGACGTAGGATGTTCATGCATTCCCGCTATCATTGAGTGTACTTAAATATCATTGATTACGATGACTTAGCGGCATATTTTAAATTATACGGTTGTTTTCATCTTTTTAACAGGCTTTTTACTCATGTGTGGACGTGAAACAAAAACAGCAAGTTGTTATGCTCGTGAATGATTATGAGTTCATTATTACGTATTAAATTAATTTATTTATAGTTTCTTGTGTTATATAATATCTGTTGATTCTTTTGTTTTCTTCTTCGTTTTTTAATCAGTGGTTTGCTCTTTGAACAGGAAACACTTTTAATCTTAATACATTCTATAGTACACATTCTATTGATGTAATCTAATGCTAATTATCGTTGCTATCATTTTATTCAATAAAGTGTGTCCAGGTTTGAACTTTCATAATTTTGCTGTGAGATTTTTTATTTTAACATTTATAACATTATTTGTATTTATTAAAAAAATCGAGGGCAAAATTTTTATATTTTTGAATTTGGAAAGGGAATTTTTATGAAGAACTTAGAAATCTTTGCTACGCAAACTCAAACATATAAAATAAAAATTGGTCCAAAACAATTTCTTTGCTAGTAAGGGGTTCGAGGACCCGATTTTATTATAACCATGTTTTTAAAATATCGTAAACTCAGAATAATAGGTAGGAAGTGGAGACGGCGGAAATTTTACGATTGTTTCTGCTTGTTTGATGACTATCCTAAAATAGCAGTACTGTATTTTCAAATTTTCGGGAAAAATATGATAAACCGTTCTTGATTTCATTAATAAAAAAAAAGTTGAGGCCCGGTAGCCTTTGATGCGAGGACCTCTCGTCTGTGAAGCTGATCCCTTGACTATCGCAGTGGTAATGGAAATTCGTAATATGTATCTAAAGAACAAGACGGATTAAAAAATACAGGGTTAGTCACGAGAGAATTACTTCTGAAAATTATTTTTACGCAACCCAAAATACTAATACCCTGTACCACTTGATATTATCTAAATTTAAAATGAAATGCCTAATCCATGATTGCTTTGGCTTTGGCAGTGTCACTTTGACGTTAATTAATTTTTAACTTTTTTTTTTCATCGTTGACTCGCCTCTAGAGCCCCATTGGATCGACGACATACAGTCAGATCAATCTGGGCTATCCTGAAGCCGTAAGTCCTCTACCAATGTTGTTCGCCACTAATGTGCATGTGTTAATTCGCCATCTCTGCGTCACCTAGACCCTCTTTGAAGTGCAAATCTGCAACCTCTGGACTTCTTCGGCCATTTATTTACAAAAAAGCCGTAGCATCTCTCCAAAATGCCCAACATTTTCAACAGATTAGTAGTTAAATTATTTACTTACTTGTTTGAGTTTGTGTTGTAACCTTTGAATAAAATGCCGTAAAAGGAATTTTTGGAAATAATTTTCTCGTGATTAATCGGTTGCAAAAGATCAAGAGGCACACTGACAAATTTATTAGCGGCGCCAGAGGAGATTTCCGACTGGATGCGGTACCACCATGGACACTCGCGTAACCTCCTTTTCCACAATTGTCAAAATGAGATTGCCAAACTCAAAGCAATCATGGATTAAGCATTTCATTTTAAATTCAGTTAGTATCAAATGGTATATGGTATTCGTATTTTGGGTTGCGTAAAAATAATTTTCAGAAGTAATTCTCTCGTGACTAACCCTGTATATACTCGTAATAATAATAAACAAAATCAAGGTAGATTCATAAGTCACAAGTACAGGAGTCATCACATTGTTGGTGGGGATGATCAGACACATTTTGGTTAGCGTTTTACCCTCTACCTCTTCTATCTACCTACCTATCTATTCTTAAAATACATATAAAATTTAACAACAATTGATCTAGTAGTTTTGGAGATTAAATACAAATCGCCACAGACAGAAGGCAAACGGAAACGGGAGACCTATTTCTTCGTACTCTAGGAACGAAACTGTGAGAAAACACGAGAGTACCTATTCGCCGAAAACACGAGAGTAAACGACGTGGTAAGTTAGCTAGGTTAAGTTTAGTTGGTTTGATAGTTAGAAAAAGGGGGAAGCCTTTGTTTAACGACAACTAATCACAACGACGACGACGCCACAGTTTCCCCAACACGCATAGCTAATTCTTGAGGTTTTTTCAAGTGGAAATATGCGAATTTTCGACCGACGCTAACACGTGGTGTAAATTTGTTTTATTGTTTGTAAATTCACAGTTCATGTTAGGATTTTAATCGTTAACTGGTTCTAACACAATTTAACAGTCAGGAGTTTGTTTAGATACAGCACTTGTTAGGAGGTTTCATGAAATTCACTTAGTCAGGACTCATACTTTGTTTATCAAATTGTGAATAAGGTTTCTGGGTGCTTTTACTTAAGTGTTACATTATAACCCTTCTTGACTCCTCACACAAGGTTACGGGGGATTGTAAATTTTTCCCTTTAGGCAGTTAGCATCGCTATCACCGAGACATTTTTCTCGCAACGTTGAAAATTACATCACCGAGACGCATATTTCTCGCAACACAGGATGCATTTTATGTTTATTTAGCATGTGTTTTGGGGATAAGCTGGGGACAGTTCACGATATAAACTCTCAAAGCTAATTGTTTTTAAGTAACCAATCACTTGGATCAATGCATAATTTAACATAATGTAAATTCTTTGTTTGAACCGTTGATAAAGTGTGGCATAATTTAACATCAGATAAATTCTTTGTGCTGGCAGCGGCCATGTTGAAAGAGTTTTTTTAAACCGAGCGCATGTTGGAACTGTAAAATCTCGTTGAACCAAGTAACAATATTGTGAGTCATGTGGGACGTGCATTTTATTCCTTTGATTTAGACCATTATTTGCAGAGCGCCACAGCATTGTTCGCATTTCTGGGAGACATACTTTTGACGCAGTTTTTTGAACGACGCATTCGTCCGACGCCATTTTGAACCTCCGATTGCCTGTTATGTTTTTTATGTGTTTGTTTGGGGAATGTAAAAGGATGGCCCACAATGCAGCTGTATAACTTCACTTTTGAAAATTAACCAATAACTCGAATGGCCATAAAATATTAATCTCATGTAATTTTGTTAGCTTTGCAATTTTTGACCTCATCCCATTTTTTTTTTCTATTTCACAATTTTAACTTCAGTAATTTTCTTTGTTGTATAATTTAAATTGAATATAAATTTTGATGCTATACTAACCTCCCGTAATATTTTTTTGGTCTGCGCAAGTTTTACTTCACACCAGACCTTTTTTGTTTGATAAATCTTTGGTAGTTTTTTTCATGTAAATATTTTGTTGATTAATGTTTCCATCATATAAATTGTCTGATGTCCAATCTTAATCTCAGATCATTCTTTGCTCTTTCAAATTTCACGAGAGTGTATGGCGAATTTAAATGGTGTTTATTGCTCTTTTTGAAACTTTAACACTTGTTCAGTTGTAGTTTAATATCAGAGTTATAGAAATTTAACATTTAAATAGAATTGAGGTAAATAACAAAATAACACGTGGCGGAAGCGGAGTGCGCGGTTCCATGTCGAGCTGGCGGTCGCGCTATCTGTATAAAGGATGCAGGTCTAGAGTGGAAGTCAGGGGCGGTCGAGATGACGTGACGCTGTTGGCTTGGCCCAACAACGAGTGTGCGACCGTAACGGCCTGTTCATCCAGGGTAGAGGGGTGTTGGACGGCAGTGCTTGCGATAGAATAGAATCACCGTCGTGGGGGGAGAACATCCACGACCAGGAGCCCCAAGCTCCTCCATATATTTTGTGTTTTATTTAGCGGTAGTTTTCCAACCTTAGGGTCCACCACTTGCATCCGAACGCATCCCGCCACTTTTTAAAAACACAATGTACGATACCATTTTGTTAGACGATCACAGCCAAGGTCAAATTTTGGAATTTCTGAATTTTTCGCGGGTTTTTAAAACCTGCTCACATGTCATTTTTAAGGCGGGAAGTTTGGGTTAACACAGTTTATTAAAATGAAGTGGTATTAATGCGACTTCAGATGATATTCAAATATTATCATCCAAAGTGTAATTCTGATAAATGGGTAAAAACACCACCAGTGTCTCAATTCCGATAACAAAAGTCAATAATGTTTCTTTTGTAATTTCCAGAGTTTTGTAAACTGAAAATTCGTAAAATTTATAAATAACTGAGATATTGACTTTTAAAGATATGTGACGAAAAATTTCACTTCACCAAAATTTTAAAAAGAGTAATGATGATAAATTGTTTTTAAAAAACTGCCATTGTGTCATGCAGAGAAAGTTATTGACACGTTATACATGTTTCTATAAATGATTATAGGGTCGCAGTAGGTCATGCAAGCGTGCCGCCTATCACTTTACGTGTATTTTACTTGTATGCCCAAGGACGCATGACAAATACCACACGCATCTGTATAACTGGTTGCCTAAATGATTCATACCGTATGTTATTAACAAATAAAACTCACAATAAAAATAAACAAATTTACTGTGATTAAACATCTTTTCTTATTTTCAAAAATGTTCTGTAACATCCTTTCGTTAATGTTTTGGACCCATTGTTCACTTTCATATTGCAAGTCATCAACCTCAGATACTGATGGTCTTCTAGGGGATAGGTGTCAACAAAAGTGTTGACACTGCCAGTTCGAACAAATCTATTGATTACATCTCTAATGTGAGTGTTTAACGTTTCTTGAACTTGCAAATCACGGTATTTGGCCAGATATTCTTGCTTACAAGCGGTTACCGAATACACAAACTCTTCCATTTGCGATAGGAGGTACAACCGTACAACTTTGGTTTTAATTTTTTTATTTTTTTTCTAATTTTAATAATTAATGAGGTATCGAGCAACACGCGCTTAGTAACTCACCCCACGCTGATAGAAGGAAAAATTTGCTTGCACCATTTCAATTGTAAAATTAATCTTTATTGAAAAAAAACTTCCTGAGGTGCTTGTGGTCTTTATTGTGCAAGTGAAATTTTATGTAAATAACTCTAATTACATATATTTTGCTAATTAAATTTTACTCTAACAGTCTATAATATATTCTGTACAATAAGTAACAGAAAAGAACGCAACTACAACAAAACTATCAACAAAAACAATTAATACTAAACTATTAACACTTCAATCGACTTCTAACTTTTTGAATGTGCCATCAACACCAAAAATCTCTCCAGCATTTTTCGGTTTTCCTGGACGTTTACTTTCATCTACTTTCAACGTATCTAACCATCTAAAAAAATCCATATTTTCCAGAAGATTTTTCCTGTTTTGCTCTAAAATTAAGTCAGTCATATTACAATAAAAAAAACAAGTATGTATTTACCATGTAGAGTAGCTAGTGAAGGACCTTCACCACCATAGTCTTCAGGCATAATTTCCTTTGGTACGAACTTGAACAAACTCTCCATAGAATCCGTATGGAAATTTAACTAAAAATGGTTAAGGTATATTTTTTAATGTGAAAGGTGCTTGGTTTGTTTTTACCAGTTGAACCAGCTCTTTCTTCATGAAGGGTTTTACCATTGCCATTATCTTGTCCATGAACGGAACGACATTAATGTAATGTACTCCTTTAATACGGATGGGGGCAGCTTCCTGAAATTTGTGTTTTAACGATCAAAGATAATATAACTAGCGTTAATTACGCACCTGAATATAGAACAAATGTTTCTTAATTGCCACCAAATTAAATCTGGTAAGGTGTCCGAAAGCCAACCCTTTCATATCAAAAACCGTTATGATACCCGTGCTGGTACCTTTCTGGTGCAGACTGAGCATCAAAGTTAAGTCAGAAAAATTAATTTGACTGACGTTGTGGTAATGTTCTGGGTTAGGATCTAGCAATTTCATTACTATCACACTGTAACCTTCTGGAGTTTTCTTGGGTAGAACATTGATGGTACTATAGAGATAAAAAAATGTCTATTATTACCGCACTTACAGGTAAGTTAAACATTACCTTACTGATAATTGTTGCTTAAGAGTTTCTACGCTTGGCGTACCAAAAATATCAGGACAGAGAGTTCTGACAGTGAAAAAATTATCAATGGCCGTTTTGGCAGCTTCCAGACGATAATAACAACTTTGGAGAAAAAGGACTAGTTGAAGTTCCGTCGCTTTGGGTAAATGTGGTTGTTTGTCCATCCATTCGGCTAAAATTTGAATGTCTTCTCGTTTGAGGTTTTTGTCTTTTTCGTACTCTGTTTCTACATCCATTAATTGAAAAGACATTTTCTAAAATCTTGACACGTTAAACGTTTTTGTAGCTGTAGGAATTTTAGTTCGAGATTTTATAAAATTTTGGGTTATGGTTTGTTTTCCTTTCTTTTTAAGTGTGGGGGACTTTTTCTTGTTATTTATTCTTTTATTAACGAAAATGTAAAAAATATTAGTAGGAACAACTATAGTAAAAATTTGATGGTAGGTAAAACAGTTTGATGTAGCATACACGAATTATTCGTTGTAAAGGAGTCAGTCACTCAAAATTGTTGTATCAGTTTAAATTAAATTCGTTTATTTTATTACAATTACTACAGAACAGAGAAATGAAAACCTGTTTTACAGTGTAATCTAAAAAAAGTCTATCTTGTATTTTTTGCTGTAATTAATAAATCAAATTAATGTGTTATTAATTAAGGTCATAAACGTCAATCTTTTGTTGTAATATTAGTGTACATGTAATTGTGTTGTGTAAGTATTTATTGTTTATTAAAGAAAAGTAGTCATTAATTTAACTAATTGCTATTATTTTCTGCACTTTTAATTTGAAAAATATAACCACGTAACTGCGGTTTAAAAGCAACCCATCATCAATAATAAATTTCAAGTATAAAGAAACATACTCATTTAATTAGCCTTATATAAAAATGATGACTGTTCGTATTCCATTAAAAGTCTTCTTAAATTATCTTTAATTGCGTTGTGGTTATTTTCTGTCACTGTAAATAAAGCTTTCCAAATGAATCATTTACAGCTGAGGCAAAAGTCGTTAATACTCGGTACTAAATTAGTGGAAATGTATTTAATGTTGCATCGAAAAGTAGTTTATTACAAATTAAAGAACAAAGGCAAGACTGATTAGAAATTTTGTCATAGGTATTACAGTTTTAATTTGAACGTTTTTAGATCGTAAATTAACACATAAAAAAGCACAAAATTTTTTCAGAAAATGACGCCAAAAAGTCATTACCTACGCTATTTTCTATTCTATTTCTGTTTCATTTTAATGCATTTGTATGTCAAGTCATAAAAATTTTTGCAGAAAATACATAATCTTTGTGATTTTTTTGAATGAATTGACACAAAATAGTTATGATTTCACCTTATGACTGAATTTAACTTCTGGGGTAAAACCAAGAAATGCTACTGAGAGAACAACATTTATTTCAGTATTAGTATTTGCATGATGTGCAATTTTTCGTGTTAAACATTTCCTTAAATTGAGCTTTTATCTTACTAGAATATTTTCACTAATAAATAATACTGCAATATGTAAATTCCAAGTTTCTGATATGCGCAAAAATACAGCAGCTACATTTATTTAGTAGTTAGGCTGCTGAGCAGTACTCTATATCTGATTGATTTCTGATAAAGGGAAATTACCTTTTTTGTATGGGACACTATTTCAATATTATAATTCCGCGTGTGAATTTCTGAAAACTAATCTAATGTGGTTATTACACGCTTCAAATGTACTGCAAACTATAACAAACAATAAACTACTGACCTGGTAATTGTGTATCCAGTGCTGCACGTCCTGTTGGTGAATTGAAACTGACCATGAAAAAATAATGTACCTGTCATTAAGGCTATAGTCATCGTAAATTAGAACATTACTAATGATCAACATAATATATTGTTACTACAGTTATAATTATTACATCATATGCATCAGTCTATTTCTAATTTCTTGAAAGTACCCTCAACCCCAAATATATCACCAATATTTTTTGGTTTTCCAGGTCGCTTGCTTTCATCAACTTTTTGAGTTTCTTCCCATTCGAACAAAGCGGTATTGTTGCGCAAATCACCTTTAATTTTTTCTACAAAAAAGTGTCTCTGTTACGTAAGAGTCCGTATATTTTGAACATTATTTTTGTATCCACTCAAATTTTATTTCAGTTTTTTCTGTAGCATACTGCTACATGTGTTTCGGTATATAGTAGTACCTTCACCAGGCAGATGAACTTCAGGAAAAAGTTTAAAGTACCAAGTGTATGAAGACATCTTAATTGCGGTTAATAATTATAATTCATCATCATTATTATTGTTTGTTTAATGTTCATTTTGTGTATTGCCTAAATAATGCTTTGCCATTTGTTTCCTGTGGGTCTCATTCTCTATTAAAATAAAACCCCTATATTTTTATTCAAGGTTATCCGTTACTGTGCCACTATACCGGCTAGCCCTCCACAATCATATCATAAAATTTTAATGGATACAAAAATAACGTTCTGGGTATAGACTTACCGTGTAAAATAGGTACAGCCTCTACAGACCCGCCGTATTCTTGTGGAAGACAATCTTGCGGAACGTATTTAAACAATTCGTCTACAGTTGTGTGCAAAAATAACTAAAACAAACTTATGAGGTCAGAAATAAATTTCCCATTACATAATTACCACATCCATGAGTTCCTTTTTCATGAAGGGTCTCATCAACGCTAGAATTTTATCCATAAACGGGACAATATTAACAAAATGTAAGCCCTTCAATCTCACAGGCAGGGCATCCTGAAGGTAGAATAATAGCTTCTTCATGGTAATAGGCCCTAGTTTAGCTAAATGTGGGAAACTTATCCCCTTCATATCAAAAACGATCAAATGACCTTTTGATGTCCCTTTCTGGTACAAATGTAACATGGAAATCATATCAAAGTATCGGCACTGATCAACAAATATATATTTATCAGGAGTAGTATCTGTTAATTTGACGAAAAAAATTGTACTACCATCAGGCGTTTCTTTGGGAAGGGGTGTCATAACGCTAGAGCGGCACCAATGTTTAAATTATCAAAGTAACCGAATTGTACTTACCTCACATGTATTGTTTCTTTCATAGGTCCTGTTAAGGGATTCCTATTCCCAAACATTTCAGGACACAGAGCTTTGACAGTGAAGTAGGTATCAAGGGCAGTTTTTGCCGCTTCATTACTATAATAGCAACTTTGTAGGAAAAGAATGGCTTGCAGTTCTGCAATTTTGAGTTGACATTTATGAAAGGTACGACTTTTAAATAGGACCACTTACCATTAATTTTTGGTAGATGTGGCTGCTTGTTAACCCAGGTCATAAATAACTCAACATCCCCTTGTTTCAAATCTTTGTCTTTAGCGTACTCGCTCTTGATATCAATCAAGTTGAGGGTCATCGTGAACTGAGGTACCTACAATGGTCAAGGGCAAAGTGTAGTGCTTTCTTATGTTCGTGCGTTTGAGAAATCATTCTGATTGGTTAAAATATATGAAATATTTTTAGTCAAGGTTTATTTTTATTCTAACGAATACGGAACTACCTGGTTGTGAGTGAACGATGCACTTTCCGAATAACCGGTTAGAACGGAATTAATTTCCGTGTAGTTAATTTAGTTTTTAGTGATAGTTTTTGTGTATTTACAAAGAAGCTAAAGATAACGCAGCACGACAAAATGAACCTTGATGATTTCGCTATTTGGTGAAAAATTTAAAAAGCATGCATCGACTAGGTTGTGCATGTATATATTAATTCGCAGGAACTGAAATAAAGCACGGCGTAATAAACAAAACAAAACAAGAACATACGTTATTGCACAATCGTAAATGTTGTTATCGGGTAAAAAGTAGTAAAAAATATTGACATGCGGCGTTAATTTGAAATATTTCAGCACGGATAAATTGCGTGTTCTAAAATCGGTCGTAGGTACTTAATTAAAATAGGAACTCATAACCATATCATATGTATTTGAAAAACGAATTATATTTTTTGTTGAATGGTTGTATAAATTAGGTGCGCACGTATGTGAACACTTTCTTCACAAATTACAAATTAATAATACGTGTAAAGGTCATGAAATGCGCATTCCTTATTGAGTTTTAATGAGGTTTACGTTTAGTTCCTTACAAATTTGGTAAAATTTTGGGTTTTAAATTTTTAGATCTAATAAATAAGCTGTACAACAAGTATATATTAATCTACAGATTATATGCAAATTCATTTTTTAACTTTTTTAGAAGCTAAAAATTATAAAATTTAACTGGAGTGCCAATGTTATTTTAAATTACGAATTGTGACGTGTTAAAACACTTAAAACTAAACTTGTGCATATTCTGTCATGAAGTTACAAATAATTACACACGTTATATTCACGACCTTTTTAGATGTTAGTAGATCATGTATTTTTTTTTAATAGCTACTATGACTCACTGACATGTTTTTTTAATGTCATATCTCACATGTATCTTTCCCGCATGCTATATTTTACATATATACTGACAAGAAAAAAACCGGCCACCATGACATGTTTCGCAAAAAAACTTTAAAAATTATTTATTTAACTAACCAGTGATTGTTATTTTATTTAAAGAACAAGTCACTATCGACACAGGATATACAATTTACCTAAAAAAAAAACGAGACAAATAAAATACAATCACCAGTTAAAATATAATTTTTGAAGTGGTTTAAATTTGTTTTATTGTTTGTAAATTCACAGCTCATGTTAGGAGTTTAATCGTTAACACAATTTAACAGTCATGAGATTTGTTCAGGTAACGTACTTGTTAGGAGAATTCATGAGATGCACTTAGTCAGGACTCATCGTTTGTTTCCCAAGTTAAAAATAAGGTTTTTGGATACTTATACTTAAGTGTTGCATTATAATACTTCTTAATTCCTCACACAAGATTGCTAATAATTCATTTACGGCAGTTAAATCAATCTAAAGTGTGGGGAAAGGACCGTGAAAGTACGGTAGAATTCATAATATCGTGAACTGAGGTAAAGGAGGATTAAAAACTTAGGCAGTTATTATCATCATATCATCATCACATTATCGAGATATTTTTCTCGCAACGTGGAAAGCTATATCACCGAGAAGCTTTTCTCGCAACGCCGGATGCATTTTGTGTTTATTTTTCATGTGTTTGTTTGGGATGGGCTGGGGACATTCCACGTAATAAACTCTCAAAGCTAATGGTTTTAGGTTATCAGTCACTTGGATTAAGGCATCATTTAAGATAATGTAAATTCTTCGTTTGAATCGTTGATAAAGTGTGGCATAATTTAACATAATGTAAATTCTTTGTTTGAATTGTTGATAAAGTATGGCATAATTTAACATAATGTAAATTCTTTGTTTGTAGCGTTGATCAAGTGTGGCATAATTTAACATCAGGTAAATTCTTTGTTCTGGTAGCGGCCACGTTGAAAGACTATTTTCAAAGCAAGTACATGTTTGAACTGTAAGATCTCGTTCAACAAATTAACAACATTGTGGCTTATGGGGGACGTGCATTTTACTCCTTTTATTTAGACCATTATTTGCACAGCGCCATAGGATTGATCAGATTTCTGGAAGACATATTTTTGACGCCTATTTTTTGGAATGACGCATTCGTCCGACACCATTTAGAACCTCCAGATTGCCTGTTATGTTTTTATATATCTGTTTGGGGGGAATGTAAAGGGATGACCCACAATGCAGCTGAATGACTTCGCTTTTAAAATTTAACCAATAACTTGAATGGACATAAAGTATTAACCTCATGTAATTTTGTTAACTTTGCTATTTTCCACCTCATATATTTTTTTTTATCTGCACAAGTTTTACTTCACACCAGATCTTTTTTTTTATAAATTTTTGCTAGTTTTTTTACCATGTAAATATTTTGTTGATTTTCATCATGTAAATTGTCGGATGTCCAATCTTAATCTCAGAAAAAATTATTTGTTGTTTAAAATTTCACGAGAGCGTATGGTATGGCGAATTTAAATGTTGTTTATTGCTCTTTTGAAACTTTAACAGTTGTAGTTTAATATTAGAGTCATTGAAAGTGAACAATTATAATGGAATTAAGGTAAATAACACAGAAACACATGGCAGAAGCGGAGGGTGCGGTTCCTAGTCGAGCTGGCGGGATTTATCACGCCGTCTGGATGAAAGACGCAGATTTTGAATGGGCGTCAGGGGCGGTCGGGATGACGTGACGCTGTCGGCTTCTCCCCATAGCCGGGATCCAACCACGAGTTTGCGACTATAATGGCCTGCTCGTACGGCGTTCTACAATGAAATTGAAAATCGCGACACCCTTATAGCGCTCCGGTGCCGCTGCCGCCGCATAGAGTTAAATTTTGTTCTCTTGATGACTGCTATAATTTTAAATTTGTCGCCACACGCCTGTAATAACTTGTGTTTTTACATCCAGTTACTTTAATGCAGATTTTTCTTTGTTTTTATTAAATTAATGATATTCGAATATTTGCATTGATTTAGAACGTTTAATTTGATTTCATTCAAAGTTAGGCAAGTTTTTTTTTGTAGCTGAGGATTAAGAGGTGTCTTCAATCGGCACAACTTAGTCGCAGTTTTCTTTTCTTTTTTTTTGTCAGTGGAGGAATAAATAATTTTGTGTCCTCCATATAGTTTCTGTTTTATTTAGCCTTCCAACCTTGGGGTTGGAAAAGTACCGCTAAATAAAGTACCATTTGCATCTGAACGCATTCCGCCACAAAAAAAAAAAACAAACAAACACAATGTAGGGTTCTATGTATTTTGTTAAAGGATCACAGCCAAGGCTAAATTTTGAATTTTTGAAATTTTCACGAGCTTTTCATTTTTTTTTTCACATGTCAATTTGGGTTACCACAATTCACAATTGTGATGTTTAACCACAATAAAGTTCGTTTTTTCTATTGTAATGAATTAGTTTTGATAGTTCCTTGTTTTATTTGCGATTTTGTTTACTTTTTAAAAATTCTTGCTCAACTAAAAAAACTGGTTACGAAATTTTATCCTTGTGAAATATTCAGAACTATTAGGAATAATTGCAGAAACAAGTTTTAACAATTAGGTTACTATGAACAAGTGCGTTATTAAGAAGAGACAAAATGTTTTTGTAGCTCTACCTTGTTGGTAAAATAATTTTGTATATGTCAGTGGCGCCGAGTGGGGTCAAGATTTTGGATTATTTACCTCTGCATTATTTTTTTTTAATACTTGTTTAGTTATCAATTTAAATTCTAAATATATGCATGTATCAGATTTAAATTGAATCGGCATAAATACACGGGATCGGGTAGCAGAAGCGGAGTGCAAGGGCCCTAGCCTAAATTGATAATAATTTACCTCTCATTGTCATTGTTCATGTAAATGTTTATTCGCAATATTGGATTTCGCCAGTATAGCTTCAGAATAAATCAGGCCTCTAGATCTCGGCTATATTGGTGTGGTTTTTATGGAGCTGTGGTTGGTGCGAAAAAACAGAAAGCGAAGTGCTGGCGTCGCTACGGTTACTTGTTTCTCGGTTATCGATTTTGTTACGTTTAATTTTTGTTTTCTTTGTTCAATTGTTGTTTCGTGAACTTGTTTTTATGTCACTTTATCGAATAAATTGCATGACAGAACGCATTCTGCCATTTCAAAAATACAATGTAGGGTTCCAGTTTGTTTACGATCATAGCTCAGGACCAATTTTAAACTTTTGTGGGTTTTCAGATTTCTTGAATATATCTTAATTTTGGAGGAATATTTGGGTTATCACAACCTTAAGCAAAATAAAACAAAAATACTCGAAATTATTTGATCAGGAGAAAATGACGGAAGAAGTTAAAACCTAACAGTAAACGTGAAATAGTGATTCGGTGTGAAAATGAACAAGAACAAAATTTTGAAAATGGATAAAATTAATATAGATTTTGGAAGAGGGGTGAATCTTTATAATAAATCGGGGGTTGCTCTCTCTAAATTTTTCAACTGAATTCATTATTTTTATCCAAAATCAAACAATTTCACTCGCGCAGAATGAAAATGAAATCCCGCAACTCATGTGAGTTACTGGTAGTGGTCATTGTTTGAGTAGGACCTGATTCCAGCTGAATACCGCGACTATATGCACGGTTTCCATCGCAACGGTGTAAACAAAACGTCTAAATGAGGCATGATTTGGTCTCCGCTTTTATCAGCACTTCAGCAACGTAACATATCTCCAAGACACAACATCTTTAGATGTAAGTTTTGTTATATTTTATACAAATGGAGCAAGATAAAAAAATTAGTTTTGATAATTATGACGCAAATTTCCGGACAATTTTTTAAATATGAAAATTACTATTTTGCTATGTCCAGTGTGTTTGTAGACGTTGTAATTTTGGGGGGGTACGTGCCGTTGTGCCCCCTGGCACCAGTCGCGCCTGCAAATAACGAGACTTTAATGAAAAATGGTGCAAAGTTTCATGAACATTTTTGCATCTATATCGAAAACAACACCGAGAAAACAAAAACAATTGTATAGTATGAATAAAAAATAATAACAAAATTTGACATAAATGTATATGACAATTAATAAAAATATGTAAGTAGGTATGAATTGCGTACCAACAAGGTAGAGCAGCACGAAATCGACATAAGATATAAAATATGCGTAGAAAATATTTTTTATTATTTTTTTTTTTAATAAAAAAATCCAGAAATTCGAAGCGTTTGTCAGAAGTTTTGTGTTAAATTCGAAAAAATGAGAAAACATTCGAGACGTTCAACGATATTTCCGTTTTAGATGAAAATATTTAGAAAAAGAATTTAATTTGTTTAATTTATGCTCGTTCGATTTTTATTGTTTTATTTTACCAAAATCTTTTTGAAATTTAAATGCGATTGAAAAAATAAATTAATAGTATAAAGAAAAATTTTAAATAATGACATTTTCGCGTTTCAAATTTAAATTCCTTGAATTAGTTTCCTGATGTGTTGTTTGCCTTGGCGTTTGTTGCTTAAGTTCAACGGATTTTTGTTTATGTTTCTTCATGTTATTTTGTCGGTATTAGTTAAAATTCTTAATATATAGGGAAGTTCAACGATGTTTCCGCTTTAGATGAAAATATTTAGAAAAAGAATTTAGTTTTTATTTAATTTATGCTCGTTCGATTTTTACTGTTTCGCAAATATTGTTTTGTTTTAACAAAATCTTTTTCAAATTGAAATACGATTGAAAAACTAATTACTGATATAAAGAAAATTAAAACTAAGCATTGTTAAAATTAATGACTTTTTCACTTACCAAATTCTAATTTTTTTAATTAGTTTTTTCACTGTGTTGTTTGCCTTGACGTTTTTTGCTTAAGTTCAACAGTTTTTTGTTTACGTTTCCCTATGTTTTTTTGTGGGTTTTAGTTAAAATTCATAAAATGTATATGTATATTACCTACTCGTATAATATGGTGATTATGATAAAAACGTTTTAAATTTAGCATATTAATTTTACGCAACGATAATTTGCATATCAGCTTTTAGTACATTCTGGCACGTACCTGGTTACTCACTATAATCGTAATCTACTTAAAGTTCCTTTCTTCTTTCTCTTGGGTTATTAATGTTTTCAAAATTATGCGCTTGTCTTCATGTTTAAATGACGTATAACGCTATTTTCTTTTTCTCTCCCGCACTTCTTTTTTCAGTGACAAAATAAAAAAGTAGAACATTTTTCGAAATACTTCTAATTCAACATTCAACTTTCAAATTAAACTAAATTGTTATTTTGTACCAACGACACAATTTTCTTAGCCCCAACTAAACCAGTAGCTCTTCTTCTTCGGTCTTAGGCTTTCATCAACAACTTGTGTATCTTCCCACTCGAAAAAAGCTTCATTTTGGAGAAGTTTTTGTTTGCTCTTCTCTAAAAGAAAACGTTTTCGATTAGTTCATTTCTACTGACCACTAACGCACCATGTATAACTGATATAGCTTCGGCAGACCCACCGTAATCTTCTGGCAAACAGTCAATAGGGATAAATTCTGCTGAATCTTCAACCGTGCTGTGTACATGAATCTAAAAAATAATGTGTACAAACATAATTTTAAATTTGAAAATACATACGATGTCATAGATTTTTTTGCTTAGTAGAGGTTTAATCAAAGTTAAAACCTTGTTGATAATAAATGGTATAGTATTCACGAAGTGAAACTCCATTATCCGTCCAGGGATACCTTCGGATATATAATAAAGAAGCGCTTTTAAAGCAGATGGCGATAAACGGAATAAATGGCGAAGAGCCACTTCCTGCATATCCAACATGGCTACATAGCCCTCAGTAATTCCGGTCTGATGTAAATGCAACATACATGTCATATCAAAAATTTTGACCTGTGTTGCCATGTTCAAATGTCTGGGATCGGGATCAATTAATTTGATATATAGAATGGTATACCCTTTGGGAGTTTTCTTAGGCAACATAGACATAACACTGCAACTATATGTTAGACCAGGGTAACTATATTACCAACCACTTACGTAACGTCTAAACCTTCTGTAGTTGGTAATTTATGTGGATCTCTCATTCTGAACACATTAGGGTTTGAAGTTTTTACCGTAAAGAAAACATCCGCGGTCTTTTTGGCCGCGTCTTCGTCATAGTAACAGGAGTGTAAGAAAGTAAGGGCTTGAAACTCTACATACCTTGGTAAAATTAAAAGTATTACATATTTCTCCTTACCAGTGATTTTGGGTAGATGAGGCTGTTGGTTAATCCAATCCATAAATTTTCTGACTTGTTTCCTCTGCACTTGCTTGTTTTTTTCATATTCCGTTTCGATGTCAATGAATTGTACAGACATTGCGAGGCGTTTAATTAAAACTTGCTGTTACTATTTAAATATGATTTTATATAGTGCGTAAACTAATTTAACTTATTTAGCTTATGTGGCTTAAGGAATCGTGGTACTTAGTCGCAGTTTTAAAACTTAAATGATTAATCAATCCAGTTATAACCAATAGCGAACCTTGAAATCGCTACATGTACTTAAGTATCTAGTTTTTCAAGGTGATAACACTTTTTCAAAAACTGGAATTTTAATCAGGAACGGGTTTAAAATACCTAAATGGTAGAGGAAATACGACAATGTTTGAAACCGAGGGAAACTGTACGTGTAAACAATAGAATTTTTGATAATATATAATTTAAACTCAATAAATGTCATATTACTTTGTGACCTAACTACTGAAGTAACCAAAGAGTTAGTAGACGCTTATATATTCAATGACCGATTAAGATATTCACCTGGAAGTAATAAAAAATTGCTGTTATTGGTTCTTTCATAATTCATCGATAAATTATCATATAAAAAAACTCGGAAGTATCTTGTTACTAAAAAGTTTTCGAGTTATGGTAGACCATGATGTACGCTGTATAATGGACATGACAAAGGGTCATTCCAAAATATGTTTTTTTTTTTTGTCAGACAGATGACCTGTTCACGGACAACCCACTTTTGTGCGTACTTCGAAGGGCTGACGCAATACAAATTGGAGCTCCCACTTGTTCGAAAGCTTTTTATTAAAGGAATATAAGTTATATAGACTTACATAAATGGCATAAAGTGGATATACTGTGACGGGCTTGGGAGATTTTCAAAATTAACTTTTGTTAATTTATTAGATATACAACTGTAAAACTCTTGTCGTGGACTTTGGGCCCGACATATAGTGAAAATATTATTTATTTGTTCGTAGGCTGGTTCGTGATGATGGTAACACATTCTAGTGACTGGACAAAGGGACTACTTCAAATATATGCATTTTGCTTAAATGAATAATATATTTAATTTAGAAATGAGTATGTACAAAAGAGATTTAGTCATATGAGAATAATTTGGAATAACAATAAATTGTAGTGTAGTTTAACATGCAAATATAATTAACAGAAAATGAACTTCAGTATTAAAACATTTTTAAATAAATTCAAGAAAACCTTATAACTTTGAAACTAAATCATTGAAAGCATAATAAAACAAACATTTAAAAAAATCTAAAACAAAAATATAACAAAACTGAAAATTGATACCATAACTCAAAATTTGTAACAACTCAAATTTTGTAACATAACTCAAAATTTGGTAACAACTCAAAAATTTGGTAAGGAGCATTATAGTAGTTGCGTGGTCAGCGTTCATCAAACAATATAACTGTTTAACTAATAATTACAATGCAAATTAATCTTTAAAAATAGGTATAAATCTCAAAACGTTATCCAATCGAGAATACAAAGGGCGATTTATCATCAAAATTAAACTGAACTTTAAAAATATTAATAAAAACAAAAGTTTAAACATTTTATGAAATCGTGCACATTTTTGGAGATATAGATATAGATACTTACCCCCTTGTGTCACAACACAAACACACACTAAACAGGCAACTGGCTAGAGGACTCTGGTCTTTTTTGGATCTTTCGATCTTTTATAAGTAAAGACCCCTCCAAAGGAGTTGTTTTCGCAAAATTGTTTACAAGTTACCAGTTTATTTGGGGCGTCGTAAAAGTATTTGTTTTTCCACCAAATTAGGTTTAATTAACTGTAATATGAAGATTTTTAGTGGCTAAATATGCTTTTTGTTAAAATTAACAAATTTAGACCATGAAATTATAAAACTGGACAAAGACATCGTGTCCAGCCAAACGGCGGCAATATTTATTTAACTGTGAAATTATAAACCTTGATTAGCATGGTGTGAAATTATAAAATCCAAGTTTCACAAGGACAACCTTGAGCTTTACGACAATGACGATTGTTCTGATTTATACCAACATCTCCAAAAATAAGTAAATTTATCGCCCGTTACAATACTATACAGTTTTGTTTTAAACAATTGTCTGTGGAAAAAGTAAACAAACCTTTAGCGATATAAAGAAACCGTCTAACAAGTTATGATTTTTATAGAGTTACCTACTGGGAACACACGTTAACTAAAGTAAATAACCTGATGGTCTGATGTGCTTGTGATCACCTGAATTAAATGTAAAAGTATTATGAAGTGTCATAGGTTATGTATAGACATAGAAAATTTTACAGTATCTTACAACTGTGAAACAGGTTCAAATAATTATTCATGAATACATTTTTGTTTACAAAAAATGTTAATAAAAATGCTTGATTATGGCGATAGTTAAAAGTTCAAAGCCGCGTATAAATTTCATTCATTAATAAGATGCATTCATTAAGACAATAATAATATGCTTACATCTATTTCATTAGTAAAAAATAAAATGTGTTTTTAACTTTCAGTTTGAAGTTTTTGACAAGTTACAATGTGTTTAATATTCCAATTGTAATTATATAATATCCAAGATAGTGGTGAAAATGTATTTTAGGTTGCGTTTCAAATTTATTCATGCTCTTTATTACACGTGGACCATCCTGTATTTTACGTAAAGTTCATCTTTGTATCAGGTAGGTATCTAATGTGTAAATACAAAATACAATGGCTAGCATCCGAGGTAGGTAAGTACCTAGCTTTATTGCTACCTAGAAAAGTACAAAATAAACAAAAATGTTTACTTAAATATAAGACGATTACAAAAGATCTTTGGTTTTCAAATTTTGTGGATTTTGTCGCGTCGTTATAATTATTGATCACTATTAGCCACTCACGAGTGTCAACTTAATTTTCTTAACATTTCCAGCACATTTGCTGTCTGCTGGGTAGGCAACCACATAATTCAGGTACCATGATGCCTTTTTTCCATGTAGCCTATGCAGGCGGCAAATTCTTATTAAAAATGCAGCGACAGATTTTTCAAAGCCAACTTGATGCATGATCATGATAATTATTGTAATAAATTTGTATTTAATGACTTTGTTTATGTAATCTTTGGAACTGCACATTGCACAGTGAACAATAAACAATTATCTCTGCGGTAGCTCTGCCGGCTCTGTTCTATAATTTATTTCAATATTTAGTGTCCAAATTTTGATGTCCGAGTTTTTGCCGGTGGCCGTCACAAAAGGGGTGCCCCTTAGGTCCTGACTTGTGTAATCTATTAATAAACAAATGCTACAGTTAATATTATTATAAGACTGAACAAGAATAGGGCTCGTACATTTTATTCGTAACAACTAAGAAAAAATTGTGTATTATTAGAGAGAACAATAAATGGCAGTAAACATAAAGATTAAGTTAGGTTAAAATAAGCGGGCTTTCCTAGTACTGTGTTCAAAATATAACAGATTAGAGAGTTGTTGGAGTTGCCCTGGGTCGTGGCGCATCATTTGTGGGAACCCCGGGGAAAGTGGTATTAATCTAACCATTCGTATTGAATACGGCCCCGGTGTTGCGAATGCATACCTTATCAATGTCCGGTTGCTGAATTGAGTGCGTGTTTGAGATAAAAACGTGGGCAGTGCCCTATAGGGTAGAGTTTCCTGATACGGCATGGGGGTCCCGAATAGAACCGAAAGAATTTGATTTGATAAGGGGAGTCCATCATTTGGGGGCGAGATTCATAATGATGTGTTAAAATCACTAACCTGGTCTCCGCAAGGACAGAACAGGGTATACCGTAACTAGGTCAGTGAACCTTACATGTCATCGAGTTAGCAGCTCGGTAGAAGGTTGGAAGGGGAAGCTCGGGATGCGCCGTTGCAACCAGCTGAAGAAGGTCGGCTTGAAGATTGGAGAATGGAGATGCATTTGGCACTATTTTGCACGGGTTCGGCGCTCGGCGGCCGGAAGTTGGGGTATCGCGATCACACTAGGAAGTGGTCGGACCGACCGAAGGATTGAATTGGATTAGACTGAATTTTAATTCCAATCATGTCATGTTTATAGCGGCAAGTGTTTATAAAAATGCATTTCCCGTCATTAATTGCCGGCCGACCAACCAGAATGCTGGCGAATTCGTCAGATTTGTCGGCCTTGATCGTAAGTGTTTTGCAGTTGATCTCCGGGTCTTCCACGAACTGGTGCAATTTTGTAGATGAATTGCAGTTGGAGTGATTAGATTTTGTCGAAATCTAAAGAATAGGCGCATTCCCTAGATGGTGATGGACTATATTCATTCATGATATTCGTGGAAAGAAATCTTAGACAAAGAAACAAGCTCAATGTGAATCACTACTGAAGTGATTTGACTGGCCGCGGACAAGTGATTGCTTGCTTTGGTGATGATGTTAACTGGTACTAACTCACAAGTTCGGACTTTTTGTTTCCAGGATGACGAATGGTGGGCTTGTTATGAAAGGGACACCATGCGTCAAAATATGGGCTAAGATGGGATAGAACGACCTGGGTGGTTTGACACATCAGACGAGTCACCTTCTTTCAAGGCATTATGAGCTCAATGGGACTCCTTGCAGGTCGGGAAAGGATTGGTTAAGTGAGCCTGGCAAAGTCCGGATGGAAGGCATGTCACTATGCAGTTGGTGGTTCCGGCCATTAGAACCTAGGAAGTATTTCAAGAAATGCACAATGGAGGTTCGGGTGCTCATTATGGAACAAACAAGACGCTTTCCAAAGTTAGGGAGAGATTCTACTGGGTCCTTTGCTGGGAACACGTCGAGAGCTGGGGCAAGAAGTGTAGGACCTGTACGGCGGTTAAAAGATCTAAGATTAAGGCGAGAGGACCGATGCAACCATAGAACGTCGGTTCACCTTTTACAAGAACGGCAGGAGATGTAACGGGTCCCCTCTCAGTGACCGAAGAAGGGAATAAGTACATGAGTGGTGCTATTGCGAGGGATCGTGCCTTTCCCGCCGTTAGGCTTTAAGGCACGCCCAAGGAGCCAAACCACGATCAAGAAGCTTTTCACTACCCCCTCCAGTCCTACAAGAAAATATGGGTCGACAATCCATTCCCCAGTGGAGCTTGGCGCCCGCCTCTAGGTACCCGGTTTTGTTGCCATTGCCCCGTTACCTTGCTTGCTATGGACCGAACGGGCTACAAGTTCGTACCTTCGAAGGTGGGATTAGCTGACTTGATTGGGTACGAAATAAATTTGGATCCGCAAGTCTTTTAAAACAAGTGAAAAAAATAAGTCAACTCTGAGGTAGCCGCTACGCTCCCTAACTGCTCAGTTGACTCGCCCTAGACAACTTATTATTCGCATAGCTCCTTTACTAGAAAGTAGAGCCTTATCAGAACGCAAGTGTTCCGTCAAGTCCCTCTTACGGAGGTAACTCTTACCAGCCCCAGTTTCCCCGAAGGAGGTAGGCCACGGAATAAGTACAGGAAGAATGTCAAAGGGTACCGCGATGGCTTGCAGGAGAAGCTGCCGAGCCTTCACGAAATGCTGCACCACAAGAGTAGAGTGGCGAGTGGTAGAATGGGGACACGTTACTTAGGGACAACTCTGTAGAGTTCCAGGCAGGAGATTTGGTATGGCTTTGTAACCCACGAAGAAGGAATGGTCGTTGCCCTAAGTTGTCACCAGATTGGAAAAGCCCATATACTTTTGTGACGAGGATCAATGATTTCGTTTACAGGATTCGACAAGGGCCGAAGACGAAAATGAAGATTGTTCACTTAGACCGCCTCATGAAGTACGACAGTGACACCATTGATGTTTCAGGACGATTAGAACTAAGGAGGGGGCAGTGTTACGAAATAAACCCATACGCAGGCCCTGTACGACGTCTATGGGTTTTCTACATAACATGTGCCGCGATGATGGGTGACTCATCGTCGGTGACGGCGGTCAGGCGGCGTTCGCTAAAGAAAAGACTGGAAGCGGAAGTCGCGATGGGTATTCGAGAAAGACCTCGATCACGAAACATCTAGAAGGGAAGTTTGGATTTAAATAGAGGCCACCTTCGGGAACGATTATTATTCAATGAACGAATCGAGTCCAGTGAATGTTGAGAATCCAGTCATGTTGCGCCAAAATTATTTTGTACATAATCGCTGTGTAATTAGCCGTGTAAATTTGAGTTACTAACAACTAAATTGTTGAGTTTTACCCACGCCGATTTTAAATTCACAATTATCGTAACACTGTTTTAATTGAATTGGGTTTCGTTGAATTGCTGATGTGGGCTTCTGAGTGGTTTGTGAGTTTTGTAACGAATGTTTCAACAACTGTTCGCACGGGCGAAGTTTACCTCTGTAAAAAATGTGACGAAGGAATGACACTAGTGTCACTATTAGACAACTTAGTAAATGATATAAGGGAGAAGATTGACAAACTTTAGCATTAAAAAGATTACATAAAAACGAGGAAGACAGTATTGATGAAATCCAGGACAGAATAAACGGATCCAAAAACGTAGTAGTGTTCAATGTTTCAGAATCAATTGACGGTAAGGTTAAGAAAATATTTCGTGTGGGAAAAACAAGTACATACTTCTAAAACTAGACCAATAAAAATTGTCTTAAATGATTCCGACGAAACTTTAGAAAATTTGAAAAACAAATTTAAAATAAAATGTGACTACAAAGTCAGCTATGAGTAAACGTTCATGTAAAGAGATAGATTGAAAAAAATACGGTTAGAATTAGCGGATAGGGTAGCAAATGGAGAAAATGTTACTATTATACATATATCTAATACTACTATATTGCTAACTCTTCAGAAGTAACATAGAAACGGTGTTCACGGACAGAGAGAGACAGAAGATGTTTTTTTCTGTCTATAAGAGTACCGAGGGTCTGTGCGCATGTCCACAAAATAGAAGCGAAAGTACGAAATGTCAAAACGCATCCAGTCACGCTATCGACTACAAATCAACCAAGTACGAGTGTATGCGCAGTACTGTTTAGTACCACAGAGAGACAGAGAGGTCCGATATATTGCTCTGCCGTTATGTTTTCGGAATCTTTTGAGGCCAGTTAGCAATATAGTACTATTAGATATATGCTATTATACAGGGTTAGCCACGAGAGAATTACTTCTGAAAATTATTTTTACGCAACCCAAAATACGAATACCATGTACCATTTGATACTAACTGAATTTAAAATAAAATGCTTAATCCATGATTGCTTTGAGTTTGGCAATCTCATTTTGACAATTGTGGAAAAGGAGGTTACGCGAGTGTCCATGGTGGTACCGTAGCCAGTCGGAAATCTTCTCCGGCGCCGCTAATAAATTTTTCAGTGTGCTTCTTGATCTTTTGCAACCGATTAATCACGAGAAAATTATTTCTAAAAATTCCTTTTACGGAATTTTATTCAAAGGTTACAACACAAACTCAAACAAGTAAGTAAATAATTTAACTACTAATCTGTTGAAAATGTTGGGCATTTTGGGGGGATGCTACGGCTTTTTTGTAAATGGATGGCCGAAGAAGTCCAGAGGTTGCAGATTTGCACTTCGAAGAGGCTCTAGGTGACGCAGAGATCGCGAATTAACACATGCACATTAGCGGCGAACAACATTGGTAGAGCACTTACGGCTTCAGTATAGCCCAGATTGATCTGACTGTATGTCGTCGATCCAATGGGGCTCTAAAGGCGAGTCAACGATGAAAAAAAAATGTTAAAAATTAATTAACGTCAAAGTGACACTGCCAAAGTCAAAGCAATCATGGATGAGGCATTTCATTTTAAATTTAGATAATATCAAGTGGTACAGGGTATTAGTATTTTGGGTTGCGTAAAAATAATTTTCAGAAGTAATTCTCTCGTGACTAACCCTGTATATCGACGAGGCATATCTAATTTTTGTATGCAACTCATCAGTGTTGGAGGCAAGTTCTCGACATTGAGTATGGGCCACACGCCTCACTAGCATGAAAAGTAACATACTTTTCACATTAGTGCGAAAAGAAAGTACATGTAAGATAAATGGTTTAATTAAAAGTATGTATTTTGTTAGAACTGAAGGATATTAAAAAGTCACTTATTTTATTTGTAGGCCTGGAATTTAAAATAAAGTCCATTGCAAAGTGTTTAATTACACCGAAAGCTAGACAACCCGTTGGAAAGCTGTAGACTGCAGTTTCGATCTTGTTGGATCTCATCAGTACAGCACATTCCATCGAGTTGTCTAGCATTGCAGTATTCGACTTCCATGCACCGTATCTTTGACTCTGTTGAAGGCCGATGACTTTCGAGAACAGTGCCTTGTATATTGTGAAATATTAGCAGTTCGACGAATGTCACTATATTTTTATTCGTATTGCTTCTGAGATTGGACGATTAGTTTTCCATAGGAAATTAAAAATTGTTTTATGGTTTGGTCTTTGTGTTGGGTATTGCTATCGCACGAGCATCCTGTTCATCCTGCACTTAATTGAGTAATACCAGATTTAATTCGTCTTTCCTGAACGTATTCGAAATATTCGCACAATCTAAAAAAGTTTTCATTGATTAAATTATGTTGTTTACTTTCTTTGCACAATGAAATGTACCTTTATCATGTGTCTGCTTCTTCAACATCGGATTCCATACTACCATTGTCTGAATTCATATAATTCCCTGTATTAAACCAAAAGGTTGCAATAACATTATAAAAAAAATTGGATTTTTTTCTTACCTAAACCTACAAAATCTGTTTATAAAAAAAGCAGGAGCAAAAATTAATTTCCTCGAATTCAGAACTAATTCGCTAAGGTGAGGGAAAATCCCTATGTCCAGTGGAAATTCGTTGTGTGCGTAACCCAAATAGCTACGTGACACACAGGCGAAAAATTTCACAAAAATATTTTTAAAGTAATTGTGATAAATATCAAGGCGAATTCATAAACCACAAATACAGGAGTACGTTATTTTATAAAATGTAAATAGAAGTTACTATGACCAAAATTGATTTTTTACGTCATTTAATTGTTGGTGGAGATGATTAGACAAATTTAGGTTAGCGTCTTACCATTTAAATATATTATTAAGTCACTATAATATTTGATAACGGTCCAGTATTGTTTCGGAGATTATCTGTCTAATAAAAATCGACACAGATAGACAGACAGATGAACGGGAAACCTATTTTATTCGTACTCTAGAGGTAATGCAACGTCGAGAAAACATGAAAGTAGCCATTCGTCGATGGACCTTTGCTTGCGATCGGGAAGCAAAAATGGAAACGAAATTTAAATTACTCTTAGAGAATTTTTACAGAAACTTATTAAATATTTATTTAAATGAATAGAGTGTACTTTCAGATTTTAGTTGTGTTTTAAGACTATGATGAAGATTTTCTCGAACTTTTTGTAAATTGAGTGTTACATTGTGCATGTATTGACAGCGTACTTATGCCTTATGCTTTATATTTCGCTACTGATATACGTCATCGCCAATTAAACCAGTTCCTTTTGACTTTTGGCCTTTGACTTTCGTCCACACTTTGTTCATCCTCCCAATTAAAAAAGTCGACATTTTCAAACAGCGTTTTCTTCATTTTTTCTGCAGGCACACACAAACACTTATGTATTTATCTGCTGAATGTCGGTATATTTACCATGTAGCTCTGATACAGTTTCTGCGGAGCCTCCATAATCTTTCGGCAAACATTCAAGAGGAACATATTTTGTTAAATCGTCAATGGTATTGTGTAAATAAATCTAGAAATATAAAAACACAGCGATTTTCAATTTTAAATGAGCTATCATTAACATAGTACGTACTATATCGTAGAGTTCTTTTTTCATGAAGGGTTTCATTAAAGCCATAATCTTATCCATAAAAGACACAAGATTCATATAATGTAATCTTTTCAAACGTGCTGGTATACCTTCTTGTACGTAGTATAGAAATCTTTTTAAGGCAAGTGGTGATGTGCGGAACAAGTGTCCAAAACTTGTTCCTTTCATATCAAAAATAGCTACGTAACCATCAGAAGTACCGTACTGCTGTAGATGTAACATACACATCATGTCAAAAATTTTTAATTGTACTTCTGTGTTGTAATTACTGGGACTGACGTCTTGCAGCTTAACAAGTACGATGGTATAACCTTCAGGGGTTTTCTGGGGTAACGGAGTAAACAGCCTACGAATAACATACTACTTGTGGTTAATAAACCGAGTAGTAACTTACATAACATCAAGGGAATTGTTAATTGGAGAGTTCCGTGGGTTTCTCATTTTAAAAAGACCAGGATCCATAGTTTTTACAGTGAAAAAGGTGTCGATTGTTTTTTTCGCCGCATCCTCGTTGTAATTGCAAGCATGGAGGAAAAGTATGGCTTGAAGTTCTAAAAATAGTTGGTTAAAGTTGTGTAAGCGATTGAATTTGCGTTCACTTACCATTGATTTTGGGTAAATGAGGTTGTTCATTCACCCAGTCGTAAAATTTTTGGACTTCTTCCTTTTTTAAACGTTTGTTTTTCTCGTATTCGGCGTTTACGTCTGCCAGATGCAGAGACATTATTAGCACAAATACTCCGAGTAAACAAAACACTTCGATCTATTTGTGAGTGATAAGCTTTATCTCTTACAATCTGTTTTGATCGGGAGATTATACGATCTTGCTAAAAACGTGTTGTCTACTATTAAACAAGTTTAAAAATTCTGTCGGACACGTACTAAGAGAGCTTATTTCAAGCAATATTGCGAGTAGAACGATTCGTGTCAGATTTGTAGATATCTAGTTATAAACATTCTACGTAATAACAGCGAAAGTTTACCTTGAACAACTGTAAGTTTGCATCCTGTTTCTCGTGATTTTTGCTATTCATTTACATAGCGTTACGTTTATTGACGACAAGTTTGTTGCAGATGCCGGTTTTTTTATATATTTTATTGTATACTAAGTATATAATATATAGAGTAAAAGTGAGTTCTAATTATTAAAGATTATAATTACAGAAAATATAAAATACTTAAAAATAAAAATAAATGTAAGTAAACAATAAATATATATAAATATAAGTTCAGTGAATGCTTACCGGTACCTATTGAATAATTGAATATATATGAAGAAATAATAATAATAAAAAAACTAATAAAATTTCACACCAAAACAGTAAATAATTATGATTCCATAATTTTGACAAAACAATGAGCAATGTTTTTGAAAGAATCAGAATTAATCGCACAATATTTCGAAAAGACGTTGTACCCTAAAAACATTTTTTGAACAAGCCAAAAACAATCAATTCTATTATTAAGTAGTTCACATAAAAAATTTTCAACAATCATAAACTGCCGAGATGCTAAAGATACATAGTGAAATCTACCTAAAAGAAAATTATCGGGTCTCCTAGGGGGATAAGTAGCAATAATCACGTTTTCCGTTGACGTTACTATGGCAACTATTTTCGGTGGCCTAGGATATTATTTGGTCAATGACATAACTCAAATCCGGGCCTTTATAGAGCAATAATTAACCGGTAAGACATAAAGTATATTGTCGGATTCGGAACCGGATGCATTAACACTTTGGTGATAAAAATCTGAGGAATTTTTATCAAGAGGCAAAAAAAGAAACTAATAACTATTACCGACAAAAAATGATAAAGGAAAGACGAGAAAGGAAACTGATGGTAGATACGATATAAATAGTGAATCGATGGAAACAAAAATTTCAAATTGTATTAAGTAAATAGCAGCTATCCGGACAAAGAAACAGAAAACATAAATCTGGAAACTCCGCAAGAGAAAGAAAAAATGCCTACAAAAGAGAGTTGAAAGAAATAATTAAAAACTAAAGAAACGAGGAAAGTGCAGGGGAAAACCGAATAGTGAGTAAACTTATTAAAGATGGAGGACTGAAATTGAAAGAAGAACTCCAAAAACTTGTACTCCTAGTGTTTTGACTTACAAGGCCAGAAACCAAGATTTTACGAATATGAGCGTGTTCGCAAAAGCAGTTTCTGGCAGAGTGATTCACAGCATTTTGTGGGCGCGTAAATGCATGATTTATTAAACATGAAATGATTTCTATTTTTTGAAACAACAGAGTGTTAGGAATCATCGAGAGTGACAGTCAGTGCGGACTTTCTTTTGCATAGAGAGCAATGATATTGACTGTCATTTTTTACGGCCTAGGCCGGAAACATATATTTAGAGAATGATGGCCTGAAAATAACTTTTAGGTGCAGGAGCATATTACCTAGCAGCTCCTCCCGAACAGTGTTCAGTCTATCCGTAGCCTTTAATAAGAGAAATGATGTTAGACTTATGGGTCGAAAGTTCTTAGCTTAGGCATACGTACCATACAGGTTTTGTATTTAAAGCGATTTTACAAAAGATTTTAGTACCGATTTAAATTGAGCAAACAAGTTAATTGGCCATTTCAACTGGTCTGGGGTGACGAATTCAGACGCAAATCTCCATGCCTTTCGAGAAGAGGTGTGATTTGGTGCTTTCTGTATCTTCTCGTTACACTCTCATGAGTTCGGGAAGTGCGTATTTACTTAATAAGAGCCTCAAAAAGTCTTCTTCGGATAACGTGGATTTCCCTGACAGCGTACGCAGCGATCCCAGCCTAGCCGACGGGTCCTTCTGAAGTCTTGTTGCTTGTGAAAGTTTGTATATCTTTCTATAGAAGTCTTTTCATCTGTCTGTTTTCCTGCTTCGAATTGCAGATTTTAATTCTTTTTGAGCCCTCTTATAAAGCTTTCAAAAATTAAATGATTTGTCAAGTCGACCCCTATTTTAGAGCTCCTTGCAGTGTGTCTCAACCTACAGAGATAAGAATTTCACTATGGCACTACGAAGGTTGCGTGTTGGACAACTCTCCTTGTAAGCCTCGATAATTGGACTCTATTGTCAGCCCTCCTTATAGCAGTCGCAGTTTGTCGTTCTTGGATCTGTATACTTCCGTTCCGCCTGTTCATTCTTTTGAATACTCAAAGGGGTGTATCGATGAATCGATGAACTCAGTTCTTTCATCCAAGCCAGTCTTTGATTTCAAGAACCAACCAAGTTGAGCTTAAGGAGATGTCGATAACCTCTTCCTTCAGTTTAGTGACCAAAGTAGGTTCGTTTCCACGGTTCAGAATATCCAAAGCCGTTGTAGCAAGGTAATTCAGAAGAGCTTACCCTCTGGAATTGACATTAGAACTTTCCCACACCGATCTTAGGATAAGAGGCCGTCCCTTAGCCTTGCTAAAGTTGTATTACCGCCATCAGCTCAGTTGAGCGTGGCAGCATAGGTGGGTCATAAGGCAGATAAGCCGACCACACAGTTAGTGTTCTCGGCGTTTCACTACTTATGATATTTATATGGACAGCCACTACATCCCTACAGCACAGGTTTTCCAATGGAAGCATAGCTCCCTGATACCCAAGGTTCCTGAAGAAGCCTAATGTTCACACCCTAAATGTTGGTCTACCTGTGGTGCAAATTGGGCTACAGAAATGAGAGCCAGTCCTTAATCATGAAGCCCGTGAATATCATTTTCTGCTCTTTCGTCTTCCTGTCTACCCAGCAGCCTTTTAGTTGCCGGGTTAAAGAAGTAGAAAACCGTGAAGCCCAACAATGAGCTCAGTTGTGTTAGGTCCGACTCATTCTGTTCCATAGATGACCCAATTAGGGGTCCCTAGGTCAGGATTCTGGGCTTCTAAGAGCCTCCAGAGTTACTGTGGGAGTCAAGAGTGGTCCCTGGACAAGCACAAGGCTTTCCTTGGCCTTGGAAGTGGCTGGTGTATACCGCAGGGTAAACCCTCCAACTGTAGGTCCCTATTAACAAGCCCTAACCAGTCTCGGGTTCTCTCATCCTCACACTCTATGTGGATTACTTCCTGTCGGAGTTTTCCATATTCAGGAAGATTATCTGCAGCACGTAGCAGTGCATTGGGAATCTTGTCTTGGATAATATTCCAATGTGCATTTTCTAGTCGCCTCTCTCCAAAAATGCACATGCAGAGAGCAGGTACGACCATCCGCACAAAAGTGTCCGTGCAACAGTGGGAAGACTTTGAATCCGCTCCCGGTCTCGCTTGGTGCCAGGTAGCGGTTCAATTTCTCTGTCTGCGAGATTCCTTTTCCCACGGTTTGTTGTTGGAGGCCGTGGACCTGCGCCAGAGGGTCCAGGTTGGTTTGGCCCTTTTCGTGGAGCACCATTGGTCGTTCTTACTTTTTGCTTTGCGATTCTACTTGACCCGCCGATGATGTTGAGTTCATTTCTAAACTCTGGCAACCATTTCGTGTGCCACTCGAACCCAGCGCCGGCTCAACACGGTAAGCGAAAGATGCACCGCATCGGGGCGCCCGTGACAAGGGGCGCCGGGCGCCGCCTATGCTTTTATATTAACTCGACAAAAATAAATTAATATTAGATTTGCATTGCATCACCACGTACAAAACATTATAGCAGGAACAGACCAAGGCGCCCATCGAAAACTTTTCAGAAAAAGCTACATTTTAACATTCCACTATGAGGAGTGGTTCACCGAAATAGTTCCTAAGAAATCAATTCCTGGCACTTTCTGACTGTAATGATTGAAAAAGAGTGCGCCTTTCGGTTGGGTGATTGGACTTTTAGATCAATACCGACAAAAAATAACCATCAGATTTATGATTGCATTATCTGGGTAACAATTTGACGAGACAGCTGTGTGACCAAAACCAGATGTTTTTCCTAACATTTGTCACGTTTGTTTTTACCATAAAACTCCATGTTGGCACATACTTAAAAAAAATATTTTCCAAGTCTAATTGGCTGGTTATGGTAGTTGTTCAACAGTTTTGTTATATTTTTCACTGTTCCTGTTTGTAGCAGAATTTGATTCTGTGTATCATTCCGTGGATCTTTGTCATCTTTAATTTTAAATTTAAATTTCGATTAACATTGAGGTGAGTCTAAATTAAAAATAACTTTGAAATAGTATCAATTTTACAATATTAAAAATTGAGAAACTTTTGCAATGTAAATATTTTTATACTTATACTATGTAGAAGATTGTTGCCAGCAGCTCCGCTTGCGCATAATTCGCGATTAGGACACATCATTTTTCATCTCGTTCACTCTCCCCTCCCCAGTGAACCCGTCTAACTTAAAAATCACGGGATACCTACACAAATGTTCATCCCCTATTTTGTCCCCGTAGAGGCGGAATTTCCAAAAATCCTTTCTTAATGGGTGCTTATGGCACAAAAGGAACCTACTGTCCAAATTTCATGTTTGTAGCTTCAGTAATTTAGGCTTTGTGTTGATGAATCAGTCAGTCTGCCAGTAAGAACAAACACTTTTATACCTATACTAGCGTTTATAAGGCACAAAAGTTGGTAAATAGCTGTAGTTTATAGCTACTTATGTATCAAGAGTAGGTATTATGAAGTAGTTGATAGTTCGCCCGAGGGTATAAACTTCAAATAATACCCGTGCTAGACACAAAATTTTATGTCTGACCGTTTAATTTTTGATGTTTACAAAAAAAGTCTACATTTACTGTCTCGGACTTTTCTTTAGAAGTTTTAGAGGGGAACAATTTCATCATACATGATTTTTACGCAACTTTAACCGTTTAAGCAGCGTAAGCAACGGAAGCTGTCAAAGGAGGAATATTTTTTCCCGTTTTTCCGAATTTTTCATTGCTACTTCGCTCCTATTGATCGTAGCGTGATGTTATATAGCCTATATGTAGATACGATAAATGGACTATCCAACACAAAAAGATTTTTTGAATTCGAAGCAGTAGTTTCTGAGATTAGTGCGTTCAACTAAACAAACTCTTTCTTCAGCTTTATAATATAAGTATAGATTAAGATTGATTCATCATAATTTCATGTATGTTTGTTACTAAAAGTATCTCTCCACAAAAAAATGTAATTACAAAATTTTATTATTTTTTTTTACAAAAATTTTTTAGAGGGAGTTGAACAGTAAGTTGCATCGGGGCGCCTGGTCCTTTAGAGCCGGCCCTGCAGTCGAACCCGTCTTTTTTCCACTTTACTGCGGTATCTCAGTATTTAAAAAATTGGTCTAAAGAGTTTAGACAGTACTTCCCTCGCTGTCGGAAACTTGACGACTGCATGCCTATTGTGTTTTTTTTCTCATTACATTTTTGTAGTGGGAATTTAAAAAAAAAATGCGATGACGTCATCAACATTTTTGCAAGGACACGTATATCAGTTGGGATAGATGTAGTGTAATACTAAGAATAAAATTATTATATTCTCAAATTTTCGGGAAAATGAATTGGGTCGTTTGAATATTGATTTGTAATAATCAATAAAATAACGAAACAATTTACTCACGTATACCTACGTATCAGAGGCAACTGAAAATCGTGTATGTATAAACATTGTTAATTTAAGATGACAGGCGTAACAGCATACGTGAGAGCCAAACACAGAAACTGTAAACAAAACGACCGTCGGTTTTATTGCTTCGACTTCCGCTTATTATATAAAACATTGGGTTTTATTTTAATTCTTGACGGTGAAATTCACAATTGGTTGATTATAAACATGTCTATTTCACATTCGCGGAATCAAGTGAACGCATAAAACAAATGCAGGTCTGTAATGTTAAAGTCGATGTAAATAAGCGTGCTACCCTTATGTTTCAACCGAGTTTTTCCTTTAACAAATTTTGTGTCTACCAAATTGGGTTGGTTGGGGTGTAATACTAATAATAAGTGTTGCCTTTAATTTAATCAATAAAATAAATTGACTTCATTAATTTTTTTGAACCACCTCTTAAGAAAATCTAAAAAATATGAATGGAATGATAAATCACAAGTACAAACTCATCATATTTTTTGCATTTTAGATAGGATTTATTCAGCAAAATTTAAGGGTGACGTCATCAATTTTTTTAGGAGGGATGAACAAATACATTTTGAACAAAAGTTTACCATGCTTATAATAACTTTAAAATATTCCCAAGATTTCAAAGCATTCGGTTTTGTAATTCCTGATTAAATCGATAAAATAAATTCACGCCTTCATTAATTTTTTTGAGTCACCCTGCATATGCAAATCCAAAAATATGAATGGAATGATAAATCACAAGTACAGACTCATCATATTTTGTACATTTTAGATACGATTTATTCGGAAAACTTTTGAGCTGACGTCATCAGTTTTTTGTAGAAGATAACCAAATATATTTTGACTAAAAATTTATTATGCTCTTTATAACCTTAAAACATCTGCAAGATTTCAAAGCATTCGGTTTTGTAGTTCCTGATTAAATCAATAAAATAAATTTACGCATTCATTAATTTTTTTGAGTCACTCTGTATATGCAAATCCAAAAAATATGAATGGAGTGATAAATGACAAGTACAGGCTCATCATATTTTGTACATTTTAGATATGATTTATTCGGCAAACTTTCGAGCTGACGTCATCAAGTTTTTGGAGGGGATAAGCAAATATATTTTGACTAAACATTTATTATGCTCTTTATGACCTTAAAACATCTGCAAGATTTCAGAGCATTCGGTTTTGTAGTTCCTGATTAAATCAATAAAATATATTTACGCATTCATTAATTTTTTTGAGTCACCCTGTATATGCAAATCCAAAAAATATTAATGGAGTGATAGTTCACAAGTACAGACTCATCATATTTTGTACATTTTAGATATGATTTATTCCACAAACTTTTGAGCTGACGTCATCAAGTTTTTGGAGGGGATAAGCAAATATTTTTTGACTAAAGATTTATGATGCTCTTTATAGCCTTAAAACATCTGCAACATTTCAAAGCATTCTGGTTAGCAGATTAAAAATTAAATTTCAAAATGTTGTTTTATAATTTTGATTTTTTTTACAAAAATCTGGACGTTTCGGGTGAAAAGTCGATTCAGAGTTGTAAACTACATGTGTAGGACTATGTTATTTTATACAATTGAAAACCCATTTACTATGTACAATTTTGAAGTGACGTCATCGCTTTAGTGGTGGGGATGATTCGACAAATTTTGGTTAGCGTTTTACCATCTACATGATATTCTTAATATAAGTACAAAATTTCACAACAATCGGTCGAGTACTTTCGGAGATTATCTGTCTAATAAAAATCCGTGACAACAGACGGACAGACGGACAGACGGACAGACGGACGGACAGACGGACAGACGGACAGACGGACAGACGGACAGACGGACAGACGGACAGACGGACAGACAGACGGAAATGGGAGACCTATTTCTTCGTCTTCTAGGGGTCATGAAAGATCGAGAAAACGTAAAAGTAGAGAGTCGGCCGACGGACTCGATTACAATACTTCCTTTGCTTACGCTCGGGAAGTAAAAATGTTCTTCAAATTGTTGTGATTCTTCGACGTTCTAGCATATTACTAATAATTTAAACTAAATTTAATGCATACAACAGGCAGTGGCGGTTTGTGACCTTTTAAAACGGGGGGACACCATTTGATTGATGAGTTAAATATGAAGATATAAAACAGATTGTGACGGAAATAAATACAAAAATACATTCAACAAACGTAAAAAAGGATTTCTCCACATACCTTTCTGCCTTCGGTTAAAATTTTACGTTGATGGCATCTAAAAGTTCATTTTGAACAGTTTTAGGCGTTTTAAAAACCGTTGCTTCTTTCAAATGATTTGATAAAGCAGAGTCCAATTGAGCCGTAAAATTAATCAGACCTCGAAATGTACCTGGATTTTTGATTTTACTTTCGTCATGTCCACGTAAAGCAAGTTCAAACACTCCACAAAATTTTATGCACATTATCAATCGGCGTAATATACAACGTGTTATTGAAAGGTACGTACAAAATAAACTCGGCAATTGGTCTCGAAGTATGGGTGCTAAAACTTAAAAAAGTTCAGGTAAAAAGTAGAGATAAAAATCATTAAAATTTATGTCCAAATTCGTTGTACGCCTCTGATAAAAAGATCTTCTCTCGTTTCTATAGCAACATTTAGTCTTGACAAAAGTTTCATTGTTACAGTTGCTAGGATTTACTCAAATAAATTAATTTTACATATTTATCCTTCAGTAGCGTCTAAAAAGGTTGGATAAGTGTTAATTTTCCCCTTATAATTTTGACAACACAAAATAAGTTTTTCAGACTTCTTAGACTTGGCGACGAACTGTCAATTGTGTTGTAAAGTTTGTCCAGAATTATAAGAATTTTATGAACTCCCAACGTTAATTCGTTTTACAGCCCAGGCATCAATTCTATTGTACAGGTAAAGAGCCTGTCAGGGGAAAGCCGATCCTTACTGTACCTGAGTTCGTCCCGCTCTTCAGCTGTACAATAAAATTGACAACAGGGCTGTAAAACGAATTAACTTTGGGAGTCCATAAAATTCTTATAATTCTAGACAAACTTTACGTACCTTTCAATAACACCCTGTATGGCGATTTTTGAGAAGATTATCCAAGAATATTTATCATACGTGTTCGCGCAGTATGAAAATTAAAACCCGCGATAGTAATTCAATCCTGCCGAGTACGGTCGGAACGGGACCGCAGTTCAGTTGTATCAGGCGGCTACGACGTGTGGTTTCCATGGCAACGGTGTAAACATAACATCTAAATTAGCCATGGTTCGGTCTCTGTGCCCGACTTTTATTAGCAATAACATATCATATATATCTTTAGATGTAAGTGGATGTAAGTTTTGATACATTTTATACATGTGAAGCGTGATAAAATAATTATAATTAGTTTTAACAATTATGACATAAATTTCCGGATAATTTTTTAAATATGTATTGAAAATTACTAAAATACATAAGTATTTCGTGTTTCGGCATTTTGGCTTGATGCTTCTATTATTATCAACAGTAAATTTATTTCACTAAATTAGTTAGTCTTTTCTGCGATGGAAATTTTCAGAATTCTGATCTCCAAAGAGGAGTTGACAGTTTAACTCTTGTTGTGATCACGTGGTAGGTCTCAAGCTAAACCACAGACAAATATAGCTATCCTTGTCCTTCTCACTTATATTTATTCCTTCACGCGCACCAATTTAGGAGTTTGAACAATTTTTTGATACACAAAGTACATTAGATTTTCTAAATAATGATCATATACAGGGTTATTCACAATGATCTAATAACTAATGGATGGAATGTTGAGGCGCGTAATCCCGCTCGCATGCGGTGACAACTAGAGAGAGAAATAAACATATCTACAGTGAGTGTTGTTAGACAAGGCCAACACGTATCGGTAGGCAAGAACGAGCTTCGGTGCCGTTGAGTTAAATAGGAGATCATGTAAAAATGATTTTAAAATTCTTTGTTGTCGTTTTTTTTTTTATTTTGTAGGACACTGTATATACATACAATACAAAATGAATATAAACACACAATTTATTGAACAAAATTAATTTTGTGTATACCTGTCTGATTTTATTAGGAACTTGACTATTTCTGCTGTTTTCATAATTCAGTCTAATAATAAAAAAATACGTAAAATTACATAGACCAACTGGACTACATGATTGTTAAGTGGATCTTGATCCAAAATGTGGTCATTTAAGACATTAAACATATTTCTGAAATTTAGTAATCTAATGGTTTTAATTGTAACAATATTAATAACATTCGCTGAAATATTATATTTCATAGTTCTGAAAGTGGTTTCAGCTATCTTACAAACTTTGATGACATCAACTGATGGCTTTGTAAGTCCACCTCTCTTTTTTTTAATTTAGCAGTGCCGAAAGAGTCTCATTGGGTCTCATTGTTAGTCAGTTTTCTAGGCCTTGTTTCATTTTTTTTGTTTTGAAAAATTGAAAATGAATGGTACTGCGTCCTTTTTTGAAATTCTCAGTTGTTGTGTGGGATTAACAGAATTTGTTAACGGCTGAAAATTCTCATTTTTAAAATGTTTGCTACACACTCTTGACGCAGACGTCCGAACAAATTTATCTCGTTTAAGTGCAACAATCCATTGCTTTCTTAGCAACAGATTTGTCGGAAAACTGAAATTAAATTAAATAAAGATTGTATGAAAAAATTATTCAGCAGATATCTCACCGATGAAATGAAATATTACAGCCTTTGTGATGCCGCTCCTCGCATCCAAATGCACAACAAGATATAACCATCGTGAATATGATTGTTATTATTGCGATTGTAAGAAAACAAGCACTTTAGAACTGCACAGAAATGCCACACACACCAGGAAGTGAGTAATTAAAAGTAAATTTTAACTGGAAGTTGCTCTGCTGTTTTGCCTACCGATTCGGACCTCTCAAATGGTCACCGTACCCTCTCTCTCTAACATCTCTCCCATAGAAATAATATTATATGGAAGTAACTTAGAGAGAGACGCGCGTTGTCAACACAGTGGGACAGAGATAGGGCTATCTGGGTGGCAAAACATTGAAGCGAAACTGCAGAGCACTGTGTTTCTGGAGGTTTTTTTCGTGCTGTCGCATGGTGTTTGAAGGTGTATTTTTACAAATTTACGTTTTATAGGCTCAAGTTACCTTATTTAAATGTCTACAATCTTCTTAAGTTGTATTTTATCGGACTATTTGTTAAACATCGTGAAATCGTGTTGTGCGTATAATTGCATAGAACGTGCAAAGAAAGCAATCCTGTTTCATTTCATAGGTAATACTCACATATACAGACGAAGGATTTCGTAAATAATTTAAAAATTTTGTTAGTTTCCCTAAACATTCCGAGTTACGAAAAAAACGGATTATTGCTACAAAAAGAGGGAATATAATATCTATTGATTACTGTTTTAGCTATTTGTACGTGGATTTAGAAAATAGATTTTACTAGAAAGTTCCATACAATTTAATATGTGTAATTTAATTAGGCACCCTGTCACTTTTATCGAAAGTTTAATTACTTTTATCCTAAAAAAATCAGAATTACCAATGAACATACACTACAAGATTAGTTAACTTGTAGAAGATTATTGTATTAACTGAATTCGTAATATATTGTAGATTCTGTACACATTTCATTTTATTAAAAGACTATCTCCACACCTTAACATGATTTTTATTGTTTCACATTACACATACATAATTTTAATGTAAACTGTAAAAATATAGTTTTCATTAACAAACGTTTGTTATAATTAATTGTTTCAACAAATTCGTAAGAAAACGTATTAATTCCCGTTCAAATGAGGCGTTTCTTGCCACCCAGCACGTGATACATGGTCAGCCGTCCTTTGCCCACTGATGCATAACCGCTCTAGCTATTTCTTTCTTATGTTGATTACACTCACTCGCGTATGGAAACGTATACAAGGCTCCATCCACTCCTTTATTAGATCAATGATCTCTCCAGTCTGAGATCTCTATGGTTATTCACGAGAAGCTCTACACCTAAAAATCCAAAACACTACCAAAAATACAATTTCAAAACCATCTTTGCCATTTAAAAAAAAAAGTAAACATTGTTGTTATCCGTTTTGTGTAACAGACGTAGTGACAGATACTACTGTCTTAAAATTGCCATTTTGTCAGAATTGATGCAGTGTGTTTAAACGACGAAAAGCTGATGTGATTTTGATATATGGTGAGTGTTTCACAGTTACCGAGCTCTTGTTTTGACTTTGTTTGTTTTTAATTTTAACCTAGTAATTGACATTTACTTCCAAATTATCAAAACCAAACAGCTAACTATGGTTAACTTAAAACAGAAATGATGGTAAAAATCAGCGATTGATATGAAATTGTACTGTTGGTTGCTTTTTGAATTTTTTAGTCCTGGAGGTTCTCATGAATAACCCTGTATTGTAACTTGTTATTGTTACTTACAATTAATAGATAATTTTAATGGCCGTACCACAAAATAAGTTAGAGTCACGATAAACAACTTCAAAGAATTCTATGACCTAAATCAACACAACGTAAAATTTAATATTACTCATAAATAATCATATCCTGAATTTATTTCTTTAATTGTATATTGTCAATTCTGGTAGACAAGGATTCACACCATGGCATCGTTCATTATATATAATTATGAATATTTCAGTCTCACCCCGCTAAGAGTTTCTTTTGAACAACGAACTTGAACATTATTACATCAAATGGGGTAATTTTCCGTTACTGTATGAAATCGTCTCGTCCTCAAAAAATTAGATTTTTGACCGCAGTATCAAAATACAGATGATTTAGCTTAAATACTCATTTACCCTTTTCTTATAGGCACCCCAACATATATTATCTGTTACTCCTTAACTTTTTAAAAATTTAATTTACAAAATGTCGTGAATCCAGTGTCGAGCTAATATGAATTTAGTCATTCATCAAATATATTTTTAAAACATAACATATTTTCAGTAATAACAAAAAAAAATTGTTTAGCATGAAGTGGTGGTAAACTTGTATTTAATTAAATAGACTAATTAAGTAGTTAATGAGATTATATTTGTGCGTGAATTGTGAAAAAGTCTCTGAAATTTTGAGAACACGGTAACATTGTACCTGACGTTAATAATACATGTCAAATTCAAAGTATTCAAAGTGTTTAATACTTTATTTTTTTGGTTTATTCTCCATTTCACTTTGAGTTATCAGTATCAGCGTAGAAAATCGATTTCTAAAGATATACATATATTTATCATAAATTTTCTGCCATTCCGCGTCTCTTTATGTGAAAATTCGATTTTTATACATCAAAATATCATAGTAAATTGCATTGTTTTTTGGATTTTCATAATTTTAGTTTTTATTTTTTCATTACGTCATATTTCAAAAAATATTCAAAATTTTGTCTTAGTTTTTTTTAAGGGTAATAAATATAACCAAACACTACTGATTTTAACAAAGTAACTTTGGCTGTACTAATATCCTTCCAAAAAATATTTCCTTGTTAGTTGCAAAAATGGTGTATTCGAATTTTTTACATGCGATTTTGTTTTATTACGGAAGATTTTAAAATAGATCAACAGCAAAGTTGTAGATTTTGGTTTAAAATATTTTTTGTAATGAAGCAGTACTTGACGCCGCTTTTGCCTTTGAGGTAAAAATTTTCAAACTTGGGCGATGTGTCGGATACGGGATATTAACCGAGACTGGAAGTAGAACTTGTGATTGATTATATTAATTTTTCCAAAATAATTCCAGTTTATTAAGTATTACTTTGTCGCAGATCAATTTCAAAATTTCCAGTAATAAAAAACCCCGCTCATGAAGATTACGAAACACGTTTATTTTAGACGTAAATGCAATCACAGTTTATGACTACTATCGTTAAAAAACAATGCCTTAAAATAAAATAGATTTTAAAATATGATGTGATAAAAATGTAAAAATACAACACGATGAACTAAAAAACGCAATTTTAAAATTGTGAAAATTTGAGAAATTATAGGATTTATTATGAAATTGACAATGACAAAAAGTTCAAGATAAGATGTGCATGTATCAATTTCTTCAACAAATCGGCAACTTTTTGATAACTGACAACACCGCGGGGAATTCTGCTACTTAAAATGTATTGGTTACGAATTTTTTATACTGCCAACTCAAAGTGGAACGGAGAATAGATCCATATTAATTATTTAACTACCATTTAAACCAGTACTTCTCAATTTTTGGCCTTTGGCTTTCATCCACGTTCTGCTTATCCTCCCATTCAAAAAAATCGACATTTTCTAGCACTTTCTTCTTAATTTTTTCTACAAGTACAATATAATACAGAAATATTTCTCTGGTAAATATAAGTATTGTATACTTACCTTGCAGATCCGATACAGTTTCTGCGGAGCCTCCATAGTCTTTCGGCAAACATTCAAGAGGAACATATTTTGTTAAATCGTCAATGGTGTTGTGTAAATAAATCTGTGAAAAAAAAAAATCATACAAATCGCTAATTAATATATAACTAGAATAGAGTACATACTGTATCGTAGAGTTCTTTCTTTACGAATGGTTTAATCAAAGCTAAAACCTTATCCATAAAAGGAACAATATTCACATAATGTAGTCTTTTCAAACGTGCTGGTATACCTTCTTGTACATAATGTAAAAATTTTTTTAAAGCAAGTGGCGATATGTGGAACAAGTGTCCAAAACTTGTTCCTTCCATATCAAAAACAACCACGTAACCATCAGAGGTGCCATATTGATGAAGATGTAGCATACACGTCATATCAAACATTTTTAATTGCGCTTCTGTATTTAAGCTACTGGGAGTGACGTCTATAATTTTAATAAACATGATGGTATAGCCTTCAGGGGTTTTTTTGGGTAAAGGTGTAAGAAGTCTATGAATACGGGGTTACTTTATCTACTATTTACGTATGTCATTGTAGTCACTTACGCAACATCGAGAGATTCTTTGACTGGGGATTTATATGGGTTTCTCATTTTAAAAAGGCTTGGATGCCTACTTTTTATGGTGAAAAAGTTATCTATTGTTTTTTTCGCCATATCCTCGTTGTAATAGCAAGCATGAAGGAAAAATATGGCTTGAAGCTCTAAAAATTGCTTAAAAAAAGTGTAGATGAAATAAATTGTTTTGACTTACCGTTGATTTTCGGCAGATGAGGTTGTTGGTTTACCCAGTCGTTAAATTTTTTGACTTCTTCTTTTTTTAAATGTTTGTTTTTTTCGTATTCGGAACTCACGTCTGCAAGATGTAAAGACATCACTGACACAATTATTTTGTAGTTAATACGGCACTTTGATCTTTTTGTCACGGATAAAACTTTGATGTTTGTTACACAGATTTCGTTCTCAGAGAGATCGCATGATCTTTTAACTTCGGTATCAACACTTAAACGAGTTTAAAACTTGCTGCATTTTTTCTGCTTTTATTGTGTGTAAAACGAGTCGCGTATATTTCGTAGACCTATAGTTATAAACAATTAACATTAAGATATTAAAGCAAGTTTACCTTGCATTACCACATTGCGTGCATTCTTTTTTTCGATTTGATTACATTGGGCGTTGGACGAGGAACTTAATTTGTAATTGAGTCATACCTGGACAGGATTTAGCATAATTAGTAAACTACAAAATTGGGGATAGTCAACGATGTTGTTGGGAAATTTTTCCCAGAATTCATTTCAAACCTTTTGAATCTAGTACTCTCACACAGTGTTTATATTCATTTTGAAAATACGACTCAATTATAAACATTTTATGCTTCAATGGAAATTCAATTTTTGAGTGAATACGCAAATAAAGTTCCGAAAAAAAGTGTTTTTAATGTACATATTATTTCTCCAGGAAGTAACAAAAAGCAAGAAAACAAGAAAAATGAGGTTGGAAGGAGGAGGTTTTAAGTGACGGTTGAAAAAGTCATAGCGAGATTGATTGTAAATTGAGGTAGAATTTAAATCAAAGTTAAAATCAGTTTATAGGGATTTTAGTTCTTGCTTTTTTAGGTGCCTATTTGAAATATTAGGTTCACAAAATTATCAGCAATTAAAATTAATTTTATTAAGAACGTTTCTATGACGTAGCTTTAAATGGAGCGTTAAACGTATCATTTCAAATTACCTGGAGAAATGGGTCACCAAGTGAGGCGATTTGGATCAAGTCCAACTAAATAATGATGAATTTTAAGTGAAAATGTGCTTCTTGCATTTTTACTCACTCTGACCCCATTAAAAATAAATAAAACACTGTACTAACTAGATACCCCGAAAATTGGGCACCTACTTTTGCCTCAACACATACAGAACTCAACATTTTTGAATTCAAACCTCGCGCGCTCAATATTTTACAAAAACCAATCAAACGCGACCTCTACTCATTTCTGATTGGTCTGTCCATCTGTTTACATCATGGCGGCCGAGCAGCACGTGGAAAATGAAGAAAATCCCGCAAAAAACCTCAAACGCAAACGTGACCCGTCGGTCCTAGATAATTTCACCAAATTAACAAATAGACAAGAAAAAGTGCGTGTGAAGGCCGGTGTTAATTTGCTCCGACATCTCTGGGAAAACGAAAATGTGAGAAAAAGTGAGGTTATAACGCATGTAACTGGCGATACATTTTGTAGTGTTTTAGGCCGATAATGAACTAAATTATGCCCTTGGACGTTTGATACGCGGTTTGGGATCTTCGAAGGTTCAGGCGAAAACTGGTTTTTTTGCAGCCTTGGTGGGGTTATTTAACCTCAAAAGTATCGCAATCCATGACATCTTTGAATATGTTTCGAAGGAATTGCATAAGGGGGGCAGTAACAGCAAGAGCGTAATTTTGTATTTTTTGTTGTGTTAACGTGTGTAATCTTTGTGTATTGCAGGAAAATGCGGATGTTAGTTCTGGACAAATTCTGATTGTGGGGGCTATACTACAATCCAATTCATATGAAGGTTGTAGTGATGAGGATAAGACTAAGTTGCTTCAGTTGTTACTTACCGCTGGCAAGGAGAGAAATTATTTGAATTTAGCCGCATTTACATTTTTAGTTGATTTGTTTAAAAAAGTGAGTTTTTTTTGTACTTGAGAAAGTTTCTTTATGGTAATGTTTTATAGATTGATTCTAAAGAATTTGAGAAAGTAGTTTTCCCGCTTGTTAAGGATGAGCTGTCGACACCTTGGCCTCGGCAGAATTTGGATACTCTTTATCTATTGAGTGAGATTGAAAGAAGTTTCCCAGAGTCTCTCCATTCAAAGTTTTTGAAAAATAATTTAGGAACATCTGAGGTGTTATGTAGAGAAAGTCTTCAACATGTCGCCAATACACTAACTGTAAGTGCAATTTAGTTCAGTAGTTCAGTGAAATCAGGTTTAAAGGTTCTTGTAAACCAGTGTTGGTTTGTTCATTTTTGCTTTTATTTTGATAATTTTGTTTTGATGCTGTAAACAATGTAACAATTATGTTAAGTGACACCTATCGGGATTCTACATGTGTATTTTTGGTATACAAAAGTCAAGTCAGTTTTGCTCAAGTTAATTTTCTTTTTTTTAATAAAATATTTAAATATTGTTTCACAACTTGGGCCACAAGGTCTTACATTTTTCGAATACATTTATCACTATCAAAATTGAAAAATATTTGCAGCTGATGATAATATACTCTTCTTGTTACTTTTTGTTTTCAGGGTAAAAATATTATATGTTATAAAATTTGAACAAAATTTTGGAGAACCACAGTCCTGACATTTTATACACATAATTGTATTCTAATAAAAAATAATAAAATGAAAAAGTTGTCTAACATAGTTTAGACAGAAGTTCCCACGCTCTGAAGTTCAGTCGAAGTTTTGATGATACCCTTATCAAAAAATTTGCTGGATTAATTCTAGCTAAAATGTGCAAAATATTGTGAGTCTATAATTATATGCTTTCATATTTTTTAGAATTGCTTATACAGGCTGACAAAAATGAATGAGGCAATTTATTTAATCAAGAACGATTCACCTCATTTTCTCAAAAACTTGAATCATATTGCACCTATTGAAACTGATACACGTGTCTTTGTTTAAATGTTAATGACGTCATCACAATATTTTGCAATGGAAATACTTGAAATATACACGCACGCTTTTTTTAGCTTTACTTTAACTACACATATCATTTAATTTACATAGGTTGTCAAAAAAATAAAATTCGTAAAATCAAATTACATATATATATTTTTTAAAAACTGCATATGTTGTACTGCAGCTCAGGGGCGAGGGAAGTTCTGTCTAAACAAAATATCCTTAGTTCAATTTTTTTCTTATTATCATAATTTATTGAATGGTCGCTTTTGACTGAAATTTTATAGGTGAGGAAATGAGCGAATTCCTGGGTGTAACGCGTTACTTTTAAACTTACTTTTTTGTTGTTGAAAACTTCTAGAAGATTTCAGGTTCATACGGTACTATCCGTTCAGAATTTTCTGGAAAATAGGAACATTTTAATTGTTTTTTATTCATACTTGTTAATTTTGTCCACATTTTATGTTATTTGAGTTTATGTGAACGAAAAGTACTAAATGCCACCGCTTTCTCATTGAAAATAGTATGAAAATACCGTATGGTCGAGAAATCAAAGTCCTGTAATAGTCTATGAAATTTATTTTAAAAATAATGATGTTGGCAACACCAACGCGTTCTTTGTTAGGTTTGACGGTTATGGTCAAATAACTGCAATACCAACAACATTATTTTTAAAATAAAGTTCATGACTTGCCTGAGAATAATAGCCACTATTTTACATTTTCAAGGTGCAAGCAGTTATAGTAGCTTTGCGAATTGAAGAACAAAAATAGTACTACATAATGACATTTTGCAAATTTTTTACATCAAAAACAAAAAGTATGCAGTTGGTGCAAATTAAATTTAGAGAGAATTTTTCTAAAACTTTTACTCCTCTTGTACAGTCGAACAAATATTGCCTCGTGTAGCCTTAATTTTTTTAACCATTAAGAATCGTTGATAATTCTACAAAAATAATCTCAAAACCCATTCACCAACATCGTAAACAACATTAAAGTATTAAATGTTAATTTCAGACAATCCCTCGACTTCTGGCGTTGAAACACCCGGTCTTCGACATCTTCACAAAAAAATTACTTGAATCGTCTCTCATTGAAGAATTCTTCATTGAACTAGACCAAACTTTAGCCCGACCAAATCGTAACAAGTTCTTCGTTTTTACTAAACTCTTGACCGATATTTTGGCAAATTTAAACGACCCAACAATAATTCCAAACATTTTAACCAAAAACTATATTCAACAGACCTTATCGATGTACAAGAATTCAGTCGGTAGATTCAAAGATAAAGAATTTAAAGACATCACCCAGAAACTTTTTGAAACGCTATTAACGAGTCTCAAAAAAGACGGCGTTAAATCTAAAACAAAAATAAAAGTGCTGAAGAAACTTTTATTTTTCCCAGGAATTTTCATTTTTGAAAAAATAACAAGAAGTAGATTAATCCAAAATATAATTGCAAGTTTGAGTAGTGAAGGAGTCAAAAAATTGGGCGTGGTTTATAGAGACGTGATTTTAGCTAATCACGACAAAGTCATCAACGAGAACATTAGTGAGAAGTGGTGGAACACAGATCGGGTGTATGCTGCACATTTGTTGGTAAAGTTAGTTAATCACCCATCTACAAACGAAGAGAATGAATGGAAGATCGAACAGTTGATGTTTTTGGGAAAACTGGGGCTCTTGAAAGACCAAGCAATCGGCCTCGAATTGGCAGAGTCTTTAAAAGACACCTTCTACTCTGCCCTTGACTTAAAATTGGGAAAACTAGACGACTTACGGTTCATTTTATCAACAATTCTTCACGAATTTGACACTCTTATTCCCGACTTGAGGAACCCCCTTGATGAAGAAAACCAAGAAACATGGAAACGCACGGTAGAACTAGTGACAAAATTGGACGGACATATGAAGAAGAAGAAAGCAGTTTTTCACACACTCTTTTTAAATCTAGGTCTTCAAATCTTCAATGACACAAAACTTGCGACCGATTCTTTAACCGAACTTTTCACTTGCTACGAGAGAACGAAAAAGAAGAACGAAGAAAGCGACGATCCTCTGTGGATTGAAGTCGTTGTCGATCTGTTTCTAAATCTACTCAGCCACAACTCTCACCTACTCAGAAGTGTGATCAACTGCGTTTTTCCGCATCTGTGTAAATACATGAACGGTAGCGCGATCCACCAGATTCTATCAGTTCTCGATCCGAAGAATGAAGACAATCCGTTATCGACACTCCATGAGGAAAGCGACGAAAATAGTACAGACGTCGAAGAGGAAGAAGACGATTATTCCTCGGATGAAGATATGAATGACGAAGAGGAAGACCACACTGTCAACGACAAACTCCGAATAGCTCTTCACGAAGTTCTGGGAGCCGATGCTCAAAGCGACGCCGAAAGCGTAAATCTAAATGACCTAGATGATGAAGAAGGTGACAAGTTGAACGAGGCTTTAGGACAAGCTTTCAAGCGGTTCAAACCCGACTTAGGAAGGAACAAGAAACAGAAAAAAGATGATGAGGCTTTGACACATTTTAGGATTCGAGTACTCGATTTGGTGGAAATCTATTTAAATACGAATCCTTCTATGTTACTAACTTTGGAAATAATGTTGCCACTGTTGCAACTATTGGAGTTTTGTATAAAAGATGATCACCAAAAGCCACTCGAAGATCGCGTCAAAGCTTGTTTGAAAAAGTTGTCTGCTTTGAAGAAATTTAGCGACTGGGAAGACGTAACTGAAGATGTTTTGGTAGAATTGTTGAAGAGTCTGTTACAAAAAGGAACGAAAAATGCTATCGTGATTCAACAAATGAGTGAGAAGATCGCCGATTGTTCAATGTTTGTAATAACGTGCTCCCAGATCGTGAATGCTGAGCGTACAAAGAAAATAAATTGTGTGATGAAAGAAGGCCTAGAAGCTTTCTTCACGAGGAGAGACTGTATAATACCTTACGTACTCTTCAAGAACTTACTACAAATGAACTGGGAGGGAATCCTAGTATTAGTACCTTTTCTTCTCGGATGTGTTTTCGCTTCAAGCATTAGGCCTTTCCGAAAAAACCAAGCTGTTGAATTAATGAAGATATTTCTTCACAATCAAAGATTTATAAGTAGTCATGCCGAAAAAATCGTCGTTGTTGAAGATGACTTTTTGAACTTTCTTCGCGATTCTGTTGATTTTTTTAGAGAATTTAATGCAAATTCGTCACAAAAAAAAATGAAAGAGAAGTTTTTGGCTAATTTGTTAGATTTGTTGTATATTGTTAAAATATCGGTTTTGGGGCGGACTTTTGAAGGATGGGAGTTGTTAGGGGAAGGAGTGCGTAATTGCCGTTCGCTGATAACGTTCTCGAGAGATACGAAATTAGCGTTTAATAAGCTTTGTAAAAGTTTGAATATTTCCAACGTCGTTGAAATGAGGAAGGAGGTGGTAAATTTGAATAATGTTGAAGGCGACGATGGTGAGCAACAAGTGAGTAAGAAACAAGAGAAAAGGAAAAAGAAGACTAAAAATAAAGATAAGTTGAAGTTGAAGAAGCAGTCAAATGAGTTGAGGTTGCAGGGTTTGTCAGAAGGGTTCAGTTGTAAAATAAAATAAATAAAAATAAAATAAACTAGTTTAATCGAGCTAAATTATACAAGATAAAATTAGACTTAAATATATTAATAATATCCAAAATAAAGGATTTACATTAATTAATTAAAAAATTACATAACTACATAACTATTACACATCGAAGCGTTCCTTAATTACTTTCCTAATCACTGCTAAATTACAATTAAAAAAATCAATTCGACCGTCACTCTCAATTCGGCTTAAATAATTGACCATTACAAACAGTGGTGCTTTTCTACCTATATTAGAACGCGGAGTAACACAGTAAAAAGTGACAGAGAACCTGGAGTTGAATCTAGGAACATAAAGTTTCAAACCGTTTAATAATTCAGTACAATTTATCTGGTTGTTGAATAGTTTGAACAGAAAGATGACAGCATTTGTTATCCGCCTACAATGCAAAGAACTTAAATTATATCGATCCAATAATATCTGTTGCGGGAAGTTTCTTTGTGGCCAGTACTTCTCCTCTTTATGAAATAAATATTTAAGGAATTGTCGTTGGATGCTTTCAATGCGTGAAATTTGGTAGTTGTAATCTGGAAACCAGGCTAAGGCACCATATTCAAGTTTAGAACGAACCAGCATAAAGTATAAAGATTTCAGTGACGGAATGTCAGTGAAATCACGACAATGTCTACATATAAAACCTAAAACTTTTTTAGTACTAGCTGTCAAATAATCAACATGATCTTTGAAATTAAATTGAGAATCGTATAAAATTCCGAGATCCTTAATTGTAGAAGATTTTTCTAGTTTACTATCGCCAATGTGATAACTGTAAAACTGAGTGTTTTTCCGCAGGGAAAATGTAGTAAACAAACATTTCTTATTATTAGAGCTGTGCGGTTGAAATTTAAACGCTGCGAATTGACCCCCACTCCGGCAGGCCAGAGGCTTGCAAGCGACGTTATGTATCGCGAAGAAAATTACGCGAAAAATAATGTTAACGGCATGTCAGTTGATGATTTTAAAATCCATATTCACGAAATAAGAGTAATCATAATTTTAATAATGTTCAGGTGTCCGTCTCGCTGACAATAAAACTATTTGTGTGAATTATCAAAAATAATCCACAACTGAAAAGCAAGAAGCCAGCAAGGCAAGGCTGTGTAGCGATCGGCACAGTGGGCCGATAGTGGGGGTAAATAAATTTCAACCGCACAGCTCTACTTATTATTAAGCTCTAAAGAATTCTTGACTGACCATTCCAATAAATTATCTAAGTCATTTTGGAGTAATAAACAGTCATCAAGAGTATTAACCATGCGAAATATTTTAACGTCATCAGCGAAAAAAAAAAAATTCATCATTCCAAAGCAAAACTTTGGAATGATGAATGTGATCAACAATATCATTTACATAAATGTTGAACAATAATGGGCCAAGGATGGACCCTTGTGGAACACCTAATGTTGTGATGTAATTGTCAGATTTGAATCCATTTATTAATACAAAATTATGACGTTCAGCTAGATAAGAAATAATGAGTTTAGTTAAGGAATTAGAAAATCCGATGTTAGCAATTTTCTGACCCAAAGTGTGGTGGCAGACCTTATCGAACGCCTTAGAGTAATCTGCGTATACAACATCTATTTGACTCTTATTTTCTAGAGCCTCAGAAATAGATTGCGAAAAATAAGTCATATTTGTTAGTGTTGATCTGTGCTTCATGAAGCCCTGCTGAGAATCATTGAGTACAGACTTTATATGAAAATATATCTGGTCGTATAGTATAGACTCCAGAACTTTCGAAAAATTGGACAACAGCGAAATAGGTCTGTAATTCCTCACATTACTGGGATCCCCCCCTTAAAAACTGGAATAATTTTAGCATCTTTCCATCTACTGGGAAAACAAGAGGTCTGATTAATAAGATTAAAAATGTACGCTAGTGGTTCAATGAATATATAAGCACAGTCTTTAATAATAAAACTTGGCACCTGATCGACGCCCGCTACTTGATTGTTCTTAAGCTTTTTTATTGCTTTAAGTATATCTTCATTAAGGATACTAATATTGATGGATAAGCCACTATAACTAGCATTGACACAATAATTGCTGGAGTCCTCCAATCTATTAAACGAAGAACAAAAAAGCCGAGCAAAGCCGTTAACAACATCCATCGGATTGTCATAAGAATTGTCATCCAAATAAACATTGCTAGGTATTATTGTATGGCCTTTTTTTTCCTTAATAAAAGACCAAAAGTATTTCGGGTCATGAAGTAGAGAATGCTGTACATTTTTTTATGTATTCCACGTAATCTCTCTTAAGCCTGATTTATAGTTTGTCCGTATACGCAAACGGGCCCGGATGACACAACGGAAGAAAGTTCAACATCAGGTTTTGTTAACATGCATTTATAGTAACTCCGCATCCGGAAGCAGGTCCGTAACAGACGCAAGTTCTTGCGGTGCTTACGTTCGACCAATACGGTTAGCTATTGTGCCGAAAGAATCCGAATAAATGCGACGAAAATCGAATCAAATTGCTTTAGCTGATTATTAGAGAGCGGATTTCTGTCGGGCTAGGCAAGGCCAAACTCGGTACGGCTCGTACGGGATGGGAATTCATTGCAGTTACGAGCTGCACATCGTTTATTTGCGATTAGAATAACGCTGCTTCATTGCACTTTGCTGTTAATTCTCGTTCTCATTTACTTAGACGTTTGATTAATAAATCGTTAATTGTATTTATGGAATAAGTAACGATTAAATTCAGTGATTATGTATCACCCGCTACTGAGTCCCGGCGATCCAGCGCGTCCCCACCTATAATCGTGACGTAGCCCGACAGAAATCCGCTGTCTACTGATTATTATTATGTACAGCAAGCGACATAACCAAGTGACAACTGTAAATAATAATTTGCGACTGTGATCAATTTTAATAAAAAAGTTGCATAAAAAATGGACACAATATAAGTCAAAAACAACGACTGCACAAAAGAAGATTTAAAATGCATGAAATTAATTGTAATCGACATAGGAATGATTTTATATAGATGTTTATATTATATATAGGTATTTAATATTAATTAAATATTAATTAATTTAAATAATTTATATTAAATATATTGGAATTATATTACTACAAATATTTCTGTAGTTTGAGTAAAGCAAAAACTATGAAAAGCAAATTTATGAAAAAAGTCAAGATTTACATTTAACAGAGAACTTATCAAACGTTGAGACTGATATTTTTATTAGTGTTTAATTAGGGAGCGGATTTTATGAAATTTGCATATCCGTTATCTTTTGCATATAAGTCTTGATATTTAATATGTGCACGAATTATGCTAGTTAGAAATGAATATAGCTATATGGCATATTTTGCATTTTTATACATGTTTGTGCTAGGTTAAAAAAAATATTGTCTTTCTGTCGGCACTTATCTAGAAAGACGAAATTTTATGAATCATGTTGCAAATTTTGTCCTGAGGCTCAAATAACCAGGAAATGGGTTTGTGTTTTATGATAGTTTGGAGCAAATCACTGGGTGTTAAGCCGTCCGTCTAGGTAAATTCGGCTCCTAATTACTTCTGGAAATTCTATTCATTTCCAATATTTTTGTTCGTTATTTAATAAGTGTATTAATTGTATGTTTTAGGTGGTCGAAGGGACGTTATCCTATTACTTTTCATCTTGAGTTTGCATTGAAAACATTTAAAACGGTACACGAGTGCCAATATGTCAAAGTAATTTATAGATTAAATCTTTTCCTGAACTTATTCTTTAAGAAGGAAACCGTGTTTTTTAGCACCTGCTTCAAACCGCATTTCTGTTTACAAATATATGCTTTCGGATCGCCAGCAAAATTTTTTGCTACAATATTTCGAAAAGTATTTAAAAATAAATTGTTGCCAATATACTAATTAAATGGGCGATTATTATTATTATTTTTTAATTTGTCATGTTCATATTTATTTTTTAGTATAAGAATATTAACTTTAACTTTTTTATTAAAGTTAAACACAGTCTCAAATTATTATTATTTGCAGTTTCTGCTCTGTCACTTGGTTACGTCACTTGCTGTACATAATCATAATCAGCTAATGCAATTTGATTCGATTTTCGTCGCATTTATTCGGATTCTTTCGGCACAATAGCCACCCGTATTGGTCGAACGCACGGTTGAACGTAAGCACCGCAAGAACTTGGGTCTGTTACGGACCTGCTTCCGGATGCGGAGTTACTAGTTATAAACACATGTTAGCAAAACCTGATGTTGAACTTTTTTCCGTTGCGTCATCCGGGCCCGTTTGTGTATACGGACAAACTATAAATCCGGCTTTACGGACAAGCCGTACGTGCAGGCCGTTACGGTCGCAAACTCGCAGTTGGGTCCCGGCTATATCACGGCTACAATATCTAAGCAAGCTACTATAATAGGAAGTATAGTAGCTTGCATAGATATTGTATAGAGTCGAAATTTGCGAATAAAAATAAAATAAAACCGGTTCAAACGGAGCCGACGGTGGCTTGCAAATTCTGACGTCACTCTGGCACACGTTGCACAGAGACGTATTTAATATTAAATGTCATCTTTTCCATTATGATATAATCTGTTTCATTTCTGAGCTCAATCTCGTCAATAAAAACGAAGCTCTGTTCACTGTACCCAAGTGGTGGTATGGTATATTCATCGTTGCAGGGGTAGGTGGAGCGAAAAACCTAGTCATCTTAGCAGCAAACACGGCTATAAACTAGTCCACGTGGACTGTTTGTTTCCCGTCATATTTTAGTTTGCTTGAACCAATTGTGTTGCACCAAACGGTTATTACACTTGTTGAAATACATTTTCAAACTTCCATCTTTCTCTAGATCGTCGGTGTCGTAGCTGTGTGACAAATCGTTTGTCGTAGATAGAAAATAGTAAGATTACAGTGGCCCTAAGATTTTGTGCAAACGGCCTTAAATACACCCCTGTGTGATGCGACGCGTGCCGTAGTGACAGAACTTGCAAGCCGTCGTCGGCTCCGTTTGAGCAGGTTTTATTTTATTTTTATTCGCAAATTTTGACTCTATGGATGGCTACAATATCTATGCAAGCCACTATACTTTGGAACTACAATATGTTTAATGAAGTGAACATCTGGTTGTATCGTCACTGGTTTTATACAGGGTTAGTCACGAGAGAATTACTTCTGAAAATTATTTTTACGCAACCCAAAATACGAATACCATGTACCATTTGATACTAACTGAATTTAAAATGAAATGCTTAATCCATGATTGCTTTGAATTTGACAATCTCATTTTGACAATTGTGGAAAAGGAGGTTACGCGAGTGTCCATGGTGGTACCGCAGCCAGTCGGAAATCTCCTCCGGCGCCGCTAATAAATTTGTCAGTGCGCCTTTTGATCTTTTGCAATCGATTAATCACGAGAAAATTATTTCTAAAAATTCCTTTTACGGCATTTTATTCAAAGGTTACAACACAAACTCAAACAAGTAAGTAAATAATTTAACTACTAATCTGTTGAAAATGTTGGGCATTTTGGGGGGATGCTACGGCTTTTTTGTAAATGGATGGCCGAAGAAGTCCAGAGGTTGCAGATTTGCACTTCGAAGAGGCTCTAGGTGACGCAGAGATGGCGAATTAACACATGCACATTAGCGGCGGACAACATTGGTAGAGCACTTACGGCTTCAGTATAGCCCAGATTGATCTGACTGTATGTCGTCGATCCAATGGGGCTCTAGAGGCGAGTCAACGATGAAACAAAATGTTAAAAATTAATTAACGTCAAAGTGACACTGCCAAAGTCAAAGCAATCATGGATTAGGCATTTCATTTTAAATTTAGATAATATCAAGTGGTACAGGGTATTAGTATTTTGGGTTGCGTAAAAATAATTTTCAGAAGTAATTCTCTCGTGACTAACCCTGTATATACAAATATAGTTTGGATGAAATAGGAAGGAGAAGGAAATAAAATAATATTACCAAGTAAAAAAAATATATAAGTATTTATCCAACTAAACTGGTCCTTAATCTATTTCCAATTTTTTAAAACTACCTTGGATTCCACCCTTGTTTTTAAAATTGTCTAGTTTTTTTTGTCTTTTTGTTTCATCGACTATCTGCTTATCTTCCCAGTCAAAGAAGTCTGCATTTTCAGACAACAGTCTCTTAACCTTCTCTGCAATTAAAGATTTTCATGGTTTATTCTATTAAACTAATATATTCCACGATCTTACCATGTAAAATAGTTGTGCTTTCAACAGACCCCCCATAATCTTCCGGGAGGCACTCTGCTGGAACATATTTTACTAACCCATCGACATTACTGTGCAAATGCAGCTAAAATTCAAAATTATAAAAATCCTCTATATTACTATCAAAACGTAAATACCATATCCATAATCTCCATTTTCATGAACGGCTTTATCATAGCTAATATCTTATCCATAAACGGTACAGTATTCACAAAGTGTAGTTCCTTCAGTCTTAAAGGCATTGCTTCTTGTAAGTAAAGAAGAAATTTTTTAATCACTCCAGGTCCTGCCAATGCCACTCTTGTCAAATGACCAAACACAGCTCCCTTTAGATCTGCCACAATTATATAGCCTTCAGAAGTACCTTCTTGATGCAGTTGTAACATACAAACCATATCAAAAATTTTTATGTGTTCAACGAAATGAAACTTTTCAGTACTTGTTTCCATTAGTTTTAAGAACACTATGGTGTGTCCTTTTGGTGTCTTCTTTGGCAAAATGACAGCAAGACTACAACTGGTAAGATGTACATTCCAAAAAAAAAGTCTTTGATTACCTGTTGTCGATGGTCTCTTTTAAGAGCGGTGACGACGGGTTCTTTCCTTTAAATAGTTCGGAATGCTGGGTTTTCGTAGTGAAGAATGTGTCAATAGCGTTCTTAGCCGCTTCATTCTTGTAGTAACAACTTTGTAGGAAGAGAATTGCTTGGAGTTCTACGTAAGAGTGGTAACAATTATTACACTTTTCCGAATGGTAGGAAATTTTGGGAGAGGTTGTCAAGGTTATGATATCATATGACTACATTATGGTTGTTGATGATATACTAATACATACAAATTAATAAAGTTGTGATGATGGTAGTTCTCATTGTTGTTGATTATTTTTTTACTCTTGGTTTTCCCCAATATTTAAATTTCTTACACGAAATAATATTTCTATCTTTCTCGAATTTATTGCTTTAAAAACAATGCGCTAATCCCCTGAATCTCTGCGGTCCGAAAATGGACCGCAACTCGGTCAAAACTATTCCGGTACCTAACTACCTGATATTTGAACAAAATTTCCACGGCAATTCAGATACGATCAGTATGATGACCGCGAGACCTTCGGAAAGATTGCAAACGAGTTAGACCATAATGAATATTTTGAGTTGTTTTAAGACGGTTTTCGGGTTGGTTTATGGGCTTTAAAACTAACAACCAGATCCTTTAACTGTATGCGTCATGTAATAACAGAATAGAACATTTATAGACTTGGAATGATTATAGATTTAGCTCACGACAGTAATGATTATTTATGCGTACATAAATAGCATATTGAATGATATTTTTGTTAAAAAAAAAAACAAACTTGTTATCTGGTTTTGAATTCAGTAATACGAATAAAAATATTATTATACAAAGAATTCTTTTGCATTAGAGTTGAATAATTAAAAAAGTGACTTAACACAAATGTAGTAACCGCAGGCTTTCTAGCTTACCATTAATTTCGGGTAAATGTGCTTGTTTTTTCGCCCAATTCATTAGAGCTTCTACATCTTCTTTCTTCAAATTTTTGTCTTTGTCATATTGTGACTGAACGTCAGCCAGATGGAATGGCATTATGCAGTTTCCTAGAAAGCTATTTTAAAAATGCAAAAACTTTAACACTATCACTCTCAATTATTTTAAATATCATTTATGACTTCTCGGCAACGCTCTACAGCTGATATGTTATGTTACTGTTTTGTTTATTTTTTAGGTTTAGGGAGATGTATACAAATAGTAAGTGCGATCAATGAAAAATGGCTGCAAGGTGGCGCTGGACGAGCAAGCAGCTGTCTTTGTCGTCATCGATATTCACACGGGGGTCGAGAAAGAGAGCCAAACTTCTAGTGCCACCTACCTCGTTGTTACTAAAATATTATGTACATAAAATAATACAAAGAAACCGTGAGTTTTAAATTATTCAACAGTAATATGACATACAACTTTGTTCATTTGGAATTTACAAATACAAATATTAATACTGTTTTTAAATGCAATTTCTTACCAAGAACAGTTGAAAATATCGTGTGATTTGAAGTTTTCGAGTTTTAGCAGTCTAATTCCGAAGTTCAATAACTGATCAGTTGATCACATATTAAAAACTACTGTTTCAATACAACATAACGGTTATATTAAATTTGATGTTTGTACGATAGCAATTACTGAGTATTGTTATCACATCAGGTGTTATCTGAGACAGGTTTATCTAACTGGTCAGATTTCATTTCAGGTGTTTGTGTTTGTATTGAGTAACACAATGCACATATTATTCTAACACCTACTTGTGTGCGTGGAACCTTCGGTGATTCATCAAACACTAATTTATTTTTAAAATTGCATTTCGGATGTTTTGATCAGCAGCTGATGTTTTAGACTTGGTCGCATACTGTGTTGAACCCGAGAGCGCAATGCTGTGGCCAGGTATAAATAGTGTGAGATATAAATAGATGTGCAAGTTGAATACTTTCGGATGGTCATTCACACTCAGCCGCCCGAGTCTTTTGGTATATTTATACCTCTGTTTTGTAACATTTTGAATTATACTTTATAAATCTGTACGCAGTTTAATTTTTCTGAGATAGGAATGGCTGAGCAGTTATTCAAAACATGCTTTTAACTGCTATATTTTTTTCTTTGTACCAAGTGGAATTAAACCTTGATGAGTAACATAACTCGTTACGTGTGTTCTAAATTGTAAACATGCTTTTTTTTAATTCCAGGTTGAAGATAAGTAGGTATTAAATAAGTGGGTCGATTTATATTATATATTTCCCTGTAACTTGTACATTTTTAATGTAAATATAATATGTTCTTTTACTTAATACGGTGTTAACGTTGACTTTTTTTATGTCGTCCAAGTGGTATCACAATAGAAGCGTAAAATTCTTGAAAAATTCTTAGTAGTTTATTAGTCAATTTCCAGTTTCTTAAAAGTACCTTCTGTCCCATAAATATCAATATTCTTCCATTTCTCGCCAGGTCTTTTCTTTTCGTCGACAGTGAAAGTTTCTTCCCATTCAAAAAACGCTTTATTTTTTAAAAGGTCGTTTTGCATTTTATCTGTAACGATATAGTTTTGAGTCATTTCAAGTTACGGTCAATTAGTTATTGAACATATAAATGTACAAAAAAGTGTGCTTAGGAACAAATAAAATGAAAAGAAATGTTGTGTCTTAAATAATACTCTAATTGAAAACGTTAAATATAATAAAGTAATAAGCTAATACACGCAACAGATCTTTGATCTCTGTCACAATTTAAAACGACTTGTTGATAATTTCAGTAATGTTATTATAAATACTGTTGAAAAACAATGATGGCCTGACGTCATCCTATTGGTGGTGCGGATGATTAGCCAAATTTTGATCAACGTCTACTTGATATTCTTAATATACGTACAAAATTTGACAACAGTTAGTTCAGTAGTTTCGTAGATTATGTCTCTAATAAAAATTGGGGGCAGACTAACAGACAGATAGACAGATAGATTGACGACATACAGACGGAAACGGGGGACCACTTAGCTTACGCTTACGAAGTAAAATGAAACTTGTAGAAAAAAGAAAAAAGGAAGAAACATAACCATAAAGTAATACTGTTTATAAGAGTAACGGAAAGTGTATCCATGTAGTCCAAACTTTTTTTTAATTTTAATTCTGTAGCGAATAATAAGAAATTATTTAAATACTAGCTTTTCGCTCGTGGCTTCACTCGCGTAGACGATTCGTTGTATTGAAGAGCATTATTACCAAGTTTCAAGTAAAAATATGTTGAAGAGCATCAATACAAATTTTCAAGTAAAAATCACCATAAAAAATATTTCCTCAAACAAACTTTGTCACCCCCTTTAATTCTTAGGGACGGAATCTTGACAAAATCTAAAATCCGTGTTTCATTATTTGTGTTGAAGAGTCTTGATATTAAGTTTCACGTAAAAATTTACAGTAGAAATATTTTTCGTATACAAACCTCGCCACCACTTTTCACCCCCTTAGGGGCTGATTATCGGAAAAGGCTTAAATACGTGTTTCATTATGCATTAATAGTAAATTCCACGTCAAAACTTTACAATAGAAATATTTTTCCAATACAAACTTAGCCACCACTTTTTACCCCCACGTAAAAATGTAAGTTTACAGTAGAAATATTGGTCATATATAAATTCTACCACCTCTTTTCCCCCCTTAGGGGATGAATTTCGAGAAATTCCTTCTTAAACGATGCCTCCAGTATAAAATGAACATCCTCTTCAAGTTTCAAATTTTTATCAACAACGGTTTGGGCTGGGCGTTGATAGATCAATCAATCGGGACATTGCCTTTATACAGGGTGTTATTGAAAGGTATGTACAACAAAATTGACAGTTCTTCGCGAAGTTTAAGAAGTCTGAAAAACTTATTTTGTGTTATCAAAATTATAAGGGGAAAATGAACCCTTATCCAACCTTTTTAACCGTTACTGAAGGATAAATAGGTAAAATTAATTTATTTTAGTAAATCTTAGCAACTGTAACAACAAAACTTTTGTCAACACTAAATGTTGCTATACAAACGAAATATGATCTTTTTTTTTATCAGAGGCGTACAACGAATTTGGACCACTTTAAACATTATTAATTTAACTAGAGATCGTTATTTTATTAAAGAACCATTCACTATTGACACATGATGTACAAATTAGCAAAAAAAGAAGACAAACAAACGCACAATCAAATTTAATTTAACAAAATAACAGAAACAGACCAAGTACGATATTTTTCTAAAGAAAAAAAAAAAAAACAATAAAGGAGGCTGTTGTTGTAAACAGTGTTTTTCATCATTTGATTATAAATCCGGCAATTAATAAACGTTTTCACGCGAAAACAATTCCATTAACTTTTACAGACGTCTCTCAAATTGTCGCTCTGCTTATGTTATATTGTTAAATTAAATTTAATTCTGCATGTATTTGTTTACTTTTTTTTTGCTAATTCATACATAATGTGTCAATAGTGAATGGTTCTTTAATAAAATAACGATCACTAGTTAAATTAATAATTTTTAAAGTTTGGTTTTGCGAAAATTTTCAGGGTGGCCGTTTTTTTTGCCGGTCAGTGTGTATACAGGGTGGCCTAAATAAACGAAACAGACGGGACCGTAGGCGCTGTACTTCATTATGTGAAAATTGTTCGATCAGGTCGATATCAGCGATATCATGTCCACATTTTGTCATAAAAAGCGCTACCAGAAGTAAAAAAACAAACAGCAGGGCAGCAACATTACACAACCTTTGCAACGCTGCAGGGAGCACAAAGGCACTAAAGAAAAGCCTGGGAACGAAAGTCGCGAATGGCAATCCAGAAAGATCCTGATCACCGACTTCTAGAAGGAAATACGGGTTTAAATAGAGGCGACGGTTGGGAACGGATTTTTCATCCAGTGAAGTCAAGAGTGTCCAGTGAAATTCGTCGGAATAATTTTGTACATAATCGCTGCAATAGTTAGTCGTGTAAATGCGAGTTATTAAGAAATACATTGTTGAGTTTCATCCACGCCGAATTTATTCGCCCGCAACGTAACAGTACCATAAAAGCAAATACAAACATGTTAACTAAGAACAGTAAAATAGTCTCGACTTGAAGAGGAGTAGAAGTATTACGAATTTTATTTTTTCTCGTTTATTTTCCCTGATTTTATATGTATAAGCAGTGTAATAAATGACACTTACCATGTAATACAGTTGTACTTTCAACCGATCCACCATAATCCTCAGGTAAACATTCTAAACATACAAAATTAGTTACACTATCTAGAGAGTCGTGTATATGTATCTATAAAAAATGAATAAAATAAAAATAAATAAACAATTAGGACTTTATGTTTAAGAGCACCTTCTCTGCAGTCTCCTTCTTGAGCAAGGGTTTTATTAAAGCCATAATAGCATCAATAAATGACCCGAGGTTATAAAAATGGAGCCCCTTTAATCTTACAGGCATAGCTTCTTGTAAGTAATAGAAGAAATTTTTTAATACGAGCGGATTTACTCTAGCAGTGTGACCTAGCGACCAGCCTGTACAATCTAATAATATCACGTGACCATTGGAAACGCCATTTTGGTACCGTTCCAGCATGACCATCATATCGAAATATCTATATATATTTTCAAGATTAAAGTTACTTGGGTTTTTGTTTATAAGTTTAAAAAGGTACACTGTATAGCCTTCTGGCGTTGTTTTTGGAAGATTCGCACATAGCCTAAAATTGGATTGTAGTTTTGTTCAAAATTTTTACCAGTGTATATAGTTATTACGCAATATCAATGGTGGTCTGTACCGGTGGGGACGAAGGATCTCTGTTTCTAAACATATGAAAAACTGTTTTCGATGTGAAGTAATTGTCGATGGTGACTTTAGCTGCCTCGTTGCTATAATAACAACTGTGAAGAAATAGAATTGCTTGTAACTCTGAAAGTGAAATTCTCGCATTATGTGTTTGTAGTATTGTAACTTACCATTTATTTTTGGAAGATGTGGTTGTTTATTCACCCAGTCTATCAGTGCCTCTACATCCACTTTCTTAAGATCTTTGTCTTTCGAATATTGCGATTCAAGATCTGCTAACTTTAAGTTCATGTTGAACTGTTACGATTTTATCAGATAACAAATAACAAGCTTTTGTAGACTTTGCAGCACTTCTGGCGAATATAAATCTGATGAAACTTAATAATTTAATGAGTTTTTGCATAGCCTTGTAGAAAGTCGTCTCGAATCCGGTTTTTCTGCTAATGGGAAAGTGGACAATTTTGTTGATTAATTATTCTAATTTGTAAACTGAGGAATTAAAGAAATATAAATGTGCAATTATATTAATGACCATAAATAAGTTATTTCCAGAGATTAAATTAATAATTACTGTTACTATGGAGGCGGAGGCACTAGATAAATTTTCTATTTTTAGCAAACTTCTTGATCTTGTTTACTTAGTTTTAGTGTGACCACAATAAAATGAATTCAAATATCAATGTGTGAGTAGTTTAAAACATTTATAAATTTTTAGCCGTTCCTGTTTTTTGTTAATATTTTTTAGTTATATTTGTTACTTTTCGGTTCTAAATTCAATAAAAACATACTTCAGTGTCAGAGTGGTGTAGTAGCAACCAGATATTGCTTTTATAGTTTGAAATGAAGTAATCAAAAATGAACAAAAAAATATTAAATGCAAAAATTAAGTTATAGAAGAAAATTATTTTGTATGGTCACTAGAAGAAAAATAGCTATCGTTTGCACAGGTTTCCGTTATATTAAACACTCGTCCAAGCAGTAATAAATATAATATTTTAATAAGTTTACTCTATTTATTAACTGGACACGACCATATGAATTTCGTCAAAAATCTGATATATTTAAAAATGTTGTTAAAAATGTTTACAATTTGAAAAGTGCCAAAACTATCTAAAATAAAAAAAGGGAAAATACTAAAAAGAACAAGAGCGTTGTTAGAATATAAAATTAGTGGCAGGTTGAGATCATTTATAACGGTTTATTTTTGTTTTACTATTTTTCTATATTTCGGAAATCGCTGTGCTCATTTTCAACAACGCTTTTTGACAAATTAAAGCGTCTGGTGGTTGTCAAATGTCAAAATTCAATTCCAAAGCCTTCGTTCCATTCGCAGGTGTAGCGCAGGGGTCAAACTTGGGTCAACTATTTTTTTTATTTATTCATGATCTCAAATTCGATTAACAGCGAATATTTCAAAATGTAAAATTGTGTTCTTTTCACGAAAGCAATTCATATTCTTCGCTGGTTACAACATTAATAGCTACAGTACTAAAAGGTTAGAAGCGTTAAGGATTTGGGAATAGTCTTTGACCGCGAGTTAATGTTTGAAAATTGAGGAAATAATAGGTATACGTTTTCAAAATGTTTTTTCCTTATGAGATCTAGGCTCGAATATGAACGTTTACATCCTCAGGTTGTAGGCTATACAGAGAACTTCTTAAAGCTTTTGGTATTGAATCAAGTTAGTGTATGTTTGTTTTAACCCCTTAATTAAGATAATCTTTATAATTGCATTTTTAAAAACCTCAGCTGAGCAACTTTAAACCATTGTTTTAATGACTCAATTTTTTTTTGATTCGTTAGTTTGCTTGTCAACCATATTGACATCAAGTCAGAGAAATTTTCTTTTACTAACTTTGTGATGTACCCATTTGAAAAATTGGGTTCGAATAGGATGGACAATTCAATTACCCTACAGGTTGATAGTTTGGGGTTGGAATGCAAAGAGTTTGGTAAAATTTAAGCGCACTTGAGCTAGTTGTTTCAGTTGTGGTGAGTGTACACACTTAGCAGTTTATAATTTCACTAAAAAGTAATTGTTTAAACAAAAATGAGACCGCATTCGACGCCATGGTCTTCCTTAACTTAGTGTAAGATTAGTTTGTTAACTATTTTCTAATTTGAAATGTTATGGATTCCGCTAACATTATAATTTTGTTTTACAGTTTGTAAATTCACCATTAAGCTTTTTTACCGTCCATGGTAATAGAATTTAATGTATGTAAAACACGTGGCTGAAATTCATTAATTCAGGATCAACTTTTATTTAAGTTATTATATTATTCATACTTCAAAGTGAACGTGGGAAATCAAATTTTGAACTCAACTGAGTACAACGAAGCTACCAAGGCAATCATAATATTACAAAATTGCCCATGCAATTGCACTACAGTCCAAAATGTAATTACTTACCAAAAAGAATAACATTTCTTTGTTACTGTTAAACTTCAAATATTTGATTTTTCAGTTCATTTATTTCCTTTGATATTTCTGATTGCAACTTATCAATAATGAATTTTGAAGATAAAGGTCTTTCATTATTGCAATTGGTCGTAGAAAAAATAGTGTACAACTTTCATTTAATGGCCATTAAGACACGCGTATCATTACGCCAAAGCTCGTGTCGTAATTCTCACACTCGTGTCTTAATGGCTATCATTAAATGATCGTTGATATGCATTGATTAGATTAATAACAAACTTTCGAGATCCTAGAATTACAGCATACAAATTGGTCTGTTATTATTCTCTAATTTCACTCCATTCCCAAGAGTCTAGCATAACTACTTTTTAATATTATTATTATTGTTATTAATGATATTCTTAATTTGAAATTTTTGTAAACACTAGACAACTATTAATGATTTTATGTAATAAACAAGTATTTTGTTGACATCGAACAAACAAATCAAGGTCTTAGATTTCTAGAACGTCAGAAAATTAATTGATTGGTAAACAGTTCATGCTTTAAAAACGAGGTAAGTATATGCTTACCTGGTGGACCAATGTTTAACGTGTTTAAGTCTTTGGGTGCTTCACATGTTATTCACATGAGGAAGAAACTATTTACCTTCTAAAAATATTGATGCAATTCATGTAAAGACAACAATGATATTTAATAATAATATTAATATTAATAATAAAAAAAAAATCTTCACACAGTATAGAAGGCATCATCCAAAATCGTCGATTGAAAGATTGTCATTACCAAGACAGTATGGAGGAAAGGGTTTCCAGAACCTAGAAAACTTATATCAGAGACAAATCTCAGATTTGAAGAAGTATTTCTTGAAACGAGCGGAAAGAAATGAAATGTTTCGCACCATCACAAGAGCAGATTTGAACCACACACCCTTAAATCTGTCGAACACCGAAGAAATCCACACACCCACACAATAGACAAAATAATAAGTGGGCTAAAACAAAAACAACTACATACATGGAAAATTCTACAAAGACTTAGAAGAAACTCATGTCAATAAGAAGATGTCATTGATTTGGTTAAAAAAATCAAGTTTGTATGCCGAAACAGAAAGATTTGTGTTTGCTATTCAAGACCAAGTAATCAATACCAAGAATTACAGAAAATACATCATCAAAGATCCGAACATAAGAAACGACTGCTGTCGCCTCTGCAAAGCAGAACCTGAAACGATCCAGCACATAATCTCCTCCTGCAGCATCCTAGCACAAACTGACTACAAAGCTAGACACGACAACGCCGCCAAAATCATCCACAAAGAATTAGCAACACTTATGAACTTAATCGAAGATACGACACCCTATTACACTTACATTCCATCTCCGCTCCTTGAAAATAACAAACACAAATTATACTGGGATCGCACAATACTTACTGACTTAAACATTACAGCTAACAGACCAGACATCATACTTATCAAAAAACACACGAACAACATTATTCAAACATACCACACCAAGATTTCAAAATATCTACAATTATCGATGGAAATGAAATCCATGTTGAATCTTAAAAAAATTTCAATTCTACCCCTAGTTATCTCTAATGTAGGTGTAGTTCCAAATAGCTTAGTTGAGAATTTAAAGTCTTTGCATTTGAATGATTGTCAAAATTCAAAAAGCTGTTTTGTTAGGAACATGTCATATTGTTCGTAAGTTTCTCGAACAGTCTGATCATGTCAGTCAGATTAGATTAGCACCAGTAGGTCAGAGTAGTGTAGGTCACTTTCCAAGTGATGCGCGGATAAATGGTCGGTAGTTACGCTAGACTTTTGGGGATGAGGTGAGATTAGAGAATAATAGCAGACTAATTTGTATGCTGTAATTCTAGAATCTCGAAAGTTGTTTTGTTCATCTAATCAATGCATATCATTACTTGGTCTTAGTACCCGTAATGATAGAAGTCTTGCCTGAATGCCGGTCATTTCCGGGTCAGTGGTGGGTCTTAATAATATGTCATTTATTGTCCAACAGATTTACCACTTATAGGACAATATTAATAACAATTATTAAGTGTGATTAACAAAATAAAGTTAAATAAAGAAAATTAACATTAAAAAAATTGGTCTAAAGAGTTTAGACAGTACTTCCCTCGCTGTCGGAAACTTGACGACTGCATGCCTATTGTGTTTTTTTTCTCATTACATTTTTGTAGTGGGAATTTAAAAAAAAATTGCGATGACGTCATCAACATTTTTGCAAGGACACGTATATCAGTTGGGATAGATGTAGTGTAATACTAAGAATAAAATTATTATATTCTCAAATTTTCGGGAAAATGAATTGGGTCGTTTTGAATATTGATTTGTAATAATCAATAAAATAACGAAACAATTTACTCACGTATACGTATCAGAGGCAACTGAAAATCGTGTATGTATAAACATTCTTAATTTAAGATGACAGGCGTAACAGCATACGTGAGAGTCAAACAGAGAAACTGTAAACAAAACGACCATCGGTTTTATTGCTTCGACTTCCGCTTATTATATAAAACATTGGGTTTTATTTTAATTCTTGACGGTGAAATTCACAATTGGTTGATTATAAACATGTCTATTTCACATTCGCGGAACCAAGTGAGCGCATAAAACAAATGCAGGTCTGTAATGTTAAAGTCGATGTAAATAAGCGTGCTACCCTTATGTTTCAACCGAGTTTTTCCTTCAACAAATTTTGTGTCTACCAAATTGGGTTGGTTGGGGTGTAATACTAATAATAAGTGTTGCCTTTAATTTAATCAATAAAATAAATTGACTTCATTAATTTTTTTGAACCACCTCTTAAGAAAATCTAAAAAATATGAATGGAATGATAAATCACAAGTACAAACTCATCATATTTTTTGCATTTTAGATAGGATTTATTCAGCAAAATTTGAGGGTGACGTCATCAATTTTTTTTAGGAGGGATGAACAAATACATTTTGAACAAAAGTTTACCATGCTTATAATAACTTTAAAATATTCCCAAGATTTCAAAGCATTCGGTTTTGTAATTCCTGATTAAATCGATAAAATAAATTCACGCCTTCATTAATTTTTTTGAGTCACCCTGCATATGCAAATCCAAAAATATGATTGGAATGATAAATCACAAGTACAGACTCATCATATTTTGTACATTTTAGATACGATTTATTCGGCAAACTTTTGAGCTGACGTCATCAGTTTTTTGTAGAAGATAACCAAATATATTTTGACTAAAAATTTATTATGCTCTTTATAACCTTAAAACATCTGCAAGATTTCAAAGCATTCGGTTTTGTAGTTCCTGATTAAATCAATAAAATAAATTTACGCATTCATTAATTTTTTTGAGTCACCCTGTATATGCAAATCGAAAAAATTTGAATGGAATGATAAATCACAAGAAGAGACTCACCATATTTTGTACATTTTAGATAGGATTTTTTCAGCAAAATTTTGTGGTGACATCATAAATTTTTTAGGGGGGACGACCAAATACGTTTTGATCAAAAATTTACCATGCTTATGATAATTTTAAAATATCTTCAAGATTTCGAAGCATTCGGTTTTGTAGTTCCTGAGTAAATCAGTAAAATAAATTTACGCTTTCATTTATTTTCTTGAATCACCCTGTATATGCAAATCCAAAAAATATGAATGGAGTGATAGATCACAAGTACAGACTGATCATATTTTGTACATTTTAGATATGATTTATTCGGCAAATTTTCGAGCTGACGTCATCAAGTTTTTGGAGGGGATAAGCAAATATATTTTGACTAAACATTTATTATGCTCTTTATAACCTTAAAACATGTGCAAGATGTCAGAGCATTCCGTTTTGTAGTTCCTGATTAAATCAATAAAATATATTTACGCATTCATTAATTTTTTTGAGTCACTCTGTATATGCAAATCCAAAAAATATGAATGGAGTGATAAATGACAAGTACAGGCTCATCATATTTTGTACATTTTAGATATGATTTATTCGGCAAACTTTCGAGCTGACGTCATCAAGTTTTTGGAGGGGATAAGCAAATATATTTTGACTAAACATTTATTATGGTCTTTATGACCTTAAAACATCTGCAAGATTTCAGAGCATTCGGTTTTGTAGTTCCTGATTAAATCAATAAAATATATTTACGCATTCATTAATTTTTTTGAGTCACCCTGTATATGCAAATCCAAAAAATATGAATGGAGTGATAGATCACAAGTACAGACTCATCATATTTTGTACATTTTAGATATGATTTATTCCACAAACTTTTGAGCTGACGTCATCAAGTTTTTGGAGGGGATAAGCAAATATTTTTTGACTAAAGATTTATGATGCTCTTTATAGCCTTAAAACATCTGCAACATTTCAAAGCATTCTGGTTAGCAGATTAAAAATTAAATTTCAAAATGTTGTTTTATAATTTTGATTTTTTTTCCAAAAATCTGGACGTTTCGGGTGAAAAGTCGATTCAGAGTTGTAAACTACATGTGTAGGACTATGTTATTTTATACAATTGAAAACCCATTTACTATGTACAATTTTGAAGTGACGTCATCGCATTAGTGGTGGGGATGATTAGACAAATTTTGGTTAGCGTTTTACCATCTACATGATATTCTTAATATAAGTACAAAATTTCACAACAATCGGTCGAGTACTTTCGGAGATTATCTGTCTAATAAAAATCCGGGACAACAGACGGACAGACGGACGGACAGACGGACAGACAGACGGAAATGGGAGACCTATTTCTTCGTCTTCTAGGGGTCATGAAAGATCGAGAAAACGTAAAAGTAGAGAGTCGGCCGACGGACTCGATTACAATACTTCCTTTGCTTACGCTCGGGAAGTAAAAAGGACCAATATTAGAGCCCTGCGGAACTCCGGAATTAGCTGAGAATTTATAAGACACATAACCACTAGTTATAAGCAACGTAAGATGTCCTGTCTTTTAAATAAGAACGCATTAACAGCAATGAATCCTCATACAATCCATACAAATCGAGCTTTTGCAAAAGAATACTGTGTTGAATTGAATCAAAAGCTCGAGTGAAATCAGTGTAGACCACATCAGCTTGACCTCGAATATCAATGATTTCACTTAAATATTGCGTGATAGTGGCTAAATTACTGTAGACCGACCACTAATAAAGCCATGCTTATAGGGAGAGATATATTTTTTTACATTACTGTAGATTGTTAAATATAGTGATTGTTCAAAAACTTTTGAAAAATTTGGCAATATAGAAATCTATCTGTAATTCAACACATCTGAACTATCACCTTTCTTCAAAATTGGGCAGATCCTGGCGCATTTCCACTTTGATGGAAAGGTTGAAGTTTTAATGGCAAGGTTGAAAATAATTGACAATGGTTTTGCAAATGCATATTTACAATCCCGAACAATGAATCTCGGGATTAGATCGTCTCCCGCTGTTAATTTATCATGAAATTTGGACATTATATTAATAAGTTCAAGTAGGCTGACGTAAGGAAATTGAAATGGTAAAGCGTTACTTGAAGATTGAGATGGAATGTGTGCAGAATCACTTGAGTATGATTTTGAAAAATTGTCTGCAAAAGCATTAACTATACTTTGTGGATCAGTGTATTCGGTAAAACCATTGTAAACTCGACCAGGAATTCTTGTAGAACTTAATTTAATGTACAAAACAGGTAAAACAGTTAAGATCGGTTGCATTTTTACTTTTCGAGCGTATGCTAAGAAATTATTGTAATAGGGTACATCCGGCGAATGGCCACTTTCATGTTGTTTTGACGTTTTATGACCGTCAGAGTATAAAATAGACCTCCCGTTTCCGTCTGTTGTCTTTTGTATGTCTATCGTTTGTCATCTCTGTCAATACTTATTTGACAGATAATTTTAGAAACTACCAGATTCCCGGCTTAGTGTTTGCTAAATTTGTTAGACCTAGATGTATATTCGATTTACTGTTCAACTGTTCAATTTTTAAAATTCTTAAATAATTTTTGCAATGCCATGATAAATGCATTCATATTTTTTAGATTTGCTTATACAGGTAGCTCAAAAAATGAATGAATGAGTCAATTTATTTTATTGATTAATTAAATCAGGAACGGCTCATTCCATTTTCCCAGAAAATTTTGGGAAAACAATACTGTTATTTTTAATATTACAGTGCATCAATCCAGGTTGATATATGTGTCATTGCAAAAATGTTGATGATGTCATCACCAAATTGTGTAAAATAAAAACTCAACTCGAAAATGCTGAATATGTTTCATTGTACTTTAGGTGTAAGGGAAGTTTTGTCGAAACAACTTTGGACCAATTTTTAATTTGGGTTGTGTTTGTGGCACCATTACTTGTATGGGTGAAGGCCTTGGATAGTTTATATTTTTCTTTTTCCCCACTCTGTACAGACTTTGAGTAGCATTTAGTATACATAGTAAGCATGTCCTCAATTCATGTATTTAATACATATAATTGCAAAACATTCATTACCTATCATAAATAATCTTCGCATTTAAACTCGTCAGAATTCAATTCAGTTGCTTGAAGGTTAATTCAAAAGTTATATACAAAGTTTCGCTAAAGTAGTATCTACGCTGTTACTGTATAGCGCAAACATATAGAAAATCTTCTGATTTCTGGGATTTTTGCTCGCATTTGACACCAACAATTTCAATAATTCACGATGGAACTGATATTAGTGGACGTCGAATCACAGTACGCCAAAGACAAAAATTTGAAAAAAGAAGACGTAGAGGCACTTTTAGACTGGGTGAATAAACAACCACATCTTCCAAAAATAAATGGTAAGTGACAATATTACAAACTCACAATATTAGAATTTCATTTTCAGAATTACAAGCAATTGTTTTCCTTCACAGTTGTTATTACCGAAATGAAGCGGCTAAAGTCACCATCGACTATTTTTTCACAGTTAAAACGACATCTGATATGTTTAGAAATAGAGATCCGTTATCTGCACCAGTACAGAATGCCTTTAGGACTACGTAACTACCATTTAGACTAGTAGAAATATTTCAAATCTTCTGACCAATTGCAGCCTCTGTTCCATACTTTCCAAGAAAACTCCCGAAGGCTATGTAGTTTGCTTTTTCAAACTGTTAGATTCAAATCCAAGTAACTTCAATTTTGAGAATATAATCCGATTCGCTGATATGGTTAACACACTGGAACGATTTCAATGTGGCATTTCCACCGGTCACGTGTTATTGCTAGATTTGGCAGGACTGTCATTAGGACACATTGCTAGAGTAGGTCCTCTTTCATTAAAAACATTTCTCTTTTACTTACAGGAAGCCCTGCCTGTACGATTGAAGAAAATACATGTTTACAATGCAGGGCAATTTGTTAACACGCTTATGAATTTAGTTAAACCTTTCCTGAACAAGGAGACTGCAGAAAAGGTACTATGACAAAAACATGAGATTTTATTAACGAATGTTTTGCAGGTAATTATACACCAGTCATTTGACAGTTTAACAAAAGATATACCTTTGGAATGTTTACCTGAGGATTATGGTGGCTCAGAACAAAGTATCGCTGAATTACATGGTAAAGTAACTTATATTTATGAACATGCTGTAAAAATACGATCTTGTTACAGCGAAAATTAAAAAGAACCTCTTAGAAAACAAGGCGTTGTATGAGTGGGAAGAAACTCTCATTTTGGACGAAAAGAAAAGACCCGGTGGAAAATTTATGAATACTAATACTTATGGAGCTGATGGTACTTTCAAGAAATTGCAACTTGATTAACGTCTTTAGAGAAATAGTTAGGAGCCTTCCATTTTTGTTTAGTATATGATATAAGATATAATATATCCCTATTTTAAATTTAATGGCAAGCTATAAAAACTGCGAAGCATTATGGGATATTTGCCGATAACACAGGTCTACAAAATAAAAAAAGCCTTATGACTCCTCCTTACAATCACTAAAATGTGCCAAAATAAGGCAAAACGCCGTGTCCCATTTCATCCATCATAACATCTAAAGACTCATACGACATAATATTGTTACGAAATAAACCCATAACCTCCCCGGTGCGACGCCTATGAGTTTTTCTAGTATGTGTGTCGATGAACGGTTACTCAATCTAGAGCCGGTTACCGGAAGTCTCGAAGTGGAATCGCGATGGATGTTCGTGAAAGATCTCGATCGGAGAAGTATGGGTTTAAATAGAGGCGACCGTCGGGAATGGATTATTCAGCTAGTGAAGTCAGCCAAGAGCGTCAAGTGAAATTCGCCGGAACAATTTCTGTACATAATCGTTGCAATAGATAGTTAGTCGTGTAAATACCGGTTATTAAGAGATAAATTGTTGAGTTTTACCTACGCCCGATTAATTATTCCCCCGTCAAACGTAACAATATGTTCCTATTGGCAAACACAAATCTTCACGGGAATAATTTTTATATTGGATTAAAGTTTTTCGTTTAAAAAATAAAAATTGAAAACGAAAAACTTATTTTCACTTCCCGAGCGTAAGCGAAGGAAGTATTGTAATCGAATCCGTCGACCGAATATCTACTTTGCGTTTTCTAGACCCCTGCATGAAGATCCTTGGGGGGGGCTGCGCTACCTCAGCCTTTTCCGCTGTTAGGCTTTAAGGCGTACCCTGAAGGGCGAATCCTCCATCAAGAAGCTTTTCACGATCCCTTCGAGTCCAATACCAAATGCGGGTCGACACTGGGGTTCGGCAGTCCCCGATGGAGCTTTGCGCCTGTCCCGAGGTACCAGGCTTTGTTAGTTCGAGGGGGCACCTCGATGAGATAGATAAATACTGGTGAACCCTCGTCACCCGTATCCTTCCTTGATGTGGATCGTTTGGACCACCCCCCAGCACGGTCTGACGTCCGTTGCTAGCTACCCAGTCCGTACCTTTGGAGGTGTGGTTGGCTGACTTGATGGGGTGTGAAATAAATTTCGGCCTTTTGAAGCAAGTGAAAAAAGCAAGTCAACTCGGAGGTAGCCGCTACACTCCCCAACTGCTGAGTTGAGTCTCCCTAGATAACTTACTAAGCCGAAATTGAACCGCAATGATCCTAATTTGAACCATCATTTGAATTCATATTGAGAGGCAAAGTTCACATATAAAATTATCTTCCTCTCCAATCCCGGCGCATTCTTCATGAATCCACTTAGAACATCGGCTACAGCAAGTTCATCCCTCTCCACAACGTGACCTTTTGTAGGTGTCTCCACAATACAGGCACTCTGTGTTTTCTTCGCCACTCTCTTCCTCTTCGGGGCTTATCTGAGGTGTCGACGGGTTATGCTTAACTTTTTTTACTGTTACCTTATTTTTTTTCCAAATAAATATCTTATCACATTTTTTCCCGCGATTGCTCTACTCCTTTATATGGTGTGCTTGTTAATTCCATAGCAGATTGGGATGCCTTGCCTTGTCATTCACTTGTTTTTTTGCTTCCGGTCGGTAGTGGCGAAATCTCGTACAAACTGAACTGTTTTTTTATTGACTGAAGGGGCGAGGAATGTCTTCTGCAAGACGGAATAAGAGATTCGCTCATATTTTTGGCAACTAGTTGATGGAAGGGGCGAACTAAGTGAAGAGCAGCTTTGTTGTTGACCTGGAGTAGGAATGACCCTATGATCTAGTGGGGAATGTAATACTTCTGACGAATGTCTGGTTAAAATAGAAGATACACTAGTATCTTTAATATAGCTATTTGATGGAAAGGGTAAGCTAAGTCAGGAGCGCTTTTGCTGTTGGTCAGGGAAAGAAGTGATCATACAATCAACTGGTAGGGGTAAGATTGCTGTGGGCTGTGGGAGACTCTGTGCCTTCCGCTGTGTCAGATTGTAAAAGAGTAGATGATGCAAAGTCATGATCTTGGAATTTATGATGGTTTACTGGACAAATTCCTGCTCGTCTGAAGACTCCTGCTGCAGTTCCAACAGTGGTTGCACGGCCGTACGCTTCTCCTATCAATACTACCACATTATAAAAGATATTGGAGTTCGAGGATTAGCACGCATCCATGATTCTTGGACTTGCACATAACAATTCTGTAAGGGTTTAAAGAAAGCCATGTCTAAAGACTGAAGTCAATGGGTAGTATGACCTGGCAAGTGGAGCAAATGGAAATGATTTTTTTTGCAAACTGCAAAGCCTCTAAATATTTGCCATGCGTACAATGTCCATCTAATAAAAGCAAGACAGGTTTCTCAGAACCGGATTTAACTATTGAATGAAAGTGTTTTAACTACTAAGAAAAAGCTCCGAATTAATATATCCACTGTCAGAAATTTCGGAAATACTACCTGGAGAAGCTCCAGTTCTTAGTTCTAGAATACTTCGCTTTCTTTTATAAATGATCATCGGTGGAATGTAAAGGCCTGTTGCATTTATGCAGCACACCGTAGTAAGCACTCCTCTTTTTCCACTAGTGATTCCCCCAACCTATCTTTTACCGTGTTAGCAATGATTTTTTGTTTTCTTTTTTGAACCGTACTATAACCTGATTCATCTATGTTGCAAATGGTGTTCGATATAATTTTATCCGCAAGTTGCTTTAAAATATCAAAAAATTCCATGACTCGTTGTTTATTAAAGCCTTTTTCAAACGTAGTAGATCGCCCTATGACTTTCTTGATATCGTTGGCTACTTTATTTTCGTGGTTAAGTGTCTCTTTAAAGTCGCTTTCGGCACTGCAAATCTTCTTTGGCGCTCATTAAGCCCGACCCCACTAGAGCGATACACTTCAACAAACATTTCAAGGTCCTGCTGAGTGCAACGTCCGTACTTTCCTCTTTGGATATTCTGGAAATGAACAAGATTTCTAATTAGTTAAAAGGCTGCCTTTTGGCTCGTAGGGCTTTTAATACATTTTCAAAATGCAATATCTCTATTATTAGCAGACTTACTGTTTTTTAATTTTATTAAAAATTTTGCATCACATCTTTAAAAATCAAAAGTCTCTTTTTTAAGGAAATTATGAAACGCGGTTTTTGTCACTGCTTTCAGTTTACAAAACTATGTATTATGTAAATCCTAAGAAAACATTGTCCACCGTTTTTGTCAGTGAAAATAAGAAGGAACAGTTATATAGTTTTAAGCTGAAAACAGTGGTGAAAACCGCGTCCCGAAATTTTCATAAATAATTAAGGTGTTGACCTAAATTTCACCACAATTTAGTAAAAGATGATAATCGATTATTGCGTTTTATCCTACAAGTAATGGACAAGTTATATTTAAAATTTCATAACAATAAATCTGTTAATACTGGAAATATTACATTCTGAATACGATTGAACACACCACAAGAGCCAAACGTGGCGACTCGCCTTAAATAGAACCGCTCCAATGTAAGATGCCAAACCAGGTTCAAATAGGGCACCTTTACGAATTTTCTGTCCATCTAACCTCCACCTTTTATCTCAGTGCTTAACAGCTTTACTTTATAGTAAGATGCTTTAAAACACTTTAAACATTGTGTAGAAAAATTCAAAAATACTTACCTTACAAACACAACAAGTTATCACTTTACAAACAAACTAGATTATAACATCATGATGTGGAGATATTTTTACGTTTTTTTTTTACAATAGTGAAGACAGTATTCTTCAATTTTACTAATTCAGCAGTTGACTTACAACTAAAGTTTTTGTTCCATACCAACAGATGTCACTTATATATGCCCAATTAGCTAAAATGACTTGGTTCCAAATTAGGAGACGGTTCAAACTACGCAACCCTCCCCTATTCTACTCACGGGTGGTAATGACGACTACTCACTCAGAAGAATTACATACCCGCCATGCGGTTCGTGTGTAAAAGTGATGTTCGTGAGTATCGCCATTGTTACCCGCTATTGAATAACATATTGTGGCTTATCAAAATTGTATAATTTTGTCACCAAATAGAAACAAACTAAGTATTACAACTGGTTTGATGAATTATTATTTATCAACCAGTGTCACCTAATGCTTCGTAGTTTTTATATCTTCCTAGAACACAAAGGATTGAAACCCCATAACTATTTAACATGTTAATCAAGTTCTAATTTCTTGAAAGTACCATCGGCCCCATAAGTATCAATAGTTTTTGATTTGCCACTTTGCCTTTTCTTTTCGTCCAAAATGAGCGTTTCTTCCCACTCATACAACGCTTTGTTTTCTAAGAGATCCTTTTTAATTTTCGCTGTAACAGGATCGTATTTCTATAGTATGTCCTTAAATTTAATTAACTTTACCATGTAGTGCGAAGATACTTTGTTCTGATCCACCATAATCTTCAGGTAAACATTCTAAAGGTATAAATTTTGTTAAACTATCAAGTGACTGATGTATAGATATCTACAAAATATTCGTTAATAATATAAATCGTGTTTCAATTATAGTACCTTTTCTGCTGTCGCTTTGTTCAACAAAGGTTTAAGTAGATTCATAAGTGTGTTAATAAATGGCCCTGCATTGTGAAAATGTATTTCCTTCAGTCTTACAGGCACGGCTTCCTGCAAGTAAAAGAAAAACGTTTTTAACGCGAGGGGACCTAGTCTGGCAGTGTGTCCTAATGACCATCCTGTCATATCTAGCAATATCACGAGACCCGTGGAAATGCCATATTGATATCGTTCCAGCGTGTTAACCATATCGGCGTATCTAACTATATTCTCAAAATTGAAGTTACTTGGGTTTGTATCTATCAGCTTGAATAAGTAAACTATATAGCCTTTAGGTGTTTTTTTGGAAAGTCTAGTGCAGAGGCTGCAATTGGTATAAAGATTAAAAACAAAATTACTAATTTAAATGGGAGTTACGTAGCACTAGTAGCATTTTGAACTGGTGCAGATAAAGGATCTCTATTTCTAAACAAGTCAGACGTTGTTTTGACTGTGAAAAAATTGTCGATGGTTACTTTAGCTGCTTCGTTTCGATAGTAGCAACTGTGAAGGAAAAGAATTGCTTGCAACTCTGAAAATGAAATTCTAGCATTATGTGGTAATATTGTCACTTACCATTAATTTTTGGAAGATGCGTTTGTTTATTCGCCCATTCTAAAAGTGCTTCTATGTCGCCTTTTTTGAGATTCTTGTCTCTTGCATATTGAGATTCGACGTCTGCTGATATCAGATCCATTGTGAATTGTTTAAATTATTGTTGGTGTCAAATGTGACCAAAAATCCCAAGAGTCAGGTAGTTTTCTATTTTGATGTTTGCGCTGTCCAGCAACGCTGTAGATACTGCTTTAGAGAAACCTGTGTATTACTCTTATCAGGTTTGAGTTAACCTTCAAGTAAATAAATTCAGTGTAGTTTGAACACTAAAATAATTTATGATAGGTAATGATGGTTTTTGAAGTAACTATTTAATAAAATAGATTTTTTTCAGTAATTTAAAAACTGCAATTCATTGTTTACAGAAAAAAGTTGTAGATCGGAGTCCAGAATCCAAGTTGATTGTCAAAACGGGTTTCGTTGGAATAATTTCCTATGATTTTTGTTCATGCTTCAGAATTTTCTACTTCATTTTGGTGTTTACACTTTTATTGTTAGTATTGTAGTCAGTGGCACACAATGTAGTATTTGTTGTAATTTTTACAAAAATTTAATGAAATACTTGTAAAAAATTCGTTGTCTCAAACTGACGTGGAGTCAGTGTCACAACGGAGTATTTAATTACTTAAATCGTCAACATAATTAATAACAATAATAATAATATTAACGCCATTTAAATAGTTAACACTGGTTTTTAGCAGTTAAACATATTTTGAATCATTATCTTCTTACCAAAGTACATTAATTTTACTTGCCGACCTTAAGCTAAAGAAATATTGTAATTAAGTCCAAAGGACAAGGTTTTATGACACCTGGAGACCTGGAGTACGAAAAATAGGTCTCTCGTTTCCGTCTATCTGTCTGCGGTCTGCCGTCTCTCCGCATCTGTAGTGATCGAATTTGAATCAAATTTTTGTGCTGAAATTAATTAACAACAGGCGAAAGCGCTTGGGGGAAGTTATGTATGTTTAAGTTCGAGGGCGGTGGTCGTCTTGGTAGACAGAGGGCAGCACGGCGAGGAGTCAGTCTGGGTTTGTTTTTGTGAATATAACCACGTGGTAAGAGCTAGTTTAAATTAGGTGGTTTGGTAGTTCATAAAAGGGAGGAAGCCTTTGTTTAACGAAAATTAATCGTAACGCCAATGGTGCCAAGTTTTCCCCAACTCACGCGGCGAATTTTTGCGGCTTTTAATCGGGAAAACATCTGATCTTTTGACGCGGACCACGTGGTGTAAATTTGTTTTATTGTTTGTAAATTCACCAATCAAGTTAGTTTTTTTTAATCGTCAAAATTTTATTTGCATTGATTCAAAACATAAACGTAGGGTTTTTGTACTTGTTCGGTTTCCCATATGTGTATGTCTGTCAACTCGCAGTTGTCTCTTTCTTTCATATTTTTATGTGTTTCATTTGCGATGTATTATATGTGGGTGAATAAACCATAGGGGGTTTTTGGGGCTGAGGAGTGAGGGTGAGATGACCAGCCACTTGTCGCCCTCGCTCGCAGCTCCTTTACCTCCTAGAGAGGGGGTGCGATTTTTAGCCTCCTCCCAAAAATTGTGTCTATTATTTCTTGCGCTCTCGACTCGCACGTAGTGTATGCTCACTTGTATGAAAGAACGTCTTCCCGCCATTAAAAAAAAAAAACGTAATTTTGGTTTTTTGAATTTTTCGCGGGCCTTTCAAACTTTGTCAAGGTCAATTTAAGGCGGGAAGTTTGGGTTATCACACATCTGATTCGATTTGTGTCGATTTTTATTAGATAGATAATTTCCGAAGTAACTAAGTAGTGGACCCACCGGTATGAGTCTTTACTTAGCTCTGAATAAAGTCGATTATGCTTAACTTACAAAGTTTTTAAAGCAATTGTTTGTTAATCAATTAATATTTTCACGTTTTAAAGAGACTTTGATTTGTTTGTTCTATGCCAACTGAATACTGGTTTATTACATAAGTTCGTAATTAAGTCTTGTTAATTTGAAATACATATACATATATGGGTAGCAAGGTGAATGATTACAGCAATTTTCCAAACCTGTATCTAATTGAAAACTTAGTTCTAGTAAGTAGTTAAACAAGTTTTCCCACGCCCCACATCGTAAATGAGTTATTAAATTGTGGGTATCGTTGGTGATTTTGAGAAATAGCGACGGTTACGGTTTTCAGATTTTTATTAGATGCTCATGGTTTGAGAGCTCGAGGGAGAAGTTAAAGAAGGGTCTTTGAATGGTCGACAGGTAGGCAGGTAGACGCAAGATAGGACGTATTTACATTTGTACAGATTTACATAAATTATGAATGCGTTTAAGTCCATCACGTGATTTTGTGGGAACGGTTGTTCCTATAAAGTCATTAACCGTTAACTAGATTTTATCACAAGGGCAACGGGTAAAAATGTTGATTACTTACGTCATTATAGAAAAAATAAAATTCGATTTTTTAATAAAATTTAATGTAGATGAAGTCTTTTTATAATTTACCGATCGCAAGCAAAGAAGTATTGCACTAGGATCCAACGGACGAATAGCTACTTTTACGTTTTCTCGACTCGTAGAATACGAAAAAATAGATCTCTCATTTCCGTATCTCCGTTTCTCCGTCTGTCGTCTGTCGTTTGTTTGTATCGATTTTTATTAGAGAAATAATCTTCGAAACTATTGGACCGATTGTTGTTAAAATTGTATATGTGATTTAAGAATATTATTAGATGTAAAATGTTAATGAAAATTTGTTCAATGATCCCCACCAACAATTAAATGACATAAAGTCAGTTTTTTCATAGTAACTTCTATTTAAATAAAGTAACATATTCCTGTGCTTGTGGTTTATGAATCCGTTTTGATTTTTATCACGATTATTTTACAAACATTTATGTGCGTTATTTCATGTCAGGTAGATGACACTTCGGGGATGTACTTAGCTGTGTTTAGGTAATCTCGGTTTTTTGCTCCTCCTCGTAATGCTCGTTATTTCATGTCAGGTAGATGACACTTCGGGGATGTATACTTGTCCAAAAGGTATAAGGTTATATGACCATCATAAAAGTAGTTGACCGCAAATAAATACCCCCTTTGTGTGGTTCTGTTGTAGACCTCGGTCACAACAAAGGGTTCTTCCAATTTGTTAGAAGACACTTTTATTCACCACGTTACTTTTATTCGCGTAGGGAAAATTTAGTAATGAAGACAGCTTCTTCACCAATACTACTTTTATTCAGGAACGAGTCGACAAGTTATGATCGCAAATATCAGGCGTACCAAACAGCACCGACAGTAATTAACTTTTAATTATTTATATTCTGAATGTCTTCACACTGATCACCAATTTATGTCTTGGAAACAAAGAAAGTACAATACTTGATCTCTGATAACAGTCACATGAGTTACGGAGAACTACAGCTATCAAATACAAATACAGTCATTGAATACAAATACTAAATGCAAACAGTGGAAACTTGTGAACTCGATTTACATTAATTTAACATTAATTGATTATATTGTAACATATTCGTAATAAAAATAGGAGGTCCGTAACACCTCCCCCCTTAGAAAAGAATTCATCCTATTTATATTGCGGGCTGAATTCTTGCTGTTTCCGTCCACTGTGTCCAGTTGGAGTAGAGGGTGGCTGATAATGCGACTGACAGCCATTTTCATTGTCATCGTCATCAGTCGTCAATTCTCCAGACTGATGGTGCATCAACCCTGTCATCTGGAATTGGGTTGGAATTTTGCTTGGTCTCTTTCGTCTACAACAGTGTGATACAATATTATTTATAACGGAATTTTGATTAGAGATCCTATCGTCTTTACAATTCTTGTAGTAACAATAAATAAATCTATAAGATATGTAAACAATTATAATGAGTATAAATATATAAAATAACAATGAGTAATGAGACAATGTATTTACATAATTGGATTCTCGTTCAGTTTGTTCAATTAAACTGGAAACTTCTTGAAAACTTTTGCTAGCTAAATTTAACTGATGGTAATTGTGAATATTATACAATCTAGGTACATACAGGGAAAAGTCTGTACTATTGCTAACATTATTGGTCTCATTTAAACACAGATTAAAATCTAAGGTAAAAGGTGGTAAATAATTAAAGTTGACAGTAGACAATAAAGATTCCTTAGGCTCTAATACTGATTGACTCGTGAAAGTTTGACAACTTGAATCTAATTTGAACAATCTGCTGCCTTGCAATTTGATGTTAAATGGGGTGCTATGATTCTTACAGTTAATTATTAGATATTCAGGAGATAATGTGGTATACAACCAAACATTTTGTTTATAAAGTTTATACCATAAGTTAGAATTTAAATGGACAAGTTTTGTTTGACAATTTTTTGGAACACTTATGGTGTAAGAGAACAATTTCATTTCGCATGACTCATGCATGTGCGAGGAAAATATAGCTTGTTCTTGCTTACAAATCTAGTTATATTCGAATCTCTTACAATAGTTTATTTGTATTTTTATGAGTTGGTTCTATGTATAAGAAAAGATTATCAGTCTGTTTTGAAGGTAAAGGTATTAGGTGGTATAGCCTAAAAGAATTTGGAGAAACTAAAGGAATATCAATTATGTAGACTAAAGTGCGTTTACTGTAGTACACATGCATGTCAACCACACTCACGATTTTATGAATGTCGTTAGCATCAAGGGATCCACAAAATTGTGTACCTGGAGGAAGAAATGGAACTACCTTATTTAACTCCGCAATTAATTTGATAGGTGTTATTACTGATGGATGTAACTGGCCAGATTTTGCAGCAAAAACAGATTGCATTAAATTTTCTACTTCTGACTGATAAATTGATAACAAGGTGGAAAAAGAATTATAATAACTATTTAGCTTTTCGATTACTTTTAACTGATCTATTTCCTTCCGTTGTTTATTTGATTGACTTACAGTGGCTACTAACGTTTCATGTAAGATTTGTTCATTTTTTAAAACTTGAGTCGAAGTGTCATTAAAATTTGATAAAGTTGATTGAACAATGTGAGTTTCACGTTTTAGTAGTTGCATTATGGTTTCTTCGCGTTGCGAAAATTTACGTATTTGTTCGTTATAATATTCAGCATCATCATTATCTAAAGTACCAAACAAAAATTTACTAGCTTCACCAACAAAATTTGCAAGACCTCTCTTAAATCTAGATGGTTCATTGTTCTCTCCCAGGAGTTCCATTAAATTTTTAACCTTTTCTTTTAATCTATCAAATGTAGGAGAAATAATTTTTTCATATGTTTGACAAATATTAAGAGCTACGTTATCACGGACTTTAGAGCATGCAACTGCAGAGATAGTGTGCCATTGATTATCCAAATTTGTGTTTGTTAGAAGTTCAGAAATGTTGGTATATATTATTAGTTGCCAATTATCGTTACTAATGTAAACTTCTTCACGGGCTTCAAAATAAACGCCGGGTTGAAAAGCAAACGGCTCGTCTTGATAATAGTGATTGCCCATGACAAGACCGATGGCCCTGCAAATGAAAAATGAGATTAACGAAAGGTATAAAGGCGTGGTCACAAATGGAATTTTGTTATTCGCTTTGGACACCAAGAAAGGGTTATTCCGAAAACAGAGAGAGTCAAAATGTAAATCGACCGAATTTATGAAAACTTTGAAGTGAGCTTGTGGAGTTTGTGACGTGGGAAGTGTTTTGAAATGATGGGGCGAAAAAGAGGGGATTCACTTGTTTGGTGAAAGTGAATCAAAAGAATTTATGGGTTTGATTAATGTGAGTACGATATGGTTTACCGTTCTTGTCGATGATTAAGTTATCGTTATCTTCTACGGATTGAACAACATAATGACTCAACCATCTGGTATCTAGTTTATTCTTACTGGCATTATTTTTTAGTAAGACTTGATCTCCAACATGTATGTTTTCAGAATAGACATTTTTATCATATTGTAGTTTGCTCTTTTGTTTGGATTCTAGAATTTTTTGTTGCGCGATATTCCAAGTTCGCTGAAACGTGTTTTTCATTTCGTACAAATAATCATCGTAATTGTAAACAGGTTCAACTTTTGAAAAAGATGAAGGAGTTATAAATTTTCGACAAAACATTAATTCGAAAGGCGTAAATTTTGTTGAACTATGTACGGATGTATTGTAACAAAGCATAGATTGCGCTATTAACATATCCCAAGCTTGTGTGTCTTTATCAATGAACGATCTTATATAATCAACTAATGTTCGATGTGACCTTTCCAATGCTCCATTTGTTTGAGGGTGATAAGCCGTGGTCTGTAATTGTTTAATTTTGAGTAATTTGCAAATGTTTTTGAATAACTGACTAGTGAAATTAGCTCCTTGATCTGTTAAAATAGATTTTGGTATCCCAAAATAACAAATTACATTTTCTACAAATGCTTTCGCTACTGATTCGGTTTCTTGATTTGGTAGTGGAATTGCAAACGAAAACTTTGTTAAATCATCTTGAATAGTGAGAATGTATTTATTGTTATTGTGTGTTAATGGCAAGGGACCTACAATATCCAAAAAGATCTTATCGAATGGTTTATCTGAAGTTGTTGTAATGATCATTGGCTGTTTAACAGTTTTATTCCTTGTTTTGACTTTCTGACACACATCACACGTTTTAATAAAATTTCTCACATCAACTTTTAAATTTACCCAATTAAAATTTTCACGAATTCGCCTAATTGTTTGTTTAATACCTTTGTGTCCCCCTATTAACGAACAATGATTTTCTCTAATTATTTCCAATTTTTCTTCATTAGAGAATTCTCTATTATTTTCACAAAATTGCAATGTAAAAGAACGACTACGGAAAACATCATTAAGTTTGGTTTTAAATATTTGCCATTGCTCTGATGCAAAGAGGTTATTTTCGGAAAGTCTAAGGTTGTAGATGCGATTTTTAATACAGTACTGCTGAAGTTTTATAGCAATATTTGTTAATGCATCGGTTTCGATATTATCCGTCTCATTTTTCTTGATAAGAACATACAAAAATTTAAAATCTTCGTTTTCAATGAAGTGAATTATGTCGTTGTTGTTAGCAGATAAGGATTCATGTAAAAGAAATTTAACTTCCGGATATCTTTCAAATATTTGTTTTGATAATGGTGTTTTAACATTATTTACACAAATGAAATCGACTATAGCAATATCAGGACTCAAATTAAAAATTGAATTATTATCGTTACGCGTCACGGGATACATTCTACTCAAAGCGTCTGCATTATCGTTCAATTTACCTGCCTTATGAACTATTTCATACTGATATTCTTCTAATTTTAATCGCCATCTCATTAATCTTGACCCAGGATCTTTAACATTAAAAAGCCAAACTAACGGTTTATGATCTGTTACAATTTTAAATTTTCTACCAAATAAATAGGGTCGGAAGTGATTAACTGACCACACAATTGCAAGAAGTTCTTTTTCCGTGGTACTGTAATTTCATTCAGCCTTATTAAGAGTGCGTGAAGCATATGCCACAGGTTGGTCACCATTAGCAGTTTTCTGTGATAAAATAGAGCCAATCGCTGTACCGGAAGCGTCTGTAGTTAAAATAAAATCTTTAGTAAAATCTGGGTACTGCAAAATTATGTCATTCGTTAAAATGTTTTTTAGTTCCTCAAAAGCTAATTGCTGATTAGAGGTCCATTGAAAACTAACGTCTTTCTTTAGTAGGTCATTGAGAGGCTTTGCAATGTGACTAAATTTCGGAATAAAACGTCTGTAATATCCTGCTAGCCCTAAGAACATTTTAATTTGTTTTACATTAGTTGGAACAGGAAAATCTTGAGCAGCTTTAACTTTTGCCGGGTCTGGTCGAATGCCTTTATCTGTAACTAGATGACCTAGATAACTAACTTCTTTTCTGAGAAATTCACATTTGTCAGGTTGTAATTTTAGGTTGTGCTCTCTATAAGTCTATTAAAAACTTCTTTTAGTTTAATTTCGTGTTCTTTCAAATTCTCAGCGTAAATTACTATATCATCTAAGTAAACAAAACACTTAACGCCTTGTATCCCAATCAAAACTCTGTCCATTAATCTCTGAAAACACGCAGGAGCACCCTTTAAACCCATTGGCAATCTTTTGTACTGATAATGACCGAAAGGGGTACTGAATGCAGTTTTTTCAGCATCAGTGGGGTCCATGGGAATTTGATGGAAACCAGAAGCTAGATCGAGTACGGTAAAATAACGACTTCTGCCAAGTTGGTCTAAAATGTCAGTAATGTTTGGTAAAGGATAGGCATCGCCTAAGGTAGCATCATTAATCTTACGAAAATCCACAACAATTCGAAATTTCTTTTCGCCTGAAGAATCGGCCTTTTTAGGTACTAACAGAATTGGGGAATTCCAAGCGCTTGAGCTAGGTTCGATTACACCTTGTTTTAACATTGTTTGTACCTGAGTGTTAATTTCACACTGCTGAGAATGGGGTAGACGATAGGGTTTGACCTTAATGGGAGTTTGTGTGATTGACATAGGGATTGTATGACTCACGCTATCTGTTTGTGATAATGGCTCCGTTTTAAATGTGAATAAATCTAAATAGTCTGTACCTACAAATATTTCTTATCTGTCTCTGTTCCTCTGAATTCAAATGATCTAGCCGCAAATTTTCCATGACTTTTTGCTTTTTGGAAACTAAATTATCGTCATTATGATGAGAGTTACCGGTAGTAGCTAAAGGAAAACAACTGTATAAATTAAGAGAATCCACTTGTATATTTAATGTATTAATTTTTACCTCATGTTCCGTTGGATTTTATAAAATTACGTATGAAACTTTACCTTTTACATTTACAATTGAGGCGGCATTTAAAACCGATTTTTCATGATTCTTATTACTTAGTACGTAATCACCATTTGGCAAATCTATGTTAATTTTAAAAACTTTTTCACATCTGGGTGGTACATCAAACGATTCATTTACTACAGCATTTTCAAAATTCAATGTAGAAGGATTATTGCTTGTGACCAATTTATCTAGACTTTTACTATCAAAAAGAATTTGCCTTTTTAAATTTAAATTTAAATCATTATCCTTGAGAAAGTTTTTTCCTACAATACCATCCTTTGGAATTGGGAACGATGGTTATACTACATGGAATTTTACAATATCTGACTGATCATTAACTTTTACTTTGATATAACCTAAAGTCGGTACGGGTTCATTACTTATACCTGCTAAAAATGTGGTTTCACTGTAAACAACAGTAGGGTCTGTTACAACATTAATTTTTATTATATTGAGATCAGCGCCAGAATCAACTAAAAAATCACAAGGTCTTTCAAAAGAGTCGGAATTTAAACGTAAATGATCATTTGTTAGAGTTTGCAAATATAAAACGTTTGGCTTAATGTTTTGCGTGGTATTTTGAGCTCCTGAACTTGAAGATTGCGGTCTGTTATGGAAATTTTGCGAATTAGAGGTACCTTCATGGCTTTGTGGCTTGTTCATATTATATTTTCGTTTTCTGCAATCATTAATGTGATGTCCGGGCTTTTTACAATAATTGCAAATTAAAATATTATTTCTGGGCGATTCAAATTTTGGAACATAATTATTATTTCGATTAGGAAAATTTTGAGAAAAATTTCTGGAGTAGCTAAAGTTATTATTCGAATTATGACCTTGATTTTTCTTACGACAATCTTTGGCTATGTGTCCCTTTTTGTTGCAAAAGTGACACGTTTTATTACTGTTAGAATTAGAAAAATTATTATTAGAAGTAGTATTCCGCGGGTTAGGCCTAAATAAAGTAATTCGTTCTTCCTCAATAGCACTTTGGAGAGCCTCAGCTAACGATTGATTATTTCGCGCTTTTACAATATTTTTTATAGAGTTATCTAAACCTTCCAGAAAAATATTTAATGCCAAAGATTTAATGTACCTTAGGTAGAAATAGTTTTGCTTTCAGCTTCAGTCTTATTTTCACAACTTGCATTAATTAATTTGTACTGTAATTCTTCTAGTCTTAAACTGTACGACCTTACATCCTCATTACGACTTTGCACACACGAGTTCAATTGCATTTGTAAATAAGAAATAGTTTTCTTCCAACCAAAACTTTCCTCCAGCATAAACTTAAGTTCATTCCACTGTGTTATCTCCCGATATTTAATTACATCTAACGCCCTGCCTGACAGCTTAGTGATAATGCCTTTCAAAAGACTAGGTTTAACAGTTTCTTTAACACTGGTTATCGCAAAATCACACTTATTTATGAATGCATGCAAATCTAAATTACGACCGTCAAATTCTGGAACTAATCGAAGTGCTTCAGCAAACGGTAATTCAATTTCTGCCATGATGAAGTCAGTGGAGTTATTTCGTAAAAAACAGATGCCCAAAGGAAATAGAAAAATGGAAAAAATATTCTTACAGTAAGAATGCCGTGATCTTCATTCCTTGTTGGGTGACTCTTGTAGTACCGGACCTTTCCTTCTCTCGAGAATAAAGAGCCAATGTGAAGTTCTCGTCAGCTACCAGGTGTCCTCTTGATTATGAGATTGACTAACTGCGATGATTGCTCGCAATTCAGCAGTAACAGCCTATCAGCCTATCTGCCTATCCGTCAATCAGCCTATCCCACCGCTGCCACCAGAAAGATGTTGTAGACCTCGGTCACAACAAAGGGTTCTTCCAATTTGTTAGAAGACACTTTTATTCACCACGTTACTTTTATTCGCGTAGGGAAAATTTAGTAATTAAGACAGCTTCTTCACCAATACTACTTTTATTCAGGAACGAGTCGACAAGTTATGATCGCAAAGATCAGGCGTACCAAACAGCACCGACAGTAATTAACTTTTAATTATTTATATTCTGAATGTCTTCACACTGATCACCAATTTATGTCTTGGAAACAAAGAAAGTACAATACTTGATCTCTGATAACAGTCACATGAGTTACGGAGAACTACAGCTATCAAATACAAATACAGTCATTGAATACAAATACTAAATGCAAACAGTGGGAACTTGTGAACTAGATTTACATTAATTTAACATTAATTGATTATATTGTAACATATTCGTAATAAAAATAGGAGGTCCGTAACAGTTCGCACTAAGCTTACCGGTTGGCAATAAATCGTCTTCTAAACATTTCTTGCTCATATTTAACAGGGCCGGCTTTCAAAGCGAGTGGTTATTTCGGAACCCTCAGCGGCTGGAGGTAGTAAAGAAATAGTGGAGTGGTGGATTTTCATATTTAGTGAAAGCCGCCCCTGAACGAAACCACAACAGGCGGTCGAGCTGCAGTGGACACGTTATTTACGACCCTAAAACCTTTTCTATTGTAAACAACTTAACTTCGACACAATAGGATGATTTTATGATGGCCATATAACCTTATAGCTCTTGGTCCACTATACTTAGCTGTGTTTAGGTAATCTCGGTTTTTTGCTCCTCCTCGTAATGCTCGTAATGCTAGTAATGTAACTTTATTGCAACTAATAACATATTACTTAATAGCTATTAACATACATAGGAACAACCGTGGTGTGTTCAATAGTTTATCGGTTACAGGTGACCAGCTTCCAGTTCTTACAATTACTGAAATTTTTTTTCCTTAAAAATCAAAGTCATTGTGAATAAAACGACGGGAGCTATTTTATCTGAAAACGAGGTGGAAAGTGCTGAAGAAGCTCTTCAAGCTCTTATTTCAACCAAGTCCAAAGTAAGGTACGAAAAATGTTATAGTGACTGGCAGTGCCAGCAAATTAATAATTGTGCAGAAATAGTTCATGAAAATGTTCTTCTGGCGTATTTTCAACAGCTTGTAAGTTTATTACATATAATTATTATTATTATTATTGAAATTATTATTGCATAGGTTTTACCTCCATCCTTATTTTTGTATTAATAATAATAATAATAATATCACTATTGCAGTTAACTTTATTAAGTGTATTTATTTGCTTTTTAGTTCACGAAGCACAGTTTTTCATTTCTGTGGGTATACTATTCCATACGATATATCAATGTCAATAAGAACATAGATATAAAATGTTATGGCAAGCTATTTACTTACGTTTTTAAAAAAGAAAAAATGTTGGACATGTAGTAAAATAGCAGAAGTTTTGACGAGTAACAATCTGAAAATTTTCTTTCAGGACGCCGAAGATGATCAATTTTTAATGCGCAAGGTAAAAATAAGTCCATGTCAAGAGGACAGCCTGACGTTTACTGTTATTATTGGGTAGTGGTCAATTTTGGTTTATTTGGGACCACCCGATGCGACGAAATTTACGATTTACCTACAAACAATATTAGAAAAGAGCAACGTGTCATAATGATGACAATTAATCAACCAAAAACTTATAAATCCAAATTTTTCGCTGTTGTCCCTGAGGGTTGATTTAATTATTTTGATATTGTGAATAAATACAAAAATTTGAGTCCTAAGTATACTCAGCATAACTTTTTTATTTTCTATAATTGTGGAAAATGTAGTACTCAGAGAGTGGGCATACATAAGATTTCTGCGGTTTCCAAAATAATTGCAACGTTTTTGGGACTTTCGGAACCTGAAAAATACACCGGCCACTCTTCTCGACGTAGTTCAGCAACAGTTTTGGTTTGGCCAATAAAGGCGGCAATATCTGAAAAGATTAGTGATATTGCCGAAGTAAAGGAATTAGGTGGCAAAGGTCTACTATCGCTGAATCATATGTGGAAAAATCAGTGCAACGTAAGTTCAATACTTCTAAAAAAATGGTTGACTGCGAAGCCTCTTCGTGTATGACAGAAAATAATTGTAATAATTTAACAATGGTAGGAAACGTTAATATTAGCACTCATAATGAATTTGCCATTAAAAAAAATTGGTCTAAAGAGTTTAGACAGTACTTCCCTCGCTGTCGGAAACTTGACGACTGCATGCCTATTGTGTTTTTTTTCTCATTACATTTTTGTAGTGGGAATTTAAAAAAAAATTGCGATGACGTCATCAACATTTTTGCAAGGACACGTATATCAGTTGGGATAGATGTAGTGTAATACTAAGAATAAAATTATTATATTCTCAAATTTTCGGGAAAATGAATTGGGTCGTTTTGAATATTGATTTGTAATAATCAATAAAATAACGAAACAATTTACTCACGTATACCTACGTATCAGAGGCAACTGAAAATCGTGTATGTATAAACATTCTTAATTTAAGATGACAAGCGTAACAGCATACGTGAGAGTCAAACAGAGAAACTGTAAACAAAACGACCATCGGTTTTATTGCTTCGACTTCCGCTTATTATATAAAACATTGGGTTTTATTTTAATTCTTGACGGTGAAATTCACAATTGGTTGATTATAAACATGTCTATTTCACATTCGCGGAACCAAGTGAGCGCATAAAACAAATGCAGGTCTGTAATGTTAAAGTCGATGTAAATAAGCGTGCTACCCTTATGTTTCAACCGAGTTTTTCCTTTAATCACCTTTACCAAATTGGGTTGGTTGGGATGTAATACTAATAATAAGTGTTGCCTTTAATTTAATCAATAAAATAAATTGACTTCATTAATTTTTTTGAACCACCTCTTAAGAAAATCTAAAAAATATGAATGGAATGATAAATCACAAGTACAAACTCATCATATTTTTTGCATTTTAGATAGGATTTATTCAGCAAAATTTAAGGGTGACGTCATTAATTTTTTTAGGAGGGATGAACAAATACATTTTGAACAAAAGTTTACCATGCTTATAATAACTTTAAAATATTCCCAAGATTTCAAAGCATTCGGTTTTGTAATTCCTGATTAAATCGATAAAATAAAATAAATTCACGCCTTCATTAATTTTTTTGAGTCACCCTGCATATGCAAATCCAAAAATATGAATGGAATGATAAATCACAAGTACAGACTCATCATATTTTGTACATTTTAGATACGATTTATTCGGCAAACTTTTGAGCTGACGTCATCAGTTTTTTGTAGAAGATAACCAAATATATTTTGACTAAAAATTTATTATGCTCTTTATAACCTTAAAACATCTGCAAGATTTCAAAGCATTCGGTTTTGTAGTTCCTGATTAAATCAATAAAATAAATTTACGCATTCATTAATTTTTTTGAGTCACCCTGTATATGCAAATCGAAAAAATTTGAATGGAATGATAAATCACAAGAAGAGACTCACCATATTTTGTACATTTTAGATAGGATTTATTCAGCAAAATTTTGTGGTGAGATCATAAATTTTTTAGGGGGGACGACCAAATACGTTTTGATCAAAAATTTACCATGCTTATGATAATTTTAAAATATCTTCAAGATTTCGAAGCATTCGGTTTTGTAGTTCCTGAGTAAATCAGTAAAATAAATTTACGCTTTCATTTATTTTCTTGAATCACCCTGTATATGCAAATCCAGAAAATATGAATGGAGTGATAGATCACAAGTACAGACTGATCAAATTTTGTACATTTTAGATATGATTTATTCGGCAAATTTTCGAGCTGACGTCATCAAGTTTTTGGAGGGGATAAGCAAATATATTTTGACTAAACATTTATTATGCTCTTTATAACCTTAAAACATCTGCAAGATGTCAGAGCATTCCGTTTTGTAGTTCCTGATTAAATCAATAAAATATATTTACGCATTCATTAATTTTTTTGAGTCACGCTGTATATGCAAATCCAAAAAATATGAATGGAGTGATAGATCACAAGTACAGACTCATCATATTTTGTACATTTTAGATATGATTTATTCCACAAACTTTTGAACTGACGTCATCAAGTTTTTGGAGGGGATAAGCAAATATTTTTTGACTAAAGATTTATGATGCTCTTTATAGCCTTAAAACATCTGCAACATTTCAAAGCATTCTGGTTAGCAGATTAAAAATTAAATTTCAAAATGTTGTTTTATAATTTTGATTTTTTTTCCAAAAATCTGGACGTTTCGGGTGAAAAGTCGATTCAGAGTTGTAAACTACATGTGTAGGACTATGTTATTTTATACAATTGAAAACCCATTTACTATGTACAATTTTGAAGTGACGTCATCGCATTAGTGGTGGGGATGATTAGACAAATTTTGGTTAGCGTTTTACCATCTACATGATATTCTTAATATAAGTACAAAATTTCACAACAATCGGTCGAGTACTTTCGGAGATTATCTATCTAATAAAAATCCGGGACGGCAGACGGACAGACGGACAGACGGACGGACAGACGGACGGACAGACGGACGGACAGACGGACGGACAGACGGACGGACAGACGGACGGACAGACGGACGGACAGCCGGACGGACAGACGGACAGACAGACGGAAATGGGAGACCTATTTCTTCGTCTTCTAGGGGTCATGAAAGATCGAGAAAACGTAAAAGTAGAGAGTCGGCCGACGGGCTCGATTACAATACTTCCTTTGCTTACGCTCGGGAAGTAAAAATTGTATTTGGGTCATTTAATTTCAGCTGATGGAGTCTCTCCACATCCTGAGAAGATACGTATTATGCGGGCGTATCCCTTCCGAAGGATTCCAGTGAGACGAAGCGATTCATAGCGTTTGCAAATTATTATCGTAAATTCATCAAAAATTTTGCAGAAATCGCAAAGCCACTAAATAATTTATCCAAAAAAGGAGTTAAATGCGAATGGTGTGAAGAATGCCAACATGCTTTCGAAATACTCAAAACAGCTCTGATTAATCCACCTATTTTAGATTTTCCAGATTTTACTGAAAATACTCCTAATAAATTCAAATTATGGACAGACGCGTCAAAATTTGCTGTAGGTACACTTTTATGTAATAGCAACGGTAGACCAGTCGCATTTGCTAGCAGAGTTTTGAATAAGGCCGAGCAGAGATATTGTACAATAGGGAAAGAGTTATTAGCTATTGTCTGGGCTGTTACTAGTTTTAGGCCATATTTATTCGGTACACATTTCCAAATTTTCACAGTTCATCGGCCTTTACAAAATTCAGATTAAAATTAGAAGAATACGATTTTACCCTAACACACGTGAAAAGAAAAGACAATGTTGTGGCGGACACATTATCTCGTGTAGAAATACATTCAAAAGATTTGGTTAGTTTATCAAACCATATAAACCTAAAAATTTTTGTAACCACCCGAACTCAAACGAAAGCGCTGCAAGACGAACAGGATTCGTCCGAAAGGTTACCGAGTGCTAGGCCTGATCACCCTGGTATGGTAGAAGTTTTGAAGATGACTGAGCGTTATGTAGATCTTAAGTTTGTTGATGAAATACCGTTTAACAAAATCTACAAAAAGTATCGCGATACAAGTACAAATACAGATACAAGTTACGACGAAATTCCGGTTGGGATGGACGGTGTCGGTCCGGAATCTCGCCGATAACGTGTAGTGTCGGCGTACTTGGGTGCCAAGCTTATGCTGCGACCTTCACGCCGCCGGGGGTGGCGCGTTCGGTCAGGAGCGGCAGTCGCTCGGGCGCCAGCTCCCTCTCCGGGGGAGGGAGCGCCGGTGTGCTCTAAAGCCGGAGACACGGAATATAGGTAGTGAGCGCCCGCGAACACACGAGAATAAAAATAAAACGGCAAGGATATTTTATAACAATAAATAGGATTTATTTTCTGCCACCAGCTGCACGGTCTAAAATAATAAAACTTACGGCTAAACAACTTAAATAATTACAGATCGGTTTTACAAACAAAAATAAAGGAAAAGGGGAGCGCGGTGACGGTAACGACACATGCACGACGGTTTCGACTTCTGACGGTGACAAAAAAAACCCGGTGACGGTGACACGGTTTTTCGCTCGGGGGCGGCGATTCGAAAACCAGTACTAAGACGGGAAGATGACCCAAAAAGGTACTTACGGTGGTCGGAGGGTCAAACTGCACACTTTGCCACAATTCTCAAAAACTCTTCTTTTCTCGACACAGCCACAACACTCTTCACCCTGAAACCTCAGACAAGATCGCGGATTTACCCCCGGCTCTCGCGGTACGCGTCACGGTTTCTGGCCCGCGAAAATTCGCTTCGTTACAAAGTACAAATACAGATACAACTATAAATACAAATGCCAGTACAAATACAAACACAAGTTCAAGGTCAAATAAAAGTGAAAGAAAAGCAACTGTAATGTTTGATGACGAATCAAATATAGTTTATTGCAAGTATCGGGATTCTCGATCGACGACGTACCTAGGTAACATGTTAAGAGAACTGATTAAGACTTGCAAATTAAATAAAATTCCGGAATTATTAATAATTAAAGGTCATATTGAAAAGCAGTTGTTTGATTATATAGTAGGAAAGTTATACGTATTTCGCGAAAGGGGAGTAAAAATTAATGTTATCAGAAACCAGATAAACGTCACAAATAAAGAAACTAGAGTATTAATTTTAAATGATTTCCACATGCTACCAACAGGTGGACACGCGGGAGTCAACAAAATGTATAATAACATCAAAAAATTGGTCTAAAGAGTTTAGACAGTACTTCCCTCGCTGCACTTCGTTTATTTGAGATTAGAATAACGCTGTTTCGTTGCACTCTGCTGTTAATTCCCGTTCTCATTTACTTAGCCGTTTGATTAATAAATCGTTAATTATATTTATGGAATTAATACCGATTAAATTCGGTGATTATCTATCACCCGGCGATCCAGCACGTCCCCCCCTATAATCGTGACGTAGCCCGACAGAAATCTGCTGTCTAGTAATATGAGGGGCAACTGAAAATCGTTTATGTATAAACATTCTTAATTTAAGATGACATGCGTAACAGCATACGTGAGAGTCAAACAGAGAAACTGTAAACAAAACGACCATCGGTTTTATTGCTTCGACTTCCGCTTATTATATAAAACATTGGGTTTTATTTTAATTCTTGACGGTGAAATTCACAATTGGTTGATTATAAACATGTCTATTCCACATTCGCGGAACCAAGTGAGCGCATAAAACAAATGCAGGTCTGTAATGTTAAAGTCGATGTAAATAAGCGTGCTACCCTTATGTTTCAACCGAGTTTTTCCTTTAACAAATTTTGTGTCTACCAAATTAGGTTGGTTGGGGTGTAATACTAATATAAGTGTTGCCTTTAATTTAATCAATAAAATAAATTGACTTCATTAATTTTTTTGAACCACCTCTTAAGAAAATCTAAAAAATATGAATGGAATGATAAATCACAAGTACAAACTCATCATATTTTTTGCATTTTAGATAGGATTTATTCAGCAAAATTTAAGGGTGACGTCATCAATTTTTTTAGGAGGGATGAACAAATACATTTTGAACAAAAGTTTACCATGCTTATAATAACTTTAAAATATTCCCAAGATTTCAAAGCATTCGGTTTTGTAATTCCTGATTAAATTGATAAAATAAATTCACGCATTCATTAATTTTTTTGAGTCACCCTGCATATGCAAATCCAAAAATATGAATGGAATGATAAATCACAAGTACAGACTCATCATATTTTGTACATTTTAGATACGATTTGTTCGGCAAACTTTTGAGCTGACGTCATCAGTTTTTTGTAGAAGATAACCAAATATATTTTGACTAAAAATTTATTATGCTCTTTATAACCTTAAAACATCTGCAAGATTTCAAAGCATTCGGTTTTGTAGTTCCTGATTAAATCAATAAAATAAATTTACGCATTCATTAATTTTTTTGAGTCACCCTGTATATGCAAATCGAAAAAATTTGAATGGAATGATAAATCACAAGAAGAGACTCACCATATTTTGTACATTTTAGATAGGATTTATTCAGCAAAATTTTGTGGTGATGTCATAAATTTTTTAGGGGGGACGACCAAATACATTTTGATCAAAAATTTACCATGCTTATGATAATTTTAAAATATCTTCAAGATTTCGAAGCATTCGGTTTTGTAGTTCCTGATTAAATCAATAAAATATATTTACGCATTCATTAATTTTTTTCAGTCACTCTGTATATGCAAATCCAAAAAATATGAATAGAGTGATAAATGACAAGTACAGACTCATCATATTTTGTACATTTTAGATATGATTTATTCGGCAAACTTTCGAGCTGACGTCATCAAGTTTTTGGAGGGGATAAGCAAATATATTTTGACTAAACATTTATTATGCTCTTTATGACCTTAAAACATCTGCAAGATTTCAGGGCATTCGGTTTTGTAGTTCCTGATTAAATCAATAAAATATATTTACGCATTCATTAATTTTTTTGAGTCACCCTGTATATACAAATCCAAAAAATATGAATGGAGTGATAAATTACAAGTACAGACTCATCATATTTTTACAGTTTAGATAGGATTTATTCGGCAAACTTTCGAGCTGACGTCATCAATTTTTTGGAGGGGATAAGCAAATATATTTTGACTAAACATTTATTATGCTCTTTATAACCTTAAAACATCTGCAAGATTTCAAGGCATTCGGTTTTGTAGTTTCTGAGTAAATCAGTAAAATAAATTTACGCATTCATTAATTGTTTTGAGTCACCCTGTATATGCAAATCCAAAAAATATGAATGGAGTGATAGATCACAAGTACAGACTCATCATATTTTGTACATTTTAGATATGATTTATTCCACAAACTTTTGAGCTGACGTCATCAAGTTTTTGGAGGGGATAAGCAAATATTTTTTGACTCAAGATTTATGATGCTCTTTATAGCCTTAAAACATCTGCAACATTTCAAAGCATTCTGGTTGGCAGATTAAAAATTAAATTTCAAAATGTTGTTTTATAATTTTGATTTTTTTTCCAAAAATCTGGACGTTTCGGGTGAAAAGTCGATTCGGAGTTGTAAACTACATGTGTAGGACTATGTTATTTTATACAATTGAAAACCCATTTACTATGTACAATTTTGAAGTGACGTCATCGCATTAGTGGTGGGGATGATTAGACAAATTTTGGTTAGCGTTTTACCATCTACATGATATTCTTAATATAAGTACAAAATTTCACAACAACCGGTCGAGTACTTTCGGAGATTATCTGTCTAATAAAAATCCGGGACGGCAGACGGACAGACGGACAGACGGACAGACGGACAGACGGACAGACAGACGGAAATGGGAGACCTATTTCTTCATCTTCTAGGGGTCATGAAAGATCGAGAAAACGTAAAAGTAGAGAGTCGGCCGACGGACTCGATTACAATACTTCCTTTGCTTACGCTCGGGAAGTAAAAAAGACCGAAACCGAACAATAACCAAAGCTTATTTTCAGGTTCTTCTAATTGCACGGTGAACATAAATAATTACTACTATGGAAACTAGAATTAGTAGTTTGTTTGTGTATGTTTCCATTTCTTATAATTTTGATAATATAGGTCTTTTCTTGTCTTGTAAACATATTACCATATCAAATTATGTCATTTTAAATTAAAGTTATAAGGTGCATTACATAGCAACTTTTGTAAATGTTAAGAGCATTTTTACTTCGTGGAACCGATAAAATATTAAATTAAAACATGTTTAGAACAATAATTTAGTAATTCCGTCTAAATAGCAGGTTACAAACCAAATGTGAGAAATATTTTGTGGTCCGTAATTACGGTTTCAGAACATACCTACCCACATTAACCACCAAATTTATTATATTTTCCTTTTAAAGTGTCACATAAATCATTTTTACGTACAACCTAGTCGGGGTTAAGTAAGTATACGAAACCCATCAACAATCGAAAGTACAAAATCTCAAAGTATGATTGATAACACAAGAAAGAATTTACGAAATATAAAAACACTATTAGGAATATTACCCATTCGAGCAAAATACGTATCTCACTCACGACACAAAAATTGTTATTCACTAGACAAATAGATCAGAACAGCAGAAGCTTAAGAAAATGGTCATCATAATCATCGTATTTAAATTTTTCTTACTGCAAACAGCAACATCGTTAAAAGCATTCATTCAGAAACACTTCTTTAAAGAAACAATAGTCGTTATCAGTTCCAGTTTCGACAATATAGACGATAGACTCATGTTTATTTCGTACCTTGAACAACCAAAAATATTAATAAATACGCAAAATGTGGCCAACTTAGAAGCATTCAATAATTTTATAATTATCGAACCAAATATAACCAATTTATCATCATCTATCAGTTCGATAAAAAATCGTACTAACACAAAAGGACGTTATCTTGTCATTATAAAAAATAACAATACCGAAAAAGAAACTAAATCCGTATTCAAAATGTTATTTCATTTTTACATCTACAATGTGGTGTATTACGCTAATTGGTCAGTCCTGGTCACATGGTATCCTTACAATCATGAAAGTCGGTGCGGAAGCTTGGTTAACTTGGTGGCGAAGAAAAAGGCAGAAAATTTATTCCAAAACAAAATTCCTAAACAATTACAATATTGTTCCATAAATGTGACATGGGAAGAAGTTCCTTTGGCTATTAATGTACCATTTGATAAAAAGGATCCAGGCTATAGTGTTCAACTTTTAGATACGATGTCAGATATGCTAAATATTACAACTATTTATTTAACCAAAAACGTTAAATATATGACAGGTAACAATGGAACGGAAGTAGTGAGAAAATATATGATAGAAAGAAACATTCAAATGGCATTTTTTGTCAGGCATGAGCCCTTACCCGTAGGGCCTGAGTTTGAGCTAAGTGTACCATACCAAGAAACTTACCTTTTCTTCGTTTTACCACCCAGACGTAAGATCCTTAGCAGTACCGATACCTTAATAGTATTTTCAATTCATACTTGGTCATTAATTCTCGCATCGGTATTAGGAATGGCAGTAGTATGGCGAAGTTTGTGTGAATCTTCTCTAAATTCCTGCTTATTTCAAGTAATCCGTCTTCTGCTGCAAGGTACCACACACAGAGTTCCTAGTACGATTTTTGCACGACTCGTTTTTGCTGTTTTTTTCTTCTACATTCTTAACTTAAATTGGATCTACTTTAGTCAGTTGAGTGGAATTTTGAGTAAACCGAGATATGAATTAAAAATATCAACGATAAAAGAGTTGGCTGTAAGCAATAAGAAACTGTTGTTTTTTGACATATATCTAACAATTCTTGCTAAGACAAGCGATTTCGATCTATTACTCAAAAATAGGTTACATGCTGAAGTGCCTCCCTTCCATGAGAAAATAAATAATTTCGTTCGAAGACTCGACCATGGAATTATAGAATCGGATGTTAGACTGTTATTTATTAAAAACTACGAACAGTTAAATGTGGTATCAAAAGACAAGGTTAAGTATGATGTAATTAGTCTTTTGTTGTATTGATTTTAGTTTTTAGGTTTCAACTCTACGATCTTACTTAATGGTCAGGAAAGGATTTCCTTTGTTGGATAAGATAAATGATGCTTTATTACGTATTACAGAAAGTGGTGTTGTAGCTAAATGGTTGTTTGATAGTCAGGTTAATATTAACAAGACATTAGTTCCCGTTTATCAATACATTGAAGGACATTTAGACTTAGATCGTATTTTTTGTGTTTTTGTACTTTTAGGAGTGGGATTTTTTCTATCGTGTATAATATTTGTGGTGGAATTAATATACAAGAAAGTCTATGATAAGGATGTTGTTTTTCAGAAAAAATAATGCATTATAAACTACTTGTTAACTTTGTTTTATCCATTAACAACAATAAAATCAATATCGTAAATTAAGCATCATTTCTAAAAATGAATAACAATGAAAAATTAAATGCAATCGATACATAAAAAATTGTAATATTTATCTAAGCTACTATCTACAAGTAGTGTTATTAAGAAAACTGTGTAACGTCCTAGTGTTTTCTTACGAAGTGGTGCGGTGAAAGTGGAATTTGAGCAAACGGTTTTTCAGTTGCGACTAAGCTGGGCAATGATTAATAATAATAATAATAATATTAATAATCAATACATATCATTACTTGGTCTTAATACCCGTAATGATAGAAGTCTTGCCTGAATGCCGGTCATTTCCGGGTCAGTGGTGGGTCTTATATTAATGGTTTATTGCATCCAACAGGGTAACACCCAATTACTGAATACAAAACTACATACACATATTTTTAAAAATACCACAAGTACAATAATATAACTAATTTGTACAGATACAGAAAAAAAACAAACAAACAAATGAATCTACTTCGTTGAACAACCTAATAATGAACATAACTAACCGAAATTTTTTTTATATCGGATAACCTACAGCAGAAGATATCTATTTTAGGATGGACAATATTCACTGTTCGGCAAATATTGTAAATTGGGGAATACATCAAAATGTTGTTCTTGGTGTACGTAGATAAATAAAATTATTCGAACTAATCTTGAATTTTGGACAATTGAATTTCAGGAGGCTCAGTAGATATGATAGCATGAGATTGATTTCATTTCTGATAAGCTTGCTAAAAAAGCGCAGATATCCCGTCTTTACCCGGTGAGCTATGCTGGGGATTGAGAATGTCTGGAGCAGATATTCTTATGAGATGCCTCTTGGTGGGTATGTTGTGTATACCTTAAAATGTAAATACTTTAAAAACCGACGATGAACATTTTCAATTTCATTGTATAATGTATTTCAAGTACATATAATGCGGATACCATACAATAGCAGCATATTCTAGTTTACATCTAACAAACGAATAATAAAGTCATTTTATTACAGCTTCATCATTGATACTGCCACTGTTTCTCATAATGAAACTGAGAAGTTTGATGGCCTCTGATATTAGGGTTTGAATATGCTCTGAAAATGATAATTTCAAATACAACACCTAAGTCGTTAACATGCGATGTACGTGACAATGAAACATTATCGATGCTATATTTGTATTCTATAATTTGTTTCGCTAAGCTATATGATAAGGTGTAACATTTTTCCAAATTTAAAGAAATTGCTTTTGCATCAAATAAAATTTTTATCTAGGTCAGACTGAAGTTCTATACAATCTTGGTAGCAGGTAATCCGACGATACAATTTCAGGTCATCTGCATATAGAAGAGCCGAAGATTTAATGTCCTTCACTATGTCATTAATGAAGATATTGAAGATGAGTGGACCAAGAACCGAGCTTTGAGGAACACCCAAAGTGGCTATAAAAGGTAGAGAACGAAAGCCACGGCATTCAACAAAGCAACTGCGAGCCGAAATATAGCTGCAGATAATGGAGCACATATTGTCCTATAAATCAGAATTCAAAAGTTTAGTTTGTAGGATTTTTAACATAACTTACATTATCTTACATCACCTGATATATAGATGTTCTTGCATTATTGGTTGTGAAGGATTTCTCTTTTTAAACATGTTAGTCATTGTTTTAGCTGTAAAGAAATTGTCAGCTGCTTTTTGGCTGCTTTATTTCGGTAGTAAAAGTTTTGGAGGAAAATAATTGCTTGCAACTCTTGAAAATAATGTTTAGATTATTTATTATTAACATGTGAAAAAGGTTTACTGCTATTAATATTTATTTTGGGAAGATGTGGTTGCTTGTTCCATTCCATTAATGTTTTAACATCTCCTTTTTTATATTTTCCTGTTGGGCATATTGAGACTCAAGGTCAATAGTTCCAAGTGCTATTTGATTTTGACAACCGCAACTTGAGGGGGCTTTGATACCGATTTTAACAGCATTACAAGTGACCCTCATACTCGTATTTATGCTAAAATTTCACCTTCGATATAATTGTTGATCAAAGGACGAGAAAAATTGCTGCGACATATTTTAGTTTAATTATATTTAATGAACTTATCGTCATTGTTTTAATTTAATCAACTGTGGTACCTATCTCAAAAAGTTGTGTTTTATGGTTACTGCGTTGTATATTATGTGCACTGTGCAGTGTCTCAATGAAAATCTTCGATAACTTATTTCTATGACGGGTTAACTTTATGGAGAAACAGAAAACGATTTGGGTGATGATTTGGCGCTATTCACCACTATTTTTTTTAATGAAACTACGTATACGCATAATACGTTGTTGAAAGTTGTGGAAGTGCGATTAAAAATACTTTGGTTCTTCAAAGAAGGTATTAATACAGGTAAATTACCAAAACAGAATCTAAAAAAAATAATAAATTACAACTGAATTTAGCAATATTGACAATTAATTAAAGACATAAACAAAATGATTAAATGTAATCTGAATATTATTTTTTAATTTATTCTTTAACTTGTTGCGTTGTTTAATGCAAATATTATCATAATTGCAACAATTATTTTAGATTTGCTTTTAGACGATGTAGTGTTGAAAACATTAACTTTCAAACTTTGTTCATTAAAATATCACTGCAATCATGTTTGTCTCTTCCAAATGAGACATTACACTGAAAATCAGACGGTGGCCGTAGTTCCAAAATGATTAACTTTGTAAAATGAATCAAAATTTGGGTGATGTATTTAAATAAAATTGAATTAGGTTTTTTTTAAGTTCTTGAAAAACGTTTACTTTCTTAGTTATATTATACGCGTGTAATACCAATTGTATATATACTAATTTCCATAAAAATCCGAACACGTTGAATTAGTTGACTGATAAAACTGAAGTTTCACCAAATATGCATTAGATGGTAGAGTGCAGTCAGTACGATATCGTAACTTCTATTCAGAAATGTATTCGCCGACATCTGGAGTTCCTCAGAGGTCTAATTTGGGACCACTTTTGTTCTTATTGTTTATTAACGACATTGTTGAACATACTCGTATATCTTCTGAAAAGTTGTTATTTGCAGATGACTTGAAATTGTTTTTTGAAATTAACACAACTGATGATTGTAGGATTCTTCAAACCAACATTAATACTGTAGTTGAGTGGTGCAACACTAATCGTTTACCAATAAATAAAAAGAAATGTTTTGTAGTTTTGTATACTAAAAAATAGGAACCTATTATTATCTTCAATTATAATATCGATGCAGTTATCCTAAATCGTGGAGAAAAGTATAAAGACCTTGGAATCACCTTTGACAGTAGGCTAATGTTTAATGATCATATGACAGAAATAGTGTCAAAAGCTGACAGGATGTATGGTTTCATTTACAGAAACTGTAATGATTTTCTCAACATCTCTACTCTTTGCAATCTGTAGTACTCATTAGTTAGATCTCAACTTGAATAGGGAGTACTAATATGATTTCCAAGTCACGAAATCCATATAAAAAATATAGAATCCGTCTTGAAATTTTTGTCATATCTTTCATCTGGAGTATATCCTGACAGAGGGTGTGATCACTTACAGCTGTTAAATCAATTCAACTTTGTTTCCTTAGAAATTAGGCGTATTATTCATACAATCAGCTTTTTACATAAGTTATTATTATTATTATTATTATTATTGAAAACGTTGGGCAGAGGCAGAGCCTATTATGCCCATCCGCCGAAAACAATTTTCCAGCAACTACAATTTATTACTGCTTCTCACATAGGAAGAGTTCCGGTGTCAGATGGGTGTTAAGATGACTGGTACAAATATATACCCAGTTTGTTTTTAAAGGAAGCAGTTGTAGTTGCTTCAACGATTTCTACGGCTAAGCCGTTCCAGATCTGGAAGACTCGGTTGGTCAGAAAATTTTGACGCCATTTAGTTTTATAATTTTCATGGTATAATTTCAACGAGTGTCCCCGGAGACGGGAAATATCCGACAGAACAAAGATGTCGGCAAGGCTGAAACTAAATTTATTGGAGAGGATGTTATAAGTACAAACCAAATCATTGAAGAGACGCCGTTTTTCGAGGGTAGGGAGTTTCAGTGTCGAAAGTCTATCTTCATAAGATTTATTTCTGAGAGATTGGCCGTACTTAGAGAAACGACGCTGGACTTTCTCAATTAATTGCTTATCTTTTACTAGGGCAGGAGACCAGATTACACTCGCGTATTCTACGATAGGACGAATGTACGATACAAAAAGTGTTTTTAACAGAACTTCGTCCGGATTGGTAAACGTCTTTTGCAACAGATAACTTCTGACATTGGCTTTTTTTACAATGTGAACGGTATGCTCCGAAAAAGATAGCTCTTTGTCAAGTATGACACCTAAATCGTTGATCTGCTGAACGGATTCTAAAACATAGTTGTTCAGAGTGTATGCAATGTTGGGGTTGTTTTTACCCAAGCGAAGTACAAAACATTTTTGGAGATTTAGGGGCATTAACCATACGTGCGTCCAAGTATACATAGTATGAAGATCTTGTTGGATGATTCGTGAAGATGAAAAAGAATTACCGTATATCCGACCATCGTCAGCGTAAAAAGCGTGATGTGAGTTGAGTGAAGTTAGCAGGTCAGATATATAAACAAGAAACAATACAGGGCCCAAGACCGATCCTTGCGGCACACCAGACAGTACGTCTTTTTTATTTGAAAAAGCTGAGCCTACTTTTACTTTAAAATTGCGACCACAAAGGAATGCTTTAATCCATTGCAATAGGAGCCCACGAATTCCGCTGTTTTCAAGTTTGTGTATAAGACGACGATGGGGAACTCTATCGAAAGCTTTTGCGAAATCTAAATAAATTATATCAACTGGAATATTTTTTTCTAAAGACAACGTCCATTCATTAAGACATTGAAGTAGGCAAGTGACAGTGGACCTTTTAGGCAAGAAGCCATGTTGATTTAATGTAATAATGTCGTGATCATATAAAAATCGGAGAAGATGCCTCCAAATTATTCGTTCCATAACTTTACAACGGGTTGATGTCAGACTAATGGGTCGATAATTCTCCGCCATTGTTTTATCACCTTTTTTGTACACCGGTGTAATATGGGCTTGAAGCCATACTGGTGGAAGTTTTGATGTTTGAAATGAACGCTCCATAATATGTGATAGCGGACGAGCTAGATTACTACTACATCGCCTGAGAACATGTTTAGTTAATAACAAAATAGACTGTATTCTCTTAGATAAAATTCATTTCATTGTACCTCGTGTTCATTCTCGACAGTTTTTAACATTTTACTCATTAGCAGCCAGAACAAATGTGTTACGTAGATCACCTATAATTCTCATGTGTGAACTATTTAATCATATATCTAAATTTTGCGACATAAATGCTGATAGTTTAGGTACTGTTATTCAAACCATTTATAAAGTCTACTGTAATAAATAATTTACTTTGTTTTTTGCTTCGATCGTAATATTGTAGTTGAACCATGAATTAAAAGTTGCGTTTTTGGCTTAAGTTTTCACTTGTGACTTATTTTTACTTAATTTTATTTGAGTTAATATTTTATACATATATACAGTTGCCGCTGTATATATATTTTTTTCTATTCCTTTTTCTTTGTATTTACTGCACTACTTCATAATTATTGTTAATTTTTTTCCCTGTAACTGGGTGTATTATTACCTATTTGAAATAAAGTATTATTATTATTATTATTATTAAAATAACAGGCCTAAAACTTGTGAAATAAAAAATTTATTCAGTAATGTGTGGGTCCACTTTGATTTCTAATGCACTCGCCGAGGAATGTTTGAAAGAAGATGGTTTTTGGTGTCCTGTGGGATCTCGTCTCAAACTTCCTGAAGCCGCATACGAAGGTCATTTAAATTATTCGGGGGATGCTGCAAGTTACCTAGACATGTGCCCATGATATCCGACACATGTGCGATTGGTGACAAACCTGGTGAACGAGCAGGCCAGGGGAGAACAGAAACAAAATTCAAACCATATATTGACAATTACGCTGAGTTACATAGAAAAGTATTATTTACTAAGCTCTAAACATATCGAATTACATTTTTATCCAGGTTTTTGATGCGTTTTGTATATTTATTTTTTCTAGAAAATACAAAACCAACAGCTCTGAAATCTTGTTAACGCTTTAGGGTTCTCATAATCATGATAAATAGCTAATCATAATCTATCTGTTTAACCCCTCCAAAAACTTGATCATCTTAAATTTTAACTAAAACCTGTCTAAAATGTGCAAAATATTAGTCTTTTATATTTGTGATTTCAGTTCATCCATAATTTGAACCTTATCTGCGCAGGTAAAGAAGCATGCTATGCGTTTGTTTCAATTGAGTGTTTCCATTACACCATTTTGTGACAACATCATCAACATTTAAGTAAGGACACGTATATCAATGGAAATATATGCAATGTAGGTAACACTAATAATAACGATATTGTATTCCCAGATTTTCAAGAAAATGGATGGATTCGTTCTTGAATCTTGATTTAATCAATAAAATAACGAAACAACTTAATAACGTCTGCTATCTGTAATAGCAGAGGGGCAACTGAACTGAAAAGGATTTGTAAGTACTCATAATTTAAGATAAATTACGTAACGCTTGTCGAGACTGTACACGTAGAGTGAAGTGTTTATGTCTGTACATCGGAAGAATGTCATGTAGAAATTAGCTTGATATAAATGAGTTTTTTGTCGCCTTAAAAAAAAACATACAATTAAAATTATTAATTATTATTTTTTCGTCGTTAATTATGCCCTTAATACATAAATATTGTCTAAGGAACTGAACTTGTATGACTGAGTTTCAAGGCAGAAGTAGTTCTTTATAAATAAATGTTTTCAAAATAGTCAGTTCGAATGTATATATTTCATCATATTAAAAAAATAGCCAAGTTCGGTAGTTTAGTTTATTATTTTATTACTGATATAAGTAGTTGAACATCAAGAATCTTTTTATTAAACGAACGAAATTCCATTAGTGTTCTTAACAGTTTCTAATTTTGTTTATCTGACTTGTAAAAGTCATACAGTCATTTAACACAACAATTATACATCATTAAACTATTATTAACAAGTAATAAGTAGTTACAATAAAAACAGTAGCTAAGGATACCATCTCTGTAAAGAAAAAAAAATGAGGCAATGAGCTGAATGTCTAATAATTATATGTTAATTATTAATATTGTAAAATAACGTGCTACTTAAAGCATATAATAAGACTTTTAACCATTATTAAAATAAACAGTCTATGTGTATTTCATTTCATTTTTTTGCATAATTATCAGCAAAAGTACCTGTGTTACGACACTGACTAAATAAAAACAGGAATCAGTAACATTGCATGTTTTTTTTTTGAGGCCAGTAAAAGACATTAACAAAAATGTGACCTCAAGACGAGTCTTTCCATATTTTTAAAATTTGAAAGCTCTTTCTTGATTTTTTTTTTCCTTTATTCGTCAACATTTTAAAATTAGAGTGGGTTTATCTTACAAAAAAGTGCATACATATTTTTTCACACTTCTAGTTATAATGTTCATTTAGAAACAAACAAAATTAATCAATGTTAATTTTTTTAAAGCTACCATCGATGCCGTAAATATCATCCATTTCGAATTCTTTCAACCTTTTGCTTTCATCAACAATTAATGTTTCTTCCCAGTCAAAATAGTTACTGTGTTCGACTAATCTACTTTTTATGGTTTCTAAAATAAAAAAGAAATAATATAGTCAGTCATACGCGGATTGGGTTGAATGAAAACCGTGCAAAACAGAAACGGTTTCTTCTGCTCCACCATAATCTTTCGGTAAACATTCAAGAGGGACAAACTTCGTTAAACTTTCGAGAGTGTTGTGAACATGTAGCTGCAAAATATTCGTTATTACTAAAATTTATGCCACGTTATCATGAAATTTACGGAATTCAGTAACTCGTTTTTTAAAAACGGTTTTAACAAGGCCAAAAGTTTGTCCATAAATGGTGGAGGATTAAAAAAATGCATTCCTTTCAATCTTATGGGCATAGCTTCTTGTAAATAGTACGCGAATTTTTTGATAAGTATTGGATTGTGCTTTAACAAATGACCAAAACTTAATTCTTCACAGTCGGCTACCAGTAGAAAACCATTTGAGAGTCCCTCCTGGTATAAATGTAACATGCAAACCATATCTGCGTATTTGAGTTCTTCTAGAAAATTATAATTTTCGGAGTTATTTTCTAGAAATTTCATAAAAATGATTGCATAATTTTCTGGCGTTTTTCCAGGAAGGACAGTGACCAACCTGAAATTCCCAAAATTAAATATTTTTAGACGATGATGCAGTTTTTTATTTTACATGTGATTGATGATTTTTTGCATCGAAGCAGAAGACGGGTTTCTATTTTTAAACATGTCAGAATATCGGGTTCTTAAAGTGAAGAAAGTGTCAATAGTGGTTTTGGCAATTTCATTTCGATAATAGCAGCTGTGTAGGAACATAATTGCTTGTAGTTCTAAACATAGCATATAAGTTTTAATACGGTCGATACAGTATTTAATCGACCTACCAGTTAGGTTTGGAAAATGTGGTTGTTTACTTGCCCAATCTATCAGTGCCTTTACGTCATCTTTTTTCAAATCCTTGTCTTTAGTAAACTGAGATTCCACGTTCGCAAATATTAACGACATTTTAGGTATGAAAATATTACCAAGAATGACAATTTTTATAAAATTTATAATTCTTTTAATCACACCACTCACAAAGAATATGTTAATTCCTATTGGTTGAATGTGTTGGATCTGAATATTTATATATTTTTTAATGAAACCTTGAAGAAAATTGCCACAAGTCCAACTTGTGGTCACGATGAGCTTATTATTAATTATTATCATTTACCTACGCCGCGTTTTAAAAACTGTTCAGCTGGTTTTAAATTTCGACCTGTATCGGTAATTCTAAAAAATGTGAATGTATTTTTAAACCACCACTGCGGTTATACATTATTTTGTACATTTTAGATAGGATTTGTGATGAAATTTTTCAAGGAGGGAAACAGATAATTGTTGATTAACAATTTACCATGCTTGCCATAATCTTCAATTTACTATGCTTGCCATAATCTTAAAACATTAATAAGATTACAGAGCATTCGGGTGTGCAGTTAAATTGTAAGTTGTATAGGTATATTAAAAATTCTTATTTTTGCAAAACTATTGATATCTAAGGCAAACAATCAAGGTAGAAGTCATGACCCATGAAAGTCGAGGAGACATTAAATTAGCTCACGTTTGGTAAGTAAAAAGTTTAAAATAGGAGATTAGTTTTAAATATCATTTTATGATATGTTTCTTTATGTGTGATAGTGTAATAATCCACTCTGCTCTTAATTTTCTACAGTGAAATTTGTGACTTTAAAATTTTACAGAATTGATTGTTATTTTTGTACCTATTAAAATTTTATAATACTGTGACAGACGTTACTGGACGTCTAACATTTACAAAAAAGTCGGTACCGAATGGCTAGGTCATGATCAATCTTGAGAAATTTCACCAGAAAATTTCGTTTTTATGTTCAATTTAAACGTTCCCTAAAAGTGAAAAAGTTGTCAATTGTGGTTTTGGTTATTTCCTGCCGGTAGTAGCAGCTGGGAAGAAAAAGAATTGGTTGCAAATTCTAGTGGTAAAGACGTGAGTTAATGAAAAACATTACTTGTGAATATTCACAATTGATTTTAAGAAGACGTTGTTGGTAGTTATCCATTCCAACAAAGAGTTATTCTGTTTTTAAACACTTGTTTTTGTCATATAAAACTTTTAACGTTGATGAATGCAGAATTTATTTTTACTTCCCGAGCGTAAGCGAATTTTTATGTATTTGTTTACTGACGATTCCATGTATTGGCTACATTTTTTTTTACATAATTTTGTCACATTCCGATATTCTTCCTAAACAGATGCAAAAAAAATACTAACTAGGAAAAAAGGAGGCATAACAAATGTATGGTTATAAATCCGGATCTTCCTACAACTTTAGACGAAAATTGACCACAAAGACAAAGAAAGGATAAGGAAAATAATCTGAAGCATCCTATAGGTATAGAAATGTATAACTGACCCTCCAGCAGAGTAAAGTTTGAGCTGCCACTGGTGTAACGGACGTTACTGTGGGTTTAACATTTACAGAGAACTCGGTACTGACTGGCCAGTTCAGAATCAAACTTGAGAAATTGAATATCTAGCTCAAGTTTGATTTTTTGATTTTTTTAACCCGTTGGGTGGAGAAATCGTTAGCAAGAATGAGAAAAATCGTTAAAAATAACGTTATCAAATTCTTTATATCTACAACCGTCAGAATATTTAAATTATGCCCAGTCGGTTTCTTTTCCAGAGAAGGGGCGATTATGCCATAAGTGTGTCTATAGTCATTCATAATGCTCAGAACAATTTATAATAAATATTGTGATAACCAGTGGCGGCTCGTGATTCTAGAGGTTGGGGGGTCAAATAAGATTTAAAAAAGTTAATGCTAAGTTGCACTGCTTATAAAATGTTCCAACTACAGACTGCTACTGCAGCACAACAAAAGACAAAATCAATGCATGTGATAATTCCTGGAAATGCTGTTTTGCCAGTTCGTAATTATAACACAGTCGAACAATTTTAGAAAAATTTCTTGTTACAAGCATTCTGAAAATGTATTCTGAAAGGTTATTTTGTGCTGAATAACTATCTAATAAGACATTATGCCTACGTCGTTAAAACATTTTTTTTTTTGAGATTGTTCTTCATAAGTAGTTCCAGTTAAAGGTGTACTACTGCATAATGGGAATAAATATCTAGTACTGCCGATTGCATACTCCATACAAACTATGAGAATATTCAACACTTGTTAAACTGTATTAACGACAAAAAGTTTGAGTGCAATTTGATAGACGATTTAAAAATTGTAGCTTTAGTAACTGGATTCCAATCTGGATATACCAAGCATATGTGCTTCTTATGCAAGTGAAATACAAGAAAGAAAGCATTTCAACATCTGGAAACAATATTTCCTAAGCTTTCTGCTGCTAACATACACCAAGGTAAAAACTAAAATATTACAGTGAATTTCAGTTTTCATACAATATGTACGTTTTCTATATTTAGGAATTTTCATTGGACCTGAAATTCGAATGAAGGATCAAATGTTCTACGCCTATTTGAATGATACGGAAAAATTTACTTGGGAATCAATTAGCTTAGTGATCAGTGAATTTTTAGGAAACAAACGTTCCATAAATTATGTCTCATTTAAATTTTTTTGCTGATAATCTTTTCATCGAGAAATCAAGAAAGTCGAAGAAAGATTTAAGAGAAAGACCCAAGTATCCATTCTTTCCGAATACCTGAGGCTTTTATATAGAGTTAGATCCTTCTACATATTCTAAGCAGGTTATCTAATCGTAGACGTAATTAAATATCTGTCGACAGAAATCTGTGGAACAATTTTTTAGTGCTTCTTGCGCGTTTTTATGTAAAATTAGAATTCACTTAATTTTTCTAATTGTTCACCGGACGACAATAAAAATTTGAATATTTTTTTTTTGACGACGTGGGTATATTATCTCTTTTGAGAGTTGTTCAGCACAAAATTACCTTTCCGACCATGTTTAGAAAATATATGTAACAAAAACACTGTTCCACTGTGATAATTAATCGGTTAGTGGTGCTGGTATGAAATCGGAAGCGTGCGACAGTCTTGGGCCGTCGACACCATTGTAGGTATGCCGAGGATATTCTGTACCTTGTCTGATATGTTGAATCGCGCTAAAGCCTATCTCTGTCTTGCGTAAATGCAGTTCCCACATGTCCTATCACCCTATCAGCCTCCATAAGCGACTGTAGAGTCGAATCTGAAATCCGACTGCACGGAAACCTCGGTCTTTTTGCGGAGTTAACATATCGCGCTTGGACGTGGATCTACTCCTCGCTTAGGGTAAAAATCATCAAAAATAAATTATCAAATAATAAATGGAGTAATATGTAATAAAAAAATAATGTTTTTATTCGTAAAAATATTTGGGGGGGCATTGTCCCAACGACCTTATGGACAAGCCGCCACTGGTGATAACCCAAACATCCCGCCTTAAATTGACATGTGAAAAAAAAATTGAAAGCCCGGGAAAAACTTAAAAATTCAAAATTTGGCCTTGGCTGTGATGGTCTAACAAAATGGAACCCTACGTTTGAAAAAAATGGCGGGATGCGTTCAGATGCAAATGGTGTACCCCAAGGTTGGAAAATTACCCCTAAATAAAACACAAAATTTATGGAGGATACAAAATTATTTATTCCTCCACTGACAAAAAAAAGAAAAAAAAAGCTGCAAGTAAGTTGTGTCGGATGAGGAAACCCCTTAATGCTCAGCTCCAAAAAAAACTTTGAATGAATTTTAAATGAAATCAAATTAAACGTTCTAAATCAATGCAAATATTTCAATATCGCAAATTTAATAAGAACAAATAAAAATCTGAATTAAGTATTGGATTCAAATACACAAGTTATTACAGACGTGTGGCGGCAAATTTAAAATTATGCCAGTCAACAAGACCACAACGAAAATACTCATAGGGGCGTTCTAGCACAAGCGGAGTTTGGGGCTCCGGTCGTGGGTGTTCTCCCCCACGACGGTGATTCTATCTATCGCAAGCACTACCGCTCAGCACCCCTCTATCTAACGACGAGACGTACCGCGCTACCCAGGCCGTTTAGCGTTTCGAGGAAATGCCTTGGTGATGTAAATTTTAACGCTGCAAGGAAATGCCGCGGTGATGTAATCAATTTTTAATGTTGTGAGGAAATGCCTCGATGATGTAATCAATCTTTAACGTTGCGAGGAAATGCCTCGGTGATGTAATCTTTAACGATGATAACTGCCTAAGGGAAGAATTTATTTTAACCCCCCGCCAGTTCACGAAGTTATGAATTTTTGATAAATTAATTGCCGTTAATGCAATTAGCAATCTTGTGTGAAGAATTAAGAAGTGTTATAATGTAACACTTAACATTTGGATCCAGAAACTTATTCGTAATTAGACAAACAAAATCAAACGAGTCGTGACGTGAATTTCACAAAATCTCCTAGTAAATGTCTGCCTAAGCAAACCTAATGTCTGTTAAATTGTTTTACAACCAGTTAACGATTAAAATCCTAACCTGATCGATGAATTAACAAACAATAAAACAAATTTACATCACGTGTAGCGTTGGTCGAAAATTAGCACTGTGTCATCGTTACGATTAATCTTCGTTAAACAAAAGCTTCCTCCCTTTTATTAACTACCAAACCAACTAATTTAACGTAGCTAACAGTGTCCTTTCACCATGCACTCACACACACACCACCAAATCAACAATCCTCACGCTTTCACCATGCTCTCGCCATGCCGCTTTCTTGTCTACCAACCCCCTCTTACTAAAATCCCCTAGCGAGCTACCAACTATCAGGAAAAGAACTAAACATGCACATGGCCTAGGTGTCTCAAATTCAAATTATTGAAATGTGATTTCGCGCCGCTGTTAATTAAATTCAGCGCGAAAATTTGATTCAAATTCGGTCACCACAATATATTAATTAACATATTTAATATAAGATTTAATACATTTCACCAGCAAATTAATTTCTAGCACCAATTTCAACATTTTTTTTGGCAGGTATGAAGCAGTGGGTGGAGAAATCGTCAGAAAGAGAGAACAACTGTTAAAAGGTAAATATATCAGGGGAGGCTGGTATCAGGGGGCATAAGGGCACGTGCCCCCCCAAAATTACAACGTCTACAAACACACTGGATACATTCGTAGCAAAATAGTAATTTCAATATTTAAAAAAATATCCGAAAATTTGTGTCATAATTATCAAAACTATTTTTTTATCTCCTTCTATTTGTATAAAATGTAACAAAATTTACATCTACTTACATCTAAAGATGTTGTGCCTAGGATGTATGATATGTTTGTTTATTACTGATGAAGTACTGATAACAGCGGAGACGGAAACCAAATCATGCCTTATTTAGACGTTTTGTTTACACCGTTGCCATGGAAACCGTGCGTCTAGTCGCGGTATTGCGCTGGAATCGGGTCCTGTTCCGACAGTGCCCACCAGCAGTAACTCAATTGCGGGTTTTAATTTTCATTCTGTCCGAGTGAAATTGTTTGATTTTAAATAAAATAAATGAATTTGGTTGAATATTTAATAAAAAATTGTCCTCTGTGTCACAACGGTAAAATGTTAGTGAAAAATTTTAACGAGAGCCACTCCCGATTTATTAATAAAAAAAGGTGTTCATGGCAGAACGAGAGACTTTCATAGATATTTTAATAGACGTAACACGTATCTATACTTCTATACTTATATAATAAAGCTGAAGCTTTTGTTTATTTGAACACGCTATTCTCAGAAACTACTGGTTCAAATTCAAAAAATCTTTTTGTGTTGGATAGTCCATGTATGATATCTACATATGGGCTATATAACATCACGCTACGATCATTTGGAGCGAAGTAGCAATGAAAAATTCGGAAAAACGGGAAAATTATTCCTCCTTTGACAGCTTTCGTTGCTTACGCTGCTTAAACGGTTAAAGTTACGTAAAAATCATGTAGGACGAAATTGTTCCCCTCTAAAAGTTCTAAAGAAAAGTCCGCGACAACATATGTCTATCTTTGACGGTCGCCTCAGTATAACCTTTTTTATGGTAATAAATTTTGTTCTAAAATAATGCATAGTTTGTGAAGGTATTTTTTTATACATGATATTAATCCTTATCCAAATAAATACGTTATTCATCACAAGTATTTAATTTTGAACAAAATTGCCTTTTACATCATTTGATTTCAATGAATATCTTACGAGATATCATAGTTTTAAAATAACTCCCCAACAAAATTATGATCAAGTATGTGCACGGCGTGCGGGAGCTCATGAGCGGGGAGGGTGGGGGTCGGCAGCTCTGCGAGGTACCATGCCGTGCGGCTCAGATGCGTGGTCGGCTTTCCATAGAATCGATGTGTTTTGCGAACTGATTTTTAAAAATATTTTGCGATATCTCATCGTATATGATAATACTAACATTAAGAAAATGCCTAGAAAAAGAACTCAGCTTTCTCAGCAAACTGCTACAGCAAAACGGCTGCAACTTTTGCGCAGCAGTGAAACAGCGGATGAAAAAATGCATAGGTTAGCTACTCAACGAGGAATCAATCAACGAAACCTTGCTAGGGAATCAAGTGTTGAACGTTCTCAGCGTTTGGCCTCACAACATTCCCGCACTTTGGCAAGCCGTGCACGGGAATCAAGCGTGGAACGTTTGCACCGATTAGCTCAACAAAATGCACGATCAATAATTAATACAACTCGCAGGCGATATAATTTATTGAATTTTGCCTTTGCTTATGACTGTAACCTTGACTATTCTGTGCTAAATGACGTTGATATTGGTAGAATGAATAAAATATGCAACAAATGCCAAGCAAAGAAATGGAAGGATGAAGCTCCTGGGTTATGTTGTAGTGGTGGCAAAGTAGATATACCGAAAGTTCCCGAACCAACATGAGTTTTAAAAGAACTGATATCAGGCTCACATCCTTCCTCAAAACATTTCTTGAATGATTCAAGACAATATAACACACTTTTTCAGATGACTTCATTTGGTGCCAAAGAAATTCGAGAGGGGAACTTTATGCCCACATTTAAAGTACACGGGCAAGTTTATCATTTGATCGGTAATTTACTTCCAGCTGAAGGTGCACAACCAGAGTTTTTGCAAATATATTTTGTTTCTCATGCAGATCAGGTATCCTTGCGCTCAAATTTAAACCCGACCTTGCAAATCGATCTTATCGACGCTCTACAAAAATATCTTCACGATCATAACACGTATATCCAAAGTTTTAAATACAATCTCGAAAATAGACCAATAAGTGATTTAAAACTTATAATCCATGCTGATGTAAAACCTCCTAATGATCATCGAGGTCGGTATAATATGCCAATAGTAGACGAAGTAGCTGTTCTTTTGATAGATGAGGATACAGGTCCCCGAGATATTGTGTTGAATGCGAGAGATGGTCAACTGCAACGAGTTTCTGAGCTTCACAGATCTTATGATCCCCTTCAATATCCTTTACTGTTTCCGTATGGCAATGACGGGTACTGCATAAATATTCTACAACGGAATGGTGCTGCTAGATCTAAAACTGTATCATGTATGCAGTTTTATGCCTTTAGACTAATGGTGAGAATAGATGACTTTAACAGCTTACATTACTTCAAAGGATTATTCAACCAATATTGTGTTGATATGGCGGCAAAAATGATATCTGAGATACTTAGTTTTATCAAAAGAAATCAAAAAAAATTGAGAGCAGATGAATACATTCATTTAAGAGATGCCGTGACTAATGATGGCAATATAGATGCTTTTAATATTGGGCAGTATGTTATATTGCCATCGTCATTTACAGGATCTCCAAGATACATGAATGAAAAAAGTCAAGATGCCATGACATACGTCAGAAAGTTTGGAAGACCAGATCTCTTTATTACATGTACATGTAACCCCGAGTGGCCCGAAATAAAAAATGAGTTATTACCAGATCAAAAATCTTACGATAGACATGATTTGGTTTCCAGAGTATTCCATTTAAAACTAAAGAAAATGATAGACCTATTGACGAAGAAACATATCTTTGGACCAACTCAAGCCTTTGTTTATAGCGTAGAATGGCAAAAAAGAGGTTTACCTCACGTCCACATTTTATTATGGCTGGCAAATAAAATACAACCAGATTCTATAGATGACATAATATCGGCTGAAATACCTGACAAACAACAAGATCCTATACTTCATAATATCGTCATAAAAAATATGATACATGGTCCTTGCGGATTTCATAATCCTGCGTCACCATGTATGAAAGAAAACATTTGTTCAAAAAAGTACCCTAGATCTTTTATTTCTGAAACACAAACCGGTGATGACGGTTACCCAACCTACAGGCGCAGATCTCCAAATAATGGTGGAAACACAGGAATTGTTCGTGTCAGAGGAACAGAAATTAGCGTGGATAATAGGTGGGTTGTTCCTTATAATCCAGTACTTTCACGAATTTTCAATGCACACATAAACGTAGAATTTTGTCAATCGGTCAAAGCTATTAAGTATATATGTAAATATATTCATAAAGGTTCTGATCAAGCCACATTTTCTTTGCAAAATAGTAACAATGAAGTAGAAAAATATCTAAATGGTCGCTATATTAGTTCTTCAGAGGCTTTTTGGAGAATTTTCCAATTTCCTATTCATGAACGTTTCCCAGCTATAGTTCATTTGGCAGTTCATTTGGAAAACGGACAAAGAATTTATTTTAATAATGAAAATCTCCAAGATCGGGTCAACAATCCTCCTTCGACAACGCTTACAGCGTTTTTCGATCTGTGCAAAAAGGATGAATTTGCAAAAACTCTTTTATATCGAGAAGTGCCTCAATATTACACATGGGAAAGAAACAAATTTTTCAGAAGGAAGCGTGGGCAAGACGTTGATGGATTCCCAGGTGTAAAAAAAGATACAGCTTTAGGCCGTGTATACAATGCCCATCCGACTCAAACTGAGTGCTATTATTTGAGAATATTATTGCAACATGTTCGGGGTCCTACGTCATTTGAAGATCTTAGGACCGTTAATGGTATTATTTTACTGTCTGTAAAATAATACCATTATGTCTTATCAAGGCACCTGCAAGAGATTGGGTTTACTGGAAGGAGATCAACATTGGGAAAATACTTTGTCAGATGCTGTTGTATCAGAGACAGCCACAAAGTTAAGAGAATTATTTACGATCATCCTCATATTTTGTCAGCCATCTGACCCCTTCGAGCTGTGGAGTAAATTTCGTAATGATTTGTGTGAAGATATATTAAACAGAATTCGTAATGACAATCAGGATATTACATTAGAATATAATGATGATATATACAATGAAGGACTTATAATTATTGAAGATAAGATTCATGAGATGTGTGATAAATCTTTAACTGATTTTGGACTTCCAGCATCGAATAGGAATAATTCAAATAGTAATATGGATGCGTTGGAAGCAGCTTTGCGGAAACCATATGATTTAAATAAATCAAGTGAATATATATCTGAAAATGAACCTAAATTAGTGAATGACCAGCTTAAGGCGTACAATTGTGTTTTGAACAGTGTTCGTGTTAATGAAGGAAAGATATTCTTTTTGGATGCCCCAGGTGGAACCGGCAAGACTTTCGTTACTAATTTGATATTAGCAAAAGTTAGGTCTCAGGGAAAACTAGCTTTGGCCGTTGCGTCTTCGGGTATCGCTGCGACTTTATTAGCAGGTGGACGCACCGCTCATTCAACTTTTAAACTGCCTCTTACTGTTTCTTTGCATAAAGATAGCGTGTGCTCTATCCGTAAAAATGGCCCTTTAGGAAAAATTTTGCAAGATGTCAGTTTAATAATATGGGATGAATGTACCATGATTCATAGAGCTCATGTAGAGGCATTAGATAGGACTCTTAGAGACATTAGAAGCTCTAACAAAGTCATGGGTGGAATCACTGTCATGTTTGCTGGTGATTTTCGACAAACGTTACCGGTGATAGTTAGAGGAACTAGAGCTGACATTGTGAAGTCTTGCTTAAAAACTTCCCCGATGTGGAAGTTCGTTCATACTCTAAAACTATCCACTAATATGAGAGCACATTTGGGTGGAGGCAGTACAAATTTTCCTTCAAAGTTACTTTTGATAGGAGACGGGAAAATACCTCATTTTGAAAACAAAATTGAAATTGATCACGATTTAGGTGAAAAAGTTACCAGCATTGAAGATCTAATCTCAAAGGTCTACCCTGATGTAGACCAAATAGAAAACAAAGACTATCAGTGGATGTGTCAAAGGGCAATATTAGCGGCTAGAAATAGTAGTGTTGACGAAATTAATGACATAATATTGCGTAAACTTCCAGGAAATAAGGTAAACTACATTTCCATTGATAATGTTATGGATCAAGAAGATGCTGTACATTACCCACAAGAATTTCTCAATTCTCTAAATCCGAGTGGCCTTCCACCAGATTCTCTCAAATTAAAAACTGGTACTCCAATTATTTTGCTAAGAAACCTTAAACCACCAAATTTATGTAACGGAACCAGACTCCAAGTAAAACTTCTGCGCAACAATGTAATCATTGCTATAGTTTTGACTGGTCCAGCAGTTGGTCAAACGGTGCTAATACCTCGCATCCCTATGATTCCGAATGATTTGCCTTTTAACTTTAAAAGAATTCAGTTTCCCGTAAAAGTATCGTTTGCTGTAACAATCAATAAAGCACAGGGACAAACATTTAAGCACGTAGGAATAGATTTACGACAAGACTGTTTTACACATGGACAACTATATGTTGCATTATCAATATCAGGCTGCGAAGAAAATCAATATGTTCTTCTACCTCAAGAAAATAAAACTAAAAATATCGTGTACACAGAAGTACTTTAAAATATCTCCTAATAAAAATATTACTAATTATATAAATATCTACATATTATTATTAGATACCCACATTTTATGGCATCCCAGCGTTCCTTTATTATTCCTGTTCCCGTGATATATTTTTATTATAGTTCCACTCTTACTGATCATAGCGTATGTACCTAAAATGGCTTCTAAAATTAGATGATTGACTATGTAATAATCTTAAGTAAAATTCTTGAAGTAATGGAATATATTTTATTGGCTTCTTCCATAAATTAACGCGGGTGAAACCAAAGAGATTTATATCATTTTTATAACATTTCTCTGTCTGTCGTTTGTCTGTGTGTTTGTATACGCATCAAACCAAAACTACTGAATTAAGTTCAAAGGATTGGTAAAATATCCATAGTCCGTATCTTGACTTAACATTCTTATATGGTCTTTACATGAATAAAATCGATCAACTTTATCAAAAGTCATTAATTAGGCTTTTAAGTCAGAGAGTAATTTTTTAACATCGTATTATTTTAATACAGCGCTTCACACTAAAAAACTCATTGTTAAGTTCCGTCATCCACGCGAACGAAGTCGCGGGCATAGCTAGTAATAAATATTCGTGGATGTGCGATTGTGAAAAAAATAATAAATTGTTTTGTGTGTCTCTTCAGTAATGAGTTAAAACCATCGCCCTGGATTAATACTGACTGGATGATCTATGACACGAAAGTATGTGGACAAATACATTTTTACTTTTATTGAATGTATTTTTGTATTTATTTCCGTCACACAATTTCGTCTATTAACTGATAATAACAACCTTTTTATATGTTCACATTTAACTCATCAATCAAATTGTGTCCCCCCATTTCAAAAGGTCACGAGCCGCTACTGAAATATCTAACTTCTCATTTTTTTTAAGCAAATTCCTTGAAATGTCAGAACGTGGACGCTGTACTCAGTTGTTTCCTTTTCCAAAGTAGAATCGTTTTTATATACCACAATTTCGTTTCTAGCTCTAATTTGAGCCTTTTCTTGGCATTTCCCAGACAGTAAGGTGGATACGTTTTATTAATGATTATTTATGAATTAAAGAAGAGATTTTTTTTATTTATCTAAATGTTGCTATGACAAATTTGTTCAATTTAATTATTTTTAAAAACTTTCTAAACTGATGTTATTTGATAACTCTGGTGGTGTATCTTATTTATAGTTCGAGTTGAGTTCTATTTTTAAATTTCATAGTTTATTTATTTAGAAGATTATAAGACAAATTTTGTTAAGAGATTAATATTGCTTTGCAGATCGTAAAATAAGAATTAAAAAACATTCATCACCCAAAATTTTTTAATGAATACGTCGTGTGTAACGGTGTTCCGTGTAAATAAATAATGTGATTTTTGTTATTTATGTTTATTTCAAGAATTTATCGTAAAAATCGGTGACATCATCTTTGATAAAAAGTGAAACACATAAGAAATAATTGGTCATTTTTCATTCTTTCATCCTTTTATTTTCATTAACCGTTAATGTCTCTTCCCAGTCAAAAAAAGCATTGTTTTCTATTAATCCGTTTTTTATTTTTTCTAAAATAAGGATAACCAGTCATCAAGTCTTGCAGATTTTAAAACACATACCATGTAAATGTACTACAGCTTCTTCTGATCCACCATAATCTTTAGGCAGACATTCTAATGGTACAAATTTTATCAAAGTATTAAAAGTCCGGTGAATGTGTAACTGCAATATACTAATTACTATTAACGAAATTTTAAGGTGAGATCTTACAGCGTCTATTATTTCTTTTTTCAAGAACGGTTTTATTAGAGACAAAATCTTGTCCATGAATGCTATGAGATTGAAAAAATGTATTCCCTTTAATCTAACAGGCATTGCATCTTGTAAATAATACAAGAAATTTTTCACTAACGCAGGTCTTAGTTTCAAAATGTGACTAAAAGTTACTTCCTTCATATCGACTAAAATTAAATAACCATCCGAAGGTCCTTCTTGGTACAAATGTAACATGCAAACCATATTGATGTATTTCAGCTCATCCAAAAGATTAAAATGATTGGAGTTACTGTTTACAAATTTTACAAAGATAATACTATAGCCTTCTGGTGTCTTTTTTGAGAAAACGGTAACAAAGCTAAAATTTCAAAAATTATTGTTTGAATCTTAAATTAGTTGCAAAGTGTCACCTGTGATCCATAATTTTTTGCATTGAAGTTGATGAAGGATTCCTGTTTGTGAACATATCAGAGCGTAGTGTTTTAAAAGTGAAAAAATTGTCAATTGTGGTTTTGGCTAGTTCTTGTTGATAGTAGCAGCTGTGCAGGAAAAGAATTGTTTGCAATTCTACAAATGTTAAAAACGTGATTTAATGAAGAGGACTGGTTGTGAATACTCACCATTGATTTTTGGAAGGTGTTGTTTTGTATTAGCCCATTCCAACAAAGAATCAACATCTTCCTTTTTTAGACATTTGTTTTTATCATATAAAACTTTAACGTTGATCAATGGAGAGGTCATTTTTATACTGCTGCTTTATTTTATAAAATGCAATTGCGTTTCCTTACACACTATCTCTCTGATAAGTAGCGTATTACTGATTAAATGAAGTGGTTGTTTATGGTTCAGTGCAAATCAGCTTCGAAAATTAAATGATCAAATTCATTAATTGCAAACGAGCGATTGTTTGCTTACAGGTTTTCTCGACTTTTGATGACCCTCAGGGTAAGAAAAAATAGATTTCCCATTTCCGTTTGTCTGTATGTTGTTTGTTTTCGTAACTACCGGACCAATTGCTAAATTTTTTTGTGTATGTTAAGAATATCATGTATATGGTAAAACGTTAACTAAAATTTGACCAATCATCTCCACTAATGAAATGACGAATTTAACAGCGATAAATGATATTTAAATTTTGTAAAATAACATGCTTCTGTATTTGTGATTTATGATGGAATTTTCATCTTAGAGATCTAGATTAAACTAAAAATCATATCATACTTGAAATTGCAAAACCGAAAACTCTAAAGTCTTGCAAACATTAAATCGTTAATCAAAATAGATCCAAGAATTTTACAAGTTGTAGTGAGGCATAACATTGTGTTATCTCATAGTCTTGTAATGTTTGAAGTGATCATCATGAAACGCAGCTAAGAAGTATTCCGATTAAACCAGCTTTCAAACCAAAAAAGCACTATTAAGATAGGTTCATTCGTTTGGGAGCTACGATGACACAGACAGACAGACAGATAGACCGATAAAGGCTTCAAACTATAAAATTGCACAACAATCAAGAGCATCATTCTGTCTAATAAAGTCGCCAACAGATTAGAGGCAGACGACAGACACGACACACGAGAGTAGACAGACGGAAATGGGTGATCTATTTTTTCACAATCTAGGGATTGTGAAATATCGAGAAAACATTAATTTACCTGTTTATCGGATAGACGTTGTTTTGATGCTTTTTAAGTCTAATGTTATCACATGTTTCTTTATGAATACTTTAATAATTCACTCATTCTTAGCTTTATACAGTGAAGGTTTGTGGCTCTAGAATTATTTTCAGTAAACTGAAGAGATTATTTTTGTATCCAATAATTTTTTTTAATTCTGTGATGGACGTCACTGGAAATTTAACATTTATAGAGAACTCGGTAATGATTGGCCATTCAGAATCAGACTTGCGAAATGTTACCAGTTTGAATATTCTCTTGGTTTTGATGGAAGAATCGTTAGAAAAAATATAAGAAATGTTGTAACATTACGTTTTTACATGGAGTGTCGTAAAATACGTTTTGACTGTAATAAATTTGATAGTTTATTTATTTTGAAGATTACACAATGAACTTTTTACAAATATTCTTAAGAGACTAAGTTTACGATAGAGATTATAAAATAAGAAATAAAATGCACTTATCTTCCGGAGAATTGATGGCATCTTCTGTATTCATAATGTGATACAAATTGTGTTATTTATGTTTATTTGAAAAACTATGGTGAAAAATGTTATTTATTATTATTAATCAATTTCTAATTTTTTGAAAGTGCCATCAATTCCAAAGAAATCGTTCATTTTCGATTCTTTCATCCTTTTGCTTTCATCAACTCTTAATGTCTCTTCCCAGTCAAAAACAGCATTGTTTTCGATTAATTTGTTTCTTATGTTTTCTAAAATAAAGTTAATGAGTATAAGTAATGCAGACTTAAAAAATACATACCATGCAAATGTGCTGCAGTTTCTTCTGATCCACCATAATCTACGGGCAAACATTCCAATGGAACAAATTTTGTTAAAGCATCAATTGTCTCGTGAACGTATAACTGCAACATAGTCATTATTAATAAAACTTGTACAAGGTTAATGGTAATGTTACAGCATCCAAAATTTCATTTTTCAAAAATGGTTTTACTAGAGCTAAAATTTTGTCCATGAATGGCACGGGATTGAAAAAATGAATTCCCTTTAATCTAATAGGCATTGCCTCCTGTAAATAATAAACGAAATGTTTCGCTAAGAGAGGTCTCATTTTCAAAACGTGACCAAAAGTCATTTCATTCAAATCGACTAAAATTAAATAACCATTCGGAGGTCCTTCTTGATACAAATGTAACATGCAAACCATATTGATGTATTTGAGTGCATCCAGAAGATTAAAATTATCGGAGTTACTCTCTACACATTTTATAAAAATAACGCTGTAGCCTTCTGGTGTCTTTTTTGATAAAATGGTAACAAGGCTAAAATTTCAAAAATTATTATTTAGGCCTTAAGTTAGTTGTGTAGCGTCACCTATGTTCCAGAATCTTTTGCATCGAAGTTGATGGATTTCTGTTTGTGAAGATATCAGAGCATAGTGTTTTAAAAGTGAAAAAATTGTCAATTGTGGTTTTGGCTAGTTCTTGTCGGTAGTAGCAACTATGAAGGAAAAGAATTGCTTGCACCTCTACAAAAGCTAAAGACGTGATTTAATGACGAATAGTGGTTGTGAATACTCACCATTGATTTTAGGAAGATGTTGTTGTTTATTAGCCCATTCCAACAAATAGTCAACATCTTCCTTTTTTAGACATTTGTCTTTGTCATATAAAACTTTAACGTTGATTAATGTAGAAGTCATTTTTATACTGTTTTTCCATTTTATAAAAATTCTTGTATTTCCCTATTATTAGATCTTATCTTTCTGATGAGTAGTCTGTCTGTTAAAGATTAGATAAAGTAGAGGTAGTTGTTTATGGTTCAGTATGTAATGTGCAAATCAGCTCTCGTTCACTGGTTCATTCCAGATTTATTATTTTAAAGCTCGGAAAATGATCAAGATATGTGCATTTAACAGATATGCACTAAATTTGCTTTAAGTATACATCGATATATGAAAAATATTCATAAAAATTTGTAAAGTAGCAAAATGTACCAAATATAGAAACTAATAACTTTCACCAAATTACTATCAAATAAAACTTATAAGAATAATTAACATTGTTTATTGACATATTGTATACATCTTCAGAAATAGGCGATCTATTTTTTCACAATCTAGGGGTCGTGAAATATACAGAAACCATTATTTTACCTGCTTGTCGGATTATTATGATACTTCCCTAGCTTATTTCTGGAAAAAGTTTAATAAAAATACATTATTTTTAAATTTCATTTTGATGATTCTTTATGTGTGATTTAACAATCCACTCTTTCTTAGAGTCTCCGCAGTAGAAGTTTGTGTGGTTCTAGAATTTGACAGGAATTTGAGAAGTCTATTTTTGTATGCAATAAAAATGTTTAAGTCTGTGACGGACTCATTGGAAGTCTAATATTTCCAGAGAACTCGGTAATCATTAGCCATTCAGAAACAAACTCGCAAAATGTTAAGTACCAGTTTGAATATTATCTTGGCCTTGGTGGAGGAATCGTTAGAAAAAACATACAAAATGCTAAAAGTAAGATCACTATATAGGATAAAACAAAGTCTATCTGTCTGTCTGTCTGTCTGTCTGTCTGAATGCGATAATCTCACAAAGTGCTATACGGATTTTCGTGTGGTTTTTGTTGTGATTGTCGAGTAATTAGTGGGAAAAAATCATGCCATCTGAAAGCTTGACTGGCATGCTTAAACCGTTAGAATATCGGGAGTTGGATATTTGTTTTTTATTTCACTGTGTTGTCTGCCGTGCATTATTATGAGATAGATCTCTTAAAAATGTGTTCTGTAAATAGGTTTTATTATATAATTGAATTTTAGAAGTTAATTGACTTATAGGATTGGACTGTATAGAGAGTGTTTGTAATATTTCCAGTAATATGTATTCAAATAAGTTAAATGATACGGATATACAACTTCATTAGGGAGGCCAAATGAAAGATTTGGGCATAGAAAAACAGGAACTTGTAATATTAAAAAAAAGAGTAAAACAATAAAGTTCTTAAAACCCGTAGTCAGCAATAACTTACAACTTATAAATGTGACATAAATAAATCGACTTATATCAAAATGTTTATCTTCCAGAGAATTGATGACATCTGCTTGTGTGTTCATAATCTGCTACAATTTTTGTTATTTAATTATTTAATTGTGGGAACCGTAGAAACCAACAAAAAACCTTTTAAAATGTTATTAATCAATTTCTAATTTTTTAAAACTGCCATCAATTCCAAAGAAATCGTTCATTTTCGATTCTTTCATCCTTTTGCTTTCATCAACTGTTAATGTCTCTTCCCAGTCAAAAACAGCAGTATTTTCAATTAATTTGTTTCTTATTTTTTCTAAAATAAAGTTAATGCGTATAAGTAGTGCAAACTTAAAAAATACATACTATGCAAATGTGCTGCAGTTTCTTCTGATCCACCATAATCTACAGGCAAACATTCCAATGGTACAAATTTTGTTAAAGCATCAATTGTCTCGTGAACGTATAACTGCAACATAGTCATTATTAATGAAACTTCTACAAGGTTAATTGAAAATATTACAGTGTCCAACATTTCTTTTTTCAAAAATGGTTTTACTAGAGACAAAAATGTGTCCATGAATGGCACGGGATTGAAAAAATGAATTCCCTTTAATCTAACAGGCATTGCCTCTTGTAAATAATAAAAGAAATTTTTCGTCAAGAGAGGTCTTATTTTCACAACGTGACCAAAACTCATTTCCTTCAAATCGACTAAAATTAAATAACCATCCGAAGGTCCTTCTTGGTACAAATGTAACATGCAAACCATATTGATATATTTGAGTTCATCCAAAAGATTAAAATTATCGGAGTTACTGTCTACAAATTTTATAAAAATAATGCTGCAGTCCTCTGGTGTCTTCTTTGGAAAGATGGTAACAAGGCTAAAATTTCAAAAATGATTGTTTAGGCCTTAAGTTAGTTGTATAGTGTTACCTATGTTCCAGAATTTTGTGCATCGAAGTTGATGGATTCCTGTTTGTGAACATATCAGAGCATAGTGTTTTAAAAGTGAAAAAATTGTCAATTGTGGTTTTGGCTAGTTCTTGTCGGTAGTAGCAACTATGAAGAAAAAGAATTGCTTGCAATTCTACAAAGGTTACAGACGTGGTTTAATAAAAAGGAGTGGTTGTGAATACTCACCATTGATTTTAGGAAGATGTTGTTGTTTATTAGTCCATTCCAACAAATAGTCAACATCTTCCTTTTTTAGACATTTGTCTTTGTCATATTAAACTTTAACGTTGATTAATGTAGAAGTCATTTTTATACTGCTGTTCTATTTTGTAAAAACTCTTGTGATTCTTTAGACATTATCTTTCTGATAAGTAGTGTGTTACAGATTAGATGAGTAGCGATAGTTGTTTATGGTTCAGTGTGCAATGTGCAAATAAGTTTTCAAGATTAAATGAAAAAACTTGTTCATTGCAAATTTATTATTTTAAAACTCGGATGCATCGAAAAATGATCAAAATTTGCGCATATATATATACTAAATTTGACCTAAATGTACATCGATATATGAAAAATATTCATAAAAATATTTAAAATAGTAAAATCTGTCAAATATAGACACTAATAACATTCACTAAATTCCTATCAATTAAAAATTTTATAAAACTTAATAATCCACTATTTCTTTGAGTTTGTGCAGTAGAAGTTTATGGCTCCAGAATTTTACAGTAATCTAAGAAGGTAGTCTTTGTATCCAATAAAAAATTTTAGGTCTGTGACGGACGTTATTGGAAGTCTAACATTTGCAGGGAACTCACTGACCACTCAAAATCAGACTTGCGCAATGTTACCAGTTTGAATATTCTCTTGGCTTTGGTGGAGGAATAGTTAGAGAAAACATAAGAAATGTTAAAAGTAAGCTCACTATGTAGTACAAAACAAAGTCTCTATTATTCGCGTCTGTATCCAAGATGAACATTCCCGATGATTGAAGATAGGACAAAATAGGACTAGAACATAGTGCATCTTTCAGTCTTTTAACTGCTGCCTCACATTCAACAGTTCAAGAAAAATTGTTAAAAGTAACATTTTTGGCAATTTTTTAACAAACTGTTTGAAGCTACAAACACTAGAACGTGGAAACTATAGTCAGTCGTCTCCTTTTTCAGAAAGTCCACAAGTGCGTCTAGGTAATCGATTACTCAGAACAGGTTGTCATATGGCTCACACTGGTGAAATATGACAAAAAAAAGGCATTAAATTTAATTTCAAACTAAAATTTCTTTGCTGATATTTTTCAGATAATTTTTAACTTTACCTTAAGACTTGCTAAATTAATCTTCTTATCTGCAGTGTTAACTTTCTTACCTGTGACTTAATCGTCGAATTCTGTCTTTAATTTTACGCGCAAGGAGTGTCGCAAGATATGTTTTGATAACAAACTTGTTAGTTTATTTATTTTGAAAACTACACAATGAAATTCTTACACATATTGTTAACAGACCTATAGATTACATTAGAGATTATAAAATACTTCTAGGAAATAAAATACGTTTACCTTCCGGAGAATTGATGACATCTTCTGTGTTCATAACATGATGCAATTTTTGTTATTTACCTAAGTAATTGTTTATTTTTTAATATGAAAAACTTCTAGTAAAAAGTGGTGACATCATCTTTAATAAACAATGAGAACCGTAGAAACCAAGAAAAATCTTTTTAATTGTTATTAATTATTAATCAATTTCTAATTTTTTAAAACTGCCATCAATTCCAAAGAAATCGTTTATTTTTGATTCTTTCATCCTTTTGCTTTCGTTAACCGTTAATGTCTCTTCCCAGTCAAAAACAGCAATATTTTCAGTTAATCTGTTTCTTATTTTTTCTAAAATAAAGTTAACGAGTATAAGTGGTGCAGAGTTAAAAAATACATACCATGCAGATGTGCTATAGTTTCTTCTGATCCACCATAATCTACAGGCAGACATTCTTGTGGTGCAAACTTTGTTAAATCATTAAATGTCTCGTGAACATGTAACTACAACATAGTCATTATGAATAAAACTTCTACAGGTTTAGTGGAAATATTACAGCATCCAATATTTCTTTTTTCAAAAATGGCTTTATTAGAGCCAAAATTTTGTCCATGAATGGTACGGGATTGAAAAAATGTATTCCCTTTAATCTAACAGGCATTGCCTCTTGTAAATAATAAAAGAAATGTTTCGCTAAGAGCGGTCTTAGTTTCAAAACGTGACCAAAAGTCATTTCCTTTAAATCAACTAAAATTAGATAACCATTTGACGGTCCTTCCTGGTACAAATGTAACATGCAAACCATGTTGACGTATCGGAGTTGATCCAAAAGATTAAAGTTATCGGAGTTGCTGTTTACAAATTTTATAAAGATAATGCTGTAGCCTTCTGGCGTCTTTTTTGATAATACAGTAACGAAGCTAAAATTTCTAAAATTATTATTTAGCTCTTAAATTAGTTGTGAAATGCCACCTAAGTCCCATAATTATTTGCATCGAATTTGATGAAGCATCCCTGTTTGTGAACATATCAGGGCATAGTGTTTTAAAAGTAAAAAAAGTGTCAACTGTAGTTTTGGTAAATTCTTGTCGGTAGTAGCAGCTGTGAAGGAAAAGAATTGCTTGCAATTCTACAAATGTTAAAAACGTGATTTAATGAATTGTTGTGAACTGGTTGTGAGTACTCACCATTTATTTTAGGAAGATGTTGTTGTTTACTAGCCCATTCTAACAAATTGTCAACATCTTCTTTTTTTAAACATTTGTCTTTATCATATAAAATTTTAACGTCGATTAATGCAGAGGTCATTTTTATACTGGTGCTCTCTGTGATAAAATACGATTGTGTTTTCTTCGACACTATTTTTCTGATACGTAGCGTGTTACTAAAATAGCAATAATTGTTTATGGTTCAGCGTGCAACATGCAAATCAGCTTTGGTAATTAAATGAACAAACTCATTAAGTTGCAAACTGGTATTTATTACACAGGGTGATTATCAAATATCATACATCCAGATCGATTTGAAAAATCTGTCACTTTTACATTTTCCATCAGGTAGGTAGCAAAATTTACCATACGATTTGAATTATTGGTTGTATACAGTAAACACTGAAAAACTTTAATTAAGTTAGGCTATGCATTATGATTGGGCATTTGGAAGAGGCGTCGATGAATCGAAGTCCCTAACTTATATAGGGACTTAGACGCTAAATAATCATCAAGAAATTTCGAAGTTGACTGGATGTACATTCTTATACCACGTTGTATTATATGTTTATTTTAATATCAGTCTATTCATGAAATTATACATCGAGTATTTGATACACAAAAAATTGTTTTTCTTTATTATTACTCGATTATTTATAAAATTTATAAAAATAATAGAATACATAGAATAATATTCGTTATCATTTTTTTTACTTTTGTTTTTCTGCAACATTTAACGAAGTTTTTCTTTTTGTATTTTTATAATACTTCCCGACCGTTAGCTGAGGATGAATGATAACTTGTTTTGTCATGTTTTCTCGACATTCATGAGTCCTACAGCAAGAAAACGTAAGTCTTCCGTTTCCGTCTGTCTGTCGTCTGTCTGCCTACGTCTGTTTTATGAGACAGATAATCTCTATGTATGGAGTCAGCAGCAGAAATACAAAGTTTGAGTGAAGAAAAATTGCTTTTAGAGTTTGTTGTGATTGATTATGTTCTTACTTTAGTTCCTAAAAGAGGTCTTTACTGCTATAACAACCAATGAGCGATTTTCGCATGGGTAAACTTGAGTAGAATGTTTTCTTTAAATAAGACACAAAAACAGGTAAAATGACACATATATGTATATTTGTGCCCACAGATTTCTCAAGCGAAGCTACAAAACAGTTGAAAACAAAACTAATTCAGCAGCTGTCAAGTTGTTTATCTTACGAATGATCTTACATTTTAAAGCAAATGGACATTATTAATTGCACTATTAAAGCAGTGATTAAATCACAATCTAATCCAACTCCAACTTCTTGAAAGTGCCCTCAACTCCAAAGTAGTCACTAACATTCTTCGGTTTTCCTTGCCGTCTACTTTCATCAACACTATGTTTATCTTCCCATTCAAAAAATGGAACATTTTGCATTAAGTTGCTTTTGACTTTTTCTAAAAATGCGTTACTATTTATATTAGGTACATCACTTAAATTTCATACCTACCATGTAAAACATTCAGGGGCTCAACGGAACCTCCATAATCTTGAGGTAGGCAATCCTTGGGAACAAATTTAGTCATGTCATCTGCAGTATTATGCAAATAAAGCTAAAAAGGACATTTCATCAGTTAACCTCAGCAGACTTTCGAAGATATCTAATTTACCATGTCCATAAGTTCCTTTTTCATGAAGGGCTTCATCAGAGCGAGAATTTTATCCATAAATGGCACGATGTTGAAGTAATGTAAACCTTTTAGTCTTAGAGGCATCGCTTCTTGTAAGTAGTACAAGAACTTCTTCATCGTAAGAGGCCCAAGTTTGGTAAGATGACCAAAAACGACACCCTTCATGTCCAAAACGATCAGATGCCCTTTGGAAGTACCTTGTTGGTGCAGGTACTGCATGCAAACCATATCAAAGTATTTAAGTTGCATAGCAAAATTATAGTTGTCTGGATTGGAGTCCATCAGCTTCATAAAAATGATGCTATAGCCATCTGGCGTCAGTTTTGGGAGAACTGAGAACAATCTGTAATTTTCAAAATAAAGATGAGGAAGATCGCGGAGGTCCTTATTTGACTTACGTAACATCTAGACCTTCTTTCAGAGGAGAGTTCTTTGGATTCCTCTCGAAAAACAAGTCGGGGCAGAGAGTCCTGACTGTAAAATACGTGTCAATCGCAGCCTTGGCAGCCTCATTTCGGAAGTAGCAACTTTGCAGGAACAGAATTGCTTGAACCTCTGTGGAACCAGTTAAGATTGAACTTTCACAAAAATTAGAACTTACCGTTAATTTCTGGCAGATGCGGCTGCTTGTTTACCCATTCTATGAACGCCTTCACGTCTTCCTCCTTCAAATCCTTGTCTTTAGCGTATTCGCTTTTCACGTCCACTAAATTCAGAGCCATCGCTAAACGAACTCAAACTGAATAAGTCTTGCAGAATTTATTACCATCTAACAATTGGCGGTAAGGTTATATTTAAGCAATTTGCATTCGAATACACATCATTTTACACATGCAACAGACGATTGGCTATGATTAAAACGAATGAATGTGACTTGTTCACTCAAGGTCACACGCAATAATGCCACCCCTCATGCCGCCATAACACACCCTCGGTGGGGGTAAGCGCATTGTGT